>NC_064270.1:15887500-16512500 GCF_003254725.2 Canis lupus dingo
AGCAAAAATCAGAAACTGATTCAACATTGGCTAGGGCAGGAGACACCCTCTTACAAAGCTGGGCACCCCATAACCCTTGGGGAAAAGTCCTTAAGCTTAAAACAATCAAATAGGCAACACTACAGCATGGAAAAGAACATAGTAGTCTCTAAGCCCACCCTTTAACCCAAGCTCCAAAGCGTTCAATGCAATATTTCATATTTAAAAAAATTCTAATAGGGAACAGATATACATCAAATATCCATATACACTCATACATTCAACTACTAGAGGAAGACATTTGTTATAAGACAGTATTACAGACAGGACTCCTAGCCACTGAAAACCAAATTAAAAAAAAAAAAAAAAAAAAAAGCCAAACCAAAATATTAACAAAAATGGTCAAGGTACTGAGATATGAACAATAGTTTCCTCTTGTATGTAACTGCACAAGGACAATTTACTTTTATAGTAAGGGAAAAAACCCTACCAACATAATGGCTAAGTTACCAACTTTTATTTATTCTTTTATGAATAAAATTTTTTTAAAAAGATTTTATCCATTTATTCACGAGAGACAGAGAGAGGCAGAAACACAGGCAGAGGGAGAAGCAGGCTCCATGCAGGGAGCCCAACGTGGGAGTCGATCCCAGGTCTCCAGGATCAGACCGACCCTGGGCTGAAGGCAGTGCTAAACCGCTGAGCCACCCAGGCTGCCCAGTTACCAACTTTAAAATGTCAATTCCTTACCATTTATGTTGCTTTCACAGCTGGTGTTTTTTTAGACCTTAATTTGAAGTATAAAATCATCAAAGCAATGCCTCCGTATGTGGCCAATACACACTGAAAAAGAAAGGAGAAAGTAAACAAGAGCTAATGCCACCTATATTATACTAAATCATAACTGCTTAAAGGTATTGTTAATACTTACATTCATTCTACCTGTGAGAGTGTAAGAGTTGAAATATTTTTTGATACCAGTGAAATGGAATTGGGCATCAGTTTCTGGACCTGCCATGATTTCAAGCTTTAAAAAAAAAAAAAAAAAAAAAAAAAAAGAAAGCAATAATAAATTGGTTTGGATGCAATTTAAAAGAAAATTAAGTTTCATTTTGTTGTTGTTTTAAAGATTTTATTTTTTTCAGTAATCTCTGTATCCAACATGGGGCTTGAACTCAAAACCCGGAGATCAAGAGTCACATGCTCCACCAACTGAGCCAGCCAAGCACCCCTTGTTTTTTTGTTTTTCTTTAAGTTAAAGTCATTGCATTATAAATATTACGAGTTCTTATGTCTTGCCCAAAACAAGTAGCAAAGATGGTGAAAAACTTATTGATAAGAGAAACTTTCAGAAGGAAGACTTGACCTCGGTTGCTACTGTATAACATTCCAAAATATACATCAAATCATTTAGCACTGAAGAGAACACAGTAATCTCTAGGCCCACCCTTTAACCCAATATTGCTTGATACTGTTTTTGGTTCTCACTACATCATGTTACATTGTGCATGGACTCAATCATGCCTACTCCTTTTAAGAGGAGTAGCTGAAAGTTGGAGCTTCTGATACATTTCAAAGTTTCTAAGAAGGGTAACCACCAAATAAACAGCTCAACTTGCAACCCCTTTCACAATTTTTCTTTTCCTCCTTCTTAAAGATTTTATTTATTTATTCATGAGAGAGAAGCAGGCTCCCCACAAGGAGCCCGATGAGGGACTCGATCACAACCCGAGCCAAAAGCAGACAGACGCTCAACCACTGAGCCACTCAGGCACGCTCACAATTTTTCTTATAATTTTAGGAATGGGAAGAGAAGGGATCATTTACTAAATGGAACTGATACTACCATTTTTTAAAAATTAACATTATTTTAACAAAAGGGATGTACATCAGAGTATAAGAACTGGAAGTGGGACACCTCAGTGGCTCAGCAGTTGAGCATCTGCCTTTGGCCCAGGGCGTGATCCTGGAGTCCCAGGATCGAGTCCCACATTGGGCTCCCTGCATGGAGCCTGCTGCTTTCTCTGCCTGTGTCTCTGCCTCTCTCTCTCTCTCTCTCTCTCTGTCTCCCATGAATAAATAAAATCTTTAAAATATATATATATATATTTCCACAGTTTAAAGAATTTATAAGAAAATGCTGGTTCAAGTTCTTAAAGATGGAGATCCTACCAAAATGCCATTATCAAAGTCTGTCAACTAGTTATAAACAGGATACTCACTACCTAGGCTACGGTGCTGTCAGCATCTAACTCCCACCCCTAGGATACATACTAGCTATTGGAGGTATCAGGAAAGCTGGAATTCCCACTTCTTACACCAAAATAGGTAAAAGATCTAAATATAAATAGTAAAGCCGAGGAATCCTGGAAGAAAACATGGACCAGTATTTTAGTTACCTCAGGAAAGGGAAAATATAAAGGCCAAAAACTCAATGGGAAAACACAAAAGTGATCAAAGAAATGTAAATGAGGCCGATATTAAACTATCAGACTAGGAAAAATAATAAATAGTAAGAATGAGAAAATAAAGCATTTCCTGTTGCCTGAGTGTAAACTGGTACTTTTCCTAAGGTGCAATTTTGCAATACCTATCAAATTATAAAATTAATATACCCTTTTAGGTAGCTGGTTCATTTGTTCTCCAGGAATTTACCCTTAAAGGAAACATGTTCTATGGGTCAAGAAGGATGACTGAAATACTGTTTATGAAAATAAACGGGAAAAAATGAAAAGTTAATCTACATACAAGAGACTGATAGTTTCCATTTGAGGAACTACAATGTGCAGATATTTATGCATGGACATGGGAAGATGTCCCTGTGTATGTTTAACTGAAAAAAAAATCTATTTCTGGACATTATACTACATAGTACATAAATGGTTCTCAAGGTCTGGTTCCTAGACCAGCAGCAACACCACTGGAAACTTGTTGGAAATGCAAATTCTCAGGCCTGACCTCAGGCCTATTCAGAAACTCTGGGGCCCAGGAGTAATCTGCTTTAATATGCCCTCTAGGCATTTCTTATGCAAGCTAAAGTTTAAAAGATACTGCAGTAATAGAAAACCAAATATTTGTTATTAAATATACAGAAAAAAACTCTGGAAAAATATGCAACAGACTTTTAAGAGGAGTTATAAGTACCTATATATTACACAGGCATATATTTGTTAAAATAAAAAATAACAAAAGCACATTCAAAGGTCACCAGAACACTTGAAAATTCGTATGTATGACCGCCTATCTACCACGACCGACGCCACGCCGAGTCGATTGGCAACATAGACGAGCCGGTCGAGGTCCGGTCGAGATTGGTAGGCAGTGGCTGTGACTCAGCTGGCTCTTGATGAAATGGAAGAGGGAAAGATCTGTGAGGAAGTCGTTGCTATGGAAACTGGCACTCCCCTGTTTACCATTCAAAGGCCTTCAGAGGCGTTCTCGTGCACAGAATTGGCAATGAAAATTTGGACAAATGACCTTAATCCTGAAGTTTCAATAAGGTTCTTGGAACAATGAAGGAAATCCAAACTTCCTTAAGTCTCCTCAGGGGACTTGGCCTTTCCAGACCAAGAAGGGAAATCTCCATTAAAATAAATCTTTTTAATGTAGCTTTTATGTTAATGGTTTCATTTTACTAGACCTACTAAAGGCATAGTTTCCCCTCCATTAATCTTCATGATACACTTTTGGATTCTTTTGGTATTAAGTAGGTTTCTAGGAGAAACCTTACACAAAACAGGAGCTTAACTTTGCCGTTATTATTTAAATGATAACCCCACTCCCTTGTGTGTAACAAAAATTTTTAGGAGGACGTGGTGTCCAAGTGAAACAATTTTAAAGCGCCCTAAATTTCTCTCTACACAATATGGTAGGAAGGCTTTGATATTCCACAGAGGACTAATTCTGACTGCAGGGAAGGGCATGGCATAGGAACTGAGATTTAGTCTGGATCTTGAAGACTCTTGTGCAGGTGAGATGGAGGCACGAGTCCGGAGTAAAATGTTGCCGGTGAAATAAACAATGGGATAAAAGCCTACAAGCACTGGGGCTTGCCCCCTTCCGCGAGCTGCACGTTACTTTTGGACAAAGATCTCCAACCCTTGGGGCTAGAGCACCCTCTGTGGAATAACTCGAACTGAGACCTTACTCCTTTTTGAACCGTACAAAGTTTAGAAAGACACAACAAGGAACAAATTACCTAAGACTAATAAATGCACTAACTGCTAAATGGTAGGTAGCCCGTGGAGAAGTCGAAGCATGGGGTCTCACTCTCGTTTCCAATTAACGGGCCTACCGCGAGTAAACAGGAATGACGCCTTCCACGTCTTTCTTCACCTGCGAAACGGGCATTTCAGAGAAGGCCCAAAGGGACCAACTGCATTTCCCTGACTGGACACCCACCTAGCTGGAGCGGTGAGATCACGAGGTAGAAGTCGAGAACCACTCGGGTACCGAAAGCAGCCTTCTGCACTTCAAGGGGGGTATTCGGCTCCCTGTTCTGGCTGCCCCTTAGAGGGAAAAGGCCTTCCCGCTGCGATCCGACAGCCTGGACTCTAACCCGCGGACCGCCGGCCTGGCCGACTGCGGGCGCCGGGCCGCACACATTCCCGCCTTGACAAAGGCTGCAGCGCAGCTAAAGGAGGCCTCGCTGGCCAGCTCCCTAGGCACAGCACAGTGGAAACAGACTATGGGCATAACCGAGGAAAACAGGTTAATCTGGCCAGAAGCCCGAGTTTCATTCAGTATTACATCGCTAGGTGACCTTGGGGGGTGTCCCTTCGCAGCGGGCCTCATTTTTCCTCATCGTAAAGGGATCCAAGGGCCTTTGGGAACTATGGGAGCCTCTGGGACCTCCTATCCTCCTCGCCCCTTGGATTCCCAGTCCGACCCTCGCGCCCTGGCTCCCTCGTTACCTCCAATTCCTTTCCCCAATTCTCCGCTGTTCTCGCTCCCCAAAGCAAAGACCTAGCGGCGTTTCTGCATCAGGAACGGTCGGAGTTTTGTGCCACCCCTTCACAGCGGAGGCACGAAGCCTGCGCCGGGGATCCCGTCCACACACCCACCTCGCAAAAGGTAGCAACTCCACTGGTTGTGTCCTTCAACGTACGCAGCTAACCTGCGGCCGGCCGGAAGAAGCCGCCTCCCCCGCACGCGTTCAACGGGCCAGAGCCTATTCAGCCTTCAGCGTCGATTGGCTACGGCCCGAAGTCCCGCCCTTCCGCTTCCTGTCTCTAAACTTCCTCCCCACGACCAGTAGGACTCAGCGTGGTAGCGGAAGTCGGGTGATGGGCCCGCCCACGCTTCCGGAATAGAGGGGTTGTCCCGCGGATGTGCTCTCCTCGTGTGTGACTCTAATGCTATACGGGCTCTGAAGTAGAGGTGCTGGTGTCACGGGGCTGGTGAGTGAGAAAAGGGGCGAGAAGGAAGGAGAGCTCGTGGCTTCCAGGTCTGTTCCAGGGCTAGGTCCTCTGGGTCCCTGCCACGCACCTCCGCTGCTGCGTGAGTGGCTCAGCCATCTCGGACCGGCTCAGATGCGGACCTCTGTAGTATCAGGCTCTATCCTTGGGAAGTTCCTTATGTCTCTTCTCTGTCTCTGGATCGCCTTTTTGGAACTTCAGTTTCTCCTTGTCTGAACTGACATTTAGGGTCAAATTCCCTGCAAACTAGACTTCTCTGCCCTTTCCTGTTTCTCCGAAGCGTGCACCCACCTCTTCCTGATGCCAAATCCAAGGCTTCCACTGGGTCTTCACCTCCACTGTAGTCGAAAGCCTTTCTAGATCCTTATTCCAAGTGTCTCTCAAAACCATCGTTTAGACCTGTCCTCTTTCGTATGGTTTCTCTTTGCTGCCCTGCAGTTGACTTCTACTCTGTTCACTTTCCTTCAGCCCTGTTTCTCTTCCTGTCTGTAGCCTGCAGTATATTTTTCTTGGTTGCTGTTCTGTTTCTTCCCCTACTTAGGGTTCTGACTTGTCAAAGTAAACATCAAACTACTCATAATGTAGTTTGAAATCTTTCACAAAAAAGCCCACCTGTCTTCTCCGATTTAAGATTATTAAATTGATTATTATGCTTTATTCCCCCTGTGGTCTAAACAGTTCATCAAAGAAAGGAAACAGCAACTTCTTGTGCAGTTTTTTGAGAAATTACTGGTGATTATGGAAGTATTTGGCTTTAACTGTTTCTATGCCTAGTCTCACATTTCTCACATTCCTTCTCTTTTTCCTTTTCCACCTGTCAAAATCGTTTCCTTTTTTTTTTTTTTTTTTTTTAAGATTTTACTTATTTATTCATGAGAGACACACAGAGAGAGGCGCAGAGGCATAGGCTGAGGGAGAAGCAGCTCCCTGCAGGGAGCCTGATGAGGGACTTGATCCCAGGATCCTGGGATCACGCCCTGAACCAAAAGCAGATGCTCAACCACTGAGCCACCCAGGCGTCCCTCTTTTCCATCTTTTAACAGCTCAAAGATGTCTTTAAGAAGTTTGCCTTCGTTACTGAAGCCACATCACTTCATATTTCTTTGTCTATAATTTGATTTGTGTTTTATCTATTTATTTATTTTTAGTAATTTCTACACCCAACGTGGGGCTTGAACTTATGACCCTGAGATCAAGGGCTGCATGCTCTTCTGACCTAGCTAGCCTGGTGCGCCGATTGGTATTTTAAATTATTTTCATAATTGTTTTATTTTCTTAAAATTGTGCATGTTCTTTTAATTTTTTTTTTTTTTAAAGAAGGCTCCATGTCTGGTGAGGAGCCCAATGTGGGGCTTGAGCTTACGACCCTGAGATCAGGATTCAGATGTTTACTTGACTGAAATACCCAGGCCCCCCAAAATTGTGCATATTCTTTGAAGCTAGGGAGTTATATATTAACTTGTGTATCTCTGACTTAACTGTGGCTATAATGTGATATTTACTATGTTGGATCTATAATTTCTTTTCCTGGAGGAAAATGTATGGATTTGTGGTTTTGAAGCAGGGATCTTTGGAAAGATGAAATTTGGGTTATTTGAGGTCTAGCATCAAACCTGATTTCTTAGTCCTGAATGTTACCTAGCACATTGGCGCTAGAAGGTTTTATCTCTTGCCCGCTGATCACAACCTTTAGGAAATTTCACACCAAGGCAATATAGCTCATTGATACTCTTTACATTGTTTTTAGGTGACTCAAATACGGCAGCCATGGAAGAAAGCTTCCCCCGAGGGGGTACAAGAAAGACCCACAAATTAGAGAAAGCTTTCCAGCAGTCAGTTGAACAAGACAACTTATTTGATGTAAGTGATGTGCTTGTAAGACCCATTTTACACTTTCTAGTATCCTTGTGAAGAATGAACCTTGAGAATGGTACTTTCCGTATTTGTTTCTTTTTGAAGTCTACTTTTGTAAGTTGAACTTGTTAGAGAGTCTGTACCATCATGAGGCTATATTTTTTGAAGCAAGGCATTTAGTACTTGAGCTTGCAGTGCTGTTATTCTTAAGAACTTTGTGCCATGTTGGTTAAAGATGGAGAGAAAAGTTGTAGAGTAAGTCATGAATGGTACAACATGGGGACTACACTCAGTGGTATTATAATAGAATTGTATGGTGATAGTTGTTGGCTACCCTTGTGGGATCATAGGATAATATAATATGTAGGGTCATCAAATCACTATGCTGTGTACCTGAAACTAATGTAACATTGAGTGTTAAATATATTTCAATTAATTAAAAATAAAGGAGAAAAAGCACTTGTGGTTGATTTTTAAATGGGATCCTTGCCGTGTATATTAATAATATAATAATACAATAATTTAGAATTTGCATTGAAATTCACCATCTTGACCTAGAGTAGGTATTGCTCTAAATGCTAGAGGGCAGGGAACTGTCATTTGATTTATGACCTTATGTGTATTTTATGTGATCTTTCCAACTACAGTGGAGTAGAGAACATCATTCCATTATAAGAAACTGAGGCTGAGAGAGGTTACCTTTTTAACCAAAACCGTATAGCTTGCTATGGCAGAGTTGGGAGTTTAACTCAGGTCTCCGTGTCTCCACCATCCCATTTTTACAAACTCTTCCAAATTGCTTCTCATAGTGGGGATCCCAGTGTTCATCCCAGGCAAAGGAGGAAGCACATAGGAGAGAAGAGGCTTTTGAGAATATGAAGAAGGCTCCCACCTTGGGCAAAGGGAATATTGGTGACAGAATGGGATTGGCACAGGAATTAACAGGAATACTGGGAGTGAGGTACAGTACAGGAGTAACAAGGCAAGGTGACAGGTGACCTGAAATTGGAGAGAAAGCACAGAATTGTTTCTCTTTTTTCTTTTGGATCTTTTATTCCCCCCTTTGTAGATTTCTATTGAAGAGGAATCCACCAAAAGGAAAAAGAGCCAGAAAGGGCCAGCAAAAACAAAAAAGTTGAAAATCGAGAAGAGAGAAAGCAGCAAGTCTGTAAGAGAGAAGTTTGAAGTCCTTAGTGTTGAGGTTTGTTACAGTTTGATTTTTGTTCTAAACAAACTACCTGGGTCACTTAAGTTTGTATATGTTCTTCTCTATTTTTTTCCTTGATTCTTTTTGTATGTATGCACGTATGTTTGTGTGCACACCTCTGTGGAGATTTTTCAGTTAGTGCTCAGAACTGAGCATTATTGCCTTCAATTATTAACCAGTGCCTGGGATCATGTGTTGTTTTTCTTTTTAGCTGCTGAGTCCCTCATTGTGCTTGTGTCTTCATGAAACTTGTGTTTTAGTAGATTCATAGGTTAGAACCAGCAATAACTTTAAACCTTTCTACTTCTACTCTTCCATTTCATAGTTATGGAAATTCTCTTGGAGAAGTGAAGTGGGCTTTTAATGTTGTTTACATTTTTAGATTATAACTTGGATATATGTTATAAAAAAGAAAAAAAAAAAGCCAAATGATTCCTAAGGAAAAGATTCAGATTCAGCCTGCAGAAGTATTTTGTCTTATATGATACATAGAAAAATAATTATTTAACTTTGTGTCAACATTAGAAAAAATTTCCCAGAAAAATGTGATTTCTGGCATCTTGTAAAAATTTGAGAGTGCTGACAGCACAAACTTGCATTCCCTCATGTTTAGTCACATAGAGCTGAGTAATGGTTGTCCTGTTTAGGCCTGGCATGCACACTCCAGACTGCCATCGACTCCACTGGCCTGTTTCCTTCATTTTGAGTTTGGGGTCTTTGGAGTAAAGCAAAAGACAAAAGTGCCCTCTGTATCATGATGCTGTTTTATGGTGCTCAGTCAGCTATCTGATAAGTATACTTACATAATACACACATGTATTTCCTGTAGCTTTTATATGTCAGAGTTGTGACTAAAAGACCCCCTAACATCCTCAATCATTGTTCTTTTCCCTGTCATACACATTTCACTTTTTCCCTTTTAGTCCCTGCGTGAGGGGATGCGGATTTTGGGTTGTGTGAAGGAGGTACATGAACTAGAACTGGTTATCAGTCTGCCCAATGGCCTCCAGGGCTTTGTGCAAGCAACAGAAATCTGTGATGCCTATACCGAGCAGCTGAATGAGCAGGTAGCTCAAGAAGAACCTCTGAAGGTAAGGGAAGCCTGAACATAGTCTGTAACTGAAGCTAAATGGTATTCAAGTGGATGTAAAATTACAACCTTGCTAACTGCAAAGAAGTCAAGATACAAGGTGTTACAAGAGTTTGTAATAGGGGATTTTTTTTTTTTTTTTTAAGATTTTATTTATTTGTGAGAGAGGCAAAGAGAGAGAGGCAGAGACACAGGCAGAGAAAGAAGCAGGCTCCCTGTGCTGAGCCCGATGGACCTGTGTGGAGCCTGATGGACTCAGTCCTAGGACCTGGGATCACGACCTGAGCCAAAGGCAGATGCTCAACCACTGAGCCACCGAGATGTCCCTTTTTTCTTTTTTAAATAAGGGGATTTTGACTTAGCTCAGGGAGCCTGGAAGACTTCCCTGGGGAAGGGATGCTTAAGCTGAGATCTGAAGGATGAGGGTGTACCAGGTAAAGAAGGAAGGGAGTTCAGGCAGAAGGAGCACAATATGGAGCTGAGAGAGCAAGGGAGAGTGGTGTGGGATGGGGCAAGAGAGCTGGGTGGAGTCCAGACCATGTTAAAGATTGGTTTTTAATTCTAGAACCAATGGGAAGCCCTTGAAGTGTCCTTATGAGGGTGGGTGACATGTAGACAGCATAGACAATAGATTGAAGATGTATGTGTCGTTGCTTAGAGACCAGTGAGGGAGTTATTGTAGTAGTCTAGCTCTGGGATGGACAGCAGGCTGCATTTAGGGTTTACTGAGGACTGAGGAGATAAAGTCAGTGCTGATGGATTTGATGGGGGGATGAGTTTTAGGCTTCTGTTATATGTGACGTGATGGTCAGCCTTGCCATCCTGAGGGAGAAACTCAGAGAGAGAACTGGATTGGGAGAGACAATCACAATTTTATTTTGTGCGGTGTCGAATTTGAGAAATGGTTGAGACATCCAGTAGATAGATGATTCCAGAGTTCAGAGTAGTCTGGGCTAGAAATGTACATGTGTGAGGCTGCTCCACATAGGTGGCAGTTGAAGCTAAGAGGGGAAAAAAGATGCCTAGAAGGACTGAATAGAGTGAGAAGAGACTGAGAGACTGACCCTCGAGGGTTTTTTAAGATTATTTTATATTATATTATATTATATTACGTTATGTTATTACGTTATGTTATGTTATGTTATATTTATATTATATTATATTATACTATACCATACTATATTATGTTAGAGCGTGCACACACATGTGCGCAGCAGGGAGGGTAAGAGGGAGAGGGAGACAATCCCAAGCAGACTCTCTGCTGAGCACAGAGCCCAAGCCGGGCTCAGTGCCACAACCCTGAGACCTAAGCTGAAAGAGAATCAGATGCTCAAACTGACAGAGCCACCCAGGTGCCACGATCAGTGTTAAATGCTTTTTAATGGTCACATATAAGAGGGACAGTGACAGGGATTATTGGATTTAGTGACATGAAGGTTACTGATGATTTTATTGGGAGATAAAGTGGTAGGCGAGGGGTGGAGCACAGTTATAGTGAGTGGAAGGGTGAGCAAAAGGTGAAGAAATGAAGACAACGAATACAGACAACTCTTGACAAGTCATTTACATCTGCCTGTTCTGTGGAGATATTTGAAGCCCTTCTACTGAAACTGAAGACTGTGACTTAGTGACAGATCCCTCTTTCTTTGGTGGGCAGTTACTCACTTTGTCTGCCTTGCGGGTTCTTTGTGGTCTGAGGATGAGAAACCACTCAGCAAGAGTTGAGCAATGGTATGCTGGTTCAGAGGAGGAGTATGTTTTGGATCTTTCTCATTTGTATTATGTAGGACCTGGTCTGCTTGTCTGAACTCTTCTCACCTGGGATGCTAGTGAGATGTGTGGTGAGCAGTGTGGGCATCACAGAGAGCGGCAAAAAGAGTGTCAAGCTATCTCTGAACCCCAAAAATGTCAACGAAGTGCTAAGTGCTGAGGCCCTGAAGCCTGGCATGGTATGTATGGGATCAAAGAAAAAGGAGTGAACAATGTGCCTTTCTCCTGCCCTGCCTCCTGGGGGAGTACCCAGCTTCATAGCTACACACAGAGATGAGTCTTTTCTTGGGGTGGGGAGGGGTCTCCAGGGTGCTTGGGTACCTATAGGAAATTGAAGACTTGAGCCTAATCACATTACCTTGGAGGGGAGAAAGGGATGGTTCACTGGTGGCAAAAAAAGAAAAAAAAAACAAGCCTTCAATGAGGCATAGCAGGGATGAAGAATTCTTCAAGTGGCTTACTTGTCCTCCACAGGTTAAGTCTTTTTCAGAGGCTGCCTGGCATCTGTGGGGAATGCTTGAGGGCTGCTCTCTGATCACAGAGACAGGGTAGATACTCTGTCACCTGCAATGATGGACAGCTTACTAATGTGTCTCCCAGTCCCTAGAGAGATTCAGGAGGAATTAGTTTCTAGCTCCCAGTCTCAACTTCCAACAGGTATAAACAATTCAAATAACTACACTCATCTCAGTGCTCTTGTAATTAAGATCAGTATGAACTTCTAACTTTTAGTTAGAAGCAATCAGTTTGGGACAGGCCCTGAAAGCTGGCTAGAAAGGGAATAAAAGTAAGCCAAGGTGCAGGACATTGACAAGTGTCAAGAGCCTGGTGTTTGGCAGGTGCTGTTTTAGACATTTCATCTGAAGAAATTCTTACAGCAACCCTGTGAGGCAGATATATAGGTGTTCCTCTCACACATTTGAGAAAATAGACTCAGAAAGGTTTATGACTTGTCAAAGACCAAATTAGTAAGTAAGAGCCAGATTTGAATTCCATACCGCTTCCCATGAAATGTAAAAGAGGTTGGCAAGATTTTTTTTCTTTTTTTGAAGTCTTGGATGTGGTGACAGCCAGAAGACTAGTTCTGGATTAGTCACGGCTCTGGGATTGACATTGCAGGGCCATCTGATTTACTCCTCTTTGTGTAGCAATAGTCTTCCCTATCTTTTGAAAATTCTCCTGGGGAGAAACCCCTCTTTGTCATTCCATTCAACTGTGTGTGTGTAACACTTTTCACTGTCTGGAAACCATAAGATCCCTCAAGCCCTGGGAGAATTAGGTTGATGTCTTTCTCATTTCTATCCTCTAGTGGGACTGAAGTTGTTGGGAGGAGTGCTGGGGGGAGGATTGTGGGATGACATGTTAAGATTGATGGTGGGAACATTCATGTTTGGTAGTGGATTTTCTGTTGTGTGTCGCATTACCTTCGGGTTTTGAACTTGGGAATGTTTTGTCTTCCTCCAGCTGCTCACAGGCACTGTGTCCAGCTTGGAAGACCATGGCTACCTAGTGGACATTGGTGTTAGTGGGGCCAGAGCCTTTCTGCCATTACAGAAAGCCCAGGAGTATATCCGACAGAAGAACAAAGGTGAGGGGGAAGAAAAGGGCCAGTACATGGTACTGAGGTGGTGCATGTGGGGATGTTTAAATACCACTTGCTGAGTAAAATGACAGAATGATGACCTCAGGGGCTGTTTGGCTTTGCTAAAATCAGCATCAATTCTGGCTGATAGAAAAGGGAATATGTATGAAAGACCAATGAGTCACAGGGTCTGAGATCCAATGGACCAATTTCACATTTTTTTTTAAATTTTAAAAATGTTTTTATTTATTCATGAGAAACAGAGAGGCAGAGACAGGCAGAGGGAGGAGCAGGCTCCCTAACGGGAGCCCAGTATGGGACTCAAAACAAAAATAAAAGAGGAGTTAATAGCCCCAAACTGGTGCCCAAATTGTTACCACCACTTGAAGTCAGGAGGATACAGGGAAACATGTGATACCATGAGATCACTGATCATAAACCGGCACAACCTTATAGAATATGCTATGCATTGCTTTACATGCTTAAATCTTTTAAAATTCTATAGCACAACTTCAGATAGGTGCAAGTGTCAGGGAATCACCACCGGTATAGATAGAGAGTATATGACTAGAAACCTAAATGCCCCCATCCAGGAACTGGGAAATTTTAAGATTTTTTTATTTATTCATCAGAGACAAGAGAGGCAGAGACAGGAGAATCCGGCTCTATGCAAGGAACCTAATATGGGACTTGATCCCGGGACTCCAGGATCACACCTGGAGGCGAAGGCAGATACTCAACCACTGAGCCACCCAGGCGTCCCCACCCTCAGTGTTAGTATTTCTACACCCTAAAAATTTTCATTACTTAACATCTAGTTCATTAAAATCCTGTGGTACACCACCTAAAATCCTTAATTTTAAGGTCAACCTCATTTTAGCTTTTTCTATAAAGCTGTAAAGAGGTATATAGCTAGATGTCAACTGTGATGCTCATTCACAAATAGGTTACCTTTTACTTCCACAAATCTTTTGGTACCACCTTATTTTTATGGAGACCAAACTTATTTTAAAATATTTTATTGAAAAAAAAATTAAATAAAATATTTTATTGGAATCCTTTTAGTAAAAACAAGTATTCATGTTAAATAAGTCTAATTGGTCTGAAAGTATTTAAGCATCTCAAAATTTCTGGGCAGTTTCTTTCCTCCAGTAAGTTTACAGCTGCTCACATAGGTTAATGCAGGGAAATCAGATGGAAGTTTCTAGGATCTGCCCAACACCACCCAGATAGGAGGTGTCCTCTACATGAACAAAACTCATAGTAGCCAAGGAAAAAGGACGTGACTCTTCACAGCCTGCAGGTTCGAGTGGCAGGAGCCATTCCGAGGGTACAGACATCTCCACAGCCTGATCCAAGAGGGTGAATTACAAACTTCAGCCATTCAGTATCTGATTAGTACCTAATCTGTGAAAGGGCACCCCCCCCAGGTAGGCTTCCAGAATAATCAAGCTTGATTCAAGGGTAACAGCCGCGGAAATCTTCAAACACCCAGCAGGGCCCCGGTGTAGGAGAATGTGCACCGCCCCAAGCCGCCACAGCACCACCGCATGATGCCAGCCGAACCAACCACTGAGCAAAGAGAGCCAATTACACATTTTCTCACCTAGAAGATTCCATTGAAATTTGGGCCCCCAGGGCCTCTGAACCAGCACTCTTCTTGCCTTGTTGAGATTTTCATATTTTAAAGTGGTGTTGATTCCAGATCAGTCAGGGTCACTTTATTCCCCTCTTGTAGTTGGTCACTGAGAGATTGCGAATATGAGTATTACTTGGTAACTGGGCACGTAGACCATGGATCTTATCAGATATTGCTTGAGCTCAAGTTAAGAGCCCTTCTCATGGAGGTATTTTTCCTTTGGGGGCTGGGGCTGGGGCTTGCAGGTGCGAAACTGAAGGTGGGTCAGTACCTGAACTGCATCATTGAAGAAGTGAAAGGCAATGGAGGAGTTGTTGGTCTGTCTATTGGTCCTTCTGAAGTTTCTGCTGCCATTGCTACTGAGGAGCAAAACTGGACCCTTAATAACTTGCTACCAGGACTGGTCGTCAAAGCTCAGGTACAGAAGGTAAGCCATTCATTGTCATTACTATTTTCTAAGATAGAGATAATTTTTGTTGAAGTATTGCATGTGCACAGTCTAAAATTGTGCTAACAGGGTAGATGTTGGTCACTGTTGGTCACACTTAAGGTATAGCCAGTGCCATATGTTGAATTAGTATTTTGGATGTATTGGATTGAACTACTATTAAAATAAATTTCACCTGTTTCTTTGTAGTTTTTAAAATGTGACTGCTCAAGAACTTAGTCCTATATTTACATGTGGATTATGTTTCCTTTGGACAGTGCTGATTGAAAAGGTCAAATAGTATTTTGGTGTTTTTCTTTAAGATTTTATTTATTTATTTTAGAGAGGGGGAGGGGCAGAGAGAGAAGAGAATCTCAGATACTATGCTTGAGTGCAGAGCCCAATGTAGGGGTCAATCCCAGGACCCCGAGATCATGACCTGAGCTGAAACCAAGAGTCAGATGCTTAACTGACTTTACCACCCAGGTACCCTGAAAAAGTGTGAAGTAGTATTAAAAGATGTAACAAAGAACTGTTTTATCTCCTAACTCCATCTTTAACTTTTTCATCTTTGGAAATTTACCTCCGTATTTCTAAGTAATAAGTTTCTGTTGATATCTTGTTTTATCAATTTTAGGCATTGAGTTTTAATTTCTTATCATGGTAGATGAATATTTGGCTCTCCTAATTTTCCCTTTCCTTCCTCCACCCTCCTAGCAGAGGTATATCAAATTTATGGGCAGAAAAGAGGTAACACGGTAAGACCCAGAATGTGATCCTTAGAAAAGAAAGCCTGTTGGCACTTTTGATACAAATAGTTTGGCCATTTGGCTGGTGTCTGAAAATAGGAAGATTGCCATAATTCCCAGAACCGAGTGGCTCTCAGTATCTGAATTGTTTGTGTCAACAATATGGAATGTGGGATTTTGGTACATGTCAGGCAGAGGGTACCTACATTACCAGCCCCAGTAAAAAGCCTTGGGCACGGAGTCTCTCATGAGCTTCTTGAACAGACAGTTGCATTGTTTGTGAATCCACTAGGAAAGGATTCTTAGAAACGGTACTCCAAGTACCTTTCCCTTTGCTGATTTTGCTTTGCTTCCTTTCACTATAATAAACCAGTCACAGGTGTCACTATATGCTGAGTCCACTGAGAGCTTCTAATGCATCAGCGAACCTGGGAATGGTCTTGGGGATCCTTAACATGCTAGGTCAGGAAATTAACCTCCCATATGTACTGTACCAAGGATGCTTCTGGAGAATGTGCCATACTAAAATGAGTAAACCAAAAAAGAGGAATATGTGGAATCAAAGAAGACTCCAACATAAGAGAAATTAGGGGAAGGATCCAGGATGACAGAGAAAGGAAATTCTAAAATACCAGCTCTACAGGAATCTTACCATAGTAGCCAGTCTAGACTGGAGGAGGATTAACAGGAAAAAGGGCTCTAGGTGGTTTAAAAAAAAAAAAAAGTATGAGGTTATCTAAAGATTTGAACACCTTAATGGAAAATTATAGTATGAGGAAAAAAATAGAATGTATTAAGAAATAGTGATAGGAAGAGAATTTAGCAAATGGCAAAAACAGGGGTGCCTAGGTGGCTCAGTAGTAGGCTCAGTAGTAGTAGAGTCCCGGGATCAAGCTGAGAGTCAGGCTCCCTACTCAGCCGGGGAGTGGCTTATCTCTCTCCCTCTGCCTGCCACTCTGCCTAATTATGTTCTCTTTCTCTGTCAAATAAATAAATCAAATAAAAAATATATATATATATATATATATAAACAAAGCTGATTATCAACTCCAGGGAAAAAAGCTGTTCAAGAAACCATTGTAGTATGTTACCTACGTCAGCAGTACATAATATTTATATAATCATAGTAATTTAAGGACTGAATAATGATTTAACCATAAATTTGATATACCTCTGCTAGGAGGGTGGAGGAAGGAAATGCAGACTCTGGATCATCACCGGGTCCAAAGGCAGACGTTGAGCCACCCAGGTGCCCCTGAGTTTTAAGAATTTTTAAAAAAATATTTATTATAGCAAGAGTGAGTGCAAGAGCAGGATGAGGTGCAGAGAGTGAGGAAGAGAGAGAATCTTCAGCAGATTCCCTCCGGGGCACAGAACTGGGTGTGGGGCTCGATCCCACGACCCCAAGATCATGACCTAAGCCGAAATCAAGAGTCAGATGTTTGAGCCATCCAGGTGCCCCTTGGAAGAGTTCAAGAGTTTATCTTTATCCCTTTCATTTTTATTTTAAGATTTCATGATATGTTTTGGTGTGGATCTCTCTTCATTTATTTGTCTTGTAATTCGGAAATGCAGATCTTTTACTTCTGAAAAAATTTCTTGTATTACTGTTTTTCTTTTCTATTTCAAATTGACGTGTAATTCACATATAGGAGGATCCATCCTTTTAAAATGTGTAAATTAGTGATTTTTTTATTGTATTCACTTTTATTTCACAAAAGTGTGCAGCTGTTACTACTATTTGATTCCAGAACATTTTCATCACCCCAGTAAGAAACCCTGTACCCATTGGTGGTCACTCTCCATCCCTCCCTCCCTCCCTCAAGCCCTTGGCTCTACTTTTTGACTCTAGATTTGTCTACTCTGGATATTCCATATAAATGGAATCATACGATATGTGGCCTTTTGTGTCTGGCTTCTTTCACTTAACAATGTTTTCAAGGTTTATCCATGTTGTAGCGTGTATCAGTACTTCATTCCCTTTTATGGCTAAATACTGTTTCATATCGTGGATGTGACACACTTATCAGTTAGTGGGCAGTTGGGTGGTTTCCATTCTGGGCTATTATGAGTAATATTGCTGTGAAATTTGTGCATAAGTTTCTGGGGACATAAGTTTTCATTTCTCTTAGGCATATACTCAGGAATGGAATTGTTTATACGGTAACTAACTTTTTAGAGGAACAGCCAAAGTGGCAGCATGGGTTTACACTCCTACAAGCAATTAAGGGTTCCGATTTCTCCCCATTTTCACAAAAACTTGTTACTATGCTTTTTATTATAGCCAGCCTGTGGGTGTGATGTGCTATCGCCTTGTTATTTTGATTTACATTTCTGTAATAATTAGCAATGTTGAGCACTTTTTCATGTGCCGATTGGGTTATGACCATTTGTATATCTTCTTTGGAAAAATATCTATTCAAAAGTCCTTTGTCCACTTTAAAATTAGATTTTATTATTACATTGTAAGATTTCTTTATATATTTTGGATACTAGCCCCTTATCAGACTTTAAAAAATATATATATATAGTTTCCTCTTCTTTCTCTCGAACTCTGGACAATGTTGGACCTAAAGTTTAGTTTCCTAATTTCTTATTTTTTCATCTCTCCTTTGTTTTGGTATGTACATGTATTTGTCTATATAACTACCTTTTGGGGGAGTCAATTTTTACTTTGTAATCTGTACTGAATTTTTGTTTTGACTGCCATTTTATGAGCGAGGTGCTAAAAAACATTGTGTGCCTGGTTGGGTGGGTTTGTTGACTGACTGACTTCACTGTCCAGATTAGGAGCTAGCAGACTTTGAGCAGCTCCAAATGTAATTGTTACAAGTCTTCTCTGGCATATTAGATTTCTGTAGAAGGGATCTATTAATCTCTCCTCAGGAGGGTATAATCGTGGCTGCCTGAGAGCTAGATGGGAGAGGGCCTGCATGTCTCCATATCTATGTCTATATGATATTCAGAATTTTTCTTAATCTGCATTTTCAGGGTTTCTACTCTTCCTTGTCTTTTGAGTCTGGTACAGATTTCCCAGAGAATAACTCTCATTTTCCATGGAGGTGGAAGAAGTGTAGACCTTGTAATTTGAGGAGAGGACCTAAGTATTTAACTCTGTTTTCTGGATTTCAGTTATCTGCCTCATTGGTCTTTTGAGGTGCTTGGCACCTCTAATTCCCTGGCTTTTAGGGGGCTCTGTGGGGCAAATCAGCATGATCAGTATCTCCCTTTTGCCAGCATTTGGTTTTTGCCTTCTTAGTCTACACAGATCACCAAGTCAGCAACAATTTGTCCACATTGTCAGGCTGGTAGTTCCCCAAGGATCCTTGTGCAAATTACCCTCCATCCCTTTGGGATATCTTAAGGTGGATGAGGATTGATGCCCCTCAGGCCAGAAAGGAGGTGAACTTAATAAAAGAACAGCCAATGGCAGGAGTTGTCCTGCCACTTAATTTTACAGGAAAAAGGATTAATAAGGGTTAGCCAGCAGAGGAGAGAGGCACACAGTTGTGGAAGATATGGCAGTAAGGGATTTGTATGAACAGTGTCTCACATTCTTGGTTCCTTCTTGTTCCACTTATTTCTAGGTAACTCCAGTTGGCCTTACACTAAACTTCCTCACATTCTTCAGTGGCCTGGTCGACTTCATGCACCTAGATCCCAAGAAAGCTGGAACATATTTCTCAAATCAAGCAGTAAGAAATGTTTTCTTTTCTTTTCTTTTCTTTTCTTTTCTTTTCTTTTCTTTTCTTTTCTTTTCTTTCTTCTTTTTGTTTCTTTCTCTCTCTCTTTCTCTCTTCTCTCTCTCTCTCTTTCTCTCTTTCTCTCTTTCTTTCTATTTTTTTTTAAAGAAATGTTTTCTTGATTCCAGTTGTATCCCAGACAGCTGTCCAGTATTACAGTTAGCTATGAACAGATCCTAGGGCTGCATGTGTGCAGATGTTAGAGGCGGTGAGGGGAATAAAAGGCGTTTTGGAAGGACCACAGGAAGCCACTGTGGTTATTTCTGTGGACTGAGATTAAAGAAGGAGTCTCGGCAACTTAAAGATGGCAACTTACAGTTTGTATTTCTTACTCTTTTATATAGTTTGATCCAGGGAATGGGTGGGTAATGAATCTTTGCTGTTAAAGTGTTTTAAGAAGTATATTTAACATAAAAGAACAAAATATACATTTAAATTAAAAAACATGGTTTAAAAATGCTATGGATAAAGTAAATCCAATGTTGGAAAAATTTTATTTATTTTTAAAAAAATTTTGTTTCTTTTAGAGGGAGAGAATGAGTGCACATGTGAGTGTGAGCTGGGGGAGGGGTAGGAGGAGAGGGGGAAAGAATCGCAAGCAGACTCTGCACTGAGTATGGAGGCCCATAAGGGGTCATCTCATGACCCTGAGATCATGACCCTAAGCTGAATCAAGAGACAAGACAGTCAACTAACTGAGCAACCTAGGCAGCCTGAAAAAATTTTATTGTTATTTTTAAAATTTATTTTTTAAAGATTTTATTTATTCATTTGAGAGAGTGAGAGCACGAGCAGAGGAGGAACAGAGGGAGAGGGAGAAGCAGACTCCCTCCTGAGCAGGGAGCTTGATGTGGGGCTTGATACGAGGACCCTGGGATCATGACCTGAGCCGAAGGCAGATGCTTAATGAACTAAGCCACCAAGGTGCCCCTAAAAAGTTTTTTAATGGTGCACTTGGTTAAAATATTGGAAGGTTATGGGACATCTGTCTGGGTGTCTCAGTGGCTGAGTGTCTGCCTTCGGCTCAAGTGGTGATCCTGGAGTCCTGGGATCGAGTCCTGTATCGGGTTCCCACCAAGGAGCCTGCTTCTCCCTCTGCCAGTGTCTGCCTCTCTTTCTGTGTGTCTTGTGAATAAATAAATAGAATCTTTAAAAAATATATTGGAAAATAATACAGTCAAGTGTTAATAATGATTAACTCTGGCTGATTTTTCTACATTTTCTGTAGTGATTTTGAGTATTTGGGAAGAAAGTCCCAATATATGTTATTCAGAGTTTTAAAAAGAATCCTAAAATAATTTTTTTCTTTTTTTTTTTGTTTTTTTTGTTTTTAACAGTAATATATGCTACGAGAGTCTAGAGAGATCTACTTCTTATCTAAACAGGTTTTCCCACCACTTAGTGATAATATTAACTTTTTGGTGAACATTTTTCTAGTAACCTTTTCTCCTTATGATCATATTTATGTACAAAGTGCAGACATTTTACATACTGTAACCTTGTAATCAGAGCAGGCTATTTCTGGTGTTTTTCAGATGAGCCTCTGATACAGCAACACCAGTCGTGGCTTCTGGTACATATGCATTATTAGCCTCATAGTGTTGAGGGGACCTAGTATGTTTTCCGGGCCTTGAGTAAACAGATTTAGTTGCACATAGTTCCTCTGGGACGTTTCGTTTGAATTTTCCACATGCTCCTTGATCGCATAAGCTGATACTAGGACTTCCATCCGTAACCTGGTCAGCACATGTGGAGTCTCAACCTCTGAAAGTGTGCTCTGGGTGCCTTATCTCCTGTATGCCTCCTCCTGTTCATTATTCTCTTTCCCTTGTCTAGGTAAGAGCCTGTGTTCTCTGTGTCCATCCTCGAACCAGGGCCGTGCGGCTGAGCCTGCGCCCCATCTTCCTGCAGCCTGGGCGCTCACTCACCCGGCTCTCCTGCCAGCACCTGGGAGCTGTGCTGGATGATGTTCCTGTGCAGAGCTTTTTCAGCAAGGCTGGGGCCACCTTCAGGCTGAAGGATGGGGCACTGGCCTATGCTCGGGTGAGGAGAGGTTTGTGGGCCATACGATTTCTGTCCTGACTACTCAGCTCTGTTGTTGTAACCAGAAAACAGCCATAGAGAGTATGTACATGAAAAGGCATGGCCACGTTCCAGTAAAACGTTTATTTGTGAAAATAGGCCCTAACTCGTCAGCTGTAGTTTACTGACCCATGATCTAGACTTTTCTCTGACCTTTTATTCTTTGATGGTAAAGAGCAGTGTTTTAGAGAATTATTTTAAAAGGAAATCAATAGTGTTTTTATGGGAGGTGATAAATGTGTTGAGTCTTGTCAACGTGCTTTCATATCTGCTTGCCTCAGATCTACTGTGTCTGGCTTGCTATTAATCACTTGGTACTTTGTAGCTCAGCCATCTCTCCGATTCTAAGAACATCTTCAATGCTGAGGCCTACAAACCAGGGAACATTCACAAGTGTAGAATCATTGATTACAGCCAAATGGATGAGATGGTGTTGCTCTCTCTGAGGCCGTAAGTCTGTCATCAACATGTGTGGGGGTCTGTAGAAGTGTGTTCCTCTCTGGATGCATGTTCATTTTCTCCTGGCCTGACTTGGTGAGGGTTTTCTTGCCTGCCAGCATGATTTTGTTAGCCCTGAATTTTAGGTAGCCTCTTCCCTAGCTTATTTAATAATGTATTGTCTTTTTTTCTAGGTCTATTATTGAATCTCAGTACTTTAGATATCATGACATCAAACCTGGGGCATTAGTAAAGGTAAGAATCTAGCATCTCGTCAGATACTCTTCCATCTTTAGGCATTCTTTAGTTCATGGGTTAACTGTCAGCTCATTAGGTCTCATGTGAACACACTTAAAGTCAGGTTCCTTGCCTCTGCCTGTTAACTGGACTTTCTTTTTTTTTCCCCTTGGGTAAATGTAATTCATTTCAAGATAAAGTTTTAATAGCATCCCCCAAATACCCAGAGGCAGTAGGTCAGAAATCTTGGGATTTGATGGTGTTTATTAGATTAGATCAAAAGTTAGTTGTGGGACGCCTGGTTGACTCAGCTGTTGAGCGTTTGCCTGCGGTTCAGGGCATGTTCCCAGGATGCGGGATTGAGTCCCACATCGGGCTCTCTGCGGGGGGCCTGCTTCTCCCTCTGCCTGTGTCTGTGCCCCTCTCTGTCTCTCTCATAAATTAATTAATTAAAAAAAAGAAGTTGTGTGGTAATTGAACTCCTGGGGTGTTAGTAAGAAGTCACTTGCAGTTGCCTCGCCTGTCCAACTGTTTATTTTTATTTTTATTTTATTTTTTATTTTATTTTATTTTTTTATTTTATTTGTTTTATTATTTTAAGATTTTATTTATTTAAGAGACACAGAGAGAGAGAGGCAGAGACACAGGCAGAGGGAGAAGCAGGCTCCATGCAGGGAGCCCAACACAGGACTCGATCCCAGGTCTCCAGGATCATGCCCTGGGCCAAAGGTGGTGCTAAACCGCTTGAGCTGCCCGGGCTGCCCATGTCCATCCATTTAACCCCCAGTTGAGCAGATCTCTTTTGTAGAGTTTGTTCCTTAGGAGACATAGTCCCCTCCTTCAGAGAATGTGCTTGTGAAGTAGACAGAACATACTCCCACAAAAAGATGTGACGGTACCCGTTAACAAACTAGATTGCATTCAAGTCAGTGTGTGTGGTGTGTGCTTTACCCCATGACATTTGGGCTAATAGGCAATCAGCTTGGGAAGCTAAGTTTCAAAAGAGAGATATGACCTGCTTTGTTGTAAGAGGTAGAGGAAAAAAGCCATTCTTGAGGAATGATGGCTACTTTTCTTTGTACTTTCCTAGGGCACAGTGCTGACCATAGAGCCATATGGGATGCTGGTGAAGGTGGGTGAGCAAATCAGAGGCTTGATACCTCCCATGCACCTGGCTGACATCCTGATAAAGAATCCAGAGAAGAAGTACCACATTGGGGATGAGGTCAAGTGCCGGGTGAGCCTCCTGAAGGGTCTCATTGGGGTTTAGACCAGATGGGAAAAAAGCAGTGCTTCTCAGATAAAGTTTCTACCCTTTTTCACAAAATGACCGTATAACATCTCTGGTGCTATGTCTGGCATTGAGAAGAGAAAACTGATCTCTGCCCTTTAGAGTTGCATGATATGATTGAGAGTTAAAATATTCATACATGAAGTGAGCAAGTCACTGTGTGACCTTTTGTCACATGGTTTGGTTCAGGTTATATGCTATGATCATATCTCAAAGGAGAGGTGAGGGTGGGCTGGGCCAGCAAGAATCATTGATGATATCTGGGCAGCTGGATAGCTGAGTTGGTTAAGTATCTGCCTTCAGCTCAAGTCATAATCTCAGAGTCCTGGGATCTAGTCCCACATTGGGCTCCTTGCTCAATGAGGAGTCTGCTTCTTGCTCTTCCTCTCCCTCTGCTCATGTTCAAAAAAAAAAAATTGATATTAATAGCAACCACCATGTAAAATGTATTTTGTGCCTGGGCCCATGACATGCACTATGTCATTTCATCCTTAAAATGACCCCATAAAGTACTGTTATCCTCATTTTACAGGTGGGGAAATTAAAGCTTAGGAAAGTGAAGTCACATAGCTTGCCCCAAATCACACAGCTGATAAATAAACGGCAGAACCAGTTTTCATATTCAGGTCTCTGTGACAATAATGACTTCTACATTTCTGGCAGAGGTGGCACTTGAACTAGAAAGGATTTGAGGAGGAGCAAGGGTTGTATCAGGCACAGAAATATCCAAACCAAGCTGCCAAACCTTGAGTGGTTTATAATAAAACTTTGAATCCCAAGAGAAGCTTCACAGAGTTGTGAAATTTAAATGTGAAACACGGGGGATCCCTGGGTGGCTCAAGCGGTTTAGCGCCTGCCTTCGGCCCAGGGCGTAATCCTGAAGTCCTGGGATCGAGTCCCACATCGGGCTCCCTGCGTGGAGCCTGCTTCTCCCTCTGCCTGCGTCTCTACCTCTCTCTCTCTCTCTCTGTGTTTCATGAATAAATAAGTAAATAAAATATTTTAAAAAAATAAATGTGAAACACAGTGCTTAATATAGGGCCTGGTGTGTGGGCACTCACAGTGTGCGATTTTCTTTTCATTTTATTTCATTATTGAGTCAAAAAAGATATTGACCACCCATTGGTGCATAATTTTATAGCAGTGGAATCAGGAAGTTTAGATATAAAGGAACTTGTCTACCCTCAAGGAGATGGATGAGAGGGATGAGAGATGGTCGGATCTCTCAGTCTTAGTTTATAGCTAACACATAACAGTCCCGAGGTGGTAAATTGGCTCATTTTTCATTCTGTTATGCAAGTTGCATGTGGTCTGGGAGGGAGCTGAGGCACTATTGAAGTAACTGACAGGACTGTGGAGGTGCAGTGAGGCAGTGAGGATTACACAGGCCCAGGAGGGAACGTGCAGGAGGAAGTACAGTTGAAGTAGGTGGATACTCCCCAGATGGTCATCCCTCAGGGAATGGGGAGGATCCACAGCTGAGAGTATTCTCAGAGGGCGAGAGATAACAGATTCTTAGGAAGTGGCCGTGGCCTTCGGGTTCACAGGTTGCAGAAGCCAGTCCAGTGGCTCTCTTGACAATGGGTGACTTGATAACAACCATTATCTTTCCCCCTAGGTTTTGCTTTGTGATCCTGAAGCCAAAAAGCTAATGATGACCCTGAAGAAAACCCTGATTGAGTCTAAACTGCCTGCCATTACCTGCTATGCTGATGCCAAGCCTGGTCTGCAGACGCACGGCTTCATCCTCCGGGTCAAGGACTATGGGTGCATTGTGAAGTTCTACAACGATGTGCAGGGACTGGTGCCCAAGCATGAGCTCAGTGCCGAGTATGTCCCTGACCCAGAGAGGGTCTTTTACACTGGCCAGGTAACCCTTTCCTTGGACAGGCCCATAGCCTTGTGACCCTATGAACATAGACTTGAAAAGAGGAGTAGTGGGGGGACTACTTTTCAAGGGAGAAGGAAGGAGCACATAGGGCAGTGGGCTTGAGCCAGCTAAGTGAAGGAGATGTGGAAAAGAGCCAAGAGAAACCCTCAGGAGGGTTCAGTAGAAGCTGGCAAACTAAGAGGCCTGAGCCCATAACCTGGAAGAAATAAATTAGTCTTTCCCTAAAACAAACATACTGGTGTCCCTCACATCAGAATTGTTCTGAGGTTACTGTCACCACAAGGTGGCAGTGCCATAAAACTAGTCAGTCTGAATCTATCTAGGAAAAATAATATTTTAAAATTTGGTGTTGTACCATAAATTTATTCACGTTTTCTTTTCAGCCAGAGGGCTGACTTGGGGGAATTCTGTGTATCTTTCAGTACATTTCTTTCCACTGCCTTCTGATCTAATCCCAGGTCTTAGCACATCTCCCTCTGCATTACTTTGTGCAGGGCAGCTCTCTCCAGGGCCTGACCAGTCTGCTGGGAAGAGTTAGCCAGGCAAATGTGGTTTCTCACTAGGTGGTGAAGGTTGTAGTGCTGAACTGTGAGCCGTCCAAAGAGAGGATGCTTTTGTCCTTCAAGCTGTTGGGTGATCCAAAGAAAGAGCATACGGGACACAGTCAGAAGAAAAGAAGAGCCATTAGTGTTGGACAGGTACCTGGACTTCTCCAAACAAGCTATTTTAGTTTATGCAGTAGAAAGTAGGTTGCCAGTGACATGGACACTGGGACCCATGGAGGGAAAGATCAAGGTAGCTAGATAAGATTCTGGGGCCAGAGAGAATTGAGGGTCTTGAAAGAGGGTTCTTTTGGTGTGTCAGAGCAAATGGAAGCTGTCTAGGAAAAAGCGCCATCCTTGTATGGCTTTTCAGCAGTGTACTACTGTTCTCATTCCTCTCTGGTCTCCAGGACCAGCCTGCAAGACTGCCTTTCCCCTGGGACTTGGTGGGTGGAGTGACTTGGGAGAAGAGCCATGTGAGCACACAGTTGGGTCCTGGAGGGTGTGTGAATGCCTGCAGGGTCTTTGAGGGCAGTGGTGTGGGGTGTGGAAGAAAGCTACTTCTCTGATCTTGACCTCTCAATGATCTCTGGGGTGGGAACTTGATGCCTCTAATCTCCACCTGAGCCAGATGTGGTTGCTGTCTGCTCAAGACAAATACTATTTTTTTTTTTGTCTTTCTCTTCCTGAGTAGTTGGTGGATGTGAAGGTTTTAGAGAAGACCAAAGATGGGCTGGAAGTGTCTGTCCTGCCCCATAACATCCCTGCTTTCCTCCCCACACCTCATCTCTCGGACCACGTCGCCAATGGCCCTCTGTTGTATCACTGGCTCCAGGCTGGCGACACCCTTCACAGAGTACTTTGTCTGAGCCAGAGTGAGGGACGTGTTGTATCCTTTACTGGTATCTGGTGAGCTACGGGCCCTTTGGGGAAGACTCTAGGTTCAGCTCTGCTCTTAATTGGAAACTCCATGGGAAAGAGGCAGTCATTTGACTTTAGAAATACCACCATAAAATCAGACCAGACCTGTTCTTTCCCTTTCTTCCTCTGGTGGAATGAGGCTGAAGTCCTATCAGCAGATGCTGGTCAGGGCAGAGTAGGAGTCCAGGATGTTGGAGTAGAGGCCGTGTGGCCTGCCAGGTCCAGCAGAATATTGCTTTCTCAGACACTCAGTCCTTGCCCCTTGAGCTGAAACAATTAATAAGGTAGCCTCTGTCCTTCTTCCTACCCCCACCCCCACCTACCTGCCGGCCCCCATGGGGGCTCAGAGTATTCCCTTTGGTCTTGGTGTGCACACTTCGAAGGAGAACACTGCCTCTTTTGTCACAGAATGTAAAATAAAATCTCACTAGAGTGAAGATAGAGGAGGTGAGATAGGGTGGATTAGTATGAAGATTGTGGAGGATCCTGTCATGGTCAGTCCAACTGCCAAACCACAAAGATGAGCCAGTCCCTTTTTGGTCCTCTTCAGTAATCTGGAGATAAATTAATAAGGAAAGGAAGAACACTGGTTCTTAAACTTGAATGTGTGTCAGAATCACCTGGAGGCCTTATTCACACAGCTTGCTGGGCCCCACCCCCAGAGTTTGTAATTCAGTAGGTATAGGACAGTGCTTAGGAATTTGTATTTCTGACAAGTTCCAGGTGATGTTAATGCTGCTGGTCTGCACGCTTAGAGTGTCTTTGTAGCAGCAGAGCCTGTAGAGTAGAAAAAGGAATTGGAGAGATGAATATTTCATCTGCCCTTTCTGGAATGTTCCTTGATGAAGTGTCATTAGCTCCTTTGTAGGAAGCCAGCTTTGGTCTCCACAGTGGAGGGTGGCCAGGATCCTAAGAACTTCGCAGAAATCCATCCTGGGATGCTGCTCATCGGTTTTGTGAAGAGCATCAAGGACTATGGTGTGTTTGTCCAGTTCCCGTCAGGTCTCAGTGGACTGGCCCCTAAAGCTGTAAGTTCAGCTCTATGCATGAGAGCCTTCGGGAGAGATATTAGGAGCCTGAGGGTGAGAAGGAGCAGGATATCTTAATCCCTTGCAAGATTTTCAGGGACAAGGCAAAAAGGAGTCTGCATGAGGAGAATGGGCCTGAGATTCTTGCCCAGCCATGTGTCCTGGAGGAAGTGGCATCTTTACTTCACAGTACAGCGTTGGGTAGGTGGGCAGGGACTGTGAAGACTTTAGTGAACTTATACTCTCAGCAAGTATAGACATGGAAGTTAATTTTGCTGAGCAGCTGAGTAAAAGTTTTGCAACCTCCTAGGGTTTTTGAAGTGTCATGGTGCTGGAATACCTTTGAAAGGATCCCCTCCACCACGATGTCATCGAATTCATAAACTTTTCATACGCAAAAAGTCTTAATGACCCCATAGTTGAATGCCTCATGCTGCTGACTAAACAGACCCAGAGTCGAGAGGACTCTTAGCGAAGTCAGTGTTAAGACAGTGGATGAGCAAATGGCCTGTAGTTTATTTATAAATACTTCTTCCTTTCCACAATTTTGTCTCCCTGATATATTCCCTGAGTGGATGTCATAGCGAAGTCAGTGTAAAACGGTGGATGAGCAAATGGCCTGTAGTTTATTTATAAATACTTCTTCTCTTCCATAGTTTTGTTTCCCTGACATATTTCCTGGGTGGATGTCATTTACATCCTCTGTCAGGACAAGTTTAAAAATGAGAGAAGAGGGGAAATCTATGGAAATATGCATAGGACAGGCCAGAGGGTTACCATCCAGGGTTAGAGACATGGATGGCTTGTTCTTCTCACTTGCCAATGATGTGCCTCCTTGGGTGGGTGCCCTCTAGAAGTCTGGGTTGGACAGCCAGGGCCTCATATAGTTTTCTGGAAGGGGATTAGAGAGAGCTGTGTTCAGAGAGGGCTGAGGGGTTTTCCTGGCTTCCATCTCTCTCCACTCCTCCCTCACATCCTTTTCTGGGGGCATTAATTAAGTTGCCTTGGTAGAGACTTAATGTCTTTATTTTCTGCCCACTTGTTAGATCATGAGTGACAAGTTTGTGACTTCTACAAGTGACCACTTTGTTGAGGGGCAGACAGTGGTTGCAAAGGTGACCAACGTGGATGAGGAGAAGCAGCGCATGCTGCTCTCGCTGCGTCTGTCAGACTGCGGTCTGGGGGACCTGGCTACCACCAGCCTCCTCCTCCTCAGCCAGTGCCTGGAAGAGCGGCAGGGTGTGCGCAGCCTCATGAGCAACCGAGGTGGGGACATAGGGGTGGAGGGTGAGGGTCGGGTGGGGAGTGTCTGTTGTAAATCATACGTGTCTCTTCCAATAAGTTGTTGGGTTTCCCAGATAAAAGCAATTTTAAAAAACAAAAATTAAACTTTTTTTTTTTTTAAAGATTTATTTACTTATTTTAGAGAGAAAGAAAGAGCACACGAGTGGGAGGGGCAGAAGGAGAGAGCGTCTCAAACAAGCTTTGTGGTCAATTTGATCTCACGACCCTGAAATCACAATCTGAGCCGAAACTAAGAATCTGATACTTACCGACTGTGCCACCCAGGCACCTACCCTTTTTAATGGGAGTATAACCAGTATAAAGTGCCTAAATCATTTAGGGTACAGTCTAGTAAATGTTTATGAAACGAATGCCTTTGTTTAACTACTACCTAGATTCAGATAAAGATCATTACTAGCATTCCAGAGGTCCCCCTTGTACTATCTTCCAGACCAAAATCAAAATTCCTTTTAGTTCTGTGACCTCAGGTTTGTATTTGTTGTGAATCCATTCGCCTCTTCACTTGTTCTTTTATTCAGCAAATACCTGGTAGATGATAGAATGGAACAGGGACCTGCTAGAAGTCTATGAGGGGTTATTCTGTTGGATCTTCCTAAGTTTTGAACCATCAGGTAGGATTATTGAAATCTTGATGGGATTTGGGAATATGAAGCTTGAGAAGGTAGATTCCAAGCAGAAGCAACGAAAATTCAGAAACCAAAGGGAAGTGTGTGTTTGTGGTATTTGTTGGGTATTTTCATAAATTATGACCAAGTAGGATTAGCAGAGGCACAGGTTTCTCTCCCTGCGATAGGAGTGTTCATGGGTATCTACCCTCCAGTGCTTTTTACCTTCCCAGTGGTCTGTTGTTCTCTGTAACAGCACATTTCCAAAGGAAAAGAATGGTGAGTATTGTTTGTCTGTTAATCCCCATTTCCTTCGGGTCTCTGGCAGACTCTGTGTTGATCCAGACGCTGGCTGAGATGACCCCAGGGATGGTCCTTGACCTAGAGGTACAGGAGGTGTTGGAGGATGGCTCTGTGGTGTTCAGTGAGGGCCCGGTGTCTGGCCTGGTCCTGAGGGCCAGCAAATATCATCGAGCAGGTAAGCACTTCTGTCTCGCCCCTCATGGTTTGTGGGGGAAATTCTTTGCTAACTGTTCCCACACTTGAATACAGAATTTCCAAATACATAGTGTAGAGGAGCTGATTCAGTAGAAAATTTTGGCATCCCTGTCTTGTGTTCATGTAAATCAAGATAACTGACAGCAAGCTACAGAAGGTTTAAGTGTAAATCCTTTTATAATTGGGTAAATCTAGATTTTTGTATATCATGTTGCGTAAATTAAGGCACACCTGAAACTTGAATTATGGGAGGTAGACTTTTGGTTTTTCCTAGCCCAGATAGACCCAGGACAGACGTCCTCTTTTTTGTGGCCAAGGGGCTTGTGGGGCTCTTGGAGAGATGCTTTCTTCCCTCTTCCACAAGGATGCTCATGTTGTGTTTGGTTCTGCACTGCAGGGCAAGAGGTGGAGCCTGGGCAGAAAAAGAAAGTTGTCATCCTAAATGTTGATATGTTGAAGTTGGAAGTACATGTTTCCCTTTGTCACGATTTGGTGAATAGAAAACCTAAAAAGGTAAGCTTGTGATGACTCCATTCCTGTGATTTCAAAGGCATTACACAGCTCTTCAGCCCCACACACTTTGCTCAGGGGTTCTAATGCAAATGCCTGTGGATAAGGTGATCGTATACCTGGATTTTTGTGGGTTGTTGTTCCACTTCTCGTCTTGGTGTGGTTATTTTTTTTTATTATTTTTTTTATTTTTAAAGATTTTATTTATTTATTGAGACAGAGAGAGAGAAAGAGAGAGAGGCAGAGACACAGGCAGACGGAGAAACAGGCTCCACGCAGGGTGCCGGACATGGGACTCGATCCTGGGTCTCCAGAATCACAACCCGGGCTGCAGGCGGCACCAAACCGCTGCGCCACCGGGGCTGCCCTCTTGGTGAGGTTATTAATGGCATTGACTTTCACTCTGATACCAGTGATAAATTGTGTGGTCACCCTGTCTTCAGGGCCGGGTAGATAATGTAAATGAGTGAAGTGCACATGGCCAGCCCACAAGGAGGCAGAGAGGATTCAGGTCCATCTACTCCTTGCCAGGTGGGAATATCTGCATCTAGTGTTGCTGAGCCTAATTTTTAAGAGAAGGCAGGATTTGATTTTTATTTTTATTTTTTTTATAAACGTGGGAAATGTTGGAAATTTTGTCTTTTAAGACCTGTGACCCAAACAACACATGCCTATGTGTAGTTCTCTCCTCTAGGCTGCTCATCCACACCCATCCAAAACAAAAGCTAAGTCCCAGGGATTCTGGTGTGGTGCCTTGAGTTTAGTCAGGTCACATCAGTGACAGGAGGAGAAGCTAGCTCGAGGGAGTGAAAGCTAGTCTGTTACAACTCATACTAGCCCTGGGTCTCCTGGACTCAGAGCACTTTCCCAGCCCTGCCTGCCCAGTGGGTGATGACCAAACACTTGTGCCTTATAAGAAGTGGGGATGTTGGGTTTTTTCTGTTTTCCAGCTGAAGAAAGGCAGTGAGCACCAAGCAATTGTGCAGCACTTGGAGGAGTCCTTTGCTGTCGCCTCCTTGGTAGAGACTGGCCACCTGGCAGCTTTCTCCCTGACCTCTCACCTCAATGACACCTTCCGCTTTGACTCAGAGAAGTTGCAAGTGGGACAGGGTGTCTCCCTAACCCTCAAGACCACAGAACCAGGAATGACTGGTTTTCTTTTGGCCGTTGAGGGGCCAGCTGCTAAGAGGACTGTGAGACAGACCCGGAAGGACTCTGAGACAGTTGATGAAGATGAGGAAGCAGATCCAGCTCTGGTTGTGGGGGCTGTAAAGAAGCACACCCTATCCATTGGGGACATGGTCACAGGCACTGTCAAGTCTATTAAGCCCACCCACGTGGTTGTGACCCTGGAAGATGGTATCATTGGCTGTATTCATGCCTCCCACATTCTAGATGATGTTCCAGTGGGCACATCTCCTACTGCCAAGTTGAAAGTTGGGAGGACAGTCACTGCCCGAGTGATTGGTGGGAGAGATATGAAGACGTTCAAGTATGGAGGCTTCAGGAGATGGGCTGGTTTTGGGGGGAGATTGTAGTAATCGTGGGAGAAGGAATGGGCACTGAGGCAAGCTCTAAAAAGTTGTTCATGAATTGGATTTTCTTCTAGTTAAGAGAAATGTTCACCAAAGGAATCCTTTTACTTTTTCCTGGTTTTTAAAAAAATAGCATCTTGTGTAGTGGTTAAAACTGTTAGTTTAAAGTGAGAGAGACCTGGGTTTGCATTCCAGATTTGCCACTTAAAATTGTGTGACCATGACTTAGGTAGTTACTTAACTCTGAGTTTTGTTTTCCTAATTTGTAAAGTGAGAGTACGGGTGGTTAGTACCTTTTTTGCAGAGTTTGAGGGAATATCTGGTATGCAGTGTGCCTAGCAGGTTGCCTGACACAGTTATTGCTCAGTATACATCAGAGGTTATTGTAATCCATCCTCCACTGCATACCTTAATCATACTCCTTTTCTTTAAATCTGCTTGCAATATTGTTATTGTAGCAGAAATCTTTGCTATAGTAAAAAAAAGCAAAATAATTAAGTCTATAATTTGCATACTAATTTCAGTAGCGACTCTTTCTAGACCTGTTTTCTAACTTTCAGATCATAGTGAAAGAGTTGGAGAATATAGTCTGGAAGGAAAATTCTGTTCAGGGTTTTTTAATGAGAAAATACTAGAAGATCAGATGAGCCAGATCCTCAACATTTACTACAGAGAATGAGAGGAAGCCCTCAGGCCTGACAAATTACCAGTGGGCAGAATGGCAGTGGAGCAGGTGGCTTTTAAGCTTGGTTTTGTGGGTATAGAGAGAAAATCTGATCACCAGAGAATGGCAGTATGGAGAATAAGAGAAATGATTTGGCCTTATTTCTTTCTCCAGGTTTCTTCCAATAAGTCATCCCAGATTTATTCGAACCATTCCGGAGCTGAGTGTCCGGCCAAGGTGAGGGGAACCCCAGCAGCATGGTCTCATGGAAAGACTGTGGAGTTTAGAGTCAGGAACCTGAGTTCTAGTCTAGATTTTGCCGGTGTTTTGACTTCTTGTGCCTCTCTCTGTCCAGGTTGTCTTTTTTCTCTAATAAGGAAATTTTATCTGGCTCTGATAGGGCTAGTTGAAGGGATTTTATGAAACTTAATGTAAAAGCTGTAATTAGAGATTAAAAGGCTGATTACAGTTCTGTTTGTCAGCATGTAACAAAAGAAACATTTTTGCTCTCAACCCAATTTTCTAGGACTCAGTAATTCCAAAAATAAACAACATACAGCCAAGAAAATGCCCATTCTTTGAGTGTAGAGACTACTTCTTGGTGACTGGAATTTTTTTTTTTTTTAAGATCTTTTATTTATTTATTCATGAGAAACACACACATAGAGAGACGCAGAGACACAGGCAGAGAGAGAAGCAGGCTCCACGCAAGGAGCCCGATGTGGGATCCGAACCCAGGAATCTGGGATTATGCCCTGAGCCAAAGGCAGGTGCTAAACCACAGAGCCACTCAGGTGTCCCTTTTTTTTTTTTTTTTTTTTAAAGATTTTATTTATTCATTCATGAGAGACAGAGAGAGAGAGAGAGGCAGAGACACAGGCAGAAGGAGAAGCAGGCTCCATGCAGGAAGCCCAACGTGGGACTCGATCCCGGGTCTCCAGGATCAGGCCCTGGACCAAAGGTGGCGCTAAACCGCTGAGCCACCCGGGCTGCCCCCTACCCCCTTTTTAAGGATGACTGGAATTTTAGGTCATGTTTTAGTGGATTTCATAGAGGGATGTTCAGTGAGGGATTATATATAGAGGAAAATTAGTTTGTTTAGTGTTGGATCCAGTATGGGATCATTTTTTTCAGAGGATCTTAAGCATTTTGATTCATGGGCCTATTTCTGCTTCTTCCATTAAAAACCCAGCCTCTTGAAGTTAATAAGTCATCAATGCGTGAAGCTAGATATCTATGACTGAGAGAGTGGCCCTTTAGAGTCAGCAGTGGGATCCTCCGGGTTAAGTCTTTAGTGCCTAGGGTTATAAGGAAAGGGCCTCTTAAGTGACTTTTAGGGGGTAAGGTTTTTTGTTTGTTTGTTTTTAATGGTAGTTAACATACAGTGTTATATTAATTTCAGGTGTACAACATAGTGATTGGGCAGATCTGTACGCTCTGCTCACCATAGTATAGCTCCCATCTGTTACCATAAATGCTCTTACAGTACCATTGACTATATTCCCTATGCTGTACTATCATCCTTGTGACTTACTCATTCCATACCTGAAAGGCTGTATCTCCCACTCCCCTTCACCCATTTTGCCCATCTCACCACCTGCTTTCTCTCTGGCGACCATCAGTTCTCTGCATTTGTGGGTCTATTTCTGCTCACTGTGGTATTGATGTGTATTTCTCTGATGGCTAGTGATGTGAAGTACTTTGTCCTATGCTTACTGTTTTTTTTTTTTTTTTTTAAGAGAAGGAGAAGTCAGAGGGGCAGAGGGAGAGAGAGAATCTTGCAGGCTGTACGCCCAGTGCTAGAACCCAACTCAGGCTCAGTTTCATGACATGACTTGAGCTGAAATTGAGAGTTGGACACTTACCTGGCTCAGCTACCCGGGCTCTCTGCTTTTGGTCATTCTTTTTTTTTAAAGATTTTATTTATTTGTTCATGAGAGACACACACAGAGAGAGGCAGAGACACAGGGAGAGGGAGAGAGAAACAGGCTCCATGCAGGGAGCCCGACGTGGGACTCGATCCTGAGTCTCTAGGATCACGCCCTGGGTTGAAGGCAATGCTAAACCACTAAGCCACCAGGGCTGCCCGTGTGTATGTGTTTTAAGAAATAACATTTTACACGTTTCCTTCCCTAGGCTTCTCTCTCTACCCTCAGAAGATGAATTACCCATTATTCATTTGATATATATCCAGCTCTTTCATAACTTTGTTTATATATATATATATATATGTATGTACTTATATATGTACAAAATGATTGTGTAGTTTTCAAGCTTAACATAAATGGCATGCTGTACTTAATGTTTGCAACTTGTTTTTCTCAAAATTTTGTTTTTGAGATCTGTTTTTGTGCCTATAGTTAAAATAGTAGTCCGTTTTATGAATGTGCCCAACTGTATATATTCTCCAACTCATGGAGGACGTTTAAGATTGTTTCCAGTTTTTCTTTTTTATAAATAATGCCAAAGGGAACATCTTGAACTTGTTCCTCTATGCATCTATGTAAGGATTTACGTAGGGTAGATTTACTGGAATATAAGGTACATGCATTTTTTTTTTAAGATTTTATTTATTTATTCATGAGAGACACAGAGAGAGAGAGAGGCAGGAGACACAGGCAGAGGGAGAAGCAGGCTCCATGCAGGGAGCCTGATGTGGGACTCGATCCCCGGACTCCAGGATCACACCTTGGGCCAAAGCAGGCTGCTAAACCACTGAGCCACCCAGGGATCCCCGGTACATGGATTTTTAACTTTACTAGTGTATGAAGGTTTCCATTTCTCTATTTACCAGTGCTTGCTATTATATGCTACAGTTTACCAACATTGTACCATTTTATTATTGAGCTTGAGTTTGTTTTAGACATCAACTTCAATTGGTAAGCTGGGCTGGGAGTCTATAATTGCTTTGAAGTGATTTGTGACTGAAAACCACATCCCCTTGTTGCTTTTCTGAGGAGAAAAAGTGATAATGGCAAGGTAGCATAGGGGACAGAGCCCTGGATTTTTGAGTCAGAGCCCTGACTTCAACTCCTGATTTAATAGCATAAAATTAATACCTGCCTCATTTACACATGAGATTATTGTCACATTCAGCAAGAGACTACAGTTCTGCAAACTAAAAAGCAATAGCTAAAGTATTACAAAAGAAGTAAAAACAATTTTGTTTCCTTAGTTTGTAAAGATTATCGTAGTTACCTACTTTATAGCTTGTTCATACCTAGGTAAATGAAATGGAAGAGATTGGCTCTCATGCAGGTATTTTGAACATTGCCCGTGGAGGAGAGAAGTGGGCATGTGGGAGGTATGCATGAATGAGGGGGCTACAGTCAATCCATGGCCATGTAGGGGAGGTGATTTCAAGCTAGAAACCTTACCCCAGAGGTTGGCATACTCTTTCCGTTGCTTTTCTGCAAACAGTGAGCTGGAGAAAGATGGCTGCACTGCTCTCAACACTCACTCTTCTAGCCACTTGGAGAAGATTAAACAGTACCAGGCTGGGCAGACTTTGATTTGCTTCTTGAAGAAGGTGAGTAGTGCACACCTGCAGTGTGAAGCCAGTCTTCTTTCAGAAGAAAAGGGGGAGAAGCTGGAGACAAGGGCCATTAGCACTAAGCATTTGAGTCTGTTTGCTACCCTGTTGGTTTGTGGGAGACCAGAAGCCTAATTGAGGAGCTAAAATTATAACTCACGAAACAATTGGCAACTCACAGTTCAACATATTTATAGATTAATTGTACAAAAGGGACAGAAAAAAAATATAGAGGAAGATTTAAAGTAAATGTGTTACTGGATTCTAGATTCTTGTCATACATCAAGTTCAGGTGCAGTGCACACAGAGTAATAGTACCTGCATGTCAGATTATATGTTCTAGCCTCCAGCGGAGCAGGAGTTCAAGAAAGGGAAGAGATCAGTGAAAACTGCACTGGTTGGAATATATCAGAGAGAAAGTTGGGTTGGGCTTGACCTTGAGAAATAGTTCCTCATCACTGCTGCTGGATTCTTTTTCCATAAGCATCTGGCTGAGCATGTCACTGATTGATGCTTGATTCCTTTGGTTACCTATTGTCTCTAGGTGAGTTTCATAAACCCCTGATACCTTGGAGTGGCATTTAAGGCTCTTCAGAAGTGACCTCATACACTTTGTGTACCAGTCACCCTGAGAACCTCCTCTATTTCCCTTCTTGTTTTTATTTCTGTACTCGGAGTGCTCTATTCCTACAACCCTTTACGGCCCAGCATAGGTATTCCCTTCATATTTCTAGTTCTATGTATTCCCATAGCATATTGTATTTCCACTGCTCTGGTTATTTGCATACTTGTTTGACTTTGTAGACTGTAACCTTGGATGTAGGGTTTGGCTTTTATTTATGTCTCTCATGAATTAAATAAACAAAATCTTAAAAAAAAAAAAAAAGATGTTGAACCCTGGAGATGATTAACCATCACTGGGCACAGCTGAGCTTGGAAGGGTCTACAGAGGTCAGTGGGATTGCTCCTGCTGCTTGAGGACATCTCTGAGTTCATTTTTGCCTCCTGATTAGCTGAGGCACCAGGAGGGTTACGTGGGCGGCTAGCCTAGCAAAGGCTCCAAACTAGACTCTGATGTCTGTAAGAAGTGGAGATTGGGCAGGGGCAGTGGGAGACAGGCGGGTGGATTCCTGTCCCTTGGGAACATGTAGGATTAGGGCCTCTTCAACCCTGTGATTTTTAGGAGAGTCTCTGTTTTATTTTATTTTATATTTTTTAATTTTTTTAAAGATTTTATTTATTTATTCATGAGAGACACAGAGAGACAGAGACACAGGCAGAGGGAGAAGCAGGCTCCATGCAAGGAGCCCGATGCGGGACTTGATCCCGGGACTCCAGGATCACGCCCTGGGCCAAAGGCAGGTGCTAAACCACTGAGCCACCCAGGGATCCCCTATTTTTTAATTTTTTAAAAAGACTTTATTTATTCATGAGAGACAGAGAGAGAGAGAGAGAGAGGCAGACACACAGGCAGAGGGAGAAGCAGCCTCCATGCAGGGAGCCTGATGCAGGACTTGATCCTGGGATCCCAGGAACACGCCCTGGGCGGAAGGCAGGTGCTAAACTGCTGAGCCACCCAGGGATCCCGAGTCTCTGTTTTAATGAAGGGAAACGGAAATGTTTATATCTATCCCATTTAATTTCTCTTCTGTTTCTTTCTCCAGTACAATGTGGTTAAGAAATGGCTTGAGGTGGAGATTGCTCCAGATATCCGGGGCAGGATTCCCTTGTTGCTTACTTCTCTCAGCTTCAAGGTCAGTGTGCTCAGAATTCCTGGAGAGGACTCAGTGTGTGGTGTGTTTGCAGTGGGTATAAGAAACCATGTACTTTCTCAGGGATTGGTTTGGGATATACTTGGTATAGAGACTTCAGTGATAATTTTGGATAAATGACAGACCTTTCTTCAAATGTTAAAAGAATTCTCTTGTCCTTCTAGGTTCTGAAACATCCAGATAAGAAGTTCCGGATTGGCCAGGCCCTGAAGGCTACTGTGGTTGGCCCAGATTCGTCCAAAGCCTTCTTATGTCTCTCACTTATAGGTGTGGTGATGAAATGCTGCCTGGTCAGGAAAGGGAGAGGGTAGAAAGGAATGGGACAGAGTCCTCAGGTAGTGCTCAGGCTTCAGGATGATGCGTCAGGTTTTGGAGTTCTCCGAAAGCCTCGTGTGGTTCTTCTGGAAACACTTTTTCTTTTGAGGTTTTGTTCTCTGGCCTGTGTCACTCTGCTACTGTCTGAGTCACCTTTACCTACACAGCTGGTTTACTCATCTCTCAGTAGGGTTTGTCCACCACATGGCCCTGAGATTCCTGACTACATGTTGTGGGAACATGGGTCTTCATGATCATTCTGGTCCACTCAGCCTAGACACCCCAAGTCTGGGCAGCCTCTGACTTTCTCAGCCCGTGGTTGGCCTGCATTCCAATTTCTTTTTTCTTTTTTTTTTTTTCTTTTTTTTTTTAAGATTTTATTTATTCATGAGAGACACAGAGAGAGGCAGAGACACAGGTAGAGGGAGAAACAGGCTCCATGCAGGGAGCCTGATATGGGACTCGATCCCGGGACTCCAGTATCACGCCCTGAGCCAAAGGCAGATGCTCAGCCGCTGAGCCACCCAGGCATCCCAGCATTCCAGTTTCTTTCTTGGCTCATTTCGCCTGCCCTGAATGAGGTTCATTTTCCTGCCAGGTCCGCACAAGCTTGAAAAAGGGGAAGTGGCCATGGGCCGCGTGGTGAAGGTGACTCCTAAGGACGGGCTGACTGTCTCCTTCCCCTTTGGGAAGATCGGAAAAGTCAGTGTATTTCACGTGAGTGACTCCTACTCAGAGACGCCCCTGGAAGACTTTGTCCCCCAGAAGATTGTCAGGTAGGCCTAGTTTGTTTTTTTTCCTCTTCAGCTCTATGTGGGATTGTAGATTTCTTTTTTTAAAAAGTATAGATATGATACGTGATTTTGTACCAGAAAAAAATTGTGGAGAAAAATTCTATTGCTCCTCTCTTTCTCTACCACTTTTCACCATTATATACCTTTGTCTGTCATTTAAGACTTTTACACATGGAAGTATAATGTTTTTTAATGTAATAATAGAATTTTATTTTATATATTATTCTGCAACTTGCTTTTTTTTTTTCTCCTAGCTAGTGTGCTAGTATTATGTGCTGGTATTTCTAAATCTACTTTTGTTCTTTTACCTTAAATACTTTCTTGATATTCCATTTTTATCATTATCTAAAACCTCTGTCAATGGACAATAGTATTGCAGTGAATTGTTGTGTGCATGTGTTTGGACAGAGGGCAAGTATATGTGTGAAACAAATTCCCAGAAGTAAAATTGATGGCCAAACGATATTACACATTTTGCCATAGTGCCCTCCAAAAAAGACTGGCAATTTATGTTCCTGTTACAAATACGACTTTTTCTCACAATCTTGCCAACAGTGGATATTCTTACTTTTTGATCTAAGCCACTGAATAGGCAAAAATTGATCTTTCTTTTTTTTTTTAATTTTTTTTATTTTTTTGATCTTTCATTTTAATTTGCTTTTCTCTTGTCATTTTTCCTCTTAATTGGCTGTTTACATTTGTTCTCTGCTTTGCTTGTCTTGTTCTTTGCTTTTGCTTGCTCATTTTTCTACTGAACCATTCATCTTTTTAATTAAATAAATGATCTAGAGATGATTTCTGCAAAAAGAGACCTTTTGCATTTGGGGGGTGCTTTATGAACTATTATATGTGCAGTAAAACGAGCTCGGTTCAGAGTTGTTTTTTTTTTTTTAAGGTTATGCATCTTAGCATGAGTAAGGGAAGAGGCAGAGGGAGAGGAAGAGATGCAGACTCCCTGTTGAGTGGGAGCCTGACATCAGGACCTGAGCTGAAATCAAGAGTTAGACACTCAGCCAGCTGAGCCACCCCAGCTCAGAACCACCCAGGCTCAGAATTTTAAAGTCATTAAATTATGACTTTGGTGAATAAATTAGCATTGAATAAATTAGCGTTGAAGAGGCAAGGCTTCAGCCTAATACTATAGACTTCTGAGAATCCAGGTTGGCTAACAGTGGAGTGGGAAGCCTTGAGGAGATGGGCAGGAAAGTTTTAATGCTCTTGCCCATCTCAGGTGTCCCAGCCACCAGCACCTGCCTAATAAATGCACAATTATTTATCAGAGCTTAAACAGCACAGAGGTATCCAGGGCTTGGAAAAAGAAAAGGAACCCAGGATTTTCTCTGCTTTGTCTCGATTAAAAATGTGGGTGTGGCTTTTAGCAAAATTTTTGAATATATTTTATTGTAACCAAACCTGTGAGTCTCATTCAGTGTGATTTCTTTATCTGTGTAATGTGGATAATAAATTAATTGCCTAAAGGGAGATGACCCCTCAAAGGCCTTACTGCTCTAGGGGCTAGGAGGCAGATGCCAATCTTGGGAAAATTTTGAATTATTGCTGAGATCCTTTCTACTGCTAAGATTCTGTACTTTGAAGTTGTGACTTGAGGTTGCTAAGTGCTGTTTTTGATGAAAAAAGTTTGGAAACCTAACCGAAGAGTAAACCCTGCTTTCAGACCTCCTAGAAGCCTCTCCCTGCCTAGGCTTCTCTGATTTATTTCCTCTCATCTGCTGCCATGAGCCTGCCCTGAGACCTAGGTCACCCCCTGGTCACAATTTCCAGTGGTTAGTGGCTGAGATTGCATACTGCTGGGACCCGACATCAGGCTGGTGTCACCTCCTCTGAGTACCCACGTGGCTCTGTGTGTCTTTCCGAGGGCTCCATGCCTCCTTTCATTTTCTTCTCCCAGCATCTTTCTTGGGTAAGAAGAGTAGGTAGTGACAGACTAGTAAACTGAGGCCCAGAGAGGTGACTTGTCCACAGTCCCTCAGCATGTTCTCAGCAGAATGAAGAACAGAGCCCAAGTGTCATATCCCCTCACTCTTGCCTATTGGTCAGCCTTGTGGAGAGGAAGCTTAGGCCCTTTGCTGTCTCCCAGGATACTGAAGAGTCACCATCTCCTTTTCTTGCTCTTGTTCCAGGTGTTATGTCCTGTCTGCTACAGGCCACGTGTTGACTCTGTCACTACGATCATCCAGGTAAGTGTGGTGGGGACAGGAAGAGCATTGAGGAGAGGATGCAGGGATCTGATACAGAACCTAGGGCTTCCCACCTTTCTTTGTTTGTGCACTTTCTACCCTGCCCCATCTTTACCCAGAAAAGCTGCAGCCATTCACATTGCTAGACAAACCTGTCTGCTCCGACTCTTGTTGCCCAGGGCAAGGCTCATGTATCTGAATATGGTGTTCAAGGTGACCACCCAGTGGCCCCAGTGAGGGAACACAGTGCAAACCCTAGGGTTCTGTAGTTCATAGCATGTGCAATGAAGGGTTGGCCTGAAGGCCGCCTGTTCCATGGTTACAAATGGAGGGGGTTTTTTTGTTTGTTTTGTTTTGTTTTTTCTTAATGATTTTATTTATTTATTCATAGAGACACAGAGAGAGAGAGAGAGAGACAGAGGCACAGGCAGAGGGAGAAGCAAGCTCCATGCAGGGAGCCTGATGTGGGACTCGATCCAGGGTCCCCAGGATCAAACCCCAGGCTGCAGGTGGCGCTAAACCGCTGCGCCACCGGGGCTGCCCACAATGGAGGTTTTTGAGGCCAAGTCCTGTCAGGACAGGACTTGAGGAGAGAGTGGGGCTGTGCTCTGAAGGTTAATGTCCTACAGACAAGTCCAGAGTTGTATTCTTACACTTAGAGTTTGATTATCACAAGTGAGTTGGGAGTGAGAATGGGGAAGGGAGGGCTGGGGTACATGTACATAAATAAGCCTTTTATTCCCCTAGGACAAACCCAGAGACAAAGAGCAAAATAACTGATCCTGAGATTAACTCCATCCAGGACATTCAGGAAGGGCAACTCCTGAGGGGCTATGTGAAGTCTGTCCAGCCACATGGTGTGCTCTTTGGGTGAGTGAGGTGGCACTTGGTGGGTCAGACAAGAGTGGCCCTTTTCCCCGCCCTGGCCTGTCTAGGTCCGTGTTCCTCAGTCACCTCTGAAGAGAATATGAAGAAAAGGGAGTCTGGGTTCCCACCAGTTTTTTGTTTTGTTTTGTTTTGTTTTTTTTATTTATGAGAGTCACAGAGAGAGAGAGAGAGAGAGAGGCAGAGACATAGGCAGAGGGAGAAGCAGGCTCCATGCACCGGGAGCCCGATGTTCCCACCAGTTTTTTTAAAATTCTGAAATTTGGGGATCCCTGGCTGGCGCAGCGGTTTGGTGCCTGCCTTTGGCCCGGGGCGCGATCCTGGAGACCCGGGATCGAATCCCACGTCGGGCTCCCGGTGCATGGAGCCTGCTTCTCCCTCTGCCTATGTCTCTGCCTCTCTCTCTTTCTCTCTCTGTGACTATCATAAATAAATAAAAATTAAAAATAAATAAATAAATAAAATTCTGAAATTTATATACATATACATATATACATATATATATCTTTAAAATATATATATGTATCTTAAAGTATATATATATTATATATATATATTTTTTAAGATTTTGTTTATTCATGAGAGACACAGAGAGAGAGAGACAGAGACATAGGCAGAGGGAGAAGCGGGCTCAATGTAGGGAGCCTGACATGGGACTCGATCGTGGGACTCCAGGATCATGCCCTGGGCCGAAGGCAGGCGCCAAACTGCTGAGCCACCCAGGGATCCCAAATGTTTATATTTTTTAAAAAGTTTTGAATTATTCCTATTGGTGTTTTGGACAAAGAACATGGCATGTCCAATTTCAGTTTTAAATATGTTTGGATTTTCTTTGGTTTAGTATTTGATCATGATTCATAAATGTTCTGTGAAATCACATAATGTTCACAGCCAGCAGGGTGCACAGCTTTCTCTGCCACAACTTCATCGTTTTCACCTTCAGCCATTTGTGAGTCACATGTTGTGGTGCTCTGGTGTGGGTGGGAGACACCCTTCAGTCAGATCTTCCTTATCCCTAATAATTGTTCCTAGTTTACAAAGTTCTCTTTATCTTTTTGAGTGCCAAGAACTTTTGTCTATCATAAATCCTTGTCACAACTTGGGTCCCTGGGAAAGTAGAGGCACTAGGCTAGGCTGGGACTCTATTGTTGTATTTATGACCATAGGATCCTTGTGTCTCTCCTGTCAGCCTTGGCCCCTCTGTTGTGGGTTTGGTCCAATACCCACATGTCTCCCAGTACAGTCCTTCCAAGAAAACCCTTTATAACAGATACCTCCCAGAAGGGAAGCTGCTCACAGCCAAGGTCCTAAGGTAGGTATCTCCCCAACCTCTGCACCTCCACCCCCACAACCCCTCTTTTCCCTGAGAACCCTGGGAGGGGATTCAGAGGTAAACTAGACATAATAGTTTGGGTGGTGTTGATGCAGCATTCAGATGAACAAAGCCCCTTTGTTTGGAACCCCTTATCTCAGCTCCAGCTCTTAAAAGCCCATATGGAGACTTTTCTGTGCATAAGCACTTGCTGGAGACAGAGTAGGGGTACATTACAGCTGCTCCCTCTGTTTCACATTTCAGCATGGTAAAATGTGCAGATCATTCCAAAGAATACTGAATGGATTCCAAGGCAGGTAGTGCCGGGCCCAGAAAACTGGGCCAATCAGGAGAGGAAGGCCTGGGCTGTTTGCTGTGCTCATGTCCTCTGCTGTCCTCATTGTTGTCATTGTCCCCCTCCTTGTGGTAGCCTGAAGTGTCAGAAGAACCTAGTAGAGCTGTCATTCCTCCCCAATGACACTGGGAAGCCAGATGTGTTTCCTGCCTCCCTGGGACTGCCACTACTAAAACAAGAGGAGAGGACAGAGGAGGCAGAGGAGAACAAGCACAAAGAAGAAGAGAAGGAAGAAAAGAATCAGAAAAGGAAAGGGAAGAGGAACCAAGAGGGGCAGGAGGGGGTGCAGCTGCTTGGTGAGGAGAAGAAAGAGCCCCAGAAACTGCAAGCAAAAAAGCAGGGCAAGCGGCGGCGCCGGGAGTCTGCAGGCGAACAGGTAACGTCCCTTGGGGAGGATGGCCTCCTGCACATGACAGAAGAGTGATTCAAAGCCAGCCAGACAACTGAGTAGCGTTCTTTTGGACTGAGAGCAGTGAGTTTGGATTGGGCACTGGGTGGTGCTGAGAGGGCCAAGGGAGGGCATTGCCCTGGGCTGCCAGCAGGTCCTCCTGGGCAAGAAGGGTGGCTCGGCACCTTTCTCACTTGTCATTTCAGGAAAGAGTGAACAAGAAGCAAAAGAAAGCTGCTCCGTCAGAGGAGGACGACAGTGGTGTTGAAGTGTATTATCGGGAAGGAGAAGAGGAGGTGGAAGAGATGAGTGTACTGCCTAAGGTGAGGGACAGCATTTGGTGAGGGAGGAGAGAGGCTGTTCTGGGGAAGGAAGTCCTTGGTCTCCTGCCTAAGAGCGGAGTGGTCTTAGACTCCATCCTCTTCTCTTTCATTGCCTAAGGCAGGGCTGCTAGGTCCTCACTTGGTCATCAGTGTCCTGAGGACAGAGATCCTGCTTTACTAAGGAGTGGGCTGCATAAAGTAAATTCTCATCAATATTTATTGAGTGGAGCTGAATTAAATGAATGGGATAGGCAGTTATTAAAGGCTTAACCTTTTTGAACCTGTATCCCCCTCTGAAAGATGAGGATAGTACTGTTTGGACTGAGGATTGCCCAGACTTTAGGTACTCACATCCCTACACCTTCAGAACGCTTGTCATGTCTTGGTCCCAGCTCTGCTATTATTTTATATGCATATGGTACTTCATACACGAACGTGTATATGTACACACATATGTGTGAGATTTGTTTTGTGTCTGTATGTTTTAAAAGTTTGCCTAAATTATTTATGAATCATCATGAATTATTTTGAATAATATAATTATTATTATGAATAATTTACAAGGAAAGCTTTTATGTCATTTCTATGTAGTTTCTCAGTGGAGTGGGCCTAGCCTGGCCCTAGGAGGGGAGTAGGTCTCTGGGCTTGGTGGGGGGCCCCAGCTCCTCCAGGTGGGATGGGGCTGGGGAATAGGGTACAGCCTGAGCTGAGTGCTTTCCTCACATACCTCTTCGATCTTTCAGGAGAAGCCAAGAAGGCCAGCAGAAGTGCCCCGGCTACAGCTGTCCTCTGGTTTCATTTGGGACGTGGGGCTAGACTCTCTGACCCCAGCCTTACCACCTCGAGGAGAGAGCTCAGACAGCGAGGAGGACAACAAGCCACAGCAGTCCACGGTGTCGTATTTTATAGGGCTTTGTCCTTGTGCAAAAATCCCTTGGTGCCAGTCTCCTTTGCTCTGTCCTGGCCTGAGTGTCCCTTCTGACACGCTGGGACAATCCCAGGCCTGCGAGTATTCCTAGAGCTCATGGATTACCCTGCGAGCCTTTGGCTTCCACCACAGACCTCCATAGTGGTCTGAGGAACAGATTACTCACTAATTTTTGTGCCTTCCTTAGCAAAAGAAAAGCAAGAAGGAAAGGATGTTGGAGAAGCAGAAGGCAGAGAAAGAGTTGTCCCGCATTGAGGAGGCGCTGATGGATCCTGGGCGACAGCCAGAGTCAGCAGATGACTTTGACCGACTCTTGCTGAGTTCCCCTAACAGCTCTATTCTGTGGCTGCAGTACATGGCCTTCCACCTGCAGGCCACAGAAATCGAGAAGGCCCGGGCTGTGGCCGAGAGGGCTCTCAAGACCATTTCCTTCAGGTCTTGGCTTTGTCTCCTGCTTTGGTGGCGAGTGGCTCTCAACAGGGAGGGCTGTGTCTCCTTGGGCTGCTGGGCTCATCAACTGTGGGTCCTTTCCTCCTGGGGAGGCTGACAGCAGTGTGGGTGGCTCCCACCAGCACCCATAAGTTTTTAGGCTTTGGCTCATAGTTGTGCCATCTGTGAAACAGATCTGCTCATTTATATTTTATAGTCCCCTTCACTGAAGTAGCTCAGGGTAACATTTACAGGAGTCCCTGTGCTTAATAAGGTACCCAACTTGGAACAAGTAGAACAGGGGAAATAACTCCACATACCTGGGTGTAAACACTCTCCGTGGCCACTTTGTAGGCACAGGGTGGAATGAGTTTCCTGACAGCTAAGAGGAAGGATGACAGTCCTTTGCTTCATTCTCTTAGTTTGGAGACAGAATTAGACCAGAGATTCTGCTCCTTTCTGCCCAAACCTTGTGCTAGTTTAAGATTTTGTGGGCTTCATTTTTAGGAATGGAGGCAGATACCAGGGGATCCCCAGCAGTCAGGAGCTGGCTTTCTTGCTTCTGTGTGAGCTGCAGTGGGGACCAGACCTCTGTTTCTCACTTGAGGGTGGGAACTGAGGATTTGGATAGAGCCTGGGAAGGAAGTAGTAGTTCCAGTCAGCATTCCTGGTGGATGGTAGTGGGGGCTTCCTTGGGCTGAGGTGACGGAGCTCACTTGTTGACTCTGTCTCCAGAGAGGAGCAAGAGAAACTGAACGTGTGGGTGGCACTGCTGAATCTAGAGAACATGTATGGCTCTCAGGAGTCGCTGACCAAGGTCTTCGAGCGCGCTGTGCAGTACAATGAGCCTCTCAAGGTCTTTCTCCACCTGGCTGACATCTACAACAAGTCAGAGAAATTCCAGGTAGGTGTCTGGGCCAGACAGCCCACTGGCAGAGGGTCCTCAGTGGCTCAGAAACTAATTCCTGGGAGTTAGAAAGGCAACAAGGAAGTCTCAGGAAAGAATGCCCTCTCTTCTGGATCTGATCCTGCTATAGTCTTGCTTTGTGACATCTGGGCTCTAACTTGTTCATCTTGTAAGTAGGAGGAGTCCTTTCCTCCTACTTCTGCTTTAGGAGTGCGGGGTGAAGATGAGGAAGTAAAGGGGCAGTGGACCCCTGGTGTGTATCCTTTGGGCATATAGCCAGAAGGCAGCAGCTCAGCCAAATGCCCTTTTTCTGTTTCTCCTGTTCCCCTATCCTCATGTTCTACCCTGAGGACCTCCATATAGCACAGGATTAATAGGGAGACTCCCCACCGTGTTAGGCCCCCTCAGATGCTCTCCTCATCTTTGTGAGCCTGAGGCCATAACTAGCTTCTCAGGAGCATAGCTGCCCATCTCTGTTGTTGCCCTCATCTGTCTTATCACACTCCACAGTTCACCTTGTCTTTCCCGCAGGAAGCTGGTGAACTCTACAACCGGATGCTGAAGCGATTCAGGCAGGAGAAAGCTGTCTGGATCAAATATGGTGCCTTTCTTCTGCGGAGGGGCCAGGCTGGAGCCAGTCACCGTGTGATGCAGCGAGCCCTGGAGTGTCTGCCCAATAAAGAGCGTGAGTGCTCCTCCCCACCCTCTGGCCCGATTCCTGATCACATTAAGTTCTCCAATATCTGGGCATAGGGACTGGGGGCTTTCTTATCTGTGTGGGTGGTATGGTGTTAGGAGAGCCTAGTGGAGGGCATATAATGTTTTCTCTGTTGATTATATGCTCATGAACTTAACATGTTGCATTTCAGATGCTAAACTTCAAAGGTGGAGGAACAAAAAAACAATTAGCACTAATTTTATTGCCCCTGCCCCCTCTCCTTTTTGGGTCCAAAGAGTGAGGTGTCCACAATGGGAATTGTAGATCAGTGCCCATCTGTATGTATTTGGCTCTAAACCTTCCCAGTGTTCCCCTTGTCATCACCCATGCCTTCGAACCTGTGAGTAGTAGGCAGTCAGGAGTCTGATCTCTGTGCAGCACATTATGTTGTGGTGAGGGGTCTGTCTGCTTTGTGTGTCTGAACTGTTCTCTCCCTGCAGATGTGGATGTGATTGCCAAGTTTGCCCAGCTGGAGTTCCAGCTGGGAGATGCGGAACGGGCCAAAGCCATTTTTGAGAATACACTGAGCACCTACCCAAAGCGTACTGATGTCTGGTCGGTTTACATCGACATGACCATTAAGCATGGCAGCCAGAAGGAAGTCCGGTGAGAGGGGAAGACAGAATAGAGCTGAATTACCTGTGGGAGTTTGGGGATGTTGGCCAAGTGGATGAGTTCAGCCCCACAGCATCTTCCAGCATCCCCAGTTCTTTTACTCTTTCTAGAGGAATAGCTCTGACATCACACATGAGGTCCTGTGATACTCTCTTTTTGAGACTTTTGCTGCCTCAGGGGCGAGCTTATAGTCTGTGTCTCGGTCTTGGGTGGGTGTTAGGCTGGCCCTGGTGGGGTTTAGGAAACTTGGGTTTCCCACAGAATTCACTGAGCCTTGCTCTTGTGGTAGAGAATGGTGACGGGCTTGCTATTGTCACCTACATCCCCATGGGGCAGGGAGGATTAGAGATGGGTGGACTGAGGTCCAGAAAGAAGTAGTGCCTCACCCAAGCCCATCAGTGAGTTTGAAGCAGAGTGTTTCTCACAAATCCATACCTTCTGTGTGTCTCCATCCTAGTAGCTTTGTCCTGACTCACTGTGTAACTTCAGGCCAGTAAGTGAGTGCCTGTCTGATCTAGAAAGTGGGAGCAGTCTTTCTCCCCATGGACACCTTAGGAGTTGAAAATGGTAATACATGTAAAGATAGAAGTGAGAGTGCTGGAGAAAAGAGGGTCTGGCTGTAGAGCCAGAGAGCATGTGGATGGAGGCTGGTGGCATTCGAGTGGCCAGGGGCTAAGAGGCAAATGCTGCCTTGCTCTTCTTCACAGGGACATCTTTGAACGGGTTATTCATCTCAGCCTGGCCCCCAAGCGAATGAAATTCTTCTTCAAGCGCTACCTGGACTATGAGAAACAACATGGCACTGAGAAGGACGTGCAGGCAGTAAAGGCGAAGGCCCTGGAATACGTGGAAGCTAAGAGCTCTGTGTTGGAGGACTAGGGGCCAGCTGGCCTCAGATGATCACTGTCAGCAGTGGACTGGCCCGGCCAAATATCAGGCACCTGGGCAGCTGGAAAACTGTTGCCTGAGGACTCTTATTTAAGTGTTGCTTTTTCTGCAACACCTTTAGGGTAATCCTGTCAAGATGAAAAAGAATTTGAGCTTTCTTAGAATTCCTTTCTGCTTGTTTTTAGTACTATATTTCACTTTTTTTCCGTCTTTTTTTTTTTTTTTTTTTGAGACTGCACTTGCATTAGGGGTGGGGGTGGGGCAGAGGGAGAGAGAGAGAATCTCAAGCAGACTCACCAATAGGCACAGAGCCCAACTCAGGGCTCGATCTCCCGACCCTGAGGTCATGACTTGAGCCGAAGTCAAGAGTCAAATGCTTAACTGAGCCACCCAGGTGCGCCCCCTTTTCTGTTTCTGAGGCCGCTTAGGGGTTGTAGACAGCAGGCTCTTGGACTCCTAGAAAAGCTAAGGCTCTCTCCCTCTCAGGAGTTTCCTGGGGAGCAGAAATGGAGGGGCTGACTCCTGACTGCTCTTGTGGTCAGGACCCCACTTTGGCCCTGGCAAGCTCTTGGTCCAGCCAGAGGGGGTCAGTAGGGCCCAAGGAGTGGGCCTCCTCCCCTAGGCTCGAATCTCTGGGCTCCCTCAGCCTGAGCTCAGCTAGTGCTGGTGCTCTTGTGGAGTATGTGAGGCTGGGAAGAGGGCAAGGGCAGAGGCCTCTGGGGAAAGGACAGTTGGGGAACCAAGGCATCTGAGAGGAAAGCCACAGGTATTGGCTTAGACCACCCGGTGAGGTTTCCTCCCAGGCCTACCAGGCCCAGATTATCCAAGCTTTCCAAATGGGGCGCCTCATTTGTGAAATGGGGTCAAAAACTACCTCAGAGAGTTGTTCTGTGGATTAAGTGAGAGTGTGTATGTCTGTGTGCTGCCACAGGGCCTGGTGTGTAGGAGGCTCAGTGAGGACGTGGACTGCTGAGTTGGGGAGAGCTGCCTGGTTTCTCTGTGTCTCCTCGTAGCTCCTCTGGGGAGATGTTGCTGGGTGGAGGGCATTGACTAGTTTGATGGTTTTCCTTGAGACCTGAGGGAAAAGGGACATGATGGGTCCACACCTAATCCTCCCTGTGACCCTTGTAAACTTCCCAGAAAGATGGTTTCCACCTCCTTTGATACGTAATAATCCCAAATGTTTCAGAATTCTTGGACACCAGCAGAGACCAGGCTAGTTGTTGAAGCTAGTTCTTTTTTGGCTTGGTCTTATGGGGATTAAATGTTTTCTTTGGCAGGGCTTTAAATGCTGTGAGAGCTGGGGAGCTTTTCCTTGGGAAGTGACTGGGTGGAATGCTGGGAAGCAGGACAGGGAGAGCATCGAGGGTTTTAGAGGTGGCGGAGGTGATCAGGCAAGAGCAGGCAGGTGAGGGTGGGATTTGGTCATTAGCACTACGTTATCTGGGGGAGATAGTCTGCCCTACTGAGTGCAGGATCTTCTGACTTGTGAAATTTAAAGCGATCTTCCCTCTGAGAAAAGCCAGGCTTCACCTGTTCCCCAGATCAAATCAGATAACTGAATTGAATTGTCAAGACATCATCAGCCATAGGGTCATCCAACATGTGGGACACCTGGCTTTCCCTGCACCCCTGCCCTCCCATCCATCTTAATCTTGCCCAGGGTCTCTCGGTCCCCCCTCCCTCCTGCAGAGGATGGGATCTGGGCCTGTCTCCATGACCCCTTGCCTGCTATGGCATGGCTTGTCCAATCATGCAGACACCAGGCTAGTCCTTTATACTAAGAAAAACTTTATCAAAAATTTAAGTATATAAAATAATGCCAGAGCATACATTGGAGGGCATCTTCCTGGCTGAGCGCTGTTGAGCCAGGTAACCATATGCAATCAGTCACACATCCATTAATAGCACGATATCCTGTACAAGGAGTCTGCTGGTGAATTTCACGGTTACCTGGCTCTGCTGGTCAGGGCTTCCCAGCCTTGGAGTCCTACCAGTAAAAGGTCATCCATGTCCTAGTTAATTAAGGACGAATTTTGCAAAGGGGTCTTTTCTCCAAAGCTGTTGACCCCAGTGGTTGGTGGCAGCAGGAGAGGGGGTTTCTTCAGGTCTGAGAACCTTCCTGTGGAAGCGGACCCCATTGTCTACTAGCTCTCTCCACACCCCAGGTTGCTTTGTGCTCCTTGCTCCTGGCCTGTTTCCCAAAAAAGTTTTAAAAATCATCCCCGTCTGATGCTGCTGTGAGCACGCAGTGGAGTTCAGTTTGAAACCCAAGTACTGTCACTTGCAAAGAGTGTGATGAAGGACCCTCAGGAGGTGAGGGGGGCCATCTCCATGGTTTCTGGTGCTGTCCCATTGCCTGCCAGACCTTGGGCCCACTTGTGCAGGCGGCTGTACAGTGGGAGGCCCTGGTTCTCACGGTACAAGTAGACGCCAGTGATGGCGTTCCACTGTGGCCGAGGCTGTGTGCCTTCCACTGGGAACCTGGCAACAAGCTCCTCGTCATCCTTGTTGAGTGCCACGAAGCCAAAGAAGCGGCGCACATTGTTGGCAGCCAGCACCCGTGAGTGTACCTCGGCGGTGCGCTGGAAGAGCTGGTCCTCATTGGTGCGGTACTGTGCCCAGTAGGCCTCCTGGCGGTAGCTGAGTGGTGAGCAGTAATGCTTGAGGCACTTGGTCAGGAACACCAGGATGGCCACCACGCCGATGAGTAGCCACCCGAAGAGCTGGCCAGAGAAGGTGCAGGGTTGAGGAAGGGCAGGGAGCTGCCTGGACCCTCACCCACCCCAGGAAGAAGGCTGGTCACAGGGCTTGGGCTGGGCTGAACCTGGCCCACACCCCACTCCTAGAGCAGATCGTACTTCTGTAAGGGAAGCTGGCCCTTCAGGCTGTGATTCCACTTTATCCTCATTGCCTTGAAATCGCATTCCTGTTTTGTTTTTTATTTATTTCTTGAAAGATTTTATTCATTCATGAGAGACACAGAGAGAGGGCTTGGTCTTAAGGGGATTAAATGTTTAAGAAACAGGCTCCACGCAGGGAGCCCGATGTGGGACTCGATCCCAGGCCTCCAGGATCACACCCTGGATGGAAGGCTGCACTAAACCGCTGAGTCATCTGGGCTGTCTTGTTTTCGTTTTTTAGAAAGTCTTTTGCTCCTTCATATCTCCCTCATGCTCTGCTGCTCTAGTGAACACTTGCAGCTGTGTTTTCTGCCCAGGCCTCTGCCCTTGCCCTCTATCCCCCTGACTGACCTCTGCTCCTTCAGAAGTGAGCCACAGCTGTGGCTAGGATTGGGGCAGTAGCGGCTGCTTCCAAACTAAACATCCCTTCTGGCTTGGAGCTCCCTGATGTCAGCAAAACCTGGGGCTGAGTCGGTGCTGGGCTGGGGTCCTTCTGGGGATGGGAAAGTGTCAACTCCTAGCTGACAGCAGATGTTTCATAAGCTCATGGGGATTCATGCTCAATCTTGGAGAAAAAGGGGCTTAATCTATGATTGGGATCAAGGCTGAGCCAGAAGAACATTCTTTTAATGTTTAAAACTTGCCGCACCAAGTCCTAACCCACAGGTTACCTGGCTCAGATACCTCAGACCAGCGCTAGCTTCAACACTGGACCATCCCGGTACCTCCCCAGCAGCCATCACCTAGGGAAGAGAGAAGAGGAGCTTCCCTCTGCACAGCCTTACCTGGGACTCATACTTGAGCCTGCGGGTGACCTCTTCCCGGAAGCCTGACAGGTTGGCGGGGCCCTCCCCGCAGGGGAACCTGGCCAAGATTTCCGTGGCATGGGCTGGTGGGAAGCCCTTCTCCCCAGCTGTGAGTGAGGAGGGATCCACAAACTCGCTGAGAGCGCAGACATAGGCCTCACCTCGCAGCAGGGAAATGACGGACCAGGTGACAGGGGCCACCGCTGCACGGCCCAGGATGGAGCTTAGGAGGAGGAAGTTGGGGGCAGCTGAGCAGTTCTTGGCCCTCCGGTACTGGCACTCAGCGACCAGGTTCCATGTGTGGTTGTTGAGGATGACCCCAATGAGGAAGAGGGCCAGGGCAGGCACGCCAATGGCCGTCAGCCCGTACAGGTAGTTGCGGGCAGGTGAGCAAGGGCAATGGAAAGCCACCACAGAGAAGAGCTCCTGGCTGCCCACCGTGCCCAGTGCCACCAGCCCATTGAAAATCATCACATCCTTGCTCTTGAAGAAGAGCGACAGGAAGCGGAAGTTCTCTGCAATCAGGGCTGCCATGGTGACAAGTCAGCTCAGGGACCAGCTGCGAGGATGGGGGCGGGAGGAGACAGGGATGGGTGATTCCCAATGGGACTAGGAAGGAGTGCAGGTGGGTGGGCATCTGAAGGCAGGGCACAGTCTTGCCATTTTATCCCCTCTGGTGGCCTGTCTGGTGCTTCCTGTGGAGTGGTAGATGACTGATAAACGTTTGCCTCTGAAAACTGAAAGAAATTGAGAGCATCTGGTATGGCCATGCTGGTGAGAAAGGGGGAAATCTGGGGAGCCCTGGGGCCTAGGGGATGTGGTAGCCACTGCTCACTGAGTTCCCACTGGGTGTCAGATGCTTTCCATCCCTCATTGCCTGTTGTCATGATCCCACATTGACCTGTCGTATCCCTGTTGTGCATAGAGAAAGCAGAGGCTTTCTGAGGCTGAGGGGCTTGCCAGGGCCACATGTGTGTCTGCCTTGGGCACTTGGGTTCTTGTTACTCCCACAAGCTTCCCTTGAATTAGGGATGAAGAATGGCCTTGTGGCACTGGAGGATGTGGGGCTTCAGGTGGTACTAATACGCTGAGGGACCTAGGACTATTTGGAAGGTGTGATGGGCATCACAGCTGGAATGGGTTTCCTGGGAGGTAAGGGACTTGGGTTTGATTCAGCTCTGTGGGGTGGGGTGGAGAAAGGCCCCTGGTCGGTGCTGAGCAAGGCACAGTGTCCCTGGAGTTCATGAGAACTTTTCATTTGGGAGACCTCAGAGTCCAGACTGGTTTAGGAGATCTTGGCTCTCAACATACTTCATGGCTTTTCTCTGTTTCTCAGTGTCCTGCTCTGTGAAAGGAGGACAAATCATTCCAGCCCTTGGTCTCCCCATAGGGATGCTGTAGGGAATAAATGATGCCTGACAATTGTCCTATGTGTGAGACCCTCCATCTCACCCTGTCAAGGCTTTAAGGTGGCTCCCAGAGGTGAGGCAGTGGAGACGACTCTCCTTCCTGCCAAGATCAGGAAACTAAGGCCTGAAGAAGTGAAAGTGCCTCTCTCGAGGCCATCACAGTATAGAGGTATCTGGGCAGGACTTTTGAGCCTGCCCTATAAGGAGGCTTGGGAAGCAGATAAGGGTGGGTCCTCTGTTTTCTTGGTCTCCTGACTGTGCTCTGTGCTCATCCATGAGAGCCCTGGCGAACTTTCTCTTCCCCACCCAATCACCCTTTCCCTACCCAGCAGCCTCCCAGGGAGCTTCCCAGCCTGCCAGTGACAGGGATGGAAACTAAAGCTCTACCATCCCCACCAGCTCATCCCCAGCCTGCTCGGCCATGGTCTGGGATGTGGACAGCCTGCCAGGAAGTGGCCACGCCTGGGGCTCTTTCTAGACCCCACCCACACAAGCAGAGAGATGGGTATAGCCAGGGTGTGGCCCGTGTCCTCCTGCTCTGGGGGCTGAAAAACAAAAGTCCACAGCCAGAAGCCAGGGAGTGGAGGGAAAGGATGGACAGCAAACAGGTGGGGCCCCCTGCCATATTTCCTTCTGTGCCTCTTCTCTACACTAACACCCCACCCGGTCTCTGCCAATGCTGCCAGATGGGGCGGGCAGAGCTCCGTGACCACGTGGGGAGCCAGGAGGAGGAGGGAGCAGACTCTTCCTCCCACTCACAGCCCAGGGGCTCCATCCCTCTCCCTGGGAAAGAGTTTGTAATGTTGCCAGAGATGAATGGGTTAAAGCAGGCTCCTCTCCCTCTGCCTCTTCCCCTTTTGGCTTCAAGGCTCCTCATGACTTTCATGAGGCCCTGGGTTCATAAGCTGCCCAAAGCGTGGTACAAGATATCTGAACACAGCGGGTGGTGAGCAGAGGCGGGCCAGGCCATCTGAGACTACTGGCCCTGTCCCTCAGGTCAGGGAGGGGGGTCACATCTGGGCCTGGGTAGGATCTCTAAGCACAGCAGTCAGGGCAAGAAGACAGGACAGGCTGGGAGAGGGGGGGCACCACTGGCCTTGCCTAGAGTGAGGAGCCTCAGTGGGGACTTTCTCTCCAGGACAATCCCTCTGGGCAGCCTTGAGCAGTCCTGCCACACTCCCCTCGCCTGGCAAGCCTCAGGGAGGGGCCCTTCCTTACCTGATGCCAGCTGCAGCGCCACCCAGTGGCTCCAGCCTCCGCGGGGCGTGGGCCTACAAGGCAGGCCCCCCTGAAGTGCTGCGGGCCAGCCGTGCCCTCCGTTGGCTCCCTTGTGCTTTCTTCTGCACCAGAGCAGGGAGCTTGAGATGAGCAGGGCCTGGGGCTGGTGGTGTTTTCAAAGAAGTTTTAAACTCCAGGAAAGAGGATGAAACAGCAGGATGGAACTCTGTGCAGCAACCAGTGGAAAAACAGCCTCCCTCCGGCGCCAGGCAGAGGAGGGCGGGCGGGGAGGGCGGTGCAAGAGGAGAGGAAGTTCAGCGGCGCAGCCTGTGCGCGCCTGGCCTTGCCTCCTTGCCTGCCGTCCTGAGCCAGCTGCCCTGGCAGGCGGCGGGCGGGTAGGCGCCCTGACAGTGCTGCACACCAGTGGGACCAGTTCAGGGGCCAGGTGGGGGACCTTCCCGGACATCCTGCCTGGGCCTGCCCTCCCTGCCCATTTCAGGAGCACTTCCTCATGCCTGACTCCCACTGGACAGAAGCTGCCACAGAGACCCCGGCAGGGTTAGAGGGCAGGGTCATGCCATCAGGATACACAGGCCAGGGCCTCCCCACTTATTCTGGTTCTTCTCCCTGAGAGCCATCCTGCCCCCTCCAGTCCTCCCCACCACTGGCTCTTCTGTCCATACTTGAGCTAACCTCAGGCACTGCTTCAAATCTCAGGAGGGCTGGCAAGTGATTCTCTGAGGCCCTGTGGGCAGAGCTCTGGGAGGTGGGTGGAAATTACAAGAAGGCAGCTTGCTGAAAGAACCCTTCTGTTATCATCAGAGCTGCCCAGTCTGTCCTGGAAAGTGATCATGAGCTCCCCATTCATGGGAGTGTGCAAGCTGAGGCTGGAAAGTCATGGATCAAGAATGCTAAGGGGGAGAGCCCTGCCTGAGGATGGGCTAGATGACCCCTATGATTAAGGGAGAGACACCCACCTGCCCCAGCCTCCTGTCAGCTCTGCAATACTTGTGGTTCTAGACAGTGGACTGCTGAGTGCCATGCTGGCCTCTGGGAGCTGTGATTGTCCATGGGTAGGAATGAAGGGAAAGGACCAGTGTTCATTATTCAGATTCTACTATGTGCCAAACACTTCCAGATTCTTCCTCAAAAGTTACCCTCCTTTATTCTCCTTAAGATCTATTTTACAGACAGACACACTGAGGTTTGGAGGGGTTTGGTGAGGTCTTACAGCTCTTGTTTATGAACCCCAATCTGCCTTACCCAAAGCTTTGCTCTTTTCTTGACATTTGTACCTCTCAATATTCTGAGCTGGCTTTTCCCCCTGGAAGCTCCTCCCCACCTATCAACACAGACCTGGTCTCTACTCCTCTGAGCCCTCTCCACATTCAGGACCTAGATGAAGTTGCACCCCCCAGAGGAGCCTAGAGGGCTCCTTCAGCCCCGCAGGCCTACAGGGCTTATCCTCCTTCCAAATAAGCGAAACTGGATCTCAGAAGTGGTAAGGGAGGGAAGAATAGATGCAAAGAAGGGAAATCAGTAAAGCAGTGTTGCAGGGATCAAGATCAGAATGAGTTCTTAGAGGACGCCTAGGTAGCTCAGTGGTTGAGCATCTGCCTTTGGCTCAGGTTGTGATCCTGGGGTCCTGGGATCGAGTCCCACATCAGGCTTCCCACAGGGAGCCTACTTCTCCCTCTGCCTATGTCTCTGCCTCTCTCTCTATGTCTATCATAAATAAATAAATAAATATTCATGAGAGACAGAGAGAGAGGCAGAGACACAGGTGGAGGGAGAAGCAGGCTCCATGCCGGGAGCCCGACATGGGGCTCCATCCTGGGTCTCCAGGATCACGCCCTGAGCCACAGGCAGGCACCAAACCACTGAGCCACCCAGGGATCCCCAAGAATGAGTTCTTAGATGAGTAGGATTTATATCTTCTTGGCCCTCAATTCCCTCCTTGACATGGTGGCTCCAGTTCTTTATGTCACCTTCCCCTTATGTCCAGGGAAGGAGGATAAGCATTCAGGGTAAAGAATCTACAAACACATTAGCCACCACATACCCAATGCCTGCTCTGTGGCACAAGCTTTCCATGCTTCACCTGTTTCATGATTACAACAACCCCATCAGGTAGGTACTCTCATCCCCATGGTACAGATAAGGAAACTGAGGCACAGAAAAGGAAGCAATTGGTCTGAGGGACACTGTAAGTGGTAGAGCCAACGTGTGACCCAGTTCTCTCTCTCTCTCTCTCTCTCTCTCTCTCTCTCAAGTCTGAGCTGTTTCTACTCTAGGCAGATCCCCCCCCCAACCCTCCCATCCTCATCCCTACCTCAGGGCAAAGCCTCTTAGCTCTCTGGAGCCCCCTCCCCAAGGTTTTTGAGAAAATGGGGAATATATCAGCTTCTTTTCTAAATGTCCAAGTTCTGGGCTGGTCTGATTTCCCCCTGAGATTTGGATGTGAAGGTGTTCAGGTGGTCTCCAAGGATCCCTCCAAGGGATGTTGGTATGGTCAGATTCAGGGGCTGAATCTTAACCCCCAAAGGTGATGGTATTAAGGGGTGGGCCCTTTAGGAGGTGCTTAATTCATGAGAGCAGAGCCTCATGAACGGAATTAGTGCCTTGAAAAGACGCTTGCCCCTTCTACTTTGTGAGGACACAGCCAGAGGGCATTGACTTTGAACGAGGAAGAAGGCCTCCATCAGAACGTGACCATGCCAGAGCCATGTTGTTGGACTTCCAGCTTCCAGAACTATGAGAAGTAAACTGTTGCATATAAGCTACTCAGTCTCTGAGGTGTAGGTGTTTGGTTGTAGCCTCTCAAATGGGTAAGACAGGAAGACTTAGTGCTCAGTATTAAATAAACGTGCAATCCACTTGACGATTATAGGGTGGCCTCCATGGTGAGCACACACTCTGGTTTCTCCTGAGTAGACCTAACTTCTGGCATCTTGTCTCATCCCCTGTCGCAGCAGGTGTGTTACATCAGGTGAAGCTGTGTGCCATGTCCTTACAACCCACTCTCAGCCTCATTCAGGAGCCTAACCAAAAGCAGAGGATTCCTGCTTTGTGAGGCAGCTGGACGCCCTCCCACTCCCTGAGCCTTGAGGATGAGGGACAGAGGTTGTAAAAATTCACAGCCAGAGTGGCTGTAGGACCTGAGAGGAGACAGTGAGGCAGGGCTGAAGTAGCTGGAGAGGGGCTGGGCAGGTGGGGGCTTGTCCCTCCCCAGCCAGTTCTGAACCCTTCTGACTAATACTGCTGGGTCACAGCTGGAGGATTGCTGTCCCCTTCCAGCTCCAAGTTTCCTGCTTCTACGGACAGGTGAATGCCTGGGCGCCTAGGTCTGCTCTAGGGGCTTACCACCCACACCTGCAGGCTTCATTTTCCATCTGGTTTGGGGGTCTGAGAGGCTGTGGGCTCATACCCCATTCCCGTTTCTTCACTTGGCCACGGTTCACACTCCGCTGAAGTAGGTGGCCACCTCCTTGCGTGGAGGCCGGGGCCTGCCTCCTGCCCAGCCGTTGCCCATCAGTGGCTCCTCCTGGCCCAGCTGCAAGGGCGGCTTGCATTTGTGCCAGCTCGTGAGCAGCCTATTCATGGTGCCTTGATCCGTGATGCCGCGCAGCTTCTCCCTCTCCTCCTCAGCCCCGTCAGTGGTCGCCGGGGCAGCTGAGCCAGCAGGGGCTGTGGCCAGTGCCCCGTGGGCATGACCCAACTCCAGGTCATGGTTCACCGCCTCAAAGAACTGCTGGATGCAGACCTTGGCGAAGGCCTTGGCGTGCTCTGTGCACGTCTCATCAAAGAGCTTGCGCTCGATGTCAATATAGTGGGACCAGTACTTGCTTTTGAGGAAGGCAGCCTGTGTGAAGCAGGGTCGCACGGAGCGCACGACGAAGGCCAGCAGCGTGGTCAGCAGCACAAAGGACCAGCCCAGTGCCTGCAGGGGAGACAGCGGGGAGTTGACTGGCACTGCCCTCTGGCCCCCCAAGCCTGTCTAAAATCCCCAAGCACTCTGGATCAGGACTTTTAGGGAAAAGAGTACTGAGGAGTAAATGAATTCACCTCTTGGACTCGATTTTCCTTTTCTGTCAAATGGGCATAGATACACCATCTCATGGAAATGGGATCCTGCGAGTAAAATGCCCCGTGTGTAGGCCTGGCACTCAATACACAGGAGTTAACTGGGCAGACCTTGGAACTAGGCAACCTGGTTTTGGACCCTGTCTCCAGTCCTTATTAGTTGACCAGGAGCAAAGTATCTAACTTCTCTGTTAGATACCTTGGTCTCCCCACCTATAAAATGGGGCTGCTAATGGTACATTCTCACAGGGTTTTTGTGAGGACTAAATGTGATCATGAACAGTGCAGTGCCTGGTCCATAGTTAGTGTTCAGTAACCATTAGCCACTATTATCATGTCAATGGGCCCTTGCTACCCATATGCCTTTTCCTTGACCTCCCAGGGCCATAGTGACCCTTCCTCTTCTGAGCTTTGTATGTCTTCTCTGGCTCCTGGTATTGTCTGCCTTTTGGTAGCCAGCACTAAATGAGCCTCCTCTGTGTGGGCTCTGAGCTGGACCCTCAAGAAACAAACAAGACACTTGCTCGAACTCTGCTGAAGAGCACTAGACATTTGGGTGCTAGATCCAATCTGCCAATAATTCACCGTCAGGCATGGGGCAGGAGGCTCTCCTCACCTGGGCTCCCGGATCAGCCCCCAGCTACACAGAGAAGCCTTTGGTCAGATGTGAGGGGCGGGTAAATGTCTATAATTGGGGTCAGGGGGTTGTGGCTGAGCAAATACGGGCTGGGAAGCTGCTCTGCATGAGCTTGGTCTGGGGGAAAACCCATGTGCTGGTCATAGACGAAATGTGGACCCCATGAAGCTGGGTCTCCTCAGATTTCACGTACAGCTAGGAATCTGATCTTTATGTGAAAATGTCTGGTTTTCCAAAATTCCAAGACTGAATTCTGAATTCACTCAGCAGGCCAGGCAAAACATGTCTATAGGCCAGGCAGTCTGTCCTCTAGGGGACCTCTTAGTTCATGATGCAGTGGTTTAAAGGTCAGGTAGAGGAACAGCTGTCCCAGGCCCTGAGGCCTGGTACAATAGCACAAGTGCCCACAGGGAGGAAGTGGTTTGGAGGGAAGCAGAGCTTGTACACTCAGAGCGTGACATTCACATGGGGCATTGGGTGGAGACGTGGGCCCCACAGGAGGGCTGGAGCCAGGGAGCCAGGGGTCTGGACTTGCCAGAGCAGAGTGTTCCTTTAGCCCTGGCTCCCTGCCCCTTCCCTGACAGCCCCTGGTCCATCTGCTGTAAGGACATGCTGCTGCTTTCTTCTTGTGCTGCAGTGATTGCAGGGGAGGCCTGGAGGCTTAGACAGGGGAGGGTCCAGAGGGTCCAGAAGACAAAGGAGTGGGGCTGGGGGGACCAAGCTCTATATTTCCAGTCAGTGGGCCCTCCAACCCTACCTTTAGGGCACATCCCAACAGTGCATCCCCTTCACCCAAGCCCTCCCTTCCAGAGCACCAGGACCCTTGGATCCCACTCCCTGAGTAGGGAGGCACCTGCTGGGGACATTTGGCAGGGAAATGTACCCAAATGGCCCAGCCACCCATCTGCCTCACCACTGCCTCAGCCTGGAAGAAGAAAAGGATGCAAATACACCAGGCTTGGGCAGACCGGGTGGCTCAGCGGTTTAGCGCTGCCTTCAGCCCAGGGCCTGATCCTGGTAACCTGGGATCAAGTCCCACGTCAGGCTCCCTGCATGGAGCCTGCTTCTCCCTCTGCCTGTGTCTCTGCTTTTCTCTCTCTCTCTCTCTCTCTCTGTGTCTCTCATGAATAAATAAATAAGATCTTTAAAAAATATATATGCCAGGCTTCCCCATTGGAGCTCAGGATGGAGAATGTGGGGTTGGCTGAGCTGTTGGGTCCACTCTAGGGACAGAGGCCTCGGGACTGAGGTAGCCATCGTACTTTTTCCAGACAGCACTGATGCAGAGAAGACACACAGCTCTGCCTTCAGAAGCCCTGGCCTCAGTTGGGAAGATATGCTCCTGCCCCAAAGAGCTCCTCTCTGAGAGGAGACCCAGCCCAGCCTGGGAAGCTCCAATCTATCGGGAAAACGTGACTGTGCCCTGAGGAAGCCTCATTTCAAGAGGAGGGGGATTGGACCTTGCCAGAGGGACCCCGGGCTGCGAGGGGAGACCCAGGCCGAGGCTGTGCTGCCCCCTCACCTGGGAGATGCAGCGCAGGTAGCGCACGGCCACCTCGCGGGCCAGCAGCCAGTCGCCGTCATAGATGTCAGGGCAGGGCACCCGGGCCAGCAGGCGGGCGAGCTCGGGTGGAGGCAGGCCAGGGGCCAGGCTGCCGTTGCCCAGCACGGTCACTGGTACGGCGGTGCAGAAGGCACAGAGGAAGCACTTGCCATCCAGCAGCGTGACGGCCACCCAGACGACGGGTGCGATGAGGGCGCGCTGGGCCATGGAGCAGAACATGTAGCGCAGCACGGCGGGGTCCTTGGCCCTGCGGCCCGGCGGCCGCTTCCACTCCTCCGCCAGCACGGACACGTTGTTGTTCATGACCAGGCCGAGCAGGAAGAGCACGAGCGGCGGCGCCAGCAGGATGCCCGCGCTGTAGGCCGCGTTGTAGCCGGGCAGGCAGGGGCAGTTGAAATCGAAGGCGGAGTACACCTGGGCGCTGGCCAGGGCCATGATGCCGCAGACGCCGTTCATGAAGGACTCCTGGTTGGACTGCAGGAACTGGAAGATCATCCGGAACTTGTCCATGGTGCCCCCTTCGGCGCCCGGCGGCCTCGTCCCTCGTCACCACGGCTTCAGGGGGGCCCCCGGGGCCCGCTCCGCCCGCCGGGTGCCCACCTCATGGCTGAGGCGGCCAGAGCTCGGGGCGGTGGCTCGGGCCACTGTCCACCGTCTCTTCGGGAAACCGTCCAGGCGGGGGCTGGCGGCGAGGGCGCGAGTCAGCCAATCCCGCGGGCGCGGCCAGGGTCCTGCCCCTCCCGTCACTGGGGAACCACGAGGGCCACACCCGCTGGAGCCCGGCTCGGCTCTCGGCTCTCGGGGTGTGGGAGGAGGGAAGGGAACGAGGCTCAGACGCAGGCCGGGGAGACCCTGTCTCCCGCAGAGCTGGAATTTGCGAGAATCCAGGGCTGTGGCAGGGCCTGAGCTTCTGGACCTTCTGCTTCCTTCTTCTTCCCTTCCCATTGGGTCTTTCCTCCATGCTGTATCAGGGTTCATGAGGGCTCCTCCATCGGTTCAAACAGTGATGTAGAAGGTGGTGACGACAGTGATGGTGGTGGCGGTGGTGATGGTGATGGGGTAGCGTTGGTGATGGTGGTTGTAGTGATGTAGTGGCGAGGATGGCAATGCTGTTGGGGGTGGTGATGCTGGTCACAGCGGGGACAATGGTGGTGGTGGTGGTGGTAGAGGAGATAGTGCTAATGCGGGCTGGCATAGTACAAAAATCCCTGAATTTGGAGCCAGAGGATTGCAATCTGCAAGATTGCCAGGTCCCCTCCTGGCTGGGCAGGGAGCTATGCCTGTGAGCATAATGCAGGTGCTTTTCTGTCCTGTTGCTTTTAATATTTAAATCTGTCCTGATTGCTTGTGTCTCTGTGGGTGTGTCTGTGTGTTCATGGACTATGGATGACACATCCTTTCCTGACTGCATCTTCTACTTCTACTCCCCCAGATCAGAAATTAAGGGGGTGGTGCTGTGGGGTTCATGCCTGGAGCTGTGGCCTGCAGAGTATCTGGGGAACCAGGCCAGGGCCCCTTCACCACCATATCCAAGTGAGGTGGAGCTTAAAGGACTCCCTTTGATGTTGCCAGCTCTCCCAGAAAAACAGGTCAGATCCAGCTCCAACCAAATGGAGCTGAAGCAGAGCAAGAGCCTGGATGGGGAGGCCAGGTGGGGCCTTCAGATCTGTGTGTCCCTGTGTGTGCCCATGTGTGAGCTCCCTGTGGCTTTGGGCCTCTGTGTATCTGCATGTGTGCAAATGACCATAGGAGAGGTCTTTGTGTGTCTCTGTATGACCCACAAGAATACCACTGTCTGGGGCTTCCCTTGTGTCAGGCCTGATGCCAGCACTGCACATGCATCACCCTGTGTAGCGCTCATACAATCCTATGGGATAGGTGTTACTGTCCCCATTCTACAGACCTGGGAACTGAGGCTCAAGTTAAGTTACTAGCTAAAGGTCCCATGGCTTGTAGGTGGAGGAGTGGGATTTGAATTCAGACTAGGAGGCACCTGGGTGGCTCAGTGGTTGAGCATCTGCCTTTGGCTCAGGTCGTGAACCCAGGGTCTTGGGATCGAGTCCTGTATCGGGCTCCCTGCAGGGCACCTGCTTCTCCCTCTGCCTATGTCTCTGCTCTCTCAATGTCTCTCATGAATAAATAAATAAAATCTTAAAAAAAAATGAATTCAGACTAGATGGGAGTTAGGGAAGGAGGGGGCAGGGAAGTTTTATTAGGCTTTTCTTCTCTGGCTGAATCAGGTTCAACTGTTCTAGTTTGGATGGAAATGCTAGTGAATCACAAGTAGAATTTGATGGGGAAGGATGTTGCCCTCCTCAGTCCTCAGACTGGAGCACCTTGGCTGGTGGCCCCTGGGGGGCCCTTTTTGGGGGCTCTCCAGGGGTGCACCCACAGGTGGAGAGCAGGATGAGGGAGATCCAGCCAAAGAGGTGTCTGCCCCCAGACATCTACTGCAACATCAATGTGTGCGGAGGACAAGGTTCTGAGGGGCTGGCACCCCATCCAGCTCCAGGTGGGGTGGTGCAGGAGCTCAGGAGTATGGCTCCAGGTGCTGCCTGGAATCTCTGTTTTCTATACTGGACATGGCTCCTTGTTAGTAGCTCATGTGCCCTTTTAGTGGCATCCAAGTTGGCTATCAGTTCTAACCTCTTTTTTACTATATGCCATGTGGCACACATTCTCTGCGAATTCTAACTTCAACATTTAAAAAAAATACTTGATATAGGGGTACCTGGGTTGGCTCAGTCAGCTAAGCACCTGCCTTCAGCTTGCGTCATGATCCCGGGGTCATGGGATCAAGCCACACATAAGGCTCTCTGCTTGGTGGAGAGCCTGCTTCTCCCTCTCCCCCTGCTTGTGTATGTGCATTCTCTCTCTCTCCCTCTCTCTCTCTCTCTCTCTCTAACAAATATATAAAATCTTAAAAAAAAACTTGATATGAAACGGTTTGTTTCGTGGGGTTCCTGGGTGGCTCATACAGTTAAGCATCTGCCTTCTGCTCAGGTCATGATCCCAAGGTCCTGGGATCCGCACACCCCTGACCCCCGCAACCCCCTACCCTGCATCTGGCTCCCTGCTCAGCGGGAAGTTTGCTTTTCCCTCTCCCTCTGCCCCCCACAGTGTATGTTCTCTCTCTCATAAATAAATTAAAAAAAAAAAACAAACCACCAAATATCCCTCCAAAACCCAGTTTAACTGGATTCTAAGCCTATTATTATCACAAGAATTTTGTTTACAGTTCTTCCAAGTAAATGTGTGTTAGATTCTTTACATACCATTCAAACTCTTGTAAATTTTTGAAAAGATCGTCATTAAAAAGCCTTCGTGGGGGTGGGATAAATGGGAGGAGGTCAAAACAAACTTCCAGTTATAAAATAAATAAGTCATGAGGATGTAATATATGGCTTGGTGTCAATAGTTAATAATTCTATATCACATATTTGAAAGTTGGATCTTAGATGTTCTTCTCAGGAAAAAAAATTGTAACTGTGTGTGGTGATGAATGTTAACTAGACTTATTGTGGTGATCATTTTGCAATATATACAAATATCTAATCATTATGTTGTGTGCACCTGACACCAACATGTTATATGTCAATTATATCACAATTAGAGAAAAGAGCCTTGAATAGGAAATGCCTGTGATTATTTCAAGCAAAAAAAAAAAAAAAAAAAAAAGAATCTGATGTTAAAAAGTTGTGCTCACTGAAGCCAGCTCATATTTCTCATTCTGAGAGATCTGGGAGACTTCATTAGGATGTTTTATACCAATTCAGTATTTAATAACTTTCCTAGTACTTTGTACCACATTTTTCTTACCACAATTATATAAGGAAGATGTAATTTTTTTTTCCACCAGGCCCTGTATAGATGTCTCCAAAGCCCTTAAGTTTGCCTCAGTGTCTTGTACCAGTGTTATCAGTGTGTTGATCCACTGGGATGGGAAGATTAGGAACCTCTCCCTACTGGGGAGAAGGTGGAAGTGGCCTGTTGAGTCATAGCTAAGGCCAGAACTGTGTCAGCGACCACAGAAGGGACACAGGCTGCTCATCTGTGGAACAGGGAGAATTAAAGAGCTTACCTCTCAGGCTGTGGTGAGCCTCAGGGGGGCTGCTGCAGGGAGGAGTTGAGTGCAGCCCTGGGCCCCCAGCCAGTTCTCAAGTAGAGGACCCTTATAACCTTGGAATGGTAATAATGATCAATTCTGCACTTGAACATCAGTGGTGCATTTTGAAAATCTATATTCGTTTCCTATTACTATAGAAAATTACCACAAGTTCATTGGCTTAAAACAACACAAGTGTATTTTCTCATAGTTCTGGGGGAGGGAAGAGGCAGTCAGGAGTCTGAAAGAGGTCACAATGGGCTTAAAATCATTAAGGGGCTGGTAGGCTATGCTCCAGGGGGGAATCCATTTCCCAGCCTTCCCTGGCTTGGAGAAGATACACACATCTCCTGGCTCACAACCCCACGTCCCTTCGGCCTCTGCTTCTGTGTCACTTCTCTTCCCATGATCCTCCCACCACCCTCTTCTAAGGACCCTGATTGCATGGGTAGTTCTGGCTAATCCAGGATAGTCTCCCCATCAAGACTTTTAACACAATCACATCTGCAAAGTCCCTTTTGCAGGTAACACACTCCCAGGTTCCAGGGACCAGGAGGCAGACTTGGGGCCCACAATTCTTATCTGCTGCAGTATGGTCTTCAGTGGTGCAGCTAGCAGTGCTCTGTGTCTTTCTCGCCTCTGCCCTGTAGCTCCTAGAGTGTGACTGGGTATAAATGGAAAACAGGAATGTCATGTCCCTGCTCAAACTTTTGGATGCCTTGGGTGACAAACTCAGCCACGGCTACCACTGTGGGATGAGCACCAGTCCCTTCACCTCCTGCCCCCAGGAGTTGTCCTGACACCCATGCCAGTGCTGCCGAGTCCCCTCCGGGTTGGAGGAGTGAAGAGTGGCATGAAAAGTAGCATGCAAAGGGGGCCTCTGGAGAGTGGGTGCCGAACCTCTAGGAAAATCTCTGATTTGCGTAGGAGAGCACAAGTGTGTGTCGAAAGCTGATACTGATGCCTCTTTCGTTCACTGCTGTGTTCCTAATGCTCAGCCCAGTGTGGCTGGTTTAGTAGATGCTCAGTGAGGGAGGAATTCAGACACAGAGAGGAGATAGTCCTGTCACTCTGGCTCTGGGCTTGCCACCAGATTGGATTCTGTGAGCAGGGTGGGGAGGTTCTGAAGAGCAGGTCCTCCTTCATGTGAAGGGTGGCTGGGTGCAAGGAGGGGTGCTCAGGAGGGGCTGGTGCCCACTCAAAGCTCATTACCATGGTAACAACCAATGTCCCCTCCGCCCTGCTACCAGTTACCACCCAGACCACTTTCTGTTGCTCTCCTCTAGAGCTTCAGGGGCACTCTCCCCATCCTACAGCCCTCTCTGCCCTCCCCCCTGCAGAGCAGATCAAGCAGAGATAAGGACAGGTCATTTCATCTGGCCTCAAAGGACCAGGCAGAGTCAGGCTGTCAGCAGAGAACTCCTTTACTTCCTATGGCACCCTGGAAGTGGAAGCGTGTTAGTGTGGACATGATTCCTCTATTCTCGTCATACTTTTCAGGTCCTGGTGCCTCTTTCTATGTTGGGGTGCTAAGGGTCCCTCCCACATCAGTATCCTAAAACAGGGCAAGTTCCAAACCTCCCACCTGTCCTTTATAACCCTGGGGGTGTGTTGGGGGGCAGGGAGTTAGGCACTGCCCACGGATTTATATGAATCCTACAGAACCCCTGTCCCATCTGCCTCACCAGGACACCTTCCTGGGTGAGCAGTCCTCTGCCCTACAGAGTTACCAAAAACCAATGATAATCCTTTAGTTCTCCCACTCCTGGATCTCCCTGAAGCTCTGGATTTATTGTATAGCCTTCCCCCATTGTGAAATTTACTTGTCTCTGGCATTCTTCGGGACTTTTCCTCTGTGATTTTTCCTTTTTCTCTCATTTACTGCCCCCTCTTTCTCCTTCAAAGCTCTGAAGTTCTTGTTCCTTCCTCTTCTCACTCAAGCCTCTCTCTTGCTGGCCCTGCCCATTCCTGCATGCTTAAACATCCATGCCATGTCCTTCCTCCTGACCTTGCAGGCATGCAGTTGCCTCTCATGTCTAGTTGCCTGCTGGATCAAGCCACAGTCCTGACCTAAACTCCCAAGACTCCTTTTCCTTGCAGAACTGCACCTGTCCAGGCAGCTTCTAGTACATTTCTGCCTTGCCCAGCTGGCCACTGTGTCTCCCAGGAGACAGGCCCTCTGTGCAGGGCATGGTCGGGAGGGGTACCACCCAGAGTTGGCTGGGGCTGGGGTGATGAGCTTGGGCACTCATGATGGCTGCTTTCCAGGGAGATGAGGGTCTTTGAGAGCAGGTGGGAGCCTTCCAGCATGTCCCCCACTCCCTCGTTGGGTGGCATGCACTGCTCCAGGCATCTCACTCTCATGGGATGTGAGCAAATGGTGGATGGACAATGGCAAAGAGGTTTGAATTGGAAACCAATTTGGGGACTGAAGGGTAAGGACACATTTGAGAGCTGTCAGGGGCCGAGGAGCCAGAGAATGTGTCACGGGATGCAGGGCTCGGGAGCAATTTTTTTTTTTTAAGATTTTATTTATTTATTCATGAGAACACAGAGAGAGAGAGGCAGAGACACAGGCAGAGGGAGAAGCAGGCTCCATGCAGGGAGCCCGATGTGGGACTTGATCCCAGGTCTCCAGGATCAGGCCCTGGGCTGAAGGCGGCGCTAAACCGCTGAGCCACCCGGGCTGCCCATCGAGAGCAATTCTTGATGGGACTCATCAGAAGTGGGCTCCTTGGCCCCCTAGCCAAGCTCCTTTGCTTTCACCAGGCTGAACGGCACACCTCTGCATTTGGTTGTGTGCTCACTAGATCACATCATCTCTCCCTTCCAGACTGGAAATGCCATTAAGACAGAGCTCTTGGGCAGCCCGAGTGGCTCAGTGGTTTAGTGCCGCCTTCAGCCCAGGGTGTGATCCTGGAGACCCAGGATCGAGTCCCACATGGGGCTCCCTGCTTGGAGCCTGCTTCTCCCTCTGCCTGTATCTCTCTCTCTCTCTCTCACTCTCTCTCTCTCTCTGTCTCTCATGAATAAATTTAAAAAAAGAAAAAAGAGCACTTGGGACGCCTGGGTGGCACAGAGGTTAAGTGTCTGCCTTTGGCTCAGGTCGTGATCACGGGGTCCTGGGATCAAGTTCTGTATCTGGCTCCCTGTGAGAAGTCTGCCTCTCCCTCTGCCTGTGTCTCTGTCGCTCTCTGTGTCTCTCATGAATAAATAAAATCTTAAAAAAAAAAAAAGAGAGATGTTATCTGTCCTATTCTCTGGCACTCTGGGCATTCCATCAATATTTGCTGAATGAATAAATGACACATATGCTGCCTCCTTTCCCAATTCTTTGCCTTTGTTCTTGCTGTTTCCTCCCTGTAGGTGCCCTGTGACCCCACCCCCAACTCTCTCTCCACTTGTCAAAACCCTCCCTCTCCTTCTAGACTCATTCAAAAGGAGCCTTCCCTGATCCCACAGCTTGGAGCCATTCTTCTCCATGCTAAATCTCTGTGGCACGTGGCTTGCCTCTATCATATCACTTATACATTTTTCTTTGGTATAATTATTTGGTTATAATTGTTTCTGTATCCAGCTCTGTCCCTGTATGACAGTGAGCTCCGTGAGGGCAGGTTACATCATCCGTGTATTCTTTCTTTCCTATTTCCTGACACAATGCTTTCTGTGCACTCGGTGCTTTATAAGTGCACAGTACAAGAAGGTAGGGTATTGACTGCAGTCAGTGGCTTTTTACTGGGCCAAATGCTGCTTCCTTGCAGCTCAAAGTGGGGTCTCTGAGCCCCTTACCCTGAGCTGACTGGGCTATCTCTAAGATCCCTCTCCTTCCTTCCCATCCAATCCCTGCTAACACTTTGGTTAAATCATGCTCTGTTTCAGACATTTGCATGGTCTGACCACAGCACAGTAGGTGGAGGGAGGCTGAGCTGCAAAGATTATCTGGTCATACAAGTCTCTTGGCAAGAGCACAGGAGAGCAGAGATTGCCTGATATGGAGGGCAGGAGAGCAGAGATTGCCTGATATGGAGGGCGGCTGGGCTCCAGGGGGACATCCAGGGGCCCCTGAACTGCCTTCCAGGCCCTGAGGACCAGAAAAGCATGGGGGGAACTCAGCTTTGCATATCTGTGGTTACCATCTGTGCTGATGGAGGCCATAGCAGGATGTGTTTGTATGAGTGAGTGAATGAGTGAGTGTGTGTGTGTGTGTGTGTGTGAGAGAGAGAGAGAGAGAGAGAGAGAGAGAGAGATGAATGAGTCATCAGGGAGGGGCAGAGGTCCAGAGTTGCTCCAAGGCTAGATCTTCCCCACCTTTCCTGTTTGGGCTGCCAGAGACTGAGTGGTAGTTCTTCCAGCAAGACTTAACCCTGGTGTTTCAAGGGTTTTCCTTCCTAGCCAGGCCCAACACTCACACTTGGCGCAGAGGTCTTAAACATTGGAACGCCTGCATGGTGCAGTCGGTTAAGCATTGGGCTCTTGGTTCCAGCTCAGGTCATGATCTCAGAGTGGTGGGATCCAGCCCCACATTGGACTCTGTGCTCAGCGGGGAGTCTGCATGACACTCCCTCTCCCTCTGCCCTTCACCTGCTCTCTTGTTGTCTCTCTGAAATAAATAACTAAATAAGTCTTAAAAAACAAAACAAAACATTGGCACTTATCAAATCACCTGGGGTGCTTGGTCAGTGTAGGCATGTCTGGGCCCACCCCTGCCCTGATTTTCAGATCTGTTCCCTGCACCACACACCTGGAACTTGCTAGTTATTACTCAGAGAAACTCAGGGGAAGCTGCAGGAAACCCAACCAGAGCGCTGAAAACAAATACACAAACTATCTAGAGGGCTGAGACTTCTGTAGCAGCCAGGACGCCTGGGATCAAATTCCAGCTTCTCCATGGGTGACCTTGAGCAACTTAACCTCTTTTGGCCTTAGTTTTCTTCTTTAAAATGGGGCTAATAATCATCCTGCTTCATGAGGTTATCACGAGGATTAAACGAGTTACATATGTAAAGACCTTAAAACAATGCCTGGCATATGGCAAACATGTTAGATGTTATTATATTATTTTTTTTTTTTAATTTTATTTACTTATGATAGTCACACACAGAGAGAGAAAGAGAGGCAGAGACACAGGCAGAGGGAGAAGCAGGCTCCATGCACCGGGAGCCCGATGTGGGATTCGATCCCGGGTCTCCAGGATCGCGCCCTGGGCCAAAGGCAGGCGCCAAACCACTGTGCCACCCAGGGATCCCTATATTATTATTTTTAATTTAGAATCTGTACATCTAGGATCCAGAATGCACAGCAGATCTACTTAGACTCTTGCTAGTTCACAAGTGTATCACCCAGGAGCCTGACAGAGATGCAATATGGGACCTAGTCCTAGATGCACTGAATCCGAATCTGCATTTAACAAGAGCTCCAGGCAACAGTGAGCATCTTAAAGTTTGTGAAGCCCTGCCCTAGAGCATGCTGGAGGCCACACCCTGAAACTCGCCAGAGGCCAAGCCATTTTGAGGAAGGAGCCCAGCAAGGGTTAGGTTGCCCTGCCTGGGGGTCCCCATAGCCCGGAAAGGCCCCAGATGGTTGCTAGGGGGGCATTCCCCGCTGGGGTCTCTACACGTCAGTGTGCTGGGGCAGCCTGGTGCCCAGGGCCACCGTGGCGGCTCGGTGGCTGAGGCCACCCGCCCGGAGCCCAGGGGATGCCACGAGGTCGAGCGGTGGTTTGCTGGAGTACCACGTGCTCAGGAGGCGGTCCACCTGCTCCCGGCTGGAGACCGCCCGCAGGTGGGCCTTGCCGCCACCGTCGCCATCCAGGCCGTCGGGGCCGTTGGGCACCAGGGGGGGCTCGGGGCGCCCTGCCGCGGTGTCCCGGCGCAGCCCGCGGGCCCGCATCTCACTCTGCATGCTGGCGAAGAAGTGCAGCACGCAGCGGTGCGCGAAGTCCCGCGCGTGCTCACAGCACGTCTCGTCGAAGAGCTTCTGCTCCAGGTCCACATAGTTGCTCCAGTATCTGCGCTGCAGGAAGACTGTCTGGTCGAAGCAAGGCCTCAGGCAGCGGGCCAGGAAGGCCACGATGATCAGGAGCAGGGTGATGCTCCAGCCGATGGCCTGGGGGCAGGGGTGAGGCCGGGTGCTATACAGCGCGGCAAGGGTGTTCCAAAGTCTCTCCCTTTCCTTATCCCTCCCATCTCTCCCCAAATCTATCCATGTTCCCATTTACTCATCCCTCCTACCAACCACTTCCACCCATCCTCACTTGCATTCAGTCTCATCCTTGCATCCATCTGTCTGTCCAACTCTTTCTCCACCCATTGGTTCAGCCGTCTATCCTCTCACCTACGTATCTATCAGCATCCCATCCAGCCATCGTCGCCTCGGACCTTCTGTCTGTACATCATACATCCTCCTACCCATCCACTCATGTTTCCATACTCTCATCCTTTCTTCCATTTATCCACCCACCCTTCATTCATCCTCCCAACCTTCTTCCTGAAGGAAACCAGAATGTCACCCCAAAATATGACTCTTTGACATAAAAATTATCTTGAATGGAAGACAGGAAGCAGCAACCCTAGGAACAGTTATCTTTACCCTCCTCTTTTGTGCCTAAGGCAGGAAATATATTCTCCTTTTACTAGGAAACAATTCTTATCTGCCCAGAGACAACACCAGAGGAATCTGCTGACAAACCTCACGTAGCTTCTGGTTATCTATTGACCTTCCACAATTTCTGCCCTTGGAGCCAGACACTGCTCTCCTTCATCCTGTCATTGCTCTACAAAGGCATTGCTCTTTTTGAAGATGGCAGATAAGCTGCAGTTCTAAGCCACCACTTTGAGTTACTCTTTCTTTGTTTTAGGTTTCTCCCATGTGATATGCACTGGGCACATTAATAAACTGGGTTTTCCTCCTGTTAACTTTTTTGTTAGAGTCTCAGCTGGAAACCTAAGATGCATGGAGGCAGAGTTTTGCCTCCTTACACTCAACCCACCCATCTACCCACCCACCCATCATCCACCCACTCATTCATCCATCCATCCATCATCCTTTTTTTTTTATCCCGTCCTTCACCTATCCTCACAGGTGCTTATGCATCCCATCTATGCAGCCACCTGTCCTATATTTTGGAAGAGGCACTGGGGACCTCACACTTTAGTGGAGGAAACAAGGAAACGGTGATAGATTGGCTGAATGCTATGTTGAGAGATGTATAGGGGGTCACGGGAATACAGAGGAGGGACACCCAATCTGAACTTGAGGACTCAAGGGAACAGTGGGGTGGTTGCTGAGACCTGGAAGCTGAGTAATAGTTATATACGATACAAACAGGGGACAGTGTTCCAGGGCAAGTGTGAGGAAAGACTTGAAGAGTTCCCTGAGTTTGGAGCCCACACCTGCCCGACGCCTCTCCCTCCTCTCTGCCCACCCAAAGCTTTAGTCTCTCCAAGGCTGTGCTTAAGACCAGAGAAACTGTGTGCTCCTGGGGCAGAGAAATCACTCCTCTAAGTCACAAAGACATATGAACCCTTATCATTTGTAGATCTGGTTTACAAAGCTCTCTCATTTGGCCTCTCTCAGGATCTCCCCTTCCTCCTACCAACGTAAAATAGTCATGTGAGTGTTTTACACGTGAGGAGCATTTAATGTGCCCGATAACCTACATCTGAGTCAGGATTCAAACCTTGGTGTGCCTGAAAATTCAATGCTCTTTCTGGTGAACTAGTGAGAGCCCAGAGAGTTTAAGCCTGCAGGGCTCATCCACGTGGAGGAGTCCAAACCTCCCTTGATTTTGAGACGCTGAGACCTAGATGGGGGAGTAATGTGGCTAAGGCAGAGTCTGACCCAGAATCAGATGTGTCCTGAGCACCGGTCCTGTCTCCATCATGCACTTGTCTTGGCTCCCACAAAGGGCTGGGTTGTGTTTTTATTCCCTGTAGCCCCAGCCTGTGCTCTGCATGCCATGGGTTGATGTAAATACTTTTGTGGGGACCCAGCCCCAGCTGGCCTCTGGGAGGAATCTGGAGTCTGGGCTGGGGGGTGGGGCTGGAGTCTGCCCCCAGGGTGATGGAATGGATGCCAGTGTGGGGAGCTAGGGGCCTGGGGAGGACCTGCATTGCAGTGAGGTGGTTCAGAGGGCTTGGAGTGATGACACTTCAGATCCCTGCCCTGTCTCCTGTGAGCAGTGCAACTTGGGTCTGTGAACTAAACTCTCAGGACCTCAGTTTCCTTATCTGCAAAATGGGATGATAATAATTATACCCATCTCATCAGGTTATTCTGAGAATAAATGAAGTCATGCATATGAAATGCTTAACACAGTGCCTGATACATAGGTGCTCAATAAATGGTAATTAGTATTATTCCTGAGAGGTGGCAAGAATGTGCCTATGGGGTGGGGGGCAGGGCAGAGCAGTGTATCTCCAGTGCTTTTGTCATCTAGCTTCCTGGGGATGGAACTAGCTGACTCCTGGAGGGTACGGGCACCTGGTCTCTGCCCTGGGGTGAGTTAATGTTGATAGCAAAGTGTGTGCTTCTTAAGGCCCAATGGAGTCCTGTTTAGGGATCATGCTCCTGATCCTCCCAGGGGCCATCTGCTTGGTTGTGTTTCCAGCAGCAGAGAGGGGCCCTAGGGAACCACTCATACCTCCTCATCCCATGCCCTTCAGAAAACAAAGCAGGAGATTTTCCGGGGCTGGGAGAGAACCACCCAAATTACCTGGGACAGGCACCGTAGGTAGCGGGACACTGCCTTTCTGGCGGGGCTGTCCCTGACCAGCTCGTCCTCCTTGCAGGGTACCTTGGCCAGGAAGAGCTGCACCTGGCTGGGGGTCATGTTGGCAAAGTCCAGAAACTTCTCAGGGTCCACGGAACTGCTAAAGGCACACACGAAGCACTTGCCATCAAGGAGGGCCAGTAGGATCCAGACAAGGGGGGCAGCCAGTGCTCTCTGCAGCACAGAGGAACACATATACCTAGGGGTAGAGGAAGGCAGGGTCACGAAGGGCGGCCGGAATTCAGCTGCAGCAGGAAGGCTGTAGGAGAAAGGCAAGGATGGACTTCCCAGGAGGGCTAGGAGATACCTGATGAGCTTACATCAGAGGTCCGGGCAGCAGAGGGCAGAGAGGCTGGAGGGCTGAGGGCCCCAGGAGATCAGGAGAGTCCTGCCCGCAGTCCCAGGATGGGAGCACTGGGGAATTGGTAGGCCTCCTACTCTAGGCCCTGCCCATGCCAGAGACACTTCTATCTTTGGTGATCAGTTGCATTCATGCAGGCAAGGCTGAGGGCCTCTGACCTCAACCACCTACCTGCATGGCTCTGCCTGAGGGCTTTGGAGGAGTTTCTGCTCCCAGAGGGGGTCACTAGAAGCCAGGAGAGTTAACAACCCTAATCAACCTTCAATTCACAGGGACGGGGCCTGGTGGATAAAGACCACATCTTCCTAAACTCTCGGTGAGAAGTGTGTTCTATCTGTGTTCTCAGAGGGTCCCCAGGAGGACTGACCCCAGGCGTCCACTCACGATCACGTTCTCCCCAGAGCTGCTTTTGGGGGGAGCCTAAATGTAGACAGCCCTGCCCAATAATCCTTCTAGAGGCAGTGCCTCAGATACCTCCCTCCAGGTCTGGAGGTGCTATACTCCCTGAGCCGCAGGGGAAAAGGCAAAGGGCATGGCCAGTGTGTGTGACCCTTGCCACGTGGCTGAATCACAGGGAGCACAGGACCCCCAGTGCAACATGAAGCAGAGGCTGCTGAGCAGGGCACGCAGGTGTTGTTTCTGACTTGTGTGTACAAACCATAAAATGGTGTATGCTGGGGGTGTGTATAAGGGCGCAGGGCCCACCCAGCAGTGAATTATAAATGCATCATGGATAGGGGTGGATCTGGTGTTTTCTAGGGGCAAGGAGGTTAGAAGGTGGAACTGGGGACTTGTTATGACTGTACATTGAGAACACTGCATTTGTCCATACCAAGACCAGGGGCAAAAATAGAGATCAGTAGGCTGAAAACCCCAAGCCCCTCCTGCCACTGCCCGCAGATCTAGAGCACTTAGACCTTTTGTCCAAAACACTCAGGGCAGTGGTGCCAGCTTGGACTGGGAGTCCATCTGTGTTTGAATCTGAGCCATGCTTCTTCCTTGCTGTGGGAGCTCTGAGTTACTCACCCTCTCTGCTTTAGGCGCCTCATCCTGGAAAACGGGTCTATCCTGGAGCCCTCTCAGGGCCAAGGTAGGAATTCAGAGGCTGTGTACACATGGCACTTGGCACAGAGCGTGGGACCAAGGTGGTGCTCAATATTGGCCGGGAAGCATTATGAATTGCTAAAGTCCATCAACTGATTTTGATATAGTGCCCCAGCAGGTGCAAGGCTCTGAGGACACAGCGGTTCAGCGGGTGACATTCCTTGGCCCCAGGGAGCTCACAGGTAGAGGGAACTCAGCCTTGAAGCCAATCACGCCTCCTACGATGTGGGCAAGCTGGCTGTGCATGTCACGGGATGGCCCTTCATGTACATACTGAGTGATAACTTACGGCCAGCGAACAGATGTGACCTGCGCAAAACCTGGGAATCCTATAACATCCATGGGTCTCCAGCACCGGCCACGGAAGGGTGACAAATGACAGGAACAGAAATACCTGTTTCCAGAGTGGAAACTGGCTGAAGAGCCCCTGTGGGCTCCTCCTCTTCCCAACTGGGGGCACACCTGATAGTGCCTATGGGGGTGCATGGGGGAGCCCTGCCAATACCCGTGAGGATCACTGGGCTTTGGGAGCCACCTGGCAGGGACTGGGGAGGGCCCTGACAATGCCCACGGTGGGTGGTGTGGGAGCGCACCTGATGATCCCTGGGTCCTTGGTCCGCTGCCCCGCGGGCCGGCGCCACTCCTCAACCATCACCACCGACTGCCGGTTGGCGAGGAGGCCGCAGAGGAAGAGGGCGAGGGGGGGTGTGAGCAGCAGCCCCAGGCCGTACAGGGTGTTGTAGCGCGCCAGGCAGGGGCAGTTGAAGTCAAAGGAGGAGTAGAGCTTGACGGTGACCGCAGGCCAGCAGCAAGCAGATGCCGTTCATCACCGACTCTGAGCTGGACTGGAAGTGCTGGAAGAGCATGCGGAACTTTTCCATGGCTCAGGCCCGCTGGGGGTGGGCGGCTGTCGGGGGGAGCAGGGAGGCTTCGACCACCTTCCCAGCAAATCCAGATGGCTCTGGGGGCTAGGGGGGTGCAGAGGAGAGTCTTCTTTTCCAAGGGACAAGGAAGGGGTGATGTCCAGCCCCCAGCTCAGCCTCTTGGGGCCCAGCCAAGGGCGTCAGGCGGAGGCAAGCTCTCTCCAGGAAGACCCCCCTGTCCAGCCCCGAGTGCCCCCCAGTGCCACTCCCCTCCTCTCTGGAGGAAACAGTCACTGCTCTGTGCCACACCAGCCCAGAGCACCTCTAGGCAAATGTTCCCTGCCCTGTCACTCCACCCTCCCCAGCCCATGCCTTCCTGTCTTCGGGGTTTGGATGCTGGGGCCTGACAGCTGGTGGGGCTTCTTTGGGGGGATAGGCAAATTTGGGGTGTGGTAAGGCACCGATGCTGATGGGGCTGATTCTATTTTCTGGTTTTGGTCCAAAACACCATTTGACTCAGCTGAGCCTAGGGAGACTTCACATTGACTTTCACGCTGGGAGGACCCAGGGGGCACTGGCGCCTGCCTCAAGGCTGCCTGAAAGAGAAGACCCTTGAGAAGAGTCTGAATGATGTTTCAGTATTTGCTGGGTTAGGGGCTGTGGAAGGGAAAGGCTTTCCTGCCAGAAGACACCACATGGGCAAAGGCATGGAGGTGAGAACAGCTCAGTGTGGGCCAGGGGTCTGGGGCTGCTGGAATTCAGTATCAGGTAGCAGGTGTCATGAGAAGGGGCTGGAGGGGTCAGTGGGTGCCTGTGACCTTCTCTGTTTTATTTTGCTGTCTGCAGGTCTGGCCACTGACTAGCCCAGGTCTCTCTAAAGCACAGCTTCTATCACATCACTCTTGTGTTCAGGTGTGACCAGGAGCTCCCTCAGCTTTCTTAGCTTGGCATTCAAGGCCCTCCCATTGTACCCACACATGCCCCACCTCCACACCTTTGCTGACACCATCCTTCCTACTCAACCACCCTTGCCCCTTCCTTGAATCTGCTCTTAAGAGGCAGCTCAAGTGCAGCCCTGTCACCAAGCCCCACCCTGGTGACCTCAGCTCTGCAGGAGCCTCTACCTCCCCTTTGGTCCCTGAAAAGCTGCCTCAGCCTGTTATTAATCCTCCTCTGAGATGGGGGGTGGGCAAGGATGTGGCCTGCAGCTTTTTTCTCTGTAGCATCTAGCATGGTGCTGAGTGCATAGCAAGTGACAGCAAATGTTTGTTCTCTGGGATACTGATGCCTAGACCCCTTTATTTCATCTCTGGCTCTGACCTCTCTGCCCACCACTTGGCTTGCACCTGCCTCCCTATCCACACTTCTAGGAAGCCAGTGAGTGGAATGTAGGTCCTGCCCTAATTTCTGTCTGTCTCTCCCTCTCTCTCTCTCTCATTCTGTCTTTGTCTCTCGGACTCTACCTCTTTAGAGAGAGAGAGAGTGTGTGTGTGTGACTCTTTGTGTCCCTCCATGTGTCTTTCTGGGGGTCTTTCTGTCGCCATCCCTCTCTCCGGGTTGCTTCCTCTTTTTATCTTTCCCTTCCCCTCACCTGCTGTCCACCCCTTAGCACCCTTGTCTTCCTGGCCCCCACTTCTGACTTTGGCAGCCTCGCTTGGGGAGAGGAGTGAGGGTGCCCCAGAAGGACAAGACTCTGTTCCTGGGGTCATGGGTCAGGGTGCCTTGGGCCTGGAGAGTGGACAGGGGGTGGGTGAAGTGACAGACCCCAGCTACTCACCCTCTCTGGCAAACTGGCTCGGCCCAGGGTGACCTCTGAGACAGAGAAAGCCTCAAGGACTGGGATGATCCTGATCCCACTGACCCTTGCTCTGTCCAACCTGGACCAGCACCCACCCTGGGCTTGGGGCGATGGCCTCAGTCAAGTTCATGTGTCAGCCCAGGTGTCCTTTTCTCAGACCCAGGGTCCTGATGGTCATGAAGGCCACTTCCCACCAACCCTGGAGGCACAGGAGGTGAACATCCTTCCGTATGCTCATCCTCAGAGACCTGGTCCAGCTCTCCCATCTCCGTGGAACTCGCCTGGACTACTGCAGGGACATGGAGCAGCCTTGTTTCTCTATTCTCAAATACCTCTGAGAAAAATCTCCAGTTTTTCTGATTAATCACAGCATTATGAAACATTTAAAAATAAAGAATATGAACGTGTTGCCATCACTGCAATCCCCAGAGTCTCCCTGCCCCTGCATTGGTGTAGATCCTTCCAGACTCTTTGCAGGGCCCACACGGAGCAGAGCCAGCTTGCCCGCCTGGTGCTCTTTGGGAGAACTGCTACCCACCATGAATTCGCCACTGCGTGTCGCTACTCACCCAGCGGCAGCAGCAATGGGGTCGCCCTGGAGAGGCAGCTCAGGCCTTCAGCAGCTCAGGCCACAGCTCTGAGATGCATCCTTTCCCCTGGTTTCACCTTTCTGAAGGATAACAGCCCAGCTGTTTGAGAGACCCCTGGGCCTGCAAAATAAATTTTGCATAGGTCACTTAGCCTGTATTTTCAAGTCAGACTATCCCAAATATGTTCTGCAAATTTCATACCTATTTGTGCAGTCTATACTTATAATGAGGTAAAGACAGAAACCTGGTTCTTATTTATTATTTGTATTTTGCATAATGAGAGTGTTCGTCTGGGTCCTGTGAGACAGGATTACCCGTGTGAGGGAAAATGGGGAGGGACCTGGTGAAGGTGGGAGGGCCGTCAGGGGCATGCAAGTGTGAGAAACTGAGTGAGAAACTCCTCTAGCCTGGTTCATTCTCCTAATGAGGCTGAAAACGGCCACCGCCACATTCTTCAGGTGGCTGTGGGTTCCAGAGAGGCTGGATGGACACCTTTTGAAGGTTACACAGCCTGGTGGGGACAGAACTAGGCAGGAAGCTGGGATCCTCCTTCCATGCCTTCCAGGCCCTGCACACCTGCTGGGCTGCTGACCCTAAGAGCCACTAGCCCCTGATAACCTAGGGAGCCCTCAGAAAAAAGCAAACAATCTTTCTGGGAGAACATTGCAGGAAACTGAGACAGGGTCTCTCTCCCAGGTTATCCCAGCTGTTATCTCTCACAGCTCCAACCTGGGAGGTGACCCAGAGCTCCCAGGTCAGCCCACCACAACTTAAAGAGATACTATTTTCCAGAGTGTGGGTGTAGCTTCACATTTTAAAAATTCTATGTTTTTTAAGTACCTACGCTTAGAGCAATGATTTTAGAAATTTCCCAGTACAACCACAAACGATTTCTATTAGAAAAATTCAAAGGGGTTATGGAACAAGGTAAAAGGGGAGGAGGATCATATTTTGTTGCCAGGAGCCGGCGTCTGCTGAACCAGAAGAGGCAGAAAGAGAGCAAAGAATCTGAGAGATTTCCTTTACTTTCATGTGTGGGAGGATTTGAAATTGCAGACTTGCTACATGATTATGCCTTCACGTAAACCCCTACCCCACTCCAAGGGTCTCTGGCTATGTTCTTCTGGGTCTTTTAATGCTGGGGACATGTTTTCAAATCCTGTTTTTATTTTAAATGGTGACATAAAAAAATGGTGACATAAATCTTGTTAGCAGTTTTCAATATGTATTAACTTGTGATTGGAAGATCTGCATAAGGGGCGCCTGCGTGGCTCAGATGACGGAGCCTCTGCCTTCAGCTTAGGTCATAATTCTGGGGTTCTGGGATCGAGCCCCATGTCAGGGCTCCCTGCTCAGCGGGGAGTCTACTTCTCCCTCTCCCTCTCCCCTCATGTTCTCTCTCAGTGCCTCTCTGTCTCAAGTGAATAAATAAAATCTTAAAAAAAAAAAAAAGGAAGATCTGCATAGAACAAGTCTTTGGTTTCTCTTCATTTTCTGAGGGTCTTGCAGAGATATCTTGGTGGGGGGGTCTTCCAGATTTTTTTTCCTTTAACAGGAATATGGATATTATTTGAGAAACATTGGCTTTACCAGTCTTGGAGTTCCTGGGACTGAGAGGGTTCTTTAGGTCTATGTACCCTCATTAGAGAAACTCAGTGTATCTGAAGTGTGTGAGTGTGTGTGAGTACACGCATGCGCATGTGTCAGGGCGTATCTGTACTTGTGGGTTCATGTGTGTGTTATACATCTATAGAGGGTGTGCATAAGTATGTGTCTTTGGAAATCCAGGTGTGGCTCTCTTTCTTATTTCTGTAGTGAGTACAATCTCCCCTGAGGTTTCTTTTTCTCTTTTTCCTTCCAAAGGAAGACATTGGAGGTGTGTCCCAATGGTGCCCTTTCCATCTCTAAGAGCTGGTCTTCTCTTCTATCCTGATGACAGAGGTGTCTGCAGGATCCTGGTGATGGGACCTTCCGGTCTGTCTGTGGCAGACTGGGGAAAATCAATGTGGTACTTCTGTGGGTTCCACTCTGGTGACTACATGGAGCCACATGGCCCTTCAAGGACTGGAAAGAGGATGAAAATGAAGAGGGGTAAGTAATGGCCTGGGGAGAACTGGCTGACCATCTGAGAAAGTCTTCAGCTGAATTCTCGTCTCATTCTTTATACCAAAATCAATTCCAAATGGCTCAGAGACTTCAACATAAAAACTACAATCATAACACTTCCACAGAAAATGTAGATGGATGTATTCATTATCAGAGTCAAGGCAAGACCTTGGTGAACAGCACAGAAGTGAGTAGCTCTGAAGAAGACGGTTAACGTGGGCCTCAACTCCGGTGGGCAAAATACCCATAAACAAAGTAAAAATATCAAACTGAAAAAAGACATCTGCCACACAAAGGCCTAGGTTCCCTAATTTGCAGAGGGATCATATAAATCAATAAAAGAAGTGAACCATCCTCTGGGAAAATGGGCAAAGAACGTCAATGGGCTAATCACAACAAAACAAGTAGCCGAAGATCCTGCAAGGATTCTAAGTCTCAAACATAATTAAATACTAATCTAAATAAGTAGGTGCCTCTTTAAACTTACCACATTGTTGGAAACTAAAGGGGTGATAATTTCCAGTGTCAATGAGGACTTTGGGAAACAGCTGCTTTCATAAACTGATGGTTAAGAGTACAAGTTTGTAGGGCTTTTCTAGGACAATTTGGTGATATAGTTAAAGCAAAAATTTAAATAGACATGCTCTTTGACCTAACAACTACACAGCTCTGAATTTGTCCTATGGATAGATTTGCCTGGAAGTCGCCAAGATAAACGAACAGAATACTCCTTACAGCTTTGTATGAATGGTGATAAAACTGCAAACAACCAAAATTCCTTTAAATAAATTATGTCACAGCCGTAAAATGGGATTTACACAACTATTAAAAGAACGAAGCAAATTTATGTGTGTTCATATGAAAAGATCATTAATAGATCTTTGGGTAGGTTTAAAAAGCAGTTTAGTGTATTGTGCATAGTGTATGATCCCTTCTAAGTAAAAATGATATAAATATGTAAAAATTTTGGTATCCTGTCATATTTTTGCTGGAGGGATACACAAGAGATATGGACAGTTATTGGGTGGTCAGGGAGAAGGGACTTTTATGTTCTTTCCATTTCCTTTCTGTGTTGTTGACTTTTTTTTTTAAAGAGAGGGGTCGGGGAGGGACAGAGGAAGAGGAAAAGAATCTTAAGCAGGCTCCAAGCATGGAGCTGGACCTGGGGCCTTATCTCAGGACTCTGAGATCATGACGAGCCAAAATCAAGAGTCGGATGCTTAACCAACTAAGCAACCCAGGTTGCTTGACTTTTCAAACAATGGGTACATATGAATTTTATTTTTAAAAGATCAATAAGTGACACCTGGGTGGCTCAGCAGTTGGGTGTCTGTCTTTGGCTCAGGGGATGATCGCGGGATTCCAGGGATCGAGTCCCACATTGGGTTCCTGCAGGGAGCCTGCTTCTCCCTCTGCCTGTGTCTCTGCCTCTCTCTCTCTCTGTGTCTCTCATGAATAAATAAATAAAATCTTTAAAAAATCAATAAAAGGCTGTTTTGTGCCCATGGGGGTCTTACCTCATATTTATGATCTTAATTTTTAAAAAGATTTTATTTATTTATATGACAGAGAGAGAGAGAGCACAAGCAGAGGGAGCAGCAGAGGGAGAGGGAGAAGCAGGCTCTCTGCTGAGCAGGGTGCCTGATGCGGAACTCCATCCCAGGACCCGGGGATCCTGACCTGAGCCAGTGGCAGATGCTTAACTGACTGAGCCACCCAGGTGCCCCTATGATCTTAACTTATATAGTGCCTACCATGGAAGTAAATGCCTCCTGTATTGCTATGTACATATCCACACCTGGGGTTGTAAATAAGCTGTTCTGTGTATAAAAAAACAAGCCTGTTTTTTAAAAACAGGCTTGGTAAAAAAAAGAAAAAGAAAAAAGAATAAAAGAGGCTGTCTGGGTAGTGGACTTACGGAATTAAAAAACAGGTTTCCATACACAAATTGAGAAATGTTATTACTAAATTGGATCAAAAGACATGACAAACACAACATATGCCATTTCAAACATTAATATTCTTCTACACTTAAATTTTTGGTCTTTATCCCACAGTTTACAGAATGTGGAACAATTTCCTTGGTTCATAGTCCATTTCTAACTCCTTTTCTCAGAAGAAAGAGATAAGCTTGGTTTGGTAATATTATTTTCACTTCTCTCTCTCTTTTTTCACATAACAAGATGCGCACGTGGACTTTCTAAGCAAACTGACATGAAGTTGTTTCTAGTCCCTGCTTGGGGTTGGGGGCTGATTTTCTGGCATGGAAATCTTGCCGGGGTGCCATCCAGCCCTAGATGTTGGGCCAAATGCAGAGACATGGGGGCAAACATAGGTGGCTTGATCTGGGGAGAGGGGAACCCAGACAGCTAGATTTTCTGGATTCCATTTCTACTCAATAAATACCAAGACCAGAGTGGCTCTGAGGCCCCCCTTCTCTTGTTGGCTGCCCACACAACTCATGAGAGTTCTGAAATTGCCCGTTGAGGTTGGGTGGATGTAGAGGTGCTTGCGGGAAGACAGCTGGGCTGGGAGTGGCAAACCCCAGGTCTGAGGGTGATAGGGTGCTCAGACAGCCAAGCTAAGGAAGTGCCCCTTTACTGGCTACACATACCCTCAAGCTCTAGCCACATGGCAACAGCTGTTCACTGGGCATCTGCCTGGGGCCAGGTGCTGTGCTGGGGCTGGGCACACACAGGTGCCTGCATCAGGCACTAGATGCAGCCAGTGAGGCATCTCTGTGAACTGGAGTGTTCTGGAGAGGACCTCCACTTGGCTTAAGTTTGGGGAGATTCTCTCAAGTTCTGGAAGAGAGTATTTGTTGGTAGATTTGACCTTCTAGCCACCATGATGGAGAGGGCGCCTCTGGAAGGCCAGTCTCAGGTCAGGATGAAAGATGAGAAAGTGGCCTTAGGGAAGCCAGTAATGCCCAGAGGGTAATATTTCAGTGGCTGAAGAGTGGGGCTAATTTCCTCACCAATACATTTTCTTGACAATGAAGTAACTGATGGAAGCTGTAAGGACATGTGTTTCCCCCATCCTCACCGCCCCCCCAAAAAAGCTCTTTGTTTTGAAAGAGAGAAAAAGAGCAACCTGTAAACATGTTAAAGATGTTTTGATTGACTTGAGGGTCCCTGCAAAATGTTTGCCGGGAAAGAAGAGGATTCTAGTGGAGATCTAGCGCTACCTAGTGGAGGGAGGTTGAGAGGGAGGGAAGAGGAGCGGAGAGATGGGGACACAGGGTCACTGGTGCCTCTGCTGAGAGAAGGCTTCCCACCAGCTACCCTGGGTAGGCAGCGGGGTTCCCCTGAGGTGTCTTTGGGTGAAGGTCAGAACAAACGAGTGCCTCTGGCACCTCTCCTTGAAAACGTGGGTAGGAGGGAGATATTACATGCCAGCCAGTGGGGAGAGATGAGTTTCCAATTCCTGGTCTGGGGTGAAGGGCATTTGAAGTGACTGAGGCTATTGGCTTGTTGGATGTGTGCCTCCTGACTCCTATTTGTCTTTCAACTTTTGCCAGGAAGGAATTTTAAATTTTTATGTAGTCATATTTATCATACTTGTCCTTTATGATTCTCTAGTCTTTGTAACATTCTTAGAAAGGCTTTCCTGACAAGGAAAGGTCATTTATTTTACTTTTATATATTTTTAAGTGGGCTCCCTGTGAGCAGCATGGAGCCCAGTGCTGAGCTTGAACTCATGATCCTGAGATCAAGACCTGAGTTGAGATCAAGAGTCAGACGCTCAACCGACTCAACCCAGGCCTCATAGATGTTTTAAACTATCTTTACCTGGGTGGCTCAGTTGGTTGAGCATCTGATTCTTCATCTCAGCTCAGGTCTTGATCTCAGGGTGGTGAGTTCAAGCCTCGCATTGGGCTCCATGCTGCCAGTGTGGAAAAAAACAAACATCTGGGACGCCTGGGTGGCTCAGCAATTGAGTGTGTCTGCCTTTGGCTCAGGGCGTGATCCTGGATCTGGGGATAGAGTCCTGCAATGGGCTCCTTGCAAGGAGCCTGCTTCTCCTTCTGCCTATGTCTCTGCCTCTCTCTATCATGAATAAATAAATAAAATCTTAAAAAAAAAAAAAAAGCCAAACATCTATGAGAGAAAAAAGATGCTTGGGTATTACCACCACTTTGATCATCAAAAAAAATTTTTTCATGGCAGCCTGGGTGGCTCAGCGGTTTAGCGCCGCCTTCAGGCCAGGGCCTGATCCTGGAACCCCGGGATCAAGTCCTGCGTCCGGCTCCCTGCATGGAGCCTGCTTCTCTCTCTGCCTGTGTCTCTGCCTCTCTCTCTCTCTCATGAATAAATAAATAAAATCTTAAAAAAAAAAAAACAAAAACAAAAACAAAAAAACTTTTCAGTTTAGTTATTTTCAATCTATTTCATTTTCATTAGTGGCTGTGTGTTCCCTGGCTAACTTCCAGAGAGTTGAGCCAAAGCGCTGGGAGTCTTCAGGGCCTCTCATAAGTTTTAAGGCTCAGGGGCTCAGTGAGGACGCCTCATCTGCAACAGGTGTCTTACTTAGTCTAGGCACTTGGAGGAACCCCATTGTGGGGCAGGCACAATATTGCAGAGATTTGGATTCAGACCATCAGAGGGCTGTACTTCATTGCTTCCTTTACCAGTTCCTAGGCAAGTGTCTCAGATTCCCTAGCCTTGAGATTTTCACTTGTAAAATGGAGATGAAAATAATAATAATAATAATAATAATAATAATAATAATAGTACCTACCTCATGGGGTTGTTGCCAGACTTAAATGAATTAATACAGATGAATTGCTTAGATTGAGGCTTGGTCCTTATGGCTGAGTGCTCCATAAACATCACTGGCCACTATTATTGAGCCAGTAGGCTTGGGATGGGTCATGAGGGATGCTGGACTCATTTGAATTCACTAGACAAGTTTCCTAGACAGGGATACTTGTGCTCCTCTTTCTGGTGTTGAGTATTTTCCTTTCTGCGTGTAGCTGGGACCTCTACTTTCCTTTTATTTATTTTATTTTTAAAAATATTTTTAGGTTTTATTTAGTTGAGAGAGAGAGAGAGCATAAAGGGAGAGGGAGAAGCAGACTCCCTGTTGAGCAGAGAACCTGATACAGAGCTTGATCCCAGGACCCTGAGATCATGACCTGAACCAAAGGCAGACAGTCGACTTACTGAGCCACCCAGGTGCCCCTCTACTGTCCTTTCAGATGCAACCTTGGGAGGGTGTGGCCTTAGCCCTGAATTTTATCCATTGGCAAGATAGGCTCAGTACCTAGGTCTATGAGCTTTCCGAGGGTCTGCTTAAGACTGGAAAAAAAAAAATGTCTCCAAACTATGATGGAAAAATGTCAAAATCAAAATAATAAATATTTACTTATTTGCCTACAAAATGTAATGTTTTGTCAACTTCATTAATCATTACATGAGTACTTATAAAGATTTCATTATGTTTAAAGACAATTGTAGGTTTTTCTCACTTGGCAAGAAATCCAACACATGCATGATTGCTTAGAAATAAAACCAATTTTAAATTCAATGAGCTTCTTTTAGTCTAACGATTCCAAAAGCCAAATTTATAAAAATCCTTTCAAAATGTTTAAGGCAGGAAAATTATGTTTAATGTGGGATACAGTATATTTTAGTGTGTTTGACCTGATACAACTGAGCTACAAGAATAAGAGTTTGAGGGTTTATGAAGATCTTACAATTGGTCATAGACCGAGGGGCTACCTCCCAAGGGGCAAGTTTGTCTGTGGAGCAGAGGAAGGGGTTGGGGTTCCCCCTCCCTGCAGAGCCACCTCCTGTCTCATCTTCCAGTGTGACTACCCACTTGGGTGGCAGCCCACACTTACTTGGGTATCCAGCTTTCTCTGGGAAAGCCTGCGGGCATTCTTTAAACATCATCCTTTCAACTTGAATCCATATCCATATGGAACAGTTTCCTAAAGTGGCATCAATTAATGACCTGCATTAGATTTTATGAAGCCATAATCTCTTGGGGAGAAGCCTGGGAATCTGCATTTTATCAACCATGTGTGCCCCCCACCATGTGTATATGTTTCTGATGTATGCTAAGTTTGAGAATCATTAGTCTAGAGTGTATGCACCACAGGAGGAGGGTAAGATGGTCCTTCTAAAAAACAGATTTTATTTTCTTAGAGCAGTTTTAGGTTCACAGCAAAATTGAGTGGAAAATACAAAGATTTCCCATATACCCACACACATGCATAGTCTTATTATCAATATCCCCCCACCAAAGTGGTACCTTTGTTATCATCAAGGAACCTGCATTGACATAGTTTCACTCAGAGTCCATAGTTTATATTAAGGTTCACTATTAGTGTTGTATCTTCTATGGGGTTTGAACAAATGTGTAATGACATTATCCACCATTATGTTATTATACAGGGTAGTTTCATGGTCCCAGGAATCCTCTGTGCTCTGCCAATTCATCCTTCCTTCCCTACCATCTTTGGCAACCACTGATCTTTTTACTATTGCCATAGTTTTGCCTTTTCCAGAATGTCATATAGTTAGAATCATACAGTAAGTAGCCTTTTCATGTATTTTTTCATTTAGTAATTTATATTTACGTTTCCTCCATGCCTATTCATGGCTTTTAGTTCATTTCTGTTTAGCAGCAAGAAATATTCCAGGGCCTGGATGTACCACTGTTTGATATTCACCTGCCCAAGGACATCTTGGTTGCTTCCAAATTTTGGCATTAAAGCTGCACTGCTCCAGTTATTTATTCTTTTGCAATACCACACTGTTGTGATTACTGTACCTTTATAGTAAATCTTGAGGTTGGGTAGCATCAGTTTTATAGTTTTGCATTTTCCACTTTGGTATGTGACCCATTTTGAGTTAATTTTTGTGAAGGGTATAAAGTCTAGATTTTTTTCCCCCTGCATGTAGATGTCTAGTTGTTCATGTGCCATTTGTTGAAAAGACTACCTCTGCTCCATTATATTGCCTTTGCTTCTTGTCAAAGGTCAGTTGACTGTATCTATGTGGCTCTCTATTCTGTTGCACTGCATCATTTGTTTATTTTTTCACCAACACCAAACACTGCCATGATTACTGTAGCTTTACAGCAAATATTGAAGTTGGGTAGTGTCAGTCCTTCAGCTTTGTTCTTCTTCAATATTGGTTATTCCAGGTCTTTTGTCTCTTCATATACACTTTAGAATCAGTTTGTTGTTGGGGTGCCTGGGTGGCTAAGTCAGTTGAGCATCTGCCTACGGCTCAAGTCATGATCCTTGGGATCCTGGGTTCCTGGGATAGAGCCCCACATTGGGCTCCCTGCTCTGTGAGGAGCCTGCTTCTTCCTCTCCCTCTGCTGCTCCCCCTGCTTGTGCTATTGCTCTGTAAAATAAATAAATAAATGAATAAATGAATGAATAAATAAATAAATAAATACACAAATAAAATCTTTAAAATCAGTTTGTCGATACCCACAAAATAACTCGCTGGGATTTTTATTAGGATCTATAGATCAGGGGGATCCCTGGGTGGCGCAGCGGTTTGGCGCCTGCCTTTGGCCCAGGGCGCGATCCTGGAGACCCAGGATCGAATCCCACATCGGGCTTCCGGTGCATGGAGCCTGCTTCTCCCTCTGCCTATGTCTCTGCCTCTCTCTCTTTCTCTCTCTGTGACTATCATAAATTACAAAAAAAAAAAAAAAGGATCTATAGATCAGTTTGGAAAGAATGGGTATCTTGACAATATTGAGAACCACTGTGTGTTCATCCCTAACCTCAGCCCTGGGAGGTAGGAAAGTGGAATACACAAAAGCACAGGAGAGGCTACCCCATGGTGCTGGCAAGGAAACTCACACAGTGCCAGGCATAAGGTAGGGCTCAATAAATGGTCACTGGGGCAATGAGAGATGCCAAATTCCAAAGCACCTGGGCCTTATGGTACCCATTCCATGCTCAAATGGGTAGCACAGACTCCCATCTCTTAGAGGGAAGGCCTGGCCTCAGGGAAAACCTTGTGAGAAGGGAACAGACTAGGTGGGCTGGTTTTAGCAAGTCTCTCTGGCTGACCAGGTAGCTGTACTGATAGATGAATTCCCTGATTTATTGATTTACTGGTTCATTGAACAAATATTTATTGAGTATCTATTATGTACCAGGAACTCAGAGATCCCCCCCTCTAACATGTCCAGCCACCTTCTGCAGTTCAGGCAGGACAACAACCCTACAGAGACTTTCTTTCTTTTTTTTTTTTTTCCAGAGACTTTCTGATGACCTGACAACTATGGATTGGGCCTTGGGGGATAGCAGGGGAGCCCTATCTCCCAGCCTAAGGAAGGTTGTGGGTTTTTCTTATTTTAAGGTTAGCTACTTGACAGGGAGGAAAGTATCATGGTATGGATGAGGGTGGTCTCAAGTTTCAGGGAGTCTGGGTTGGCCTAGATGAGCCCCATTCTTGCCTGCCTGGTGGGGACTCTCCCTGTGGCTGGTTCTGGGCTCAGCATCCAGATGCTCAGGGAAGGAATTTATTATTCTCGGCCAAATATTTTATTATTTATATTTGTGGAGACTCTTCAGGACTTGAACTCATCTGAGAGCTGTTGGAGAGTGAGAAAGAAGGGAAAGGCAGAGGGGGACCAGGAGGAGGAGACAGGCAAGGAACAAAAAGAAAAGAGAGACTGCCAGGAGAGAAAATGACAAGAAGCAGAGAAGCACAGTGAGAAGGGGAGAAAGACAAAGGGAGGGAGGAAAAGAGGAAGAGAGAGAAGAGAAAGGAGGCAGCCTTAAAGGAGAGAAAACAAGACAGAGGGAAGAGAAAAGTAGGGGCTGGAGCTGCTGTTGGAGAAGCCCCAGTTCTGCCCTACCTCCCTGCTTGGGCTCGTCCCTCTCCTGCGTGCTGGTGTGAGCACTCACAACATCCACATCCACACACACGTGCACACACATGCAAACATGTATGCACTAACACCCATCCCCTTGGGCACCGCCTCCAGATTCTATACTATGGGGAGGCGGGGTTGCCACGGTGACAGGTACCAGAACCCCACCTCGTGGGTATTAATAGCTTCCACTGAAGTCACTGAAATGGTGATTTCATCCAGCCTTATCTCCTTGGCAGGTTCCTTCTCCCTCCTCCCTTCTAGGATGGGGCTAGAAAGGACCCTTGGGGCCACACAGGCCATTTCCCTGCCTCCTGGCAGCTGCCTTGGTAAAGAATGGACTGGAAGCCTCAGGGATTCTGCCCCAGTGTCCAGTGGGAAGGAGACTGCTAGAGTTCTTTGATCCTTTGAGCTGAGTCTAAACATAGCCCCTCCCAGGAAAGGGTTTCTGAGACACAGGACCCACCCCTCAGAGGGGTCACTCTCAGCTTCTCTAGGTCCCATGTGGTTATACCTGCCTTCTCGAGGTCCCTCCCTGGCCAGACACTTGCACCCAGTTGACACTTGATGGTGGTATCCCTTCCCGCAGTACAGAGCTCTCTGGAAGGGCTAGGTCCAGGCTTGGGAGGTGGCTCAGGGTGCAAAATTTCAGAGGCACTTGCTCTCAGGCTCGAGAAGTACCGGGTTGGCCCTGTACGGCCCCAAGAGCCAGTGCCCCTCGCATTTTATACCAGGGATGCCTACCTCGCCTCGTCCATTCCTGGCTCTGTTGAGATTCTTATTACCTCCTCAACCATCTTGGGACAAAGGAGGTTTCTTTCCTGCCCTCAGTTCCCTGCCTTGGTCTTTGATTCCTCTCACCTTCCTGTGAGACTTCCTGGGATCAGGCTGCAGAGCCTATTGCTGCCTCTGGACTCCCCTGATGGGCACTGGTCTCTGGCCCTCACTTCCTCTTCCCTTTCACCTTCTCTCTCTCTCCCTGCTTTGCCCACAGTCCCAGCTTTAGACTACACGGGGCCTGAGACATCCCTGCTGTCCTCTACTTTTGGGGCCTCCAACCCTCCACCCCCATCCCCTGGCCCATGCATTAGCTTCTCCTCCCTGGGGAGGGGGGTAAGTGGAACTCTAGGGCAGGCCTGAGCCTCCTCCCATCCACCCTGCAAATCCTGCAAATCCTGCACTTCATTCACACTCCAGGGGAATTAGTCTGGTCTATACAGAGCCTTCAGATTTATTCTGAGGCCAACAGCAGCTCACAGTGATCTCATTGCAGAAGACTTTAGGGGGTAAATGAGTGTGTGTGAGAGTATGTGTATGCTTGTGTAGAAATGAGTGTGCAAGAGGGTGCAGAGGTGTGTGTGCAAATGTGTGAGTGTGCTGCCATTCAGAGTCCATGGATTCCTGATGCATGAGTCATTGGTTGGGAGTGAGCCTCGAGAAGATATGCTCATAAATAAGACAGCACCCTGACCTCCGTGTCCATTCTGCAGCTGGCTAGGCACGTGATACTGGGCATCTAAGAGGCTGGAGGCAAGGGTGGGGGCTGCCTTTTCCTCCAGACCCCATAGAGCAGCTGTCATAGATATTTCTAGCTTGCCTGGAGTCCCAGACATTTATGGATATGATGCCTGCAAAGGGTGGGGGTCAGGGGAGGGACATAAAGAGCTTCACTCCCAGGGATCTTTAGTGAAGTTCTGCTGGCAGGCAGGCAGTCACCCATCCCACAAGTATTTTTTGATAGTGTGTCATGTGCCAGGCACTCTCCTAGGGGTTGGGGACATCACAGTGAATAGAGTTGACCTGCCCTCTCTCTCCTTACAGACCTTATGTTTTAGTGTGTGTGTGTGGGCTAATATAAGGGGGAAAGGCTACTTTCAAACTAATCCCACTCCCCCCCCCCAAAAAAAACCAATAATGGTATGGAAAGTGGTGGAAAGTGGGGGTTCTTTAGTTGGGGTGGACAGGGAAGGTCAGGAGGTGACACATGAACTGTTCCTGAATGAGGAGCCGTCATATGGAGACCTGAGGGAAGAAACTTCCATAAGAGGATGGATGAGATGCTTGTTGTCAGCTCACGCCCTTGCTGGATTCTGGATCAAGGTTGCAGAAGCCAGTCAGAGAACCAGAGGTGACCTAGAGGAGCAGGAAGGGACCACGGCTCATCTTCTACCCCAACAGACAGGGAGAAGGAGCTACCCTGTATCCAGATAGAAGGAGAACGGCTCCTTTACGCCTTCCTGCAGGCTTTCTGGTAGCAGTGCTGTACAGGAAGGTAAAAGAGTCATGTGAATAGGCGACTTACTGAAGCCCCTTACTCCAGGAAGCCTTCTTTAACTGCGAACAGAGGCTCGGATTCCCCCACCTTTTACAGCTGACAGGACCACTCGGTTCAGAGTCGATGGTTTGTCCCTGAGATCTGCTCCTCCAGTTTGGCCAGCAACCCAGTCTCCTAGGTCCGCTCTGTACTCACCCAAAGGCCCCCAGAGCTAGGTGTGCAGGAACCCGGTGGCCCGGGCTTCTTGTCCCGAGCGCTTGCCCCAGCGCACCTTCAGATGTGACTGAGGGCCGAGGGTCAAGAAGTGCTGGGTGTGAAATCTCACCTCCCTGATAGAATCATTCATTCACCCGCCACCGCGCCCCCCACTCAGTTTTTTTCTTGAGCTTCCGCTGTGTGCCTGGCCCCAGGGAGGCTGTCCTCGCTCGCCCCGCGCCTGGCGCCCGGGGAGCTCACGGTCCTCGCTGTACCGTTTCTCCGTTTTCAACACCAAGTTCCACCGCGCGCGAGGGGAAGGCGCTCAACTCCCGGAGCCCGTGTCGCCCCGCACCTTACCCGACCTGGCCCGGGCCCGGCGCCGACCGCATCTGGCTGAGCGGGCGCGCGCGTGTCACTAAGACGCTCATTCACCGGCGCAGCTGTCCCCATAGCAACCGGAGCGGGGGAATCCTGGCGCCGGCGGGGGCGGGGGCGGGGGCGGGGGCGGGGGCGGGGGCGCCCTGCACGCCCCGCGCTCCCCCGAGCCCCGCTGCGCGCGGACCCGCCGGCCGGCTGCCACCACGCACGTCGCCGCAGCGGCCGTCCCCGCGGGCGGGGAGCGAGCCGGCCGCCGAGCCGCCGAGCGCCCGCGCCGGGAGCCCTGACTCTATGGCCCCAGGGGAGCGCGCCGGAGCCTCCGCGCCGCCCACCAGCAGCGGGAACCCGAGCCCCAGCCCGAGGAACAGGGGACCCCGGGCGCCGCCGGCCCCGGCCCAGGGGCCAGCGGGCAGCCCCCGCGCCCGCGCCCGCGCCCGCCCCCGCCGCGGGGAATGGCAGGCAGGTAGCCGGCGAGCGCGAGGACCCCCGCGGCGGGCAGGCCGGGCCTAGGACGGCGCGGCCCCGAGAGAGGGAGGAGAGCGGCGCCCGCCCGCCCCCGGCCGCAGCCCCGGCAGGGCCCTCCCCCGGCGGCGCGCGCCCGCGCGCACACACCCGCGCGCCGTGTGTCCGCTCCTGCCCAGCCTCGCCTGCCCCCCGCGAGTGCCGAACCCCCCGGGGCCGGATGCCATGGGTAACAACTTCTCCAGTATCCCCTCTCTGCCCCGAGGAAACCCGAGCCGGGCGCCACGGGGCCACCCCCAAACCCTCAAAGGTAAGGCAGGCTCCGCCGGGGCCGGGCGCCGCGGGAGGACTGGGGCGCAGGTGCAGGGGCAGGGAGAGGTGCAGAGGTGTAGTTGGGGAGCACAGGCGGGGGCCACCTGTTGTGCGTATTGGGAGACTCGAGGTGCGCATCTGGCCCTGGAGGTGGGCTGGGGGTGGGGGGCTGCTGGTGGGGGTGTGGAAAACCGGGAGGATGGCGTTCCGTGGGGTCTGCGCAGTTTTCCTTGCCAGCACGAGGAGCGTCACTGGAGTTAACTCAGGCCGTGATGCTAGGCTAGCGCGCAGGGGTTGGGAAGGGCATTTGCCCAGTGGGTAGGCGAGTGTGGCAGGTTGCTCAGGACGGCCAGCTGTGCTTCTCAAGGGACGCATCACAGTCCCGTTTTTTTCATCTGCCCCGCGGCTGGCTGGAAAGGTCAGGCTGGAGGCACTAGTTGCATTTCCAGTTGGAGGGTCTTAAAGATCTAGGACTGACTTACAGCAGCCTGGAAGAAGAGGCCAAGGCTGATGGCCTCTGGAGTCCTCTGCAGCTGTTGACTTTTTGCACCCACTGACTCAGCTTGGTTTCGGGTTCCTCCAAAGGCCAGATGTCCAGTCGGAACCTTAGAAAGGAAAGGGTGGGAGTCTTGAAACAGAGAAACATTTATTAGGAATGTCTTTGCTGTCCAAATCCCCAGACCCACCCAGCCCCCCCAGGGAGGCCCAAGGCCCAGTCCTCAGCCCTGCGGCTTCCAGCGCTGTGTCTGACCTTTGCAAGACACAACTGGGTCCTCCCAGGCCCTCAGACCCCACAGATTCCCTGCGGGAAGCTGCTTTTCTATCAGCCTCAGAACCAGCTAGCACTAGTCCTGGGCATTCGAATAGCTAAGAGCCAGAAAGGGAAGCCCTTGGTCTTCCACAAAGAACCACCCACTTCTTTAGCCCCTTGGGTTGTGAGAAGGATAATAGTAATACCCCTTGGCAAAACGTCGTTTGCCATGAACTTTCATGAACACCTGTTCATGTGAGCTAGGAAACTACTCTGGGGAGTCAAAGCTAATCATACCCATTTTACAGTTGAGGAGGACCGATGCTTGTTTTAGGTTCCCGAAGCCAGCGAGAAGCAGAGCTTGGCTGCAGAGCTACATCCTCTGACTTGGAGTTTGTCACATCAATCTTGCTGGACAACTAACCTTCCAGATTGGGGGACAGGACAAGACGCGGGACCATTGTTCTGTGTTCTCACTCCAAACCTTCCAGAACTTCCGCTCTCCCTTGGTTTGGGAAAGTCAGTGGGTTTGTTGTCTTTCTGGAAATTACTATGGTGGAACATGTCAGTCCTTTTAACGTAACATATTCATCAGCCTTGTGATTCTCCCTGCAGGCACTGATCCTAGCAAAATGGAGATCCAGGCAAATACTTATGCATCAGGTTAGGATGTTCACGGCAGTGTTATTTATACTAGGAAAACAACCTAAATGCCCTGTAATCATGGCATATTTTCTTGGTGGAGTATTACATAATCTTTAAAATTGTATTTTTGTCTTTTTTCTTTTTAAAAAGATTTTATTTATTTATTCATGGAAGACAGAGAGAGAGAGAGAGAGAGAAGCAAACAGAGAGACACAGGTAGAGGGAGAAGCAGGCTCCCTGCAAGGAGCCTGATGTGGGACTCTCGTGGGTCTCCAGGATCACACCCTGGGCTGAAGGCAGTGCTAAACCACTGAGCCACCCAGGCTGCCCTAAAATTGTATTTTTGAAGAATATTTGATGACTTGGGAATACGCTCACTGCAGCATAATGACATTTAACAAAAGCAGAATACAAAGTTATATAGACTGTGAGATCTCAGTTTTGTTTAAAAAAATATGAATGTAAAAAAAAAAAAAAATCCAAGCCCTGGAAAGAAAGTTTCCAAAGGGTAACAGTGGTTTTCCTCGGAGCCATGGGTAATGGGTATCATGTAAGATTTTCTTTTCTTTTTTATACTTTTTTCAAGAATTTCTACAATAACCAAGTATTATTTTTTATCATCCCAAATAAGCTGTAAGTCTTAGTGTGTATAGAGACTATTTCTGAGCATTGGGAACAGATTCCTAATGATGGAGGAACCTGTGGACATTCTGTCCTTTAATGTCCTTCCTCACAAGTGAGAAGAATGAAAGGAAGGGAGAGTGATTTGCCCAGTTATTGCATCAGATGGCAGAGTTGGGTTGAATCCTTCAAGGGTAGGGTAGCTGGACCAGTGGGTTGACTTGAAATTTAATTGTTCACAAACTGCCCAGTGAAGGCCAGCTTGCTCCGTCCTTGACCCTAGGGAAGCCCAGAGAAGGCTTTGGTAATTTCACCCTTTTTAAATCTAAAGTGTGGGATTATGGGATGTGAGGTCTCCATGGCTGGAGTCTTTGTCAAGGGAGGGAAGGGGCAGGAGAGGGTCTGGGATCCACCTACCTCCCTGTTCCCACCCCAACTTCCTCCCCCGTCTGACTCCCCACCTATGTCACCTGGGAAGCCACCCTGTGCCGCCTCTCTGGTTTGCAGGAATCAGTTCTTCTATGGGACTCAGTGGTGGTGAAACTCCCCATCCCCCTACATCTCTCTCCCTCTGCCCATCTCCCTTCAGGCTTGATTTACCAGAATCCACTCTCTTCTCCCTTCCCACACACCTGCTGGAAGTGGCCATGAGAATTTTGATTCTGCTACTTCCAAGCCTGAGATGAAAGATTAGAGCATGCCTATGATGGCCACCTATGGGTACCCTCTGTCCTTTGTCCGTGGTCCACTGATCCTGACTTTTCCCCAGCCTAAAAAAGCCATCAGATTTATTCTGTGATTGTTTTAGTGTCCATTCCAAACTGTATCGGCATTGACCTAGTAGTTTTCTCTGATATATGAGTGGTCATCCAGAATTCTGTTTCAATTGTATTGGTGTTGACCTCAATACTGATTCTAAGCCTGTCCACCCAGACTTGTGTTCAGATTGCTTCTGTACTCACCCTGAACCCTGTCTAATTCATATCAGTGCCTATCTGGAAATTTCCTGGGGGTGGGGAACTCTCGATTTTTTCTCTCCTTCTATAATTGCAACCTCTATTGACTTCTCACCATTTTAATTAAAACAACTGGAAGAGGTCTGGCATAATAGGGACCGTGGGACACACTGGAGATCTAAGATTGGTCTGGCTATCAGGCTGACATGAAATGAAGCTCATCCATCACCTGTCAGTTCGTAGACTTTGGTGTTCTCCCTGGAGACACACTGACTTCACTTCACTGCTGGCGATTCCCACTGAGGTCTGAACAGTGTTGGTCTAGGAGTATCCAGGGGAGGGATCCAAGGCATAGCTCTGGGCTTAGGACCAACAGACAGTTATGAGGAGTTGCTATGTGCTTGGCCTAGAGGTGAAGGCTGCTGACATCCCTGTATATTCAAAGGCTGAAGATCTCTTTGAAAAGGCGAGGCAGATTTGAGCTGAACATAGATGGAACTGCAGAAATTGGGTATATGGCAAGGGGTGGGTGCAGCAGGAGTGCTAGGGTCTGGGGAAGAAGGTAGGGGAAGGGACATACAGCAAAGCCCTGTATGGGAAGCAATGACTGCGTATATATTCTCAGTGATGGGTACAGGATAACTGGGGCAAGGGGCTTATGCTTCGTGGAGTCAAAGGCAGAGAATAAAGATTTTCCTCCTTTCCAAGCTCTTTCTGAGTGCCTGCCTGCCTGAGGCTAACGGTTGAGGGGAAGGTAACTAGGAAAACCTTTGGACAGGGCTATCCAGCCCCAGTGGTCACCCATGGGGATTGGATGGGCCCCCTCCCATCTATTTAAAATTGAGGTGAAATTTACATGAAATCCACCATTTTAACATTTTATTTCATTATTTATTATTTTATTTATTTCAGAGAGAGAGGGAGAGGGAGGGGGAAGAGGCAGAGAGGAGAGAGAATCTTCAAGCAGACTCCCCTCTGAGCATGGAGCCTGACACAGAGCTCAATCCATGACCCATAGAGATCATGACCTTAGCCAAAGCCAAGAGTCAGACACTTAACCGACTGAGCCACTCAGGTGCCCCCATTTTAACATGTTAAAGTGTACAATTCAATGACATTTAGTACATTCACAATGTTGTGCAGCCACCACCCCTATCTAGTTCCAGAACATTTTCATCACCTCAAAAGGAAAGTCTGTACCCAGTAGGCCGTCACTCCCCATTACTCCCTCCCCTGAATCCTTGACTAAGAATGCTGCTCAGAAACACTAACCTGGGAAGTGGTGGACTGGGATTTCTACCCAGAATGCCAAAACCCATGAGAAAATTGGTCTTGGGGGAATTTTTGCATATTGGGGCTTTCTCTTCCCTGACCTGCTGGGATGGCTTGTACTCACTTCCAGGATATGTACATTGAGGGTCAGGCATTGGCTCTAAATCACAGTGGCCAAGATGGAGGCCAGGTAGGCAAGAACAAGATGGAGGAAGGGGAGGATGCAAGGGGGCAGGAGCTGGGCACTGCCTGGGGGATGCCAGGGATGCTCTGTCTTGGTGTGCCAGATGCCTGGGCCTATTTGCTGTTGGTCTGTGACTCTCCCAAGGGCTAGAGGCTTAGGGGCTGCTTCTCACTGAACTGGTTGCTTTGGCAACCCTGGGCAGGATGCAAGTGGTCTCCTTGGTAACGCCTGGGAAACCTGCCTATGGGGATGGAGGGAAGTGGACTGGCCAGTGGTCAGGCAGGGTGCACAGGCAGAGCTGGGCTACGCTACCCAGATCAAAGGCCTTTGAGGAGGGTCAAGCTTATAGAATAGGCTGGGCCGCCTGTTGGCCATTCTCCAGCAAGCCAGAGTCCAGAGGCCTAGGGGAACTGGGGGCCTGCCTGGCGACACCAAAGGCACTAATGGGCCAGGCCAGGAAGTGGGAGGAGATGGGGGTGAGAGTGGGAAGGGGGGAGAATATAGCTTCTGGATGACAGATCCAGCCACAGGGTTTATTAAAAAGATGCTTATCAGAGGTCATTACCCAGATCCTGCTGCTTTGGGAAATGAGCAGGTGCTGACGCCTGTGGGGGGCCGGGCGGAGAGAAAAGAAGGTCTAGGAGAGGAGGAGAAGGAAATAGACAGAGTCACTGGCAGGCAGGTGGGAGGCCTTGGCTTTCTTTCTGCTCTAGCTGCATTTGGGGGGTAGGTGGGGCTCTGCGCTGGGCTCTGCAACCAAAGTTCTCCTCGGGTGAGATTTGGGGTTCCAGGGATGCTTTGATGGGAAGGGCTTATTCTGTTGTTCAACAAATACATACTAAGCATCAACAATGGGCCACTCTCATAGGCATGAGGATACAGTGGTATACAAAATAGATGACGGTTTGCTGCCATGAAGCTTCCCCTCCAGTGGAGAGGCAGATGAGAAGAAAAATGACAAAGGAACAAAAATGAATCAGAATATGATAATAAGTATTAACATGCTATGTGCTGGAGCCTGTGCAAGCTCTTTATACCTATTATTTAATTAAAAATATTTATTTTAAAGAGAGATAGAGAGCTTGAGTGGGCAAAGAGGCAGAGGGAGAGGGAGAGAGAGAATCCCAAGCAGACTCTGTGCTGAGCACGGAGCCTGATGAGGGGCTCAGTCCCACAACCCTGAGATCATGACCTGAGCCAAAATCAAGAGTTGGATGCTTACCCGACTGAGCTACCCAGGCACCCCTGATCTCATGTAATTTTTAAACAACTTTGTGAAGTAAGTATGATTATTAACCCCATCAATGGATGGATAAACTGAAGCGTAGAGGTTAAGTAACTTGCTCAAGCTCAAATGGCTGACATGAGGTGGAACTGGGATTCTGGCCAAAATCTTTCTGAGTTTGGAACTACTGCTCTCTCTTTCTCTTTTTAATCCAGACATACTTAGGAGACATTGTGGGTTTTGTTGCAGATCTCTGCAATAAAGTGATTAAAATAAAGTGAGTCAAATGAATTTTCTGGTTTCCTAGTGCATATAAAAGTCATGTTTACACTATACTGTAGTTTATTAAGTGTGCAGTAGCATCCTGTCTAAAAAGCAGAGTAGATACGTTAATTAAAAATACTTTATTGCTAAAAAATGAAAAATAAAAATTGTAAAAAATACTTTATTGCTAACCATCATCTGAGTTTTCAGTGAGTTGTGTTCTTGCTGGTGGAAGGTCTTGCCTCAGTGTTAATGGCTGCTGACTGGTCAGGTGGTGGCTGCTGAAGGTTGGGAGGGTGGCTGTGTTTTTTCTTTCTTTCTTCCTTCCCTTCCCCTTCCCCTTCCCCTTCCCCTTCCCCTTCCCTTCCCCTTCCCCTTCCCTTCTCCCTCCCTCCCTCCCTCCCTCCCTCCCTCCCTCCCTCCCTCCTTCCTTCCTTCCTTCCTTCCTTCCTTCCTTCCTTCCAAGATTTTATTTGAGAGAGAGAGAGTGTGTAGGGAGGAGGGGCAGAGGGAGAGAATTTTCAAGCAGACTCCTTGCTAAGCACAGAGCCCAACACAGGGCTCTATCCCACGCCCCATGAGATCATGATCTGAAACCAAGAGTCAGATGCTTAACCACACAGGTGTCCGTGGCAGTTTCTTAAAATAAGACAACAATGGGGCACCGGGGTGGTTCAGTTGATTAAGCATCTGCCTTTGGCTCAAGTTGTGATCCCAGGGTCCTGAGATCAAGTCCTGCATCAGGCTCCCTGCTCTGTGGGGAGTCTGCTTCTTCCTTTGTCTCTGTCTCTCTCTCTCTCATGAATATATAAATAAAATCTTTAAAAAATAAAACAACAATGAACTTTGCTGCATCAGGGATGCCTGGGTGGCTCAGGAGTTTAGTGCCTGTCTGCAGCTCAGGGCATGATTCCAGAGTCCCGGGATCAAGTCCCACATTGAACTCCCTGCATGGGGCTTGCTCCTGCCTCTGCCTGTGTCTGCCTTTCTCTGTGTGTCTCTCATAAAATAAGAGATTTCATGATTTCAAGATTTATTTTGAATAAATAAAATCTTTTAAAAAGTTTGCTGCATCAATTGACTTTTCCTTTCTCAAGTGGTTTCTTTCTTCCTTCCTTCCTTCCTTCCTTCCTTCCTTCCTTCCTTCCTTCCTTCCTTCCTTCCTTCCTTCCTTCTTCTTTCTTTCTTCTTTCTTTCTTTCTTTCTTTCTTTCTTTCTTTCTGATTTTATTTATTTATTTGGAGAGAGAGGCAGAGACACAGGAAGAGGAAGAAGCAGGCCCACGCAGGAAGCCCTGCATGGGACTCGATCCCAGGTCTCCAGGATCACACCCCTGGCTGCAGGCGGTGCTAAATCGCTGCACCACCGGGGCTGCCCCTCTAGTGGTTTCTATGTAGCATGTGGTGCTAACTTGATAGCATTTTACCCACAAGAGAACTTTTATTCAAAATTGGAGTCAGTCCTCTCAAACCCTGCTGCTGCTTTAGCCACGAAGTTTATATAATATTCTAAATCCTTTGTTGTCCTTTCAACGATCTTCATAGCATCTCAAGAAACCCACTTTGCTCATCCATAAGAAGCAGCTCCTCATCGGTTAAAGTTTTATCACGAGATTGCAGCAATTCAGCCCCATCTTCAGGCTTGACTTCTAATTCTAGTTCTCTTGCTATTTCCACCCCATCTGCAGTTACGTCTTCCACCAAAGTCTTGAACTTCTCAAAGGCATCCATGAGGGTTGGCATCAACTTGTTCCAAACTCCTGTTAATGCTGACATTTTGCTCTCTTTCCATGAATCACAAATGTTCTTAATGGCATCTAGAATGGTGAATCCTTTCCAGAAGGTTTTCAATTGACTTTGCCCAGACCCATCAGAGGAATCACTATCCATAGCAGCTATAGCCTTATGAAATACATTTCTTAAATAATAAGACTTGAAAGTCAAAATGACTCTTGATCCATGGGCTGCAGAATGGAAATTGTGTTAGCAGGCATGAAAACAACATTAATCTCATTGTCCGTCTTCATCAGAGTTCTTTGGTGACCAGGTGCATTGTCAGTAAGCAGTAATATTTTGAAAGGAATCTTTTTTTCTGAGCAGTAGTTCTCAACAGTGGACTTAAACTATTAAGTAAACCATGTGGTAAACAGATGTGCTGTCATCTAGGCTTTGTTCCATTTATAGCACACAGGCAGAATAAGATTTAGTATAATTCTCAAGGGCCCTAGGATTTTCAGAACGGTCAATGAACATTGACTTCAACGTAAAGTCTCTCATTGTATCAGTCCTTAACAAGAGAGTCAGCCTGTCCTTTGGAGCTTTGAAACCAGGCGCTGACTTCTCCTCTCTAGCTATGAAAGTCCTAGGCGGCATCTTCTCTAATAGAAGGCTGTTTCATCTATATTGAAAATCCGTTGATAAGTGTAGCCACCTTTGGGAATGATCTTAGCTAGATCTTCTGGATGAGTTACTGCAGCTCCTACAGCACTTGCTGCTTCATTCCACACATTTATGCTGTGGCCACGGCTTCTTTCCTCAACCCTCATGAACCACCCTCTGCTAGCTTCAAGCTTTACTCCTCCAGCTTCTTCACCTCCCCGAACCTCCACAGAATTGAAGAGTCAAGGCCTTGTTCTGGATGAGGCTTTGGCTTAAGAAGATGTTGTGGTTGTTCAGACCACCAAAACTTTCTCCATATCAGCAATCAGGTGGTTTTGCTTTCATGTCATTTGTGTGTCCACAGTGGTAGCACTTCTAATTTCCTTCAAGACCTTTTCTTTTTTCTTTTAAGATTTTATTTATTTATTCATGAGAGACTGAGAGAGGCAGAGACATGGGCAGAGGGAGAAGCAGGCTCCCTATGGTGAGCCTGACGTGGAACTTGATCCCAGAACCCCTGGATCACACCCTGGGCTGAAGGCAGACGCTCAACCGCTGAGCTACCTAGGTGCCCCTCAAGACCTTTTCTTCTGCACTCCCAACTTGGCTAACTGTTTGGCACAAGAGGCCTCGCTTTCCCTATCTCCCACCTTCCTCACTAAGCTTAATCACTGCTAGCTTTTGATTTAAAGTGAGAGATGTGAGACTCTTCCTTGTACTTGAACATTTAGAACAATCCACTGCAGGATTATCAGTTGGCCTAACTTCCATATTGTGGTCAGTGGAACAGTTAGAACACATACAACATTTATTGGTTAAGTTTGCTGTCTTATATAGGCATGGTTTGTGGTACCCCAAAACAATAACTGATCATAGATCACCCATGATCAGTTATATTTGATCATAGATCAAATATAATAATAGTGTAAAAGTTTGAAATACTGTGTGAATTATCAAAATGTGACACACACAAAGTGAGCAAATACTATCAGAAAATGGTACCAGTAGACTTGCTTGATGCAGGTTGTCACAGATCTTCAATTTGTGAAAGAAACTCAGTATCTGCAAAGTGTAATGAAATAAAGCACCATAAAACAAGGTATGCCTGTAACCTCTTTATTTAGAATGGTTTTAGATTAACTTATTTTAAATTTAGACTTATTGCAAAATAGTATGGAGTTTCCAGATACCCCTGTCCAGTTTCCCCATTATTTTTACTTTTTTTTTAAGATTTTATTTATTTTTGATAGCACAAGCAGGGGGAAGGGGGAGCAGAAGAGGGAGAAGCAGGCTCTCTACTGAGCAGGGAGCCCAAAGTGGGACTCAATTTCAGGACCCTGAGATCATGACCTGAGCTGAAGACAGATGCTTAACCGACTGAGCCACCCAGGCGTGCCCAGTTTCCCCATTATTAACATCTTAGTATGGGAAATTTATGACAAATAATGCACCAATATCAATACATTGTTAATAACTAATGTTTATACTTTATTCAGATTTCCTTAGTTTTCCCAATATTATTTTTCTGTACCAGGATCCCATCCAGAATATCACATTATCTTTTTAGGAACCATTTTATATATTTAGTTGTCATGTTTTCTTAGGCTTCTCTTGGTTTTGACAATTCCTCAGGCTTTCTTTGTTTTTGGTGACCTTGACAGTTTGAGGATTACTGGTTAAGTGTCTTTTAGACTGCCCCTCTCTTGGGATTTCTCTGATGTTCTTCTCATAATTAGATTGCTGTATAGATTTTAGAGAGGGAGACCATAGAGGTGAAGTGCCATTTTTCATCACATATCAACAATGCACGCAATCAACATGATTTATCACGGGTGATGTTGACCTTGATCGCTTGGCTGAGGTGCTGCTTGTCTGATTTCTTCATTGTGAAGCTAAAGTTATACTTTTCGCCCCTTTCGATATTGCACTCTTTTTTTTTTTTTTCGATATTGCACTCTTTAGAAAAAAAGTCCCTATGCACAGCCCTCACTTAAGGATGGGAATTATGCTCTACTTCCCTGAGTCCTGGGCACTACTTTAACTACTCTGTCAACCATTTCTTTAGTTACCCAGTCAGTTGGATCAGTTACTTTTGGATAAGGGCTGTGAAAAAAAAAAAAAAGACTATGGACTATCCTGGGGGAACTTGGGACCTGGTCCTGGGGGTCTGGGAAGGTTTCTCTAGGGAAGTGATCTGAGGATGAGTAGGACTTGGCTTTATGTTCCTAGAGGGGTGCATCCTTGACCCCTGCCTGTTCAATGCCACCTTAAATGTCATTGTGACATTAAAAAAAAAAAAAGCTCTCCCAAGGTTTTCTTTTTTCTTTTCTTTTAATTCCAGTATAGTCAACATACAATGTTGCATTAGCTTCAGGTGTACAATATAATGATTCAACAATTCTCTAATTACTCAGTGCTTATCAAGATAAGTGTATGCTTAATCTCCTTCACCTATTCTACTTACCACTCCACCTACCTCCCCTTTGGTAACCATCTGTTTGTTCTCCAAAGTTAAGATCTCCCACATTTTTAAAAGTATCCCAAAGGGGGCAGTACCACCCCAAATGGAGAGCATGGAGCTGGATATGGAGAGCAACGTGGAGAGTGTTCCTGGCAGGGGGCCTAGTGCAAGCCCCTGGGCTTGAGGACAGAGTTTAGAGTTGGCTCCTGCCAAATGTGGGGGGTGGGGGTGGGGGGATGATCCCAGGCAGATGTTATCCTGATCCTCTGGGCCAAGGAACTTTCAGCAGAAAATCATTAAAATCATTGCCTTGCCTCTCTTCCATGGTCACAGAGGCTGTCTATGCAGTGCTGGAGCAGGAGGAGGAGAGACGGCCTTTCCTGGAATGAAGGAAGAGGGCAAAGAAAGTATATCTGCTGGCTTATCTATGTGGCCTTCTTTGCCTCCATTGCCCCAGAATGCCATCTTGGCTGCCCCAGAGGTTGGAGAGGGGACAAGGAAAAAGGAGGATATTGCCAAGAGGGGGTGCTGTCTTTTTTAAAAAAATATATATTTTATTTATTCATGAGAGACACAGAGAAGGAGGCAGAGACATAGGCAGAGTGAGAAGCAGGCTCCCTGCAGGGAGCCTGATGCAGAACTTGATCCCAGGACCCCGGAATCATGACCTGAGCCAAAGGTGGATGCTCAACCACTGAGCCACCCAGATGCCCCAGTAGGTGTTGTCTTATCATAAGGGTGGTGGCCATTCCACATGCTCCTGGCATTCACCTTTGTCTTTCCCCTGTGGCTCACTATAGTGTCTACTCAGCATCCACTGAGAGGCAGATCTGCCCCCAGGGGATGGCCAGTCTAGAGTGTGTCCATCCCCATGGGGGTATCCATCCAGGTGCCTCTGAGAGTGAGGGGAGGAGGCCCTCTGCCTTGATCAGAGTAAGTAAAACTGCAAGGATGCGCCAGCTTATTTACTTCATGTGTTGGTGCCCTCTTGGTGCTGGACATGGCTCTGGGTAGGAAGCACTGAGCCATGAACACTGGGCATTGTGTCTGCCCTTGAGGCACTCCCAGCCCAGCCTTACTTAGTTTAGATACCTGTCCCTATTGATAGAAAGGTCCTGGAGCCCTTTTTCTCTTCCATGTCTGCTTTCTTTTCCTTTCCTTTTCTTTCCTTGATCTTCCCAGCAAATGTTCCTTTGAACACATTCTCCCAGAGAAGGGAAAACTGGCAGGTGGTCAGGTGTATGTGTTGTGGGGCTGGTGGAAGGGCGGGTGGCCCCTGACTTTGAACATCAGAACCCAATATCTTGTAGAGACCATTTTGTTCCCATCACCTTTCTCAGCCCCAGTCTGGTGTTCTCAGTCCCAGGGAGGGGAAGTGACTTGGCCTAGGTCATACAGGAGAACTGGACCAGGTGGTATTGTGGTCTTATGGCTCTGACCTTGTTGGATGATAATGCTCTCCAGAGTCTGCAGAAGTCAACCCCAGAGGAACAGCTGAAGGGGATGAGTGCTTGTCCCAGCTGTGCTGTGTGTTGTCCATAGGGGAGCTATTAAAGGGCTTTAAATGGAACAGTAACAGAATCACTTAAATGTCTTAGAAAATTCTGGGGCAGGAGAGGACCAGGGCAGGGCCAGGCGGGAGGTTGCAACAGACGAACAGGGGAGGAGACAGGTGCGGCTTCTGCCAGCGTGGGGCAGTGAGCAGTGAGGCAAATAGAATGATTTCAGTTTGAAGATTTGCAGGTGGTGAGAGAGATGTAGAGGAGCTGCTTGTGCGGTCACATCTCTGGGGAGATTCTGACTTCTAGGGCAGTCAGTGAAGCACCAGGTGGCCTGGCTTGGAAAGGCTTGGATGCACAGGGAGGGTGGGCCTCTTGGGAGGTGAGGGATGTGTATGCCTGTGTGTGGGTGTTCCCTTGAGTGCTGCATCCCACCCAAGCTTTGAGGTCTTAGAGCTGGGAGGAGAGACAGGTGAGTGGGCATGGCTGGCCCTGGGTTCTTAACTCCATCTCTACCATCTGGAAAACCATCAATAATTAATATTCCCTCTGCCTGTCACAGGTAGCTCCCGGGTGGGCAGAGGCAGGGCGCTGGCACCTGTGATGTGATGTGTATCTGGCTTCTGCTGGCCCCCACGCCAGGAGCCTTCAGTCCTGATCTAGCCAGGCTTTCTCAGGTGGCTCCTTGCTCCCAGCATACACACATAAACCATGGAAGGTGGCCATAAATCAGCCGGGACAGGCCAAGGCTGCTCTGGTTTTCCCAGAGTTGAGATCAAAGCCCTAGACCCTCACCCTGGGGCTCAGTACTTATTAAATTATTAAACTGTCAGGGGAAAGCAGGAGGGACTGGATGGATGGCCATATAGTAAAACAGAATGAGGAAGAATGAGCTGAGAAATGAAGCAACAGGTGGTACAGATCTCTCTTCAAGACAGAGATTTCATTTCCTCTGGATATATCCCCAGAGGTGGGAATCATTTAGTAGTTCTACTTTTAATTTTTTGAGGAACCTCATATGGTTTACTAAAAAAATTGCTGTACCAGTTTACATTCTCACCAACAGTGTACAGGAGTTCTCTTTTTTTCACATCCTTATCAATATTTGTTATTTGTCTTTTTGATAAGAAACATCCTAACAGGTGTAGGGTGATATTTTATCGTGACTTTAATTTGTATTTCCCTGATGTTTAGTGATGTACCTTTTCATGTCCTGTTGGCCATTTGTATGTCTTCTTTGGAAAAATGCCTCTTCAGGTCCTTTGCCCGTTTTTAAATTGAGTTACTATTATTATTTTCTTGCTTTTGAGTTGTAAGAGTTCATTATATATTTTGGAGGTTAACCCCTTATCAGAAATATGGTTTGCAAATATTTCCTCCCATTCCTTAGGTTGACTTTTTATTTTGATTGTTTCCTTTGCTGTGCAGAAACTTTTTTTTTTTTTTTTACTTTTTTGTTTGATATGATCTCACTTGTTTATTTTTTCTTTGGTTGCCTGTGTTTTTGGGATCCTACCCAAAAGTCATTGTCAAGACCAATGTCAAGCTTTTCCCTATGTTTTCTTCCAGGAGTTTATAGGTTCAGGTCTTACGTTTTAAGTCTTTAATCCATTTTATGTTGATTTTTGTATATGATGTGAAATAAAGGTCCAGTTTAATCCTTTTGTTTATGGACACTCAGTTTTCCCAAGAGCATTTATCCTTCCCCATTGTGTATTCTTGGCATCTTTGTTGATAATTAGTTAACCATATATGCATAAATTTATTTATGCATTATTTTATTCTATTGATCTCTGTATGTCTTTATGCCAATACCATACTGTTTTGATTACTATAGCTTTGTAATATACTTTGAAATCAGGAAGCATGATGCCTCTAGCTTTGCCCTTCTTGTTCATGTTTTAGCTATTCAGCATCTTTTGTGGCTCTGTACAAATGTTGAGATTGTATTTTCCATTTTTATGAAAAATGCCATTGGAATTTTGATAGGGCTTGCATTGAATCTGTAAGTATCTTTGTGTAGTGTGGACATTTTAGCAATATTAATTATTAGAATCAGTGAATATGGGATATCTTTGTGCTTATTTGTATCTTCTTCAATTTCTTTCATCAGTGTTTTATATTTTTTGGTATATGGAATCTTTCACTTCCTTGGTCAAATTTATCCCTAAGTATTTTATACTTTTTGATGTCATTGTAAATATTTTTTGGATAGTTTGTTGTAAGTATATAGAAACACAGTGAACTTTTGTATGCTGATTTTACATCCTGCAACTTTACTGAATTTATCAATCTAACAGTTTTTTGGTGTCTTGAGATTTTTAAATGTATAAGATCATCTCATCTGCAAATAGAGACAGTTTTACTTCTTCCTTTCTTATTTGGATACCTTTTATTTCTTTTTCTTGCCTAAGTGCCCTGGCTAGGACTTCTGGCAGTTTACATTTTTGTTGTTGTTGTTGTTGTTTTAAAATGGGCTCCATACCCAAGCTCAAGCCCATTGTGGGGTTTGAACTCATGACCCTGAGCTCAAGATTTGAGCTGAGATGGATCACAAGTTGGATGTTCAACTGACTGAGCCACCCAGGTGCCCCTCTGGCATTGTTTAAATACAAGTGACAGGAGTGGGCACCCGTATCTTGTTCCTGATCTTAAAGGAAAAGCTTTCAGCTCTTTACCATTGAATGTGAGGTTAGCTATGAACTTGTCATATATGGCCTTTATTATGTTGAGGTACATCCCGTATTGAGTGTTTATTGAGTGTTTATGATGAAAATATGTTGATTTTGTCAGATGCGTTTTATGGATCTGTTGAGATGATTATATGATTTCTTATCTTTTATTTTGTTAATATGGTATAAGATATCTAATGATTTGTATATGTTATACCATTCTTGCATCCCAGGGATAAATTCCATGTGATCATGGTGAATGATACTTTCAGTGTGCTGTTGAATTCAATTTGCTAATATTCTTTTGAAGGTATTTGCATTTGTGTTCATCAGGGATATTGGCCTGTAGTTTTCTTTTCTTGTAGCATTCTTATCTAGACTTGGTATTAGGGTAATGCTGGCCTCATAAAATGACTTTGGAATGGTTCTTTCCTCTTCATTTTTTTGGAGGGAGTTTGAGAAGGATTGGTATTAATTCTTGTGTAAATGTTTGATAGAATTCACCAGTGAAGCCATCTGGTTCTGGACTTTTCTTTGCTGGCAGATTTAAGAATACTTTACCCAGCGAAGCTGTCCATCAGAATTGACTAAGCAATGCAAACGTACTCATACAAAAACAAAACAAAACAAAACAAAACAAAACAAAACCTAAAGTAGTTTAAAACCTGCCTTATAGGAAATGCTAAAGGAGTTCTTCAAGCTGAAAAGAAAGGACACTAACTAGTATCATAAAAACATATGAGAGTATGAAATTTCCTGGTAAATGTAAATGTATAGTCAGATTCGGATACTCTAATATTCTAATGGTGGTGTATAAATCACTTACAACTATAGAATAAAGGTTAAAAGACAAAAGAACTTTAAAAAGTTGTAGTTTCAGGCAGCCTGGGTGGCTCAGAGGTTTAGCGCCTACCTTCAGCCCAGGGTGTGATCCTTAAAGACCGGGGATCGAGTCCCAAGTCGAGCTCCCTGCAGGGAACCTGCTTCTCCCTCTGCCTGTATCTCTGCCTCTCTCTCTCTCTCTCTGTGTGTGTGTCTCTCATGAATAAATAAATAAAAATTTTTAAAAAGTTGTAATTTCAATAATTAGTGGATTACAACATAAAAAGATGTAAATTGTGATATCAAAAACAAAATGATTGGGAGGCAGTAAAAATGAGCTTTTATATGTGAACACAGTTGAGTTGCTATCAGCTTAATATAGACTGTGATAAAATGTTGGCTTGTTTTTAGAGAGCTAGAGCGTGTGCTTGCGCACAAGCAAGGGAGGGGCAGAGGAAGAGGGAGAGAATCCCAAGCAGACTCTACCCACAGTGCGGTGCCTGATGTAGAGCTTGATCTCAAGACCCTGAGATCATGATCTGAGCAGAAATCAGATGCTTAACTGACTGAGCCACTCAGGCACCCCTAGAGAAAAGAATGAAAACATACCACTATAGAAAATCATCAAATCACAAAGGAAGACAGTAAGAAATAGGAGCAAAGGATCTACAAAATACCCAGAAAACAACAAACAAAATGGCAGTAGTAAGTCTTTATCTGTCAATAATTACTTAAATATAAATAGTCTAAATTCTCCAATCAAAAGACATAGAATGATTGAATAGATAGAAAAACCCATAGTAGTTGTTCAAGACTCAATGAACTACCCAACTGTTTAGCTTCAAGGATACCCCTAAGCTGAAAGTGAAGGGATGGCAAAAGATATTCCAGGCAAATGGAAACGAAAGTAGGAAGGGGTAGTTGTACTTATATAAGACAAAGTAGACTTTAAGTAAAAGACTGTAGTAAGAGACAAGGTCATTATATAATGATAAAGGGATCAATTCATCAAGAGAAACTAACTATAGTAAATATATATGTACTTAAAATCAGAGCCCATAAGTATATAAAGCAAATATTAACAGGTCTAAAAGGAGAAATAGATAGCAGTCCCATAATAATAGGGGACTTCAGTTCTCCCCTTTCAACAATAGGTAGATCATTCAGACAGAAAATCAGTAAGGAAACATTGGATTTGAACTACGCTTTAGACCAAATGGACCTAACAGACTTATACAGAACATTCCATCAAACAGCCACAAAATAAACATTCTTCTCAAGAATGCACACAGAACACTCTTTAGGATAGATTGTATGTTAGCCACAAAACAAGTCTTAACATATTGAAGAATATTTAAATACTATCAAGTATCTTTTCCAACCTCAATGGTATGAAACTAGAAATCAATTATAGGAGGAAATTGGAAAGTTTACAAATATTTGTAGGTTGAATAACATAGTCCTGAACAACCAATTGGTTAAAGAAGAAATCCAAAGGGAAATTAAAAAAATCTTTTGAGACAAAAATGGAAACACAACATACCAAAACTTACAGGATGCAGCAAAAGCACTTCTAAGAGGGTAGTTTATAATGATAAGTGCTTACATTAAGAAAAAAGAAAGATCTCAAATAAACAACCTAATTTTACACCTCAAGGAATTAGAAAAAGAAGAACAAACTAAAGCAAAAGTTAGTAGAAGGAAGAAAATAACAAAGATCAGAGTAGAAATAAGTGAATGATAATAGCAAAGACCAACAAAATTTTTTTTTTTTTTTTAAGATTTTTAGGGCAGCCTGGGTGGCTCAGCAGTTTAGCACCACCTTCAGTCCAGGGCCTGATCCTGGGGTCCCGGGATTGAGTCCCACGTCAGGCTCCCTGCATGGAGCCTGCTTCTCCCTCTGCCTTTCTCTCTCTGTGTGTCTCTCATGAATGAATAAATAAAATCTTTAAAATTTTTTAAAAATTTAAATCTTTAAAAAATAAATATTTTATTTATTCATTCATGAGAGACAGAGACAGAGACAGAGAGAGAGAGAGGCAGAGACACAGGCAGAGGGAGAAGCAGGCTCCATGCAGGGAACCCAATGTGGGACTCCAGGATCACGCTCTGGGCCGAAGGCAGGTGCTAAACCGCTGAGCCACCCAAGGATCCCCCTAAAAGTTGGCTTTTTGAAAAGATAAAGTTAACAAGCCTTTAGCTAGACTAAGAAAAAAAAGAGATAAGACTCAAACACCACAGAAATACAAAGTATCATAGGAAACTACTGTGAACAATAATGTGTCAACCAGTTGGACAATCTAGAAGACATGGATAAATTCGTGGAAACGTACAACCTACAAAGACTGAATCATGAAGAAACAGAAAATCTAAACAGACCAATAATGAGTAAGAAAATCTCCTCTTTTCATGGCAGGGATAGCCTAGCTAGGCCTGAGAGATACAGAGGGGTTTTCCATCTCCTGGGCTGGCCTGGCAAATCCTTTGGAGTTGAGGAAACCAGCCAGACACCCAGACCCTGGTGTGGAGCCAAGGACATGGAGGGAGAGGTGGAATGAGGCTGTGAGTGACCAGAATGCCACTCACATGGAAGTTTCCGCACCAGAGTGCAGCCCTTCTAGAAACTGGGGCTCTGGTTACATGAGATTCTTCTGATTCCTTCACTGTAAAATGAGAAGGAAACTGAGTGAGTTTGGGTTTTCTCGTCTGGTCCCCAAGTTGAGTATGTTAGAGAAACAAAATATAAGAAGAACCTACATCAGTTGTTGAGAAGAGAGTTTCCCAAGATTCAGGGCTTGTTCTGAAATGGGGGTTTACTAGTGCTAAGATTCAGATCCTAGGGCACAAGGCTCGATTTGGGGTGAAGGTGCCATTTCTGTAGGCCAGATTCCGGCTTGGTATTGAGGTGCCTGTTTCGGGGGTCTGATTTCCTGTTGGGGTGAGAGTTCCATTCCTGGAGGGGAGTTTTTACTTCAGGATCCTGGATTCATGATTGCAGTTGAGCTTTGAGTCTTGGGGCCAAGCATTCCCTTTGGTGCTTGATATTCTAGGATTGGGGTGAGGTTCTCTTCTTGGGCTTGGGGTTTGATTATCAGGCTGGAGGTCTTGTGCTTTGGGAGGAAGAGAGGAACTAGAATCCCCTTTCCCTTCTGGAGAAGACTTTCTGGGACCAGCAGCAGAGGAATGGGCCAATAGACTCATGAGCTGATGGTCATGAAGCCTGGGTTCCATCTCTTTCCTGGATGGGAGACTGAAGATAAATCACTTGTAAGCTTTAGGTCTCTGCTAGAAGCATGGCTGGGCAGTGGTGTTGACTCACAAAGCACCATCCAAGCTTGCTTGATCCTTCAAAATGACACTTAATGGTGGGCTCCATAGGAACGGATGGCCATTGCTTGGTGAGTCAAATCCATGATGACAGCACTCCAGCTGCCCTGGGCACTGTCAGCTTGGTCCAATTAGTGCCAATCGGATCTTAACTTGTGCTGAGGGTCCCTGGGGCGAGGGAGCACACTATGAGTGGGATATGTTAAATCTGGGTCCCTGGGGCTCGGTGTGTGGTTCAGGAGGGTGGGAGCTGGGCTCGGTTGGGCCCACAGCTTCCCTCCTAGTGGGCCAGTTTTCACATAGCCCAGACAGTGGATGCAGACATACCATAAACCATGATCTGCAGTGGCCTGGCTCTTTCCCTTGTGCTCTGTGGAGTGACTGGGATGCAGGGGGATTGTTGTGTCCTCTTGCTTCCAGCCTGGCTGGCGCCTCACTGAGAAACATCTGCTTCTATATAGGGCCACCACCTGAACTCTCCTTTCTCATTTTTCTCTCCTATTACTCCAATGTGGATCCTCTCAGAGAGCAGAAGTTGAGGGAAGCCTTCTTGAAGCTCTTCTTTCTCTTCCCTCCTGGATCTTACCCCAGATCTCCTAGAAATTGCTGGGAGAGGTGATCTTGGTCCTATTTCAGGACCAGCCTGAGGTCCAGTTGGATGGGCGTTTCCAGGGCATCCTCAATGATGCTTGTACCCACTTGCCCAGGGTCGCAGAGGTGGGCCTTGAATGGGGGTGCCTGCCTTATGGCCTCCTATCCTCCATACACCCCTCTTGCAGGTGGAGCTTCCTGTCTCAGAGGTCTTCCTCTGTTCTCCCCACATGGGAGATAGCAGTGAGTGATGCAGAGCTGTCAGGGTGAGGCCATGTAGGGAGTTTCCAGCTCAGGGGCAAGTTCTCTAATGTTCTTTAGGACAGAGCCCCTTCCTTATGTCCCAGGAAACTCAGGCACCTGAGAAGGTGAGGGAGTTTTCTCCACCACCAAGTCTGTCCCAGGGCTGTCGGGGGTGCTCTGTCTGGGTCTGTAGGGACCCTCCAAGCTCCACTGACTAGGCCTGGCCAAGGTATATGGGAGGCTGAGAGGCTTGGGGGTCCCACTGGGCTAAGGAAACTCAACCCAGACATTGGCCTCTGGAGTTCCCCAAGGGCATCTGGGGGAACCTAGGGTGTGAGGAGGGAGGAGGAAAGGCAGGTAGGGTAGAGGCCCTGTGGTTGAGGGATGGGCTCTCGAGTCAGATTTTGTCTTTGCTGCCTGTGCCACCTGGAGCCAAAGGGTTAACTCTTCCATAGCCCCATTTCTTATTGGAGATGATGCCCGCCTAGTAATAAATGCATAATAAATACTAGTTATTGTTGTTATCATTAGGCTCCACCTTCAGGTCTGAGCTTAGACATCATTTCTACCAGGAAGCCTTCCCTGACCACCCTGGCTAGGTTAGATGGCCTCTGTGCCCTCCTCACTGCAGCCCTGTGCTGTCCTCATAGCACTGATCCAACGAGGCTTCAGGCCATTATACCTGTCAGGGTCTAATGCTGTCCGTGTGCTCACCATTATGTTGCTACCACTGGTGCCTGGAACACACAGTAGACACTCAACAGATATTTTGAAATGAAGGCAAGAATGGTGAAATGAAGGCAAGAATGGGCTGATTCCAGGGAAGCCGAACTTTTTTCCATGGGCCCTCAGGGCTGCTACAGCCCACTTTCTTTTCTTGGTTGAAATGACATTTTCTGAATGCCAGGCTCTGGGGCAAGACAAGGGAAGGTAAGACTGATAGGAAACTGTTGGTTCATTCATTCCTTCTCTCATGGCACAGATGTTCTCTGGGTGCCTTGCACGTGCCAGGCCTCGTGCCAGCCTCTGGGGACAGACATGCTCCTGTCCTTACAGCACTTGTGGTGCTTGTGGCCAGCTAGGTTGAGTAGAGTCAGGGAAGGCTTCCAGGAGGAGAGAGTTGTTTTGAAGAACGAAGGGGAAGTTTGGAAAGATAATGGATGGGCCTTCTCCTTGGGAGTGGGCAGAGAGCAGAAGAGCAGATGGAGCTGCCCACGTATGGCAAGAAGGCAAAGCTGGCCAATGACATTGTGGCCTGCAGGTGTGGGGTCTATCTTGCTAAAGATAGGGTTTGCAAGCTGTGGGTACCACTGATGTTAGCTCTGCCACCCACAGACAGGTGACCCTGGGCAGGTCATGTCATGCCCCAAGGCTGGTTTATTCACCTCGAGGATGGGCACTATTGTGATGCCTGCCACGCAGGATTGTTGGACCACTGTAGCAAATCACTGTGTAAAAGGAGGTGGCCCAGGTAATAGAGGGATGGAGGGGCAGGCCCTGCAGGGGCAGGCTAGGAGGCAGGTATGGGGGTGGGGACTATGTGGGAAAGCAGGAAGGCAGCCCCACTTCAGGCTTTTCTGTTTTGTAAATAATTAAATTGTTATCTTGGGTTTGTGGTGCCCACACTGCAGGAGGCAGATGGGGCAGCTGGGAACAAGGGGCCGTATTGTCTAGGAAGTGGTGGAGTCCCTCCCCTTCTCCCTTGTTCCCAGCCCCCTGGTCATGGCACGTCATGGGCAGGGAGTCAGGAGCCTGCTAAGGTCTTCTTGCCTTGTAACTCCTTCCCTGCGTTTCTCTTTTTCTCTCCCTGTCTCCACATCGCCATTGTCTGGTCCGCCTTCACATTCTTACTTCTGCAGACACATAGCCCCCCTTGCCCCCTCGGCCCTAGGCCCCATGTTCTTAGTTGCTATTGCCCTGTACCCACCCCACATTACTGTCCATTGAAACCCTCCCCACCATGGTCTTTCCCAGACACCCCCACCTTCTGAGTCCAGCACTGCCCCCCAGGTCTGCTCAGGGGGCCTCAGGGGAGCACTGACCTCTCCCTCGCCCCATGCTCCAGAGACAAACAGTCGTTTTTTCATTTTTAGTGCTTAATACTGAGAATGTGAAGGTCTGTTTAGTCTTGTCCAGCTAACATAAACCAGCCGGAACTGGGCCATGGCGCGGACTTTGCTGTAAGTTCCCTTATTTGGAATGAAATTCATTTTCACTGGGAGGCAGCAGGGGCTTTGGGGAGGCCCCTCTGGGTCCCCTCCTCAGGGTGTGGTCCGTGGGGCCCCTCCAAAGGTCACCAGAGTGTCTGTGACATGGAGCCTGGCCCTAGGGCATTAGTGTCCCCCAGAACCCCAGGGATGGAGAGGGCCTGGGGTCATATTGTCCAGTACTGCCCTGTTCCAGGGAAGAAACTGAGGCTCAGAGAGGAGAAGGGGTCTGTCCAGAGTCCCAGGGCAAGCTGGCAAAGCCAGGTCTTGAAGGCTCCTGGTTGTCTGGCTCTCATGTGTCTGTACTGTGCCAGGATGCCTCTGACCTAGGAGCTGTGCGGGTGGGGGTGTGGGGCAGGAGGGGGTACTGAGGAATCTGGCTGGAAGTGGCCTTCAGTCTGGGGATCTTCCAAGGCTTCTGGCCTAGCAGCTCAGCGCAGAAGCCTGGGGGCATGAGAGGGGAGGAAGGGTGAGGAAGGCAGAGGGCGGTAAGAGGGAAAGGAGAGGTGGCTGAGAGTCCAGGAGAACTGGTTCGGGTCCTGATTCTGTTGCTCTTGCTGTGACTTAGGGCTCTCAGATGGCTTCTTCGACCTTGGTCTTCACCCACTTGTCCTAGAGGCTCAGCCTTTTTTGTGCCTCCCCCAGGGTATGCCTAGGATGAACCCAGACCAGGGAGTGTTTCTTACCTGTGATGGGCTGTGTGAACCAGCCCACCTAGCAGGTTACTATACCTCTCTGGGCTTAGGTTTCCCTTCCTTGTAAAGAAGCTTGTGGACCCTTCATGAGTCCTCTGCAAGAACATGAGTTGTAGAAGCAGAACTAGAGTTTCAGTCTTGACTCTGATGCTTTCGTAGCTGGGCTACTCATTAAGGACTCAGGCTTCAGAACCTGGGACTCTACAGGGAGCAGTGGTGGGTCTTTGCAAGGAGCACGTGAACTCATATACCCAACACGTCTTTACCCGAGTGCCCAAGAAATAGGGTGGGAGAGGGGCAGGAAGCAGGCCAGCATGGTGGCCGCCAGCTTTCATCTGCACAGCTTACACTGGCCCGCCTTGGGGCTCCCTGGGGCCCTGCTGCCTTTGCTCCATCCTGGGCCGCTACTGGAAAAACAGCAAGTGCATATTTAGATATTCTTTCTAGAGGGAGTTCCCCCATTTAACAGCCTTTAAAAAGAACTTCTCATTTATTCACTTATTCTTTTCACAGAGATCACACAGCTGGGACGTAGGAAGCTGTAACTGACCAGTGTAGGAATCCCTGGGTCTGAAAAAGGAAAGAAAGATGTTAGAAAGCACAGGCCTGAGAAATCCTAACTAGAAGGCCCTGGTGCTAGGGAAATCAGGGCAGAAGACATTGCATTGTTTACTATGAACATTCCATTCACTGCTCTTTTAGCAGTAACGCAAGTACTGGTATCCAAGGCTGTGTATAAAGGTACGTTGAATGTCTGCTTCTAGATGGTTGGTGAGGCGCTCATTTACAAAAGATCATCTCATTGCCAAGAGCAAACCACACCCTAGTGAAAACATTAAACTCAGCATTAAAGTGAATGGAGATGGTGTAAAGAGCAGCTTCCACACTGGAAATCTCTAGGCCGTGAGAAGCCACTGAAGGCTTTAGATTTACTTTTTTGGGTAGATCAGCTTAGCTGCCTTGTGAAGGGTGGATCTAAGAGGGACAGGATAGGAGCAGGCAGGCTAGTTATGATGGGAGGGATGCCTAGGCCTGAACTGCAGTTTTGGTGAAAGAGAGGAAGGGACACATTTTGAGACACATTTAGCACTAATAAACAGTTGGTGGGGGTGGTAAGGGAGAGGGGAGTATCCAAGATGGTGCCCAGGTTTTCAGATGGCTAGGAGGATGGTGATTCCATCGAGACCCTAGGCAGGAGAAGATTGGAGCCGAAGCTGGTGGGTTGAGTTTTGGGGATGCCAGAGGAGCACTGAGGCATTCTGGAGGAGACTTTTGGGTCAGCAGCTTCATGAGCTCAGAACTCATTGGGGAAATCATGGCAGCAATGTGTTGTTGGCAGTGGGTGCCACTTAAACTTTGAAGGTGAATAAAGGATCTCAGGGTGGACAGAACAAAACTGTGGAGTCAGACGAGGAGTAAGGGTGGTGGGCTAGAGAAGCTGATGGAGACCATGGGAATAGAATTTAGAGTTTGTGATATGGCATAACAAAGTAGTTCTCAGACCTTAATGACCCTATGGATGGCCTGTAGATTGTAAAAATATGAGTTCCTGGAGCCTACCTCTAGATAATCTGACTTAGTCAGTCTGGGGTTGGGCTTCTGGGGTATGCTTTTTTAAGCAAGATTCTCAGGTGATACTGATGTGAGAGATCTATGAACCATCCATTGTGAAATACTTCACTGGGAGTCAGTCAGATCTGGGCTCAAATCTTGGTTCTTGGGTTTTGACCTCAGGCAAGTCCCTTGATCTTCCAAACCTTAGTTTCTTTATTGGTAAGCAAGCATCCTAGTTCCCACTTCACAGGGTCATTGTGTGAATTAATTGGGGTGGCTCAGGACCTGGTCCATAGTAAAAAGTAAATGGTAGGCACTTCTTGTTCATAACTAGAAGTTTGAAGATAGTGAGCACTGGGACAGGGTTCAGCCTAATAGGAGTACTCCCCTGCCTAGTGTCTGGCCCTTGGCTGAGCTGTCCCCAAATTCCATCTCCAGGGTGTCTTGTCTGCATTGATAGGACTAGGGGGCTCCTGGCTCATCTAATCAAGCCCATAAAAACTCATGAATCAACTCAGAGGTCAATTTACTACTTTGCAGTGAGAAATCTGCTGTCAGAAGAACTGGACAGTGTGTCAACTACTTGCCATTTTCTCCCCCTGCAGGAAGCTACTTGAGTGCTGGGCAAACCTGGCATCTGGCTGGGGAGTTGAGGCTACAGTCTGAGGATTTGGTGTGCTTGAGCCCTGAACTCTGCCCAGACCACTTCACCAACACCTGGGCCAGCCTATGGCTTCATCTCCCTGGTTGTGCTCCCATGGGCCCCTCTACAGTTTGCTTCAGGGATATCCCCTTTTCCCTGAATCCTTGGCATCCAGTGAACACCTCTTTTCTTTAGGTTTGTTAACACCTCCAGTCACGTCTCTTTTACTGGGGCTGTTTCGTCTCTTGAGGGTAACTATGCATGCTCTGATTCATGACCAGTTGATTTCATAGACTGAAAATCTGGGAAAGCTTTTTGTCAAGTGCATTGGGGAGGCACTTCATTATTGCTCTCTCCCCACTTACTGTTCATACCAGCTTTTAAGAAGGAGGGAGTGCAGTAAGTCCACAATGGCACTTCTATACACAGGATGACTTTGCAACATTTAATATTAGGAGGTACTATTATTAAAAATGTTTATTGCAAAAAAAAATGTTTATTGCATTGTTTTGAGAAAAAAAGCAAATTGCATGGCATGCCTAGTGTGCATAATATAATCCCATTTGTGTTTAGAGTATTATATTTTTCCTTTCTCTCCCCTTCCTTCTCTCCTTCCCTTCTAACCTTTCCTTCCTTCCTTCCAACTAATATTTATTTAGTGCCTACTATGTGCCAGGTGCTGTTCTAGACATTAGGATATAGCAGTGAATAAATTTGCTATCTCATGGAGTTACATTCTTATGAGTATAGGGAGAGACAGACCAAAAAAAAAAAAAAAAAAAAGAAAGAAAGAAAGGAAAAAAAGATGACATATGGGATGTCAGATGGTGATAAGTGCTCTGGAGAGAAATAAATCATGGGGTGTGGCATGGATAGAGATTATGGGTGGAGAGTCTGGTGATGTTTACACTTTAAATAAGTTGGCCAGAGAAAGCCTGATGGCATTTGAAAATGACCAGAAGGAGGTGAAAGAGTGAGCAATGCAGATGTCTGGAGGAACAACTCTGTTTTGCGGTTTGATAACTTGCTATCTGTCTATCCATGCATCTGTTCATCAGCCATCCGTATTTTCTTTGTATAAATACAGACTGAGGCTGAATGGATGCCCACCCAGCTGTTACCAGTGCGGGGTGGGCTGGGGATGGAGTGGTGTGGGAGAATGGGATGCTTTTATTTTTACTCCATGCTAATTGGCACGGTTTTATTTGTTTTTAAAAATAAGCATGTAGTGTTTTTATATTTTAAGCTTTTAAAATTTATTGTATTTAAAAAATTATTTATTTATTCATGAGAGACACAGAGACACAGGCAGGGGGTGAAGCAGGCTTCCCGGGGACGCAATCCTAGGACCCTGGGATCATGACCTGAGCCAAAGGCAGATGCTCAATCGCTGAGCCACCCAGGCATCCCTAAAATTAAAAAAAAAAAAAAAAAAAAAAAAAAAAAAGAACCTTTATGTCCCTGCCCTGTCCCAAAAGAGGGTGATCAACAGAGTCAACTCCCAGCTTTGTCAAGCTGTATTGAGGAATGAATGAGATTCTTGATATATAATGACCAGTGGTTGTGCCTGGTGCTTAATTTCCTTAATTTTTCCCATCAGTGCCCAGGACAGGGCTAGGTGTACAATAGTGCATAATGACAATGGGTGAAATTCAAATAAATGCTGAACTTACTACCCTTACTGGGAGCCCCTGGGAGTCAGCGTGAGGGCTCTAACTCTCATGCGTCTGGAGTCTGGGTAGGTCTGGTTCCCCTCCATAGAGATCAGAGCATGAGCGTGATTTTGGATGCCCTGCCTTAGACATCATGCTGCATCATTTTGGTCACCATTTTATTTTTTATTTATTTTTAAGTAGACTCCATGCTTAGCGTGGGCACTGTGTGGGGCTTAAAACTCATGACCCTGAGATCAAGATCTGAACTAAGATCAAGAGTCAGAAGCTTAACTAACTGAGCCACCCAGGTGTCCCTTTATTACCATTTTAAATTCTACTACCACCCTGAGCAACGGATGCTTTAAAAACAATTTATTGCTTAAATTATTGCGAGTAATACACCCTTTAACCAACATCTCTCCATTTCTTCCACCCCTCAGCCCCTGACAACTACCATTCTGCTCTCTGCTTTTATGAATTTGAGTTTTTTACATTTTATTTTACTTTTTAAAAGATTTTATTTTTTATTCATGAGAGACACAGAGAGAGGCAGAAATACAGGCAGAGGGAGAAGCAGGCTCCCCTGTGGGGAGCCCAATGCAGGACTCAATCCCAGGATCCTGGGATCACGACCTGAGCTAAAGGCAGACACTCACCCACTGAGCCACCAGGCCTGAGTTTTTTAGATTTTAGATGTAAGTAAAATCATGCAGAACTTGCCTTTTTCTGTGTGGCTTATTTTACTTCACATAATGTCCTCTAGTTTTATCCTTGTCCCAAATGGCAGAATTTCCTTCCTTTTTAAGGCTGAATAGTATTTCATTTTGTATATATGCCACATTTTCTTTATCCATTCATCTGTAAATGGACACTCATATTGTTTCTATATCTTGACTTTTATGAATAGTGCTACCACGAATATAGGAGTGCAAATATCTCTTTGATATAGTTGATTTTATTTTATTTTTTAAAAAAGATTTTATTTATTTATTCATGAGAGACACAGGGAGAGAGAGAGAGAGAGAGAGAGAGAGGCAGAGACACAGGCAGAGGGAGAAGCAGGCTCCATGCAGGGAGCCCGACGCGGGACTCGATCCCAGGTCCAGGATCACGCCCTGGACTGAAGGTGTTGCTAAACTGCTGAGCCATCCGGGCTGCCCGATATAGTGATTTTATTTCCCTTGGATATATACTCTGAAGTGGGACTGCTGGATCTTGGTAGTTCTATTTTTAATTTTTTGTGGAAGCTCTGTATTTTTTTAAAAACATAATGTACATTGTCTCCAGCATTGTTCAATGGTTCCCTTTTTCCCATGTTCTTGCTGGCGGTTGTTATCTCTTGTCTTTTTGATAATAGCCATCTGACAGGTGTGAGGGGATATCTTGTTTTGGTTTTTATTTGCAGTTCCCTGATGATTAATGATGTTGAATACCTCTTCATATTCCTGTTGGCCATTTGTATACCTTCTTTGGAAAAATGATGATTCAGGTTCTTTGCTCATTTTCTTAAATCAAGGTATTTGGGTTTTTTGTTTGTTTGTTTTGGCTATTGGGTTGAGTTTCTTTCTCTTTTTTTAAGATTTTATTTATTTATTCATGAGAGACACACAGAGAGAGAGGCAGAGACAGACAGAGGGAGAAGCAGGCTCCCTGAGAGGAGCCTGATGTGGGGACTTGATCCCAGAACCCCACGATCACACCTGAGCCAAAGGCAGATAGATGCTCAACCACTGAGCCACCCAGGTGCCTGAGTTGTTTGAGTTTCTTATATATTTTAGATGTTAACCCCTTATCAGATACATGGTTTGCAAATATTTTCTCCCATTCTGTAGGTTATCTCTTCACTCTGTTGATTACTTCCTTTGCTGGGCAGAAGATTTTTAGTTTGATGCAGTCCCACGAGTCTATTTTTGTTTTATTTGCCTGTGCTTTTGGAATCACAGCCAAAAAAATCATTGTCAAGACCAATGTCAAGCTTTTCCCTTATGTTTTCTCCCAGCACTTTTAGTTTCAGGTTTTACATTTAAGTCTTTAATCCATTTGAGTTTTTTGTGTCTGGTGTGATATAGCAATCCAACATCATAACTCTGCATGTAGACATCCAGTTTTCTCAGTACCTCTTACTGAAGAGGTTCTTCTTTCCCCATTGTGTGTTCTTGGCACCTTTGTCAAAGATCAGTTGATCATAAATGCTTGGATTTATTTGTGGGCTTAGTTTTTTATGCCAGTACCAGAGTATTTTGATTACTATAGCTTTATTATAATTTAAAATCAGGAAGTGTGATGCCTCCAGATTTGTTCTTCTTGCTCAAGATTGCTTTGGTTTTTCAGGGTCTTTTATGGCTCGATATGAATTTTAGGATTGTTTTTCTATTTCTGTGAAAAATAACATTGGAATTTTGATAGGAATTGCCTTGAATCTGTAGATTGCTTTGGGTAGTATGGACATTGAGATATTATTAATTCTTCCAATCCATGAACATGAGATCTATTTCCATTTCCTTATTTATTTATAAAAAAGATTGTATTTATTTGAGAGAGAAGGAGAATGAGTGATGGGGAGGGGAAGAGAGAGAAAGAGAGAGGTGGAGGGGGAGAGAGAAAAGCAGACTCCCTACTGAGTAAGAAGCCTAATGTGGGCCTTGATCCCAGGACCTTGAGATCATGATCTGAGCTGAAAGCAGACACTTCACTGGCTGAGCCACCAAGGTGCCCCTATCTTTCCATTTATTTGTGTTTTCTTTCATTTCTTTCACCAATGTCTTATAGTTTTCAGTGTATTGACCTTTCACCTCCTTGGTTAAATTTATCCTGAAGTATTTTGTTCTTTTTGATGCCACCCTAAGTGGAATTGTTTTCTTAGTTTCTTTTTTGGATAGTATTTTGCACTTGTTTTTTCTGCATATAATTTGATAGCATTTTGGGGGGGGGGACTAGCTTTAGGTATATCCTTTCAATGCATTCAACTTAGTCTGTTTTTGTTTTGTTAACCATTTTTAGATATACAGTTGTATACTGAGATTAAGTACCTTCACATTGTTTTGCAACCATCACCACTGTCTATCTCTAGAACTTTTTTCATTTTCCCAAACTGAAACTCTGTACCCATTAAACAATAACTGCTCATTCCTTCTGCCTCCAGCCCCTGACAGCCACCATTCTATTTCCCATTTCTATGAATTTGACTACTCTAGGTACCTCATGTAAGTGGAATCATACAGTATTTGTTCTTTCATGACTGGCTTATTTCATTTAGCATAATGTCCTCAAGGTTTATTCATGTTGTAGTGTGAAACAGAATTTCCTTATTTAAGCCTGAGTAGTCTTCCATTATGTGTGTATCTGTCTATATATTACATTTTGTCCATTCATCTGTCAGCGGACACTTAACATTGTCTCTATCTTTTGGCTATTGTAAGTAATGCAGCTGTGAACATAGGTGCACAAGTATCTTGTTGGGAGACTTAGCTTTCACTTCTTTTGGGTGTGTACCCAGAAGTGGGATTGTTGAATCATATGGTAATTCTGTTCTTAATTTTTTGAGGAATTGATTCAACTTAGTTTTTTACCAAAAAACCTACAGTTTTATTTCCTTTTCTTTTTCAGTTTTATTTCCTTATCCTCTCCTCTCACACCGATATTTAATGGATTTTTTAAAAATAACTTTATTTTGAAATATTATTGACATGCAATACATTGCACATATTTATAATGTATAATTTGATGTGTTTTGACAGACATGTATATCTGAGACCAACAGCACCATCCCATTAATGAAAGGTTCCATCATCCTCAAAACTTCCCTTGTGCCTTTTGTAACCTGCTCTTACTCCTCCCTATCACCTTCCCATACTGAAGTAACCACTGATCTTCTCTCTGTCACTGTGGATTAATTGGCCTTTTAAAAGAGTTCTGTATAAAAGGAATCATGCAGCATGCACAGTCTTGTCTTCTGGCTTCTTCCACTCACTTATTTTGATATTTGTTCATATTTTGGTATGTTAACAACTCATTTAAAAAAATTATTACTTAGCGGTTTTCCATGGTATGTATGTATCATTTGTTTATCTGTTCACCTGTGGATGGACATTTGGGTTGTTTTCAATTTTATGCTACTACAAATAAAGTTGCTAAGAACTTACTTTTACATAAAGTCAATGTATGGACATGCATTGCCTTTTCTTTTGGATAAATACCTAGGAATGGAATGGCTGGATCATATGGTGGGTGTGTGTTCAACATAAAAGAAACTGACAAACTTAAAAAAAAATCATTGTACCATTTATATTTTCACCAGCAAAGTATGAGAGTTCTAGTTTCTCTGCATTCTCACCACCACTTGGTATGGTCAGTCATTTTAATTTTGGCCATTCTAATAGATGTGTAGTGGTATCTCTCCAGGGCTTTAATTGGCATTTCCCTAAAGATGAATAATTTTGAAAACTTTTTTCATGTGTTTATTTGCCCATCTGTAGATCTCCTTTGGTGAAGAGCCTGCTAAAAATTTCCCCCAATTTTATTGAAATATAATTGACACATAACATTGTATACGTTAAAGTGTACAATGTGTTGATTTGATACATTTATATATTGTAAAATTATTACCACCCTAGCATTAGTTATCACCGCCATCCCATCATATAATTATTATTTCTTTGTTTGTGGTTAGGACATTTAATATTTACTTTCTTAGTAATATTCAAGTATATAACACAGTATTATCAACTATAAGCATCATGCTGTACATTAGATCCCTAAACTTGTTAATCTTATAAATGGAAACTTGTATTTTTTGACCAATGTCTCTCCATTTCCTCACCCCTCCATCACCTGGTAATCACCACTCTACTCTCTGTTTCTTTGAGTTTGACTATTTTAGGTTCCACATATATGTAATATCATACAATACTGCATTTTTTTCCTGTCTGATTTATTTCATTTAGCATAATGCTCACAAGGTTCATCCAACTTACCACAAAGAGCAAAGGTTTCTTCTTTCTCATTGGTCCATTATTTCTTATTGGATTGTGTTTTTTTCTTTCTTCTTATTTTTGAGTTTTGAGACTTCTTTATATAGTTTAGATTTGTCTATTAGGTATTTTGCAGTCATTTTGTCCCAGTCTTTGTCTTTTCATTCTCTTTAAAGAGACTTTTGATACTTTTAATGTAATATTTAAATATATTACATAGTTTCCTGGCATACTCAGCCTGTTATAAACAAGTTCAGGAGAATATATCTCTCATATGGAGCATAGAGTTCAGCTGGAGGGAGCAGAAGGGTATGTAGGGACACTAGGAAAGACCCACACCCATTTTATTTTATTTTATTTTAAAGATTTTATTTATTTATTCATGAGAGAGAGAGAGAGAGAGAGAGAGAGAGAGAGAGACAGGCAGAGAGAGAAGCAGGCTCCACGCAGGGAGCTCGATGTGGGACTCGATCCTGGAACCCCGGGATCACGCCCTGAGCCAAAGACAGACGCTCAACCGCTGAGCCACCCAGGCGTCCCCCCACACCCATTTTAATGAGTCTCTGTGCTCTGGGCATTGCTCGTAATGTTATTCAGAGGGAATGGAGCTCATCATTATGGCTGAGGACCCTGTTTTTATTTGAGATGGCGATGTGTCCAATGAAAAGACTACATCTCCCAGCTTCCCATGCAGCATGGGGTTAGCCATGTGAATACATTCTGGCCAATGAATTTGAATTGTTGGGCTTTGACTAAGGTTCCTTTTAAGAGGGGCAGATAGCTGGTGTAGGTCCTTTGATTTTGGTTTTCCATACTCCTCCTGCTTCCTGCTTGGAATTTGGACAAGGTGGCTGGAACTTCAGCAGCTACTCTAGACCATGAAGCAAACTTAAAGTGTCGTGTGCAGTAGTGAGGTAGAAAGATAAGAGAGGTTTAGATCCCTCATGGCTACAGAATTGATATACTAGCCTTGGACTATGTACTTACACACTTCTTCTATGGGAGAGAAAACACCTTTGGTGTTTAAAAATCCATATTGTTTATGGTTTTTGTGACTAGCAACCAAAAGCAATTTCTAAAGGAATTTGGTTATTATGGCCGTGAGTCAAGGAGAAATCAGTTCTTCTGCACATATATTTATGTCATTGAAATCACACTGTTAGAATATTTTTTATTCCTGTCTTTTCTACTTTTCATACTTACCTTTATCAGTACTGCTGTTTCCTCCATCATTATAACCATCTTCACCTCTGTCACCCTCCTCTTCATATTGTTGTGTGAATAATAATAATAATTTTCATTATTGTAACAGTCTTTGAGAGGATTCACTTCTTGTTGATGGTGGGTTGTTTGTATGTGAAATGTATTTCTCTTGGTAAATATTCCATGGAGGGGTAAAGGAAGGGGGAAGCTTTGATATTGAGGAGCATCTGTGGAAATGGGTGGAGTTAGGATTCAGATGTAGGGCAGCTTCAGTGTTCATTGGTCATGGGCCATACCAACCATTTCTGCCCTGCAGATAGACAGTATTGTCCCCCACGTTGAAACTCTCCAGGGATGTAAGTGAAACAATAGGGATGAATTTCAGTCTTCTGCCAGGATTGGCCTGTGGGTCAGGTCAAGGTTAGCGGTGCCTGTAAAGAAAGGCTGGGGAAATTAAACTTGATGGTGTAAGAAATAAGAAACAAGTGAAGGTTCTTGAGTAGGGAAGTAGCATGATTTGTATGGGAAGGGTTATGAATGGGGTGGAGGGTGGAGGGGTCTCAAAGTTGGGAGGCTTTCATGGTGGTCCAGGCATGAAGTGGTAAAGATCAAGTGTTAGGCAGATCATGTATTAAACAGTTAAGCAGAGACCAGGAGTGGATTAAACATTCAAAACTTATTTTTAAAATTATCAGAGGAAAATACCCGTGTGAAGAGAAATAGAGAAGAAGTAGGGAGAGTCTGGGTGAGTCATCAGACCTCAATCCAAGTATGACACTCAGTGAAGCATAGGGGTAAGGAAGAAAGTTTGATGGAAGTATTTTAGACAGCAGTCAGTCCTAAGGAAAGTTCTGCAAGACCCTTGTGGAGTCCTCAAGCCCAAGCCACAATCCTGGTTAGCAGAGTGACATATCTCCCAGGAATGAGCCTGCCTTAATATCCCTACCCCACTCAGTCATTAGCTGGGAGCAGTGGGGAGGGGGAGGGGGAAGCCTGGCCATGGAGCAAGGACTGGGATGGATTTCAGAGTTCCAGAGCTGAGGTCCTCAGTCAGCTGTCTTCCTGTGGTGGGAGATCTAAGAGGGAATGACAAGGGTGAGGGATGAGGAAGGTGCTGTGTCTTGGGGCTGTCATTGCAAATAGCAATGCTGACCTGGACTGGCTTCAAAAATGAGGAGCCATACTATCTCAGATCACAGCAAGTCCAGCGGTGGGTGGATTTCAGGGTTGATGGTCAAGGATGTAGTCAAGAATGAGGTACTTGCCATCTCTGTGCTCTGCCATCCATGGGTTGCCTTCCTTCTGGACTAACAGTGACATGACCACGGCAGTCCCAGGAATCACAACTAGACACAACAATATTTAGAGGAAAAAAATGACCTCTCTCTTATGTTTCTTTGTATGGAGCAAGGAAACCTTTCTCAGAGGGATTTGGCAGGTTTTCCACTGAGCTTCATTGGCCAAAAGTGGACCACATGGCGAAGGGAATGGAACCATTGTGATTGGTTAATTCCAGCAGATTGCAACCGTGGCTGTACATTAGAACCACCCTGGGAGCTTTTAGAAAGACCCATGCCTGGGCCTGTCTTCAGAACTTCTATATCAGTTGGCCTGGAGTGGGAACTGGGCATCTGATAACTTCCTTAGGTGATGCTAACATGCAGCCAGGATGGAGAACCACTGTCAATGGGAGTAGAATGGATGCTGGGGAAGCAACGACCATGTCCCTTATAGTCTCTTACTGCTTTTGTGTGTCTTGTGCAAGTCACAGCCTCTTTGGGCCTTAGTTTCCTCATGTGTAAAATGGGTGCTGGCAGTGGCCCCCTCTCACCATTACTGGGGAGACTGAATGAGCTCATGGATGCTCGTAGACTTTGCAAACTGTAAGTCACTGACACCTGAAGAATGGTTGCTCATCATCCTCCTTCAGTTTGGAGGGAAAATTTAGCTTCTGTGCTGCCAGGAGCAGGGTAGTGGTTTCTCCTAAGCACAGCTTCCTGCCATTAAAATAAAAAATGAAAGAGAAGGGAAAAAAGACAGACCAGGAAGCCAGAGGCAATTGCAGTGGGCTTTTTTCTTCTTGGAAGGCGTGGGTTTGAATGTGCTGCTATAAATGGTTCATGCAAACGAGTTGGAGGGGCCCTGGCCGGATCCTGAATCCAGGAGCGAGCAGCAAGCAGCGAGCAGCGAGCAGCGAGCAGCAGCGGGGAGACAGCCAGGCCATGGCTTCAAGCATCTCTTCCTGTAGCCCAGCAAGTGGGTGAGCTGGGGGCTGGTGGATGCTCCCCTGCTGCCTCCAGGGAAGATGGTCAGATAAGGCTCTGGCTCCTTAGTGTTCCAGGACACACCTGGCTACTTGGCTTCTTGGCTGTTTCTGTCTGAGTGAGCCCTGCCTGGTGCTGCCCATAGTGCTGAGGAAGCATGGAGGGCCACCCGTGGGGCTGTGAGGTCACGGTCCTGCAGGCTCTTTCCCTCGGGCACCACTGTGTCCACAAAGGCCCTGGGACATCGTGGCTGGAACGGTGACCTTCCAGCTGCTGTCGGGAGCTTGGATAAGGGGCAGAGGGGACCAAGTAAAGACCACCCACCAGCAGCCCTGGTCTCTCTACCTCCCTCCTCCTCTTCCTCTCCTTCTTTTCTTTCTTCCTTCATAAAATATACTTTCAGTGCTACCCAGGGCCTGCCCTGTTAGGTGCTAGGGATCTGGAGCTAAAAAGTCTGTCCTAGGCTTTCTCCCAATCTGGGAGGGAGACCTTTCCACCATTGCAGGGCAGGGGCTACACAGAGCGCTGGACATGTCTTGGAGAAGGAAGGTCCCATCTGCCCTGGGGTGTTAGGATGATCTCAGGGGCAAGGGCCCTCCAAGCTGAGAGATGAAGGTGAGGTAGGAGTTTCTGAGTATCTAGTGTGGTGAGGGCCATTCCAGGGAGAGGAACAGTATTCAGAAAGCCATGGACATGTGAGGTACAGCCATGTTCTAGTATATATGTGGTTCTTGTACATGGAGTGTAGGTGCTTGGTTAGGGGGTGTGGGAGATGTCACAGGAGGTGAGGTCAGACACATGGGTACATGGGCTGGGGCCAGTTCACAGAGGACCTTGAATGTTCCCAAAGGAGGGTCAAGTTGATCTACTTTGGGCTCTCAGCTGGGCAGTGACCCAGCTGGATTAGTCAGGCAGAAAGGTCAGTCTGGCAGCCCTGAGGAAGGGCTATGTGAAGAATTGTCCAGATGAGGGTGATGCTGGTGGCCTGAACTTTGGGAGGAGCCAGAGGATGGATTATAGAAGGACACAGTGACTGCTCCTCAGATGGAGGAATCCAGGATGACACCAGACTTTTGGCCTGGCTAGTAGAAACCAGGCCACAGAACCTTGGGGATGTACCCATGTTGGGTGGGGTCAGGAAGAGGACTGAGAACCAGTGGCACCCAGCCGAGAGCATCCTGGCCCATCCTTGGCTCTCCACGGACCTTGGTAGCGAGTGGCAGAGAGGGAGGGGCTGCTGCACACAGCGCAGGAATTCCTAACTCTTTTCCCCCCAGTGATTCCCCTCCCATAGTTCTGATGCAGGGAAATCCTGGTTCAGAGCTAAAGATGCCTGTATCAGTGCCTCTGTTTTACAGATGTGAAAACTGTGGCCCAGAGAGGGGATTGACTTACCCAAGGTCACAGAACAAATTATGGCGGTGGCATCAGGACTAGTAAAAATAGACCCCCCACAAAGACTAATGTAGTCACCTCACTTCATTGGCTCTGAGAACAAAGAGCTCCCCTCTGGGCAAGAGCAGTGGGTTTGGCTAAGCAGGGTAGAAGGTGTGAGGGCCGGGCATTGTTTTGGAGAAGGCGGGGTGCCAGTGAGGAGGGAGAGATCCCTACTCCCATTTGCCTGGCATTGAACCCAACACAGGAGCTGCATTAACCTACCTTCTGAAGCCCTTACCCCCATGAGGAGGAAGGAACCTCTAGAGGCGTTAAAAGGGGCCACTCTCACTGGGTCTTCCCAAATCCGAGCAGGCCTCTGCAGATCTTCCCAAGCCTTGTGAAGTTTTACCACAAGCCACAGGATCTGCTCAGAACCTAGGAGCCTGACTCCCAGGGATGCTGGAGAGGGCACCCTGTGCATTGCTGGGGTCTCTGGTGGCCTGCCTGACCCTCGGCTCCAGCAGCTGGAGGGAGGGAGGGTTGGAAAGAGGGAAGGAGGGAAGAAGTAACCCTGAAGCGTGGCAGCATTTTGAGGGAGGAGCCTGAGATTCTTTACTAGAGAAAGAGGAAAGGAAGATGGGAGCAAACGGTGGTTGATGGTTGTGCAAATTGGGAGATGGGGCAGCTGCAGGGAGGAGAGTGGGGTTTCTGTCATTGCCTTCACTTCATAGTCATTTCTGCCCTTCTTGGACTATTCTTTAGGCAGGACTACAGTCCCCACAGCTGCCTTTGGTCCAGCAACCCCTGAGCTCTGGCTCCAGAGGGAAGGCCTGCCAGATTGAGCCAGCCACATGCTCATGGTCCGCAGACCTTTAGGGACTCAGAGCCCCTGTCTGGGGAGCTTCTTGATGATCTGATGAGAGGCTATCTGGGGCTGGGATCAGGGACTCACTCTGGGCCGAGGGCTGCAGGTGCAGTGGCAGGGAATCAAATTCCTTCATAGGCTCCAGTGGGCTTGAAAGCCACCAGCCTCTCTGCGAGGCCCTGAATAGACTTCAGCACTCACAGGTTCCTCTGTGCCTGGGGGTGTCGCCCTCCACCTTGCAGCTAGCATGGCCAGTGTCTGCCCAATTTTATAGGAGGAACAGGTGCTGGGACCCCTGCTAAAGCAGTTAAGGTTCTTTAGGGGAGCCAGGTTGGAGATCACAGCGGGCAGTCTCCCCCCAGCTAGGCCTGAGGGGATGAAGGAGCTCTGAGGGGCAGAGGCCCCTGGGAAGCTGGAAAAGTACTTCTGGTAGAGGTCTCTCTCTTGGGCTGGGATTCTGAGACCTTGGGCCTCACCTGCCCTCAGACAGCCCCTGGGACTCAGCTCATTTTCTCTGCTCTGCTGAATGGCTTCCTAGAGACCAGCCTCACCCCTGCACCCTGATCTGGCCTGGGCCCTTCGTGGTCACCAGACCGGTCCTCCCTGAGGCCGTACCCATTAGTGTTTGCTTGGCGGATATCCACTGGCCACCCTTGACGGAGGTGCACCATGCGTGCCTACAAGTGCAGGCTCTGGAGGCCAGCTGACCTGAGGGCAAGTGCCCCCTCTACCATTTCCCACCCTGTGGCCCAGTTTCTCCTCTGTAGGGTGCGTGCTCCTCTGCCTCCCACGCTGTTCTGAGTATAGTACGTGTGTGAACTCACTGCCCCCCACCCTGAGCCCTGTGACGCAGGCACTAGTATCAGCAAACCCCATTTTCAGAAGAGGAAATAGAGACCTAGTAGGTGTTAGAACCAGGATTTGAACCTTGGCAGAATGACTCCAGAGCCTGCTCTTAACCACGGCCTAGTGTGAAGCCGCCTAGTGTAGACACATACTCTTCAGTGGTGGCAGTGAGTCACGTTCAGCGTGGTCAGATCATTGGGATCTGACTGCCGGTGGCCATGGTGGGAGTGCCCCAGTCCGAGGGCCTGGCCCCTGGAGGTCCTGCACCAGCATACTCTCCTACCTGCTAGTCCCCAGTGTGTGAACCTGTCGGCATGGGTGGTCTCAGCAGTGGGTGGCGGGCAGGAGGTAGGGGGCAGGGGGCATGGCCAGGGCACAGAAGTAGGGGTGGGGACTGAGCCAGCTGGTCCTGGGCTCTGCTATTCCTTAGTAAGCTGGACCTGGGAGGGGCAGGAAGCAGAGGAGAGCCTGAGAACAGGCTCCTTAGAGGCAGAAGGGTGGGCTGCTGGAGGCCCAGGGGGCCCTCCCAGACTGGGGGTGGCTTCAGTGGTTGGGGGCTAGGTTCCAGAAGGGGTGGGCACCATGGGTTCTGGCTGAGTCATGGGGTCTAAAGGGATACGTGTGTGTGGGGGGGGGGGAGGGGTGGGGGGTGGGGGGAGGGTGGTCTCTGCCTGCAGAGGAAGGATTTAACCTCCTGCTATCAGCTGCCAGCTTTTCTCATAATCCGGACAGGCCCGGCAGGATCAGGCGGGTGTGTGTACGCGTCTCCAGTGGATGAAGCTCATGTCTTGCCCCAGCACATGTGTCCTGTCTCCCACGTCACCTTGGGTCTCATCTCTGTCTCACCTCCCCCATAAATGTCTCATGCTCTGCACTTCCTCACCCTCCTCAGCGAGGTGATAATTGAGGCAGCACCTTACGAATTCAGGCCCTGGCAATTTATCACTTGCAATCACTGGGACAAGGACTGGCTTCAAGTTTAAAATTCATTCTACCCCTGAACGAAAACAGAGCACTAACTAGGGGACGATGTTGAATCTGCTTACTTAGAAGAACCTACGGTACTCAGCACACTGAGATGGCATTTTCATTTCAGGCCTGCGTGCAATCAGGCATTTTAAGCACTGGTGACGGTGCCAGGTGCCAGGGTGCTAGGGTGCCAGTGAGCAGCGCTGAGGAAGTGGTGCTAACATGATGGTGAAGGTGGTCCTATCTATTAAGGCAGGCCTCCCTTTCTTTTCCTTGGTGTGACATTTATGCTTCACGCTGTACTTGTATCCTGCCTCTGACATCTCTCCCGTCTGAGGCTAGGCAGCAACCTTAGCCCCTCTGTGTACCACCTGAAATCCTGAGCTCTCTGGATCTCTGAACAACACATCGACAGCAGTAGTTGCTTATTGAGCCAAGCTCGGGGCCTCAGAGAAGCTCGGTGGCTTGCCCAGTCATGTGATGGCAGAGCTTGCCTGTCTCAGCTCCTGAGAGCGGCACAAGGGTTGGCTGGGCCCATCCATCCATCCACCCTCCCTGGCCGGTGACATAAATCTTATCATAGGCAAATGTTTGCTTCCTGGTGGGGGCTCTATGGGCGTGGGCTCTGTCTGGCACACTCTGTCCTGGGGTTTGAAACCTGGTTTCTTCCTTGTTCTGCCCTTTCTGCCTGGCATGGACGGTGACCCCTCCGTCTGGTCCAGGCTGTCCAGGCTTGCCCTGGGAGGCAGGTGTAGGTGTGTTTCTGTCTTGGAGGGTCTGAGAAAGGGCTGCTTGGCGCTGGGCCCAGGGTCTGGGAGGGGCGGCCAACTCCAGGCTGTTTTCTCAGATTCTCTTTCAGTTTCCGCCCCCGCCTCTGCACCTGTTGTGTTCCCATCATACTGGGCGGCTGGCAGCTGTCACTGCTGGGGCACCTGTCCCAGCCCCAGAGGACGTCCTATGGACTCCCTGGCTCTGGTTTCTCTGCAGCACATGGCTTATGCTCTTGGTGTCCCTGTGTGTTTTTATCCTCATCTCCACGCACATCGCTCTCTCTTGTACTATCATCCTGATTCTGGGCATAGGAGGAAGCTTTAGGGTGGGGCTCGCTGCTCCCCATTCTCCAGTGCCAGGCCAAGTCTAATAGGGTAGGGAGGATGGTCCTGGTAGGTTGGACTTAAGCCTCAAATGCCAGGTGACTCATCAGCTCAATCAAATTATCTCCTGTTCTTGACGAAAAAGATGCTATAGCAACCAGGGACTGCCTCCCAGCTCCTCCCCAGCAGGGCTGCTTCCCCTTCCTGACCTCTCCATCTATAACTGCCCTCTGCCACCACCTCATACCCCTCCTCCTTGTCCAGTCTTATCTTCCAAGCCTTTGGATTACCTGACCCGTAAGTCATGTTAAGTAACAGAAGAAATTAAAGCTGAGTTGAAGTCCTCGTTATTCTCTACCCACTATGTGACCGTTGGAAAATCTACAGCTTACTAGGTGTCATTTGCTACACTTGTGCAATGGGCACATTACCGGTTGACCTTCCTGAAGGCTGGACCCAGAGCTTTCTTGAGTCTCCTTTCCTTCAGAGATCTTAATGTGATGGTTTCTATTGTCTGGTGAACTTGTTCCGTGTTTTGTTCTGCATTTGCTAGGTCTGCACTAGATTAAATTCTGAGAGGACAGGTTCAGCTAGGAAAGTGGGTGCTAGGCCTTGGGGGGCATGAGGTGGACGAGGAAGGATGAGGAAGGACATGAGGTGGACGAGGAAGGATGAGGTGAGAGGTGAGCAGGGGAGCCCACACCATGGAGACCAAGATGGTGCCCAAGAGGGAAGAGAAGCAAGCAGAAAGGAATCAGAGGACAGGGAGACGGCAGGGAGAGGAGGGTCGTGGGAGCTGAGTGGGTTCAGAGAGCCAAGGGGGTGGAGGCTCCCTAGCCAGAGAGCAGGTGCAACAGGGGGCTAGCCAGAAAGGGAGGGGGCTCTTTCTGACCCTGCCACACCAAATCGCTCCCCGAGGGTACATTCAGCCCTCCCTTCTGCCGTGGGCTCTGAGGCTTGCAGCCCCCATGCAGATCATGGACAGGTCTACTTTCTGCGAGATTTCCAGGATGGTGCCTGGCACACAGTAGGTGTTCAACAAATGGTAGCATTTATAGCCTCTGCTGTAGATTTGCCTCTACCTTCCTCATTCCCGTTCCCATCCTTTTCATCCCTTCATGTTCCGTTTCACATCCTTTCTGGCCAGAGAACAGAACACTGAAATAATTCAGTCAGAGCCAAAGGAACTCCATTCCTTGATCCCAGCATGGCTTCTGCTTGGCTTCTGAAGGGAGCCAGTTGGGTCTTGCTCACCAGTGGGTCTATGGTGGGTACTCTGGGAATGCTTGAAGAGTGGCTGAATGCTGTAGGTCAGTGGTTTTTTCACCCATTTAGAAACAGAATTCTTTGGTCAAATGAAATTTTATATGATGCCTCCATTAATGAAACAGAAGGATACAGTGCTGGCTGCTGCTTCATCTGTGGAGGCCTGGACACAGCTCTTGGGTGGCAGTAGGGGGACCCTCAGACCCAGGATGCTGGCACTTTCTATTTAAATTAGGCAAGTGGATTGTAGAAAACAGGACCCAGGTGTGCCGATGCTTCAGACGGTGCTTCAGACGGTGGTGCTATGAAGGCCTGGGGCAGGGGGCACCCAAGCACCTCCCAGGCCACTGGGGGGTGGCCACCGCCCACCTGCAGGACTCCTGCTTTGCTGAGCTTTCATTCTGTCCCCATGCCTGCTTGTTACTGACCCCCAGTCCTGCTTCTGGAAAATGACACGAATTCAGTTCTACCTGCGAGATCTTCCCTGGGCACTTGCTCTGTGCAAGCACCGTGCTAGGCCCTAGGGAAGTGAGGGCAAGTCAGGTCCAGTCTCGACCATGCTCACGCTGCTGCTTTGTTCCCTGGCACCTTTCCTTCTTCCAGCATCCAGCATACCAGATGACAGAATGACCTTTTAGAAATGCAGGTCTGGTCTTGTTGCCCCTTTGCCGAACCCTCTCAGAGGTTCCTGACTGCTCTCAGAAGAAAGGCCAGATTCTTCACCCTGCTCGTCAGGGCCCTTCTGGGGTGTCCTTTGACTACCTTGGCTTTGCCACTGGAAAATTTCCTCTGGCTTCTACTACTGTCCCTGCTCCAGGTGCACTGACCCTGCTGCTTGAGTGTGTGGGGCTTCCTCTGGCCACAGGTCCTTTGTATATGTTGTATTCATTCCCTGGAGCTTTCTCTCTTCAAAGCTACCTCTATGGCACATGGACACACCTACTTATCCTTCACCTTTCCTTTTCAAGAAAGCCTGCCCTGAGCCCCCCTAAGGACCATGCTCCTTTCTTTCAGCACACTTTTCTAGTATTGTGATTATATGTTCCTTAGTGAGATTACTTGATAAATAGGTTTCCCTCTGGACTGTAAGTTCTTGAAAGCCAGGACCTGTCTATTGTTGATCACCCTTGCATCTCCAACTTAGTTTCTGACATAGTAGGTGCTCATAAATGTTGGTCAGTTGGATTTTTGAGATACACCCAGGGCAGGCAGACAAGGCTACAGCTAGGCATGGCCATCTCTGGGAAGGCAGAGGAAGACGAGGGGTTGGGAGAGGCACAGCTTGGGCTCAGAGGAAAGACAAGCCCCAGGAAGGGGAACTCACCCTCCACTCAGGGTCTCGAGGAGGCTTCCCTGAAGAGGTTCCCAGTGCTCAGGGAGTGGGAAGACTCGGGGGTTAATGGGGAAGGGCCCAGGCAGGTGCATTTTAGAAGGCAGGCAGGGTGAGGGGGGTTGATTCTCCTGCTGCAAGAATAGCCTCCAGATCAGCCTCTTTTTGCTTTGGTTTTCTCATCTGTAAAATGGGCATAAACATGCACCTTATCCTTTAGGGTTGTCATGAGGATTGTTAAGTTAATGTGTGTAACACGCTTAGAGCTGCCTGGCACACAATCAGCCTTGCGTTTGCTATTATGATGATTATTCATCCCACAAAAGGAGTTTGGGTTATTTCCCCTCTGTTAGACTCTGACTTAGCTTCCTCCCTAGAGGAACTGCGTGTGTGTGCCATGGAGCGTGTGGGCACGTGCACATAGGGCCATGCATAGCCATGAGCAAGATGTGCTGTAGAAAGAGACAGCCTAGGGGATCCCTGGGTGGCGCAGCGGTTTAGTGCCTGCCTTTGGCCCAGGGTGTGATCCTGGAGTCCCAGGATGGAGTCCCGCGTCGGGCTCCCGGCATGGAGCCTGCTTCTCCCTCCTCCTGTGTCTCGGCCTATCTCTCTCTCTCTCTCTTTCTCTTTCTCTATGTCTGTCATAAATAAATAAATAAATAAATAAATAAATAAATAAATAAATAAATAAATAAATCTTAAAAAGAAAGAAAGAAAGAAAGAAAGAAAGAAAGAAAGAAAGAAAGAAAGAAAGAAAGAAAGAAAGAAAGAGAGAGACAGCCTAGTGTGGATTGGGTGTCACCACTTATTCCATGGAGAAGACTCAGGCATGTCTCTGGTCCAGGAGGAGGATTAGCCTGCTGGGTTTGTGGACACTTTCACCCAGGGCCTGCCTTGCCTGCTGGCTGATGACCCCAGGCCAGGCCTGAGTGCCCCACCCCCAGACCTACTCAGGGCAGGCAACAGCAAGGTGTTGGGGTGAAGGCTCAGAGCCTAGCATAGCCTTTCATAGTGCCCAGGCCTCTGAGTCTCATCTGACTCAGGGCAGTCCCTGCCTTTCTCGTGGCTCTTTCCCCAGCCCCTCCGCCCACTGGCCTTCCCTCCCCACCCAGATCTTTCCCTGGAAACGCAGATCTCTGACCCTGAGGAGAGCCTGCACAGGGTGATGACCTGTGAGATTATCTCACAGACCCAGAGTAGAGTCCTGGCTTGCCTCTGACCTGGTGAATCACCTCAGGCAATTTCCTTAGTCTTTCAGAGCCTCAACTTACTTTTCTATAAAACAGACCTAACATTAGCCTCTGCCACCTGGAATACAGATGAGAGAATGCACACGGTGCCTGGTGCCAGACACACTGGGAGTGCTCGCTGCTCAGCGACACTCTTCTGGTGATACCTGGGGCTCCCAGCAGTGGCTGCCTGGGGCTCGAGGGACCTGCCTTCCCCTCTACCTCTGCCCTCTCTATCTGCACCTTTTCTGCTCCCCTGAGTGTCGGGTGCCAGGTTTTGCACTCAAGATTTCTCTAGAGCCCGGTCCCTAAGGGTGTGCGTGTGTTGAGTATGTACATTGCGAGGTGCGTGGGTATCGGTGTGAGTGTGTGCTGGGCAGCAGGTGGCTACGTGCACATAATGGTGAAAGCTTATAAGAGCCTGCACTGTGCACGTACATGTGACTCGGTGCAAACAGGCGGTGAGGTCATACTGGTGTGCGCTTTTATGTGTTATGATGAAAGGGGCCGAGTGGTGGGGGGTAAAAGATCGGATCCCTGGTTTGCTTCCCAGCCCTGCCTCTTTCTAGGTTGGCGACTTCTCCTTTTCTCATCTGTAAGGAGAGAACAATGTACTTATTGATAACAATAATACTGACCTCTTCATTCAGCCAGTGAGGACTGAAGGAGTTAATACTCCGGAAGCATTTGCAGTAGAGCCTGGAGGAGCAGAGAAGCCGTGTTAGCCGTTTGTTATTAAGCTCCACTGGTCCGAGTGTAAGCCTCTTGAGGATCGGACAGTGCGTGTTTTGCTCACCATGGTGGCCGCATTGTCTTGGTCTGATGTGGCATGGAGTAGGTGCCTAACGGCTTGTGGATGGCTGTCAGCCTGGACGAATGGTGAGGTGGCGTGCGCGCGTGTGCCTGTGATGAGGTGTGTGATGGGGAATGAGCATATGTGTGCATGTGCATGTGTGTGAGTGTGTGTGCGTGTGCGTGTGTGAGTGCGCGCGTCTGCTCTGCTGGGGCATCTCCAGTGCTTTCTGGAGCTCGGCTATTTCAGGAAGCCTCCAGTCTCCTCCTCCTTATGTAAATAAACATGACAGATCCCGTTGCCTGTACCAGTGCGGGGAGGTGGGGGAGGCTCTGGGAGTGGGTGGGAGCCGGAGGCGGCGAGCGGGGCCAGAGGGGTGTGCTTGCGTGTGCGTGAGTGCGTGCGTGTGTGCGTGTGTGTGTGCGCGCGTGTGTGGCCGGCCTCGCGGGCAGGCAGCCGTGTGTGCGGGAGGGAGTTGGTGGGGACGCGGGAGGGGCGGGCTCAGCCCTGCCATGCCGGCTGCCGGCCGCGGGGGAGGAGGAGGGGCCGGGGGAGGGGAGCTGGCGGCTAGGGTGGCTCGGTGACGAGGCCAGCCGGCCAAACGAAGGTGGCCGTGCTGCCCGCTGCCCGCGATGGGGGGACAGATCACCCGGAGCACCCTCCACGGTAAGGCCCCAGCTGATGCCAGGCGGTCTGCCCGGTCCCAGCCTGGGGACCACCTGGGGAGGCTGGGGCCCCGGGGGCGTGATCATCCCCTGCCTCTTTACTCCTTGGTGGGCCCTGGGGCCATGGCAGGGGGTGCCTTTGGGTGGTTGGCCCTGGGGTGGAGGAAAGCAAGGGAACCTGGGGAAAGCAGGAAGAGGTGGGCTTTCCCTGGTAGCCGGCAGAGGTCAGGCAGCTAAGTCTCCCCACAAAGTCTCGTTGTCCTCTTACCTTCCCCGGGTGCTGACCAGCCCCCAGCATGGGATGTGAGGTCCCGGGTGTCCGTATCCCCCTCTCCTAGAACTGAGGTAAACCTTAGTTAGACAGCTGGGGGGACCTGTTTGTCAGTCCCGGGATGCAGGCCATGGAGGTGAGCCCTGTGTTTCGTGATGGAGGTGTGGAGAGATGTGTGGGTGCACGCGGGTGTGTGTGACTGGGTGTGTGTGCCTGTGTTCACAGGGGTGCATTAGAGGTGTCTGTGGGTGTGTACCTGTGTCTGCTTGTGCCTCAACCTACAGATGTGCAAGTGACAGCCCCCCACATAGCCTGACTTCAGTTCTCAAAACGTGGGCTCTGTTGGGGAGGCTGGTGAACTTTTGACCCCTGGTGTTTATGTCCACGGCCAGACAGACTGACAGGCAGGCAGGTGAAGGGGTGGAAGGGAGGAGCACGGATTGGCTCCCTTCATGCAAGCAGAGCTTCTGCTTGCCCGGGCTCCTGTCCCCTGGATCCGCCTGGCTCAGGCGCTGTGGTCTTGGGAGTAACATGGCCGATGTGGCACCAGACCCAGAAGGGAAAGACTTCCCAGGGACTTGTTTTGTCATCACTGGGTCCAGGGAGCTGGGGCTTCTGTACAAAACTGGCTGGTGCCAGAGCAGTGTGGGCTGACCTTGGGCAGTCCCTGTCCCCTGCTCCCCTGCTCCCCTCCTCAGACAGGGCATAGGAGATGGGGCAGCCTCCATCTGCCTAGTCCAGTGGGCACTAAGGAACCTCGCCCAGGAAGGAGGGAGGGTGGTGGCTGGAGCGATCGGGAAGCTGTGGCTGGGACTGGTGACCAGGTGGCTTGTCCCTTCCAGGCTCTGGACTTTGAGAGAGTAATTTCTAATTAAAAAAGAAAAAGGCAGGAAAGGAGACATGGGAAAAGCAAATCATTGGCTTTCCTAAAAGGAAATAAATTTTGTCCTGGGCCTGGAGGGCTAAGTGACAGATGGAAGGTCCTGGAAGACATATAATCCGGTGCCGGCCAGTGGCCTGGGCCTTGGCCCGAGACTCGGACTAGGCTGACCTGGGCCCGACCCTTCGTGTCTGTGGGGCGGGGGCTCCTCTCAGGGCTCATTGGCCCCAGCAGGGCCTGTTGGCAGAAGGTCTGGAGCAGACTGGCATTTTTCCGCTGGGATCAGACTTGGGTAAGCTTGTGGCCTGGGAAGGACAGAGAGGCCCTCAGAGCAGACCCGGGATGCAGCACGTTATCCTCCAGCTGCCCTGGAGCACCGGCTTCAGAGGGGAGTGAGGACCCTGAGACCACCCAAGACAGCACATGGGCTGCAAGGGCTCATGCTCGGGAGTCCACAGACACGTGGTATGGTGAGGGCAAGTGTCTCCCTGAGCCTTGATTTTCTCATCTGATAATGGGGCTGGTAGTAGTGCCTTCCTCCTAGGATTATTGTGAGGATTACTTGGGAGGATGTGACTAAGGACTGAACATGGGAGAACCACAAGGGCTTGGAAAAACATTCTGAGGCCAGGGTCATATTCCCTCTTCTCCCTGGGACAGGAGGATACTTGAGGTGTGCCAAGAGCTCTAGGAGCTGGCATCCAGGCTGGGGGGACATTGGCGAGTGCTAATCAAATGCCTCGTCTGCTTTTTGCCCTCCTTCCCTCCCCTGCCCTCGCTGGGACTACCCTCCTTGGGCTGGGCCTCCCACCAAGCTGGCCCTGACCCCTGCCTCAACTTACCATCAGCATGAGTGGGGGAGGGGAAATGGGGATGGGGCTTGTGGAGAAGATGTCCTTGCCTGTGTCATATAGCCCCTTAGCTGTAATCTCTGTGTGCATGTCCCCACATGTCCTGCCCGCATCCACAGCTGCTCATGCCCACACCCGTGCACTGGCTGCCTCAGTGCCTCAGTTTTACCTTTTTCCAGTGGGTGTTTGGGGGGAACTGGGAGATGCAAGGGTATGGCTCCTTCCTAGGGCACCCTCAGCCCACTGCCCGACCTCCTAAGAATAGTCACATAGTTCTTGATTGTATTATTACTGTAGGCCTTGGGATTTGGGTTTAGTGCAAACTGAAGGTTTTGGATTGCTGGGTGACAGACTGACCCCAGACTGCATGGGGGTTGTTTCTAGCAGTGTGTTTGTGGACATGTTTTGGCTGTGTTTCTGGTGTCTGCAGTGTATCTGCATTTGGGCCTGTGCATGTACCACGTGATGTGTACCTATCTGTCTCTGTCTGATATTTAAGGGATTTCGTGTTGTGTCTGTGTTTCCATGTGTGAGCAGCCACATTTGTGTTACTCTGTGCATGGGACTTGTCCTTGTTACTCTGTAGATAGATGTCAGTGTTTCTGCATGAGGTGTGTGTGTGTGTGTGTGTGTGTGTGTGTGTGTTAGGGCAGGTGGTGAGGAGTCAGGCTTCTCTGGGACCAGCCTGGCAGGAGACCCATGGGAGAAATTAATTCCCATTTGGAAAATGGTTTCGGCAGTTACATGCTTGATGTCTTTCATCGGGCAGATTTCCAGAGCTGCTCCCAGTCTTGAGGGCAGGATCGGGGGGTGGAGGGCACAGAAGGAGGCAGCAGCCATACTGAGAGGCCTCCCCTCCCCTCCTTTTTCTTTGCCTTCCTCCTTTACCTCTACGTGCTTCCCTGCTGGCAAGGGAAGGCTCAGTGCTGAGGGGTTGATGTGCAGTTGACATGCATATATTCACCCTGACGTGTCACCCTTCAGCTTGGTCTCTGGACCCCCAAACCCTGATGTAATGGCCCAGAAGGGGAAATGGTTGGCTGAGGTCATGGTGCTGGTGGCTCAGGTGGGAAGTCAGGCCTCACCCCTTGGAAATCATTTGGGCAGGTTCATGCACACGTGCAGCTGGCTCCCCACCTCTCCTCCTCAGGTTTCTTAATTCTCCAACAGGTGTCAGGGGAAAGGGCATCCCATGGCCTTATGAGACCTGGGATTAGCTCGGAGGGAGCTGCCTGGCTCCTGGCAGCAGCTCTGGAGGCTTAAGCCAAGGTGAGCTTGCAGGTGTGATGGCTTAGCTTCATCCGTCTTATTCTTTTAACCAGCTCTGTGCCTGGCACCCAGCAGGCACCCGGCGGATCCTTGATGGTTGGAGTAAAAGGGAAGAGTAAAGGGTATAGGCCCTGGGTGCCCAGACCGTGTGGCAATTAGATCTGCAGGTGGACCCAGGGGACAGGTGTGATGGAGCTGTCAGGGGTGGCTTTGGAGGCTGTGAGACTCGAGCTGGGTAGTGAAGCCAGGCAAGGCTAGAGAGGAAGGGGACAGTGGGCCAGGCATTTCTGATGAGAGTTTGGTGGGGACAGGTGACTTGGGGACCCTACTCTTCCGCCATCTTTCTGATGAGAGTTTGAATCCTGATCCACTGGCTGTGTGACTTTGGGTCAGTTCCTTCATCTGAGTCTGAGTCTCAATGTCCTCTTCTGTACGTTGGGGATGGTAAGGTTTACTCTGAAGGATGGTAGAAAGGGTTAAGTAAATTCATGGGTGTTAAGTATAGTTGTGCATTGTAAGCACCCTGTAAATGGATGTGCTTCTATGAAGGCTTCCATGGAGGCTCTTCCAGACCTCTGTATGTTCATGAGTATGTGCGCACACACATGCATGTGGCTGCCTCTAGGGACCAAGAGTATCTCTGCCTCCTCCAGCTAGGACAGAATGTTCCTAGATGCTGTGTCCACCATCAGGCGCACCCACTGGTTGTGTGTGTGCACATATGTACCCATGCATGCATGTGGATCTGTGTAAGGTAAGCTAAGGGTGTTGGTGTGTGTGGTAAATGGATTTATGTGACTGAGCCATGCTCCCCGCTACCTTATGCCCTGCAATCTCTCAGACCTGGCCTGGGGGCTTTGGGGAGGTGCTGGGAAGACAGGGGCCCAGAGCTGAACCCAGAATAGTTATCATCTGGAATCCCTTTCTGGAATCTTGGGGCAGCATAGGGGAGAGGGAAGAGGAGGGCTAGTCCCCTCCCAGCAGTGAAGATATGGGGAGGCACAGCTGTATGCACATCTGGTTTTTGGAAATGTCAGATATTAGGATGTCACAGAGTGAGTGAGAGCCTGAGGCTCAGTGTGGAGATTAACTTGGCGATGAAGGTGCCAATTCTTGCCCATTCTCCACCATCCTCCTTCACCCAGCTTGTCATCATGGATTTTCTCAGTCTTCCAGGGAGCAGCAGGGCCTGCTGAATGCATAGCCATGGCTCGGGGAGATGATAGACCTAATGTGGCCCCTAATCCTGAATCACAAAGTTGTATATACATGGGGGCTACAGAGGTCATGGAGAAACCAACCAGCGTGGACTGGAGGATTCATGGAGTGGGGAGGGGACCTAGCATGCTGGCCAGCTAGGTGGAGTTCACTGAGGGTGGCTGTAAAGTTAGTTACCTGAATTTGGAACCCAGGTCTGCCACTCACCAGCTGTGTGACCTTGGGCAAGTTTGTATTACCTCTCGGAGACTCTGTTTCTTTATCTGTAAAGTGAGACTGATCTTGTATTGTTGCAAAGCACATCTGTTGTACAGCAAATAACTCCCGAAGTTAGTGGTTTAAAACAACAAACATTTAATTATCTCCGTTTCTGTGGGTCAGGAATCTTGACACAGTTTAGCTAGGTACCTCCAGCTGAATGTCTCTTGGGAGGTTTCAGTCAAGTTGTTGGCTGGGGCTGTGGTCTCATCTGAAGGCTTGTCTGGAGGGGGATCCATATCCAAGCTTACTCACATGGTTATTGGCAGTCCTTGGTCCCTTGCCACACAGGCCTCTGCACAGGGTTACCTCACAACATGGTAGCTGGCTTCCCCCAGAGGCCAAAACCCAAAAGAGGTGAGAGAAAGTAACCAAGATGGAGGCTGAAGGCTTTTTTATAACCAGTCTTGGGGATGACATCCTATTAATTAATTCCAATCCCAATACTCAGCTGTATTCCATTCATTAGAATCTAGCTGCTAGGTCTACTCCACATGCACAAGGGGCAAGGATTGCAAAAGGGGAAGACTTCCAGGAGGTAGAAGTGGGGATCACTGGGGCCATTTTGGAGGCTGCTTCCTTCAGACACCTGGATTGCAGGGACTGGGAGGGTGAGGTGAGGGGTGAGCTTGTACATGAAGGGCATTTGCTGCAGTATTTGATGCCAAAGAAAGAATAAACTCTCATGACCTTCATTTTTCTCCTTTTTCCATTGGGCAAATGAGGAGCTGTTGCAGGTTCTTGCTTAGGCATGTGATGTGGGTGGGATCTTGGTGCTGGGCAGTAAAGGAAGCTGTCCTTTTAGTCTCTCCTTTCTCTGATTTCTCCACAGGACACCAGGAAGGGCAAGGCACAGAGTGGGTACTCCCTGGACACTTGCCAATTGGTCAGTGGCTTGAAGAATTAAACAGTGGCAGTTGGTTCAACAACTCATATGGAGCACCTGCTCTGTGCTCTGAGCTAGGCACTGGGGAAGGAGCAGTAAAAAAGATAAGAGTTTCTGCCCCCAGGGAGCTCAGGGTCCATCAGGGAGACAGACACAAACAACCCTGCGGCCTTTCCTCTCCAGAACACTGCTCCACAGAGCACAGAAAATGATCAGAGTGACTTTCTTCTCAAGCATTCTGGGCGTGGAAAAGACAGATCAGTGCACTGTGTACAGGGGGCAGCTCAGGGCATTTTCTTTTCTTTTCTTTTTTTTTTTTTTTTTTTTTTAGCTTAGGGCATTTTCACTGTTCTTCCATTCTGTGAGGAACCAGAACTGAGAGTGGCTGCTTGGGTGCCAGCTGCTCTGTTAGGGGTGTGTGGGTGGAGTCCCTGAGTGTCCATAGCAGGGCCCTGAACCTGGCCTGGGCCAGAGAGACTGCTGGGAGAAGGTGGGCTTTAAAATCAAGGTCTGAAGGATGAGTGAGAGAAAGGCAGGTAGGTGAGAAGGACAGAGAGGTTCCCAGCAGAGAACCTGCTGGACCGAGCCTAGCAAGAGGCATCGGAGGGAGGTGGGCCCCTTGAAGGACCCCAAGGAAGTTCACATCTGTTCCATTGTCCTATCATCTCTCTCACTCCGGCCCTCTTCCCACCTGCTTTCCCACCCTTCAGACTGGCTCCCCAGTCTTTACCCCTGAGAGACACTGTTCAGTGCATGCGTACAAGTTGGTCTAAATCAGGACTACCCTGGCAATCCAGGATTAGGGTGTTTGGGATAAGATAAAAGTGGAGTGTCTGGCCTCCCACTGGGCTGAAAAGAGCTGGTCATTTCCTACAGTGGTGTTTATTGCTTTTGTGAGAAAAAATAAGACCTTATATTAGGATCAGGTATTCAAGTTTGCAAAATTCTTTCACATCTATTAACTCACTGGAGTACATAGAGTGGTGGGCAGGGCAGCTATGATGACCCTGTGTTTTGTAGAGAAAGAAATCAAAGTCCAGAGCGGTGAAGTGACTTGGCCAAAGTTACACAGCAAGTCTGTGGCATGGCCAGGGTTTGAACCCAGGGCCTCCCGACTCCAGGGCTCATGCCATTTGCCCACCCTCCCTGGCCCCCATTGTCCAGAAAGTGAGACAGGCCTCCTCCATAGGAGATGCAGGCAACCATGCCAGCACTGGTGTTCAGGGCCACAGATTCAGAACAAGGCAGTCCTGAACACGGTGAGATTTGGTGTTGAGAGATGCATGGGATTTGGAGAGGTGGAGAGTGGGGCAGGAAAAGAAGATATGTGGCTGAGAAGGGAAAATAGCTTGAGCAGAGGTGTGGAGGTACAAGAACACAGATTGATGTCAGTAGCAATCATGATTATTACTGTTATATAATAAGTATTAATAAGTTAATCATTAATATAATTAATTGCTGTCATATGTAATACTTAAAATAACTATCATTATTATAGCAACCACTTACTGGGTTAGTTTTACATATATCATCTCATTTAACACTGACAAGAATCCCATGAAGAAGGTCTGCCATGACCCCCATTTTACAGGTTAGAAGAGCGAGGCTCCAGAGGACTCACAGTTGGTGATAGAGCCCCTGGGTTTGGAGGCAGCAGGCCTGGGTTCAGATCGGGGCTCTTTACTCTGGCTGGGTGGCTTCACTTCTGAGGACCTGTGTCATAGCAGCACTGGGGGCAGAATAAAGACACTGCCGGTTAAGTCACATAGAGTTTGGTCACTGTCACTAATACTGCTCTCTTCTCGTCTCTCCTTAGGCAGCTCAGCTCAGCCCAGCCTGGGCGTCTGGGGCTCTGCCAAGATGGTTCTGGGGCAGAGCTTAGCCGGGGCAGTGGGGAGGTCACTCTAGAGGCTGCACTGTGTCCCGGCATCTCCCCCTGGGACCCGACCAAGAGACAGGAATGTGGTCCAGAGCTAGCTGAGGGTCACCTGGAGGGCTGGCCAGGCTTGTGTCTGGCACCTCATAAATGCCCAGGAGGAATGGGTTCTGTGGGGGAATTTCCATTGTGTCAGCAGCAGCCTCGCCTGAGGGCGGGGAGAATGCCCCCACTGTGGCTCCCGAGAAGCTTGTAAACCTGTCACTAAAGGGGGCCTCCCTGAGAGCTCTGCTGGGAGCTAGATGATGAGACTGGGGCTTCACCCAGGACCACTGGACGCCGGGCGAGTAGTATTCCAGCATCTTGAGGCCCTTCACTGTGACTGCTCCTCAAGCTGGGACCAACCAGAGCTTCCTTCATGCAGCCTGTCGTCATGTACTTGTGGGGGAAAATGGGCTCTAGTATTAGATGCTGAGTAGGGTAAAGGACCCCTCCAAGCAGCATCGGAAGATCAGGGTTCAAGTCCCAGCTCTGCCACTTAATTGCTGTGTGAGCTCAAGCAAGTTGGCTAACCAGTTTGAATCATAACTCATCTATAGAATGGAGACCTTAGGGGTCATAGTGTCTGTTGAAGTGCAGGGAGGGAGCCTTTTGGGATGGTGTAGGGAAGAAGCCTTTTCCCCAGCTGCCCCTCTGGCCCTTGAAATCAGAGCTGTGCTCAGGTTAATTCTCATTCTGCATTCTCTTCTTCCTCCCCTCAGGCCATAATGCCAGGTGAGGTGGAGGATGGAGATGGTGGGCAAGGACAGCAGGGGTGGGGAGGTGGCAAACACACTGGTGAGGACCACCATGTTGGATACCTCCGAGGGCACCATTTCTCTTATAGTCTGTGTGAATGGCACCCCCTGGAGGCATGCAGGGAAGGCCTTTGTGGCTATAAGTGGTGGCCCTGGCCCTTGTTCCAAGAGAAGTGATGAGGCTGAGAGCAGGGAGGATGGGAGTGACAGAGCCCAGGGATGTTTATTTCTGAGGTGGGATTGGCCGGTTGGATGTGGGGTGCTTAAAGACTCCACTGGGGCCTGTGAGCCCTGGGGGTGCTGTTGGACAGGGTCAGGAGTTCAGCTGGGGCCTGCCAAGTGGTCCATGGTCACTTAGAGATATCCAGCAGGCCAGAGAAGATTCTCACATCATCTCCACAGAGGTGGCTCGGTGGGCATTGATTACTCAGAGCTGATGGCAGATAGAAGGCCCGAGGATGGCCCAGGGACAGCCTTGGGAACCACACTGTGGGCAGGAGGAGTCAGGCATGGGATTTTGTAGGTCCAGGAGTCAGTGAAGGGGCGTTGTAGCTGCCAAAATGCTCCCCTCAGTGAGGGGACCCACTTCAGAGGTGTGAGGCTAAGAGGGGCAGGCCCAACCAGACTTTGGGGTCTCCTGTTAAATGGTCCACTTCCTAGGCACTGCCGTGGGTTGATGGCTGTGGTGGTCAGAGATTCCAGCCTCCCTTTCTTCCTTCTCAGCGGAGACCTGATTTGTTAGTTGTTGTTGTGCTTTTGAGGTACTATTTGTAGACAATGAAACTTATCCTTTTTAAGTGTATAGTTTGGGGAGTTTTGACAAATGTGTAAGCTTGTGTGAGCACTGCCACAGTTAAGATATAGAACATTTCCATCACCCTAAAAACTGCCTTTGTGTCGTGTCTTCCTCTTCCCCAAACTCCAGTACCCACAGATCTTTCAAGCTCTATCATTTTGCCTGTTCCAGAATGTCCTACAAATGGAATCAGAGCGTAGGTAGCCTTTGAGGCTGGCTTCTTTCACTCAGTGTGGTTTTGAGGTTCCTCCTGGTTACACGATAGTGCATTCATTGTCATCATGGAGTGAGATTCATTGTGTGCACATACTACCTTTTACATCCAGCCATGAATGAAGGCAATGTAGGAAACATGGTTTGTGTTTCTGTGTTTTAGTGGCATACGCGTGTGTGTCATGAAAGCAGCGTAGTAGAATGCCAGGTATTGCCTAGTGTGCTACTTGAAATGGTTTTGCATGGTCCACAGGTGAGCTTTTCTTCCCATATTTTACCAGTTGCGAGTATATTTTAATGTGCATTTAAAAGAGTGTATCCAGCACACCAAACCTATGCCTTCTTGGCTATTAATGCCTTATGGTCTTAATGATACTGGCCTTGCCGCTGGACCACCTGCATTTGACTGCTAGAACCTCTCTGTGCCAGCCATGAGACCTTGGACAAGCCACTCAATCTCTCTGAGGCTCAGATTCTTCATCTTTAATATGGGTTCGTGATGTCCCTCCCTACCTATTGAAGTTTGCTGTGAGCATGAAACCGGTTAGTGTACTGAACTCCCTGTTCAGAGCCTGGCATGCAGCAGCATATGATGAATGGCTGCCATTATGATCAGATGTGGATGGCCCATGTGTGCTGGGCATGTGTCTAACGTGAGCTGTTGCATATATCCCAGGGGACATGAATATGTATGTGAGCGCAGTACATGTGAAATGCATGATTTCCAGCCCAAGGGATATGGGGAAGGGATAAGTCTCTGTCCTATAGGGCCTGGGGCCTGGATCACCTTGTGCTCATGGTGGTAGGTGTGTGCTCATGAATGTGCCTTTTGGAGGCCACGTGTCTGGGTACACATTGTGTCCCCAGGATCCAGGGTTTCCCTAACCTTCCTTCTCCACCTCTTTTGCTGTCAGCCAGGGTGGCTGGGCCTGTGCTACCCTTGCCCACCCAAAACCCTGTCCATAGAAAAGAGGGCCCGGGGGAATGATCCTCCCAGGGCCTGGGTCTCTGGCCTTGGGGCGTCTCCATTATATTTGCCCAGAGCTGGTGTTTTCTGGGTCTTTATGCAAGACCCTAGGACCACCAGGATGGGTGGGATGGAGAGGAAGCATTTTAAGAAGCTGTGGTCTTTGCATTTGGGTCATGGATTCCAAGTGGAGGCCAGGAGATAGTCCCATGAGAGAGGCTGTAATCTGCTGCTGGGCTCAGCAGGTTTAAAAAACTGCTTTATTGGGGTCTATTGACATACCCTCAACCACATATGTTTAGAGTGCACAACTGGATGAGTTTTTACATATGTATACACCCATGAAGTCATCACCACATCCAGATGGTGAACATATCCATCATCCCAAACATTACCTTGTGCCCCTCAGCCATCCTCCCCCTCCCCCCCCCATCCCCAGGTGACCTCCGGTCTACTTGTTATCACTAGTCCTTAGTGTGCATTTCCTGATTTGGGACAGGGTGTAGGCGGTGGGGGGCTGGGTAGTAGGTGAAAGGAACAGAGGCCCTACAGTTACTCCAGGGATTGTGTTTGCTTATTTTTTAAAAACTGGCTTATTTTACTCAGTGTGATTATTTTGAAATTCATCCATGTCACCACTCATATCAGGGGTTCATTGCTTGTTTAGTGATGAGTACTATTCCATCGTATAGCCCTACCACTAATCCATTTACCCAGCACCAACAGCACCCCCGGGGCTCACAGGCCCCAGTGGAGTGTCTCTAATCCTAGTCTCTAATCCATTTACCCAGAAGCTAGTCAAGCTGTACCTGAGGCTGGCCTGATCCCATAGGACACCTCTCCCAGGCACGGTGTCTATAGGTTAGCTGTGGCCACGCTTTGTGCATCACCCCACGCATCCCATTCCCTCAAATGACCTCCCTTCTGTGCACAATCCAGGGACCACTCAGCCTCTTCCAACTGGGTCTCTCCTGAGCAATTCCAGCCTTCATTGCCTGGTGGCTTGAAAGGCCTTCAATCCTCTTCTGTGATTCCAGTCTTTTCTCCTTAGTGAGAGCCAATGGAGCTCCTCCTTGTTCCAACCCCACCTCCCACACACAGGATGTCCAGCTGGCGTTGGACCGTGACACTGGCATCTGGGAGGCCCTTTGGGAAGAAGGAAGCAAAGATGCAAAGTGATGCAAAACAATGCAAACATGGCCTGTACCAAAGTCTGGGTCTTCCTAGCTCATGACATTCCTTTCTCATCACCCTTCCCTTCCTGTCATCCTCTCCTCCCTGGAACACTCTCCTCCTCTTTAGGGAGTGGAAGACCTCTGACAGGTCTGATGCTGACTGAGCATTCTGCGTTATTAAATCACTGCCTTGGAGGAACCAAACTTTGAAGCATCCCAGAAGGCCTCTGTCTTGGTCTATGATTTCCTCCTTCCCCAACGCCGTCTTCCCCATCCTCCATGTCTCTCTTTCCTCAAGTTGATAACGTGGGCAGGGGCTGCCTTTCCTGGTGGACAGGACACAGATCTTGGGGAAGAAATGAACATCTCCCCTTCCTTGTCCCCAACGTATCAGTGCTATTGAAACATGTCTTAGAGCTCCAGTCACCCCTTGTGGTTGAGGAGGGAAGTGACTTCCCTAAGGTCACAGCCAGTTAGTGACAGACACAAGCCACCTGACACCTCGTCCATGTTTTTTCCTCCCTCTGCCCTGTCTCATGGACACCAACCTCACGTGCTTGTAACATGCCTTCCCCTGGCCATGCCCTGTCCTGTACTCTATCCCATTCTGGGGTATGTAGAGCTGTCTGCAGAAGAAAGCAGTGTGCCTCCCTGGATAGCGGTTCTTTTTTTTTTTTTTTTTAAGATTTTATTTATTTATTCATGAAAGACACACAGAGAGAGAGAGAGAGAGGCGGAGACACAGGCAGAGGGAGAAGCAGGCTCCATGCTGGGAGCCTGATGTGGGACTCGATCTCGAGACTCTAGGATCATGCCCTGAGCCGAAGGCAGGCGCTAAACCACTAAGCCACCCAGGGATCCCCTGGATGGAGGTTCTTGAGGCAGATCCGAGTTCCTCTAGGGAGCCTGGGTGCAGAGGCCCACCTGTGTGCAAGAATATGTTGTGGGCACGGGTGGCATAAAGCAGGAAGGTGGCCTGGGGTGGCAGGGGTGGCCTGGAAGGAGGGAAGTGATGGGCACGGTCCTGGGGCTGCTGCTGCAGAGGCTGCCTCCCCCACCCCCTGGTCTCCAAAGGCAAGCTCCAAGGTCACATGTTCACTGCAGCTCAGCCTTGTCAGCCCAGCTGCTATGCTCCCTCTTCCTTCTCCCCTCCTCCAGGAGGTCTTCCTGAGAAGTGACCTGCCCCTCTGTCCTCTTGGCACTAATCACTGCCATTTTTATTGTGATTCCTGTGTATGTCCCATTTCCTTTCCTGGACTTGTGTCTTCTTGAGAAAGGATCCATGTATGTTTCATGCCAGTACGTCCACTGCCTAAGACAAGGCTTGGTATTCAGTTGATACATAATGAATATTTGCTGACTAAAATAAACGATGGTGGTAATGAGTGGCAGGGCATGGTGGTGCGTGTTGGTAGTAAATGCTGATTTATCACCAAGGTGGGCAGTGGAAGGTCGATGGTGGGAAATACTTGTCAGTAGCAGTAGCTAGTCAGTGGTGGTGGGAGGTGATGGGTACAGGGCCAGGGCCAATGGTGACGGCTGATACGTGGAGGTAGATGGTAAAGTGGGGAATAGCGATTGACGGTGGTAGCAGGAGGGTGGTGGCAAAAGGTGCCAGTGAGTGGGTGAGTTGCAATGGTGGCAGACATCCTGGGGCAGTGGGCAACTTCCACCGTGCCCAGCCCTCTGCCGCGCCAGGGGTTTCTCCCACACTCTCGACATTGCGGCTTGTTCCTTTGCAGACTCCATCGGGGGCCCCTTCCCTGTCACCTCTCACCGATGCCACCACAAGCAGAAGCACTGCCCTCCGGTGCTGCCTGGCGGGGGGCTCCCGGCCACGCCACTGCTCTTCCACCCGCACACCAAGGGCTCCCAGATCCTCATGGACCTCAGCCACAAGGCCGTCAAGAGGCAGGCCAGCTTCTGCAACGCCATCACCTTCAGTAACCGCCCGGTCCTCATCTACGAGCAAGTCAGGCTGAAGGTGGGGCCTCCCTCCTGGCTCTCCTCCGCCCCATCCCGCTCAGCGGCCTTCCCTTGGGGCGGCCGCACCTGCCCTTCTCTCGCCAGCATCCCTCCTCGTGCTCTTCCCCCTTCCTGCTCCTGCCTCAGCCTTCCGTGTGTGACAGAGAAGGGACGGGGGGGGGGGGGGGGGCTGTGGCCACAGGGGCCGCAGGCTGTCCCCGGACAGTGGGCAGGCTCGGGAGGAGGCCCGCTGGGAGGCGCCGGGTCCCTCGGCCGGCCGGGCAGGGCTGCGGGGCAGGGCTGCGGGGCAGGGGTGCGGGGCAGGGCTGCGGGGCAGGGGTGCCGTCTGAGGCCATCTTCTTCACCAGATCACCAAGAAGCAGTGCTGCTGGAGCGGGGCGCTGCGCCTGGGCTTCACGAGCAAGGACCCGTCCCGCATCCACCCTGACTCGCTGCCCAAGTACGCCTGCCCCGACCTGGTGTCGCAGAGCGGCTTCTGGGCCAAGGCGCTGCCCGAGGAGTTTGCCAACGAGGGCAACATCATCGCTTTCTGGGTGGACAAGAAGGGCCGCGTGTTCTATCGCATCAACGACTCGGCGGCCATGCTGTTCTTCAACGGCGTCCGCACGGCCGACCCGCTCTGGGCCCTGGTGGACGTCTACGGCCTCACGCGGGGCGTCCAGCTGCTCGGTGAGTGCCCGCGCCCTGCGCCTGCGAGCTGGGGTCTGATGCGGCATGGGGACCCCTCCCCCAGGGCCCAGTGGGCACGGGGACAGCACAGGGGACCTCCGTGGCCCCGTGAAGCCACCCATCCTTCAGGCCCGCAGCTGGGCCGGGGGCGCCTGGGGGTCTTTCTGCCTTTGAGGTTGTGCCTCTGAGCAGTGCACAGGCGTCCGCATCGACAGCAGCCGCTAAGACCCCCCCAGCTCCAGGAAGTAATGAATATTAATCATCGGAATCATAGCTTGGTGAGCACTTCCCACGGGCCAGGCACTTTATTATTGCTGTTCTCCCAGCAACCACTCTCTTAGTGGGCCCTGTGGAGGCCAGACGTCAAGCTCCAGGAGGTTAAGTCATTGGCCCCAGGAGGTGCAGCAGGTGAGTGGGGGAGCCAGCACGCAGTCCCAGGTCAGCCCCTGGCCCCTGGGCTCTGCAGCCTCCCTGGGAGGCCCAACCCCACCCTAGTGCTTCCTGTAGGGGTGTAGGTGAAAGGGGTGAGGGGGCGCAGCAGAAGGCACTAGGGTGGCTAAGACTTTTCTGGCTGCTCCTGGTGCCCAATGTGAGGGGGGCAGCTTCAGGGGAGTGAGAGGCAAGGAGGCAGCCTAGGGTGGTAATGGGCCGGGCTTCCTGACACACGTGGACCCTAAAGGGCCAGGGCTGGAAGGGGCCTCGGAGAGTGTCAGGCTACCTAGAGTCACACACTGAGTTGGTGGCTGGGTTGGAACTAGAATCCAGGTCATGTGACTCCCGGTTCAGGATCACTCTCACCTTGCTCACTTGTGCACGTGCTGGCAAGTGTGCGTGCACGCACATACGTGAACTCTGGGTACAAATCAGCTCACGGGCAAAGTGGCTGTGTCTCTAGGCAGAGCCTGCGTAAGCCTCAGCTTTCCCATCTATGAAATGGGTTGGGGGTAACAGGAAGGGAAATTAAAGAGGCTGTAAGTAAGGTGCCCAGCACAGCCAATGCTCAGCCAGTGCTTGCTCTTTCCATCTCCCATACCTGGCCCCCATCTCCCTGCAGAGAAAAATGCCATGGAGGCAATTGAAAAACTTTTTTTTCTTTCTTTCTTTCCTTTCTGGATTGAGCCAAGAAACAGTGAAGCTCTTTTCAAAACACCTTTATTTGAGTAAAAAAGACAGGGAAAGCAAAAACAAATGAGTAATTGTCAGAAGCCTTTCTGTTGAGTTCCAAACATCAGGAGGCTATTTTTATTAATTGATAGTTTGGGAACTTTCTGTTTTTCGACTCAATAAAAGTGTTGCTGTATTTACATGGACAAGTTAAGAGCCTGAGACTAGGCTCTCCCAAGTCAGTAGGTGAAGAAGGAAGCCCAGGCTGCCTGAGAAGAATCTGCCTTCCTTTCCCCTGGTGAAATGGGGGCTTCTCCAGGGCCTCTTACTTGCTAGAGGCAGAAAGGGCAGTGCTTCTGCCCTGGGCCACAGAGTCAGACCCAGCCAGCTGGGATCCTGGCCTTACCCTGTACTAGCCGTGGGACCTTGGTTTCCTTAACTGTAAAATAGAAGTAGGTGATAATAATAACTGTGCTCAGGGTTCTTTTGAAGGCTTAGGGAGCTGAGTGACATGAAGCAGCTTACACATAGTAGGTATTCAGCGATCATCAGTCTTCCCCACCCACCCAAGGTTCAAGTGAACACTTCCTGGCTGCTCTGAATGTCCGCAGGGCCTCATACTTTGAGACACTAGAATTCCAAAGCCTGTTTGTGCTCCAGCCTGGACACTTCTGTCTTAGCTTCAGTCTTCTCATCTGTAAGGAGATTGTGAATGCTGTGACTTAGCTCAGGACTGGGCCATGTGGCAAGAGACAGAAGTATCTCAGCTCTTAAACAACTTCTAGTCTTGTTGTTGGGAGGAGGGTAAAGGAAGTAGGGGCAGCATTCTTGCTTTCCTCTTTCCTAGCAAAGAGTACCTATTCCTAAAGATCAAAAATCCCACTCCGGCATTAAGGCCCAGCTCAAAAGCCACCTCCTCCCTGAAGCCTTTAAAAGCTGAGTTCTCTTCTCTGTTTCTTGTGTCCCCCACCACATGGTGCCTATACATCTCTCACTGAGGCATTGCCTCAGCTTTGGCCCATCCATAGGTCTTGCACAAGATGGGGAGGGCTTTGAGGGTAAATCCATGTCTGACCCCGCTGGCTTTCTTTCCACAGAGTGGAACCCTGTGTCTGGTGTGTGGAGGACACAGGATTATTTAGGGGGTTGGTAGGGGAGGGGAGTGGGAAGAGCGGGTAACTTGTTAGATAAAGGAAGGTGGTGGGAAGTGAGGTAGGCCCATCCTCGCTCACAGACAGCCCAGCCTCACTGGGAAGCGAGGGAGACAAGCAGGCGCTCCAGACACAATCAGGGCATAACCCAAGGGAAGACAGTACATTGTTTAGTACTGTGGTCATAAGATCCTTTCCATCTGCTGAGATGGTCTCCCTCCAGCTATCTCATTTAACCTCAGCAGCTGGCCCTGCACAGAGTGCTTTTCATCCCCATTCGTCAGGGAGAAAATTGAGACCCACGGAAGGCTTGGCTTGCCCATGTCGGGACGTGCAGGGCTGGGATTTGAATTGGGTGTTCTGATGCCAAACGCAGTACCTTCCCCAGTAAACTTCTAGCAGGTTTAGGTATGGAGGGAGGCAGTAAGTCAGAGGTGGCCAAGGTCAGTGAGGGAGGATGGAGTCCAGAAACGGTTCCTGGAGAAGAGGGCTTAGGCTGGACCTACAAGTTCCAGAAGGGTATGGGGAGGGGGTGAGGAAGGGTCATGCCAGGTGAGGTGGGGCTTCCGAACCACAAGGGCCTAGGAAGTGGCCTGGAGAGTGATCTGAAGGGCCCCACCCTGGGGCAAAGCCCGGGTGGCCTCACTGGGCCTGGCCCTGTTACCCCTCTTGCACTATAAATGGGCTTTTCAGTTGCATCTGGATCTCCCAGCAGCCTCCTCTCTGTACCTCATGTAAGGTCCCAGCAGATTCTTGTCCGGAGTTGTAAATCACCATAATCCCTGGGCCTTTTCAAAGACTGATGATGGCCCCTGAATTCAGTTAGCAGATTAACATATCTCTTTGTTTTGTTCTTCCTAAATTGATTTCTTTTTTTGTGTAACACAAAAGAGATCCATCCAAGATATCTTCCTGAGCACTGCTCTACACCCTCATTCGGTGGTCTCCCCCCTGGGATCCACCTGCTGCCCTGTATGGTCCCAGGGTCAGTCTCCTTCACTGTCCTCTGCCTACCCCACGTCCCTCACCCCGCCGCCCATGGCTGGATCCCTCCAGTGCCTCTGGCTTTCCTGCCCTCCCTCCTCAGCCATCTTTGAGTTTCCCCTTCCCCTGAGAAGTCTCTCTCTGCCTTGGCAGCTCTGAGGACCAGCTTGTCTTTCCTGAGGTGACTGCCTCCCAAACTGGTGTCTCATCTTGAGTGACTTCCTGCAGGGCATGCCCCCTCCTTTCCTGCCTGTCTCTGGGACCTGTGGCCGAAATCTTCCAAACCCTACCTGGCCTATATCTGCTCCTCGGATCAGAGATATCCAGGGGTACTTGGCACCTGGCAGATACGCAAGTCAGGCCATGGAACGATTGGCTGTCTCTCCTGACAGAGTGCAGGGGGCTTCCCCTGAGTGACAGCCCCAGGCGGGTGCTCCATCCCAGCCCCCACTGCCCTGACATAACCTGGGCCCACGCCGCCGTGAACCCTGCAGGTCAGCTTCGTGCCTTCAAGGCTCCCGATATACTGGAGTGCAGGAGATCACTACTTGCCTCGGGGTGCCCTGGCCCAAGCCCGGGCTGGTATTTCCAAGAATAACAGCTTCCTACAAGGAAGAAGGATCTGCCAGCAACCAAATAAACACAAGTTTTATGGGGTGATTAATACTTGGAGAGATAAGCTCGTATCCCAGTTTTTCAAGGTCTCCCTGCTCCTCTCAGAAATGTTGGTTCGGGAAGAGCAGCTGTGGGTCCTGGCAGAAAGCTGGAGCCAAGACTTCACTTACAGGGTGCTCTGATAGCTCCGTGTGCCCACCACAGCCTGGGTCCTCTGCAGGGTGTGTGTGTGGGGTGGGAGGGAGTGGACAACACAAGAATTGAAAACCCAGCCCCTTCTCCTTGAAGGCTGTTTACTTTGGGGGACACACCATATAACTGCTCAGAGGTGACCTAAACCCAATTCGGCAATGAAATGTGGCTGACGCATAAAACCGTGTGTTGGGGGTGGTACAGTTGGGGAGAATTCCAGGACTTCCCGTAGGAGATGAGTTGAGTTTCAAGTCAGGAACCAGACAAGGTAAAAACGAATGGACTGGTTGGGGAGGAACAATTAGGCCAGATGGGAGGGTTCTACATAGGCACAGGTGTGGGAAATTCGCAGTTAGGGAGCAGAACCTTCAGGGTGGGGAGCGCAGTGAAGAGGTAGTAGGTGAATTCAGGAGAAGAGTGTGTGCACAGGTAGGGGCACAGTGCATGCCTCCCAGTGGGGAGAGAGCCACAAAAGCAGAAAGTTTCTGGCAGCTTCTGTGCTGTCAGGTCTTTCAAAAGGAGAAAATGGGGCCCAGAGAGGGAAGAAGGGCCTTGCCCAAATTCTCCCACCTAGTCAGAGGCCAGGCTGGGCCTGGAATTCCTATCGCCCAGGCTGATCTGGGCATAAGGTCAGCATGAGAAAACATCACCACATCAAAATGGTAGTGGCTGAGCTCAGAAGGGCACTAGGGGGCCACTGAGGGTGTGCTCCCGAGGCCTCATGGCGTTCGGCTTCATCCCAACCTAGGCACGGGTTTGCAAGTCCTGGTAAGAGACCTGCTTACTGAAGAGAGAGTTGTACAGAGACTCTCAGGGGAGGGTAGCTTTCGGAGGGGCAGGCTGCTGCTGCTTCTGGGCTGGTCTCTGGGCTGGTGGGCCAGCCTGGCTTCCCTGCATGGAGCTAAGCCCAGCTAAGCCTGGGCCCTCCCTGGAGCTAAGGTCCTGGGTTAGGTCTCCTGTTCAGGATGTGCCTTGGCTTGGCGGCACAGAGTGTGAACCATGTTGGCCAGCAGAGGACCACGCTGCCATCTGGGGCTTCCGCTTCGCAGGCTAAACCAATATTTACCTTTGGCTGTGGCTGCCAGGGGCTGAGAGGCAAATATTAGTTTAAGGAGGCTGAGCAAAGCGCTGGGGATGGAGGAGAGAGCTGAGGATGCTGATGGCCATTTCTTCCTTTCTGAAGTTTTCATTTCTTCTTGACTGAAACAAAATTTTGTTGTTCCTCCTGCCTCAGAGACTCTTCTGGCACTTCTTTCTGCTCACCCCAAATTCTGCTAATCATTGTTGGGGCTTAGCACCAAGACCTCCCCTCCACCAGAGAGCCTTCCTTGACCTCCCCTGTTCTTGTGACCCTTCCACCACCTGAGGCACGTGGAGGCCTAAGTGGCTCCAGTAATTCTGCATCATGTATTGTCCTGCTCTTTAGGAAAACAGCATAAATCCTTTGTAAATATTATAAGGAAAGTTGTTATTGCACCCATATTGCAGGTAAGGAAAAAGAGGCTCAGAGAGGTCTGATAACTTGCCCAAGGTCACACAGCTTGGGAGAACTGGGCCATGGGCCCAGGAGCGTGGGCTATGTTACTTCCTAGCGTCTCTAAATATGAGTCCACCTGGTCCCCCTGTGGAGTCTGGGTGCCCCCCAGGGGTGGGGAGTTGGCCCTCCTGTGTCTTCCAGGGTAGACCTCACGAGAGCTCAGGACGTCAGGGATCAGCTGCAGAGATGGTTGGCCAGAGTCCCCTCAGTGTTGGCTGGATGGGGAAGTGGGGGGTGCCCAGCATCCTGACTCAGTGGTGAGGGTGGTCTTCCTGCCTCACAGTTCCCTGAAGGCTTTTGAGGGCTTCATCTAGTTCTCTTCACAGTGCCCTCTGTTTTTTGTTTTTTGTTTTTACCAGAATGAATATATGAAAAGTGCAACCAAAGATAACTGGCAATATTAAACTATTTCTAATATCCAGAAATGGCAGTTTCAGATTTTCCAACTAGTAATCTCTTTGGCTCAAGATACGGTTTTGAGGAGCTTGGAGAGACCTGGGGCGCCTAGGGTGGTGCATGTATAGCAGAGGAGCTGGGACCTTGCAGTCAGTACTAGGGACAAAGCCCTCATTTCAGAAGCAGGAGACCTGACTGAATCAAGACTTGCCATGGCCACTCACTAGCTCCGAGCCAGCCTCCCAGCTCCTCTGTGCCCCAGCCACCCCATCTGTTATTTGGACATCATTACACACGTGCCATTTATTTCTCAGAGGGTCTGTGAGGCTCATGGATGTCTAAAAGTGTTTACACAAATGGCAAGGGCTATTGCTTTTAGGTTAAAAAGGAATGCTTCATTTAAAAAGACCACCAAATAGACAACTCCCAAGCCAGTCCTGTCCTTAGAAGAGGAAGCCTTAAAATCAAGTCCCTGCATCTGGGTGAAATGCAAACCATGCTATCTAAATTGTGTCTTGGAATAAGATCTATGGTTCTCCAGCTGGGTTCCTTGGAACACTGGGGTTCCAGAACCATCTCTGAGGGGGCTGAGTTGGCAGGCCTCTGTGGCCTCCTCTTACACTTCAACCAGAGCTTTTGGTTTTATTGGACAGATTTCACTGCTCAAAAAAAAAAAAAAAAAAAAAAAAAGTTTGAGAACCATTAGACCAGATGAGTCTGAGAATCTCTATGTCTAAGATCCTCTGTCTTGAAGATTCCATAAATCTTAGAGTTTGTGACTCCAAATGTTTCTGGGATATTCTACCCTTCTCTCCATGAGCCTCAAAAAGTATTTGTTTCTCCTAGCTTCCCTGTGGTAGAGTTCATATGGAGAGGGTGGAGGCGGGTGTGGGTTTCGGGACGCTGTCCAGGATGGGTGGAGAGACCCCTTCCCTGTGCACGCCGTGTACTCGCCCCTCTGGGCTCCTTCCCCTGCCCCATGCCAGACGCTGCCCAGCAGGAGGATGTTTATGGAGACAGTAAATGGGCTGGCAGCGCCTTCTAAACGGGGGCCAGCAGATACCCGCCAGCCGGCCTGCTGCTGCAGGCCGACCCGTGGTTAAAGATTATCCAGTGCTCCGGATGTGAGAATCTAAACAAACAAGACTCTTGGGCTGATGGCAGGCCCCGCTTCAAAGGAGCCCCTTGCCTGCCCCCCGACGGTCCCTGCACCAGTGCCCAGGCCCTGCCTTGGTTGTCCGGCACTGGCTGGCAACATGGGGAGGGCCCGCTGGGTCCCTGGCCAGAGCTGGCCCCAGGGCCCTGGCCTGGCCCCTCCCCTCCTCTCCTCTCCCTTCCTCTCTCCCCACTGGCCCTGCTCAGATTATTCTCTGGCGTTTGCTAGTATGGTTTTCCCACTGAGTGCCTCTCAGTTCTGTTGGTCCAGACTCTCTTGTCCTTCAGGGCCCAGGTCAAATCTTGTTTCTTCCAAAATGCTGTCTCTGGCTCACTGTGAAACAGGAAGGGGACCTCAGGCTCTATGGGAGAGCGTTATCCTAAAAGGGATATTTATCCTAAAGAAGAGAAGGCTCAGAGGGGGCGCCAGGGAGCCAGTGTGGGACAACTATGGATCCATGCAAGGAGAGCTTTCCCAACAGTTATGGGTGTTCAGAGACATCAGATAGCCTTGGGATGTGGCAAGCTTCTTGTCCCCGGGAGCATTCTAGGCAAGGCTGGGTGAGAACTTGGCAGGGATAGATGGATTTCCTCTGGAGACACTAAGAATTTTGTAAGGAAATTATATTCAAATATTTTCTTGCCTTAAAGCTTTGATCCTCCCACAGCCCAGGGGCCCAGGTACTGGCTTCTCCTCTCTTTAACCGCTGCCTCGGCCTGGGCACACAGTGGGTCAGCACGTGGGGGATGGCAGTGCCAGCTTGGCCTCGCTGCCCTTGTGGGGCCTGCTTATTTCTGCCCTGGCCTAAAGTATCCATAGGGCCGCTGCCAGGCACTGGATTAGGCAGGAGCTGAAGACTGACAGATTCCTTCCTGAAAGAGGGGACACTGAGAGGGGAGCAGCTGAGCAGCTTCTCCTGTGGCCTTGAGCTGCTCCTCCCTCGGGGCTGCCACATAAACACCTCCAAAGTTGGCAGCCGTGTATCCCAGGCATGGGTTACATAACTTGTTGCTTCAAAGGGGCCACCGTGCTGCTTGGAGTTACTGGTTGCCCTTTGCCCTTTCCCTACCTTGTAAGTCTGGGCTGGCGTCGGTCCCCGGGTACTCTCCCCGTGACTTTGGGGGCCTGGACCCTTTCCTGGCTTTCCACCGGATGTTGGCCCAGTCAGCTCTGACCTTCACTGGCCCTTCTGCAAAGGGAGGTCTGAGCAGCTACTCCAGTCTCGAGTGTCATCTATTTCAGGGCCCTGCACAGCTGGGCACACTGAGGGATGGTTATTTTGGAGCTTGCTGGCGGCCTGCAGCTGCTCCTGACCCTGAGGGGCTGCCTAGCTGGGGCAGAAGACAGACTTGGGCTGGGCACTGGCCCCAGGGATGCCATTTTTAGCTGTTTCCCAGGCTCTCCTGTACCTTTTCTCCTAACTCCTCCAAAATCTCAAGCAAGGCCAAAGGGATCACTTTCCTGCCCCTTCTCCCTTGCTTACCACCCCCTACTGTTTCTCCTTCCTTCTCTTCTTTCTCCTCTCATCTCCACTGTATAGCTTCTTCTTCCTGGTCCTTAGTGATATATTCATGACTGATGTAAAGTCCTGCTGCTGTAGGTTGAGAAAGTTCATTGCCTGGTATAGAGGGACCGAACTTTGGTTGACAGACAACCTGAGTAAGCACTAGTACCTGAAGTTATCCAGGGGTCCCAGAGGCTCCCCACTCTGCCTCCAATCCCCACAACATCATCACAACACAGGCATTATTACCCTCATTCTCTAGCTGAGTGGCCTGAGGCTGGGAGGTAAGTTTAGCTACTGGCCACCATTCAGGTGCTGGATTGGACGTTTAAACCCAGGCCTGTTATCACCCCAGTGCCCATGCACTTCTGAGCCATGGGGCATGTAAACAATAACAGTGGCTCCTTTAACCTAGTGATTATTATGTGCTACTTTTCTAGATGCCCTGTGTAGCTTACTGCATTTTAACTTCACAACATCCCTTCTGAGGGAAGTATTAGAATACAGATTTTTAAAAAAAGATTTTATTATTCATGAGAGACACAGAGAGGGAGGCAAAGACACAGGCAGAGGGAGAAGCAGGCTCCCTGCAGGGACCCTGACGTGGGACTCAATTCCGGGTCTCCAGGATCAGGCCTGGGCTCAAGGTGGCGCTAAACTGCTGAGCCACCCGGGCTGCACTAAATAAATAAAATCTTTAAAAAAAACTCTAGAAGTATAGTGTAAATATCAAGGAGGTAATGACCCCACTGTGCCTTGAGCTGGGCAGGAAGCATCTGGAGTACTGAGTCGGTTCTGTTCATTGTCTAAGAGGTGGGAAGGTGTGTGGTGGGTCTGAGTGTATCCTGAGGGGAGCTGCTTTCCTTATGGGGCCAGCATTGGCACAGAAGGACACTGAAGCTGAGAGAAGTCAAGTAAATCTACCCAAGATATCCTCGGATACAAGGAGGTAGATTTTAGTCTGAGAGAAGGAAACACTTTCTTAGAGTGGCTCAACAGTGGCACGGGCTGCCTGGGAGGCCCAGAAGCGGGCATATTCAAGAACAGAAGGACTCCTGAAGGGGCAGAGTTCAGGGGAGCGCATGTCCAGCCGCATTCAGAAATCTGTGCTGCCAGTCTGCCCAGCTTCATGGGCCCTGGGGCTGATTGTCCTGAGTGTGTGTGGGGTGAGGTAGGGAGAGGAGTGTGGGAGTGCATGTGTGCACGAGCCCTGTGACAGTCTTCTTTCTGTAAGCTCTGGCTGGGTATCTCTGAGCCTTTTGTTTTCTAGTCACCCTGCTGTCCCTGTCCCTTCCTCTCTGTCTCCAACCCTGGAGTCCTCTCCGGCCAGTGCCTGCTAGCCCCAAGGGAGGAGGAGCAGGGGCTGTTCCTGGGGGCCCAGGTCAGCCCACCGCCTGTCCCAGGTCCCCACCACTCTCTCAGGCCTCCCCCTCCTGTTTGGACCTCTTTGCCTCTGCCTCTCTGCAGCCCCCAGCCTCTCTGCACCATCGCTGTCACAGAGTCAATTCCCTGGAATAATCGCATTTTCCAGTTGGCTCCCTCCTTCTTGCCAAGCACGATGCTGGGAAATCCCAACCAGCTAGGCCCCAAGAGGCTTCCTCAGAGAGGCAGGGGGCTTGGGGGAAGGGCCCAGCATGCTCTCCCTTCCCGGGCCCAAACAACACTTTTCCAGGAAGGGGCAGGGGGAGAACAAAAACAAGGAGGCTTTAGAGATTGTCTCTAAATTCAGCTGGAGCTGATTCTGCTTCAGCTGCCCCTACCAGTCCAGTCTTCCAAGCTTCGCTTCCACGCTGAGCACCCCAGCCATCCTTACCCAGGTCCTGGAGAGAAAGCACAGATTCTCCCTTGGGGAGGCTCGGAGAAAAGGCTCCCGGGGAGGGATTGGCCCATGATGCGGTCTACAGTGCGTGGGACTAACTAGCCAAATTTGGGGATTCTGACCCCCACAGATGGGGATCAAAAAATAAGGAGGGCTTTGAAAGCCAAGAATGCGGTGTCGGGAGTTGGACAGACCTAGCTTCAGTCTCGGATCTGCCGCTTGGTGGCTGTCACATCACATCTCTGAGCTTTATCGCCATAATGGGAACACTTCCATGGGATGTTTTAAGGATGAAATGCAGGGGTAATTCATTATGCATGATGACGTTTATTATAAATGCTAGGCCTCCATAAAGTAGGACATAACACAGCCATTAAAAAGATGTGTTGGAAACACGGTTATTGACATGGAAAGGTGTTCAGGACGTAGTAAGTAGAAAAGCTAGTTTTGAAAAGGAAAGTTGTATAGCAGGGTTCTTAGCCTGGAGTCCATCCCCACAGAAGGCTTTATGTGATTCACAGATGCCCTGAAGTTATCCACAGAATTTAGGAAGAATGTGTGTTTTTCTGAGGACACACGTCAAAGTCACTACATTTTCAAAGGGATTTGTTACCCATAAGAGGTTAAAAGGTTATATATAGCATGATTCAGTTTTTGTATTAGAAAAAGTAACTGAAGGGACACCCGGGTGGCTCAGTGGTTGAGTGTCTGCCTTGGACTCAGGTCATGATCCCGGGGTCCTGGGATCCAGTTCCACTCCCCCTGCAGGGAGCCTACCTCTCCCTCTGCCTATGTCTCTGCCTCTCTCTGTGTCTCTCACGACTAAATACATCTAAAAAATTCATTTTTATAAATAAAATCAAAAAATTTAAAAAATCTTAAAAAGTAACTGAAGAATATATTGAGGGAAAAAAAAGAAAAAAGCTGGAAGGTATACCCAAGTATTAAGAGTATTTTTCTCCGGATTGGTGGGCTGAGGGGTGATTATGTTTTCTTTTTTTTTTTTTGGCTGGACTGTCTTTCCTACAAAACACAGTGTGTCTCGTAATGATTAAAAAGGGAGAGGGGTTGATTTCCAGTGAAGTCACCTTCAAAAGGAAATGCTGGATAAATTCGTAAGTTTAAGTTCTCGCAGCCTCAGTGCCCTGCGGCAATGATAACTGGAGAAGAGGTACTTGTTGGGAGGAGACAGACTTATGCAAAGAGCTGTTCTGGGGAAGAGGGTTCCCTCTGACCTTGGTGGGGGTGGGGGTGGGTGTCCGCGGTGCATTCAGCCGGTCACTCACTGCTTGTCCTCTCAAGTGCTCAGCGCTGTTGTAGCTGTTGGGGACCGAAAGGGAGGGCCCAGGAGTTAAATCGATAACTTAAAAAAAAAAAAAATAAGACTTATAAGCGTGCCATTGAGAAGGGAGGCTCTTTCATTTTGGTGCCCCTCCTTGCGGCCTTGATGCTCAGCTTCAGCAACTAGTTGGAGGCCTGCGTCGCCGCTCCCCGCGGCCTCCCGGGCCTGTTCCCCGCGGCCTCCCGGGCCTGTTCCCCGCGGCGACCGGCGGGGCGGGGCGGGGCGCGGCGGGGGGGGGGGGGGGGCGGGGCGCGGCGCTCGCCCGGCCGGGCCCCGCGTGACCGCGCCCCGTGTCTCCCGCTCCCGGCGCAGACAGCGAGCTGGCGCTCCCGGACTGCCTGCGGCCGCGCTCCTTCACCGCCCTGCGGCGGCCGTCCCTGCGCCGCGACGCCGACGAGCCGCGCCTCTCCGTGAGCCTGTGCGACCTCAACGTGCCGGGCGCCGACGGCGACGGCGACGGCGACGACGCCGCGCCGGCCGCCGGCTGCCCCATCCCGCAGAACTCGCTCAACTCGCAGCACAGCCGCGCGCTGCCCGCGCAGCTCGACGGCGACCTGCGCTTCCACGCGCTGCGCGCCGGGGCGCACGTGCGCATCCTCGACGAGCAGACGGTGGCGCGCCTGGAGCACGGGCGCGACGAGCGCGCGCTCGTCTTCACCAGCCGGGCCGTGCGCGTGGCCGAGACCATCTTCGTCAAGGTCACGCGCTCGGGCGCCGCGCGGCCCGGCGCGCTCTCGTTCGGCGTCACCACGTGCGACCCCGGCACGCTGCGGCCCGCCGACCTGCCCTTCAGCCCCGAGGCCCTGGTGGACCGCAAGGAGTTCTGGGCCGTGTGCCGCGTGCCCGGGCCGCTGCACAGCGGCGACATCCTGGGCTTGGTGGTCAACGCCGACGGCGAGCTGCACCTGAGCCACAACGGCGCCGCGGCGGGCATGCAGCTGTGCGTGGACGCCTCGCAGCCGCTCTGGATGCTCTTCGGCCTGCACGGCGCCTTCACGCAGATCCGCATCCTCGGTGAGTGCCCCCCGCGCCGCCCCGGGGGGACCCCGGGAGACCAAGGCCGCCCCGCTGCCCCGCCAGGCCTTGGGGGCGGGGGGGGGGGGCGAAGAGTGTGGACCACTGAGTTTCACTCTCGGACACGATTAACCCGTGTCCCCGACACATGCACGATGCTTAAAAACAAGGTTTCCACCAGCAATTAACTTTGTGAGGCGCAGTTTCCATTCCTGCACGATGGAAATTAGAGCCTCTGCGTCTTGAGGACGGCTGTGTGTCCAGATGAGAGAGCCGTAGGGGACGTCCGCAGTCCGCAGCCAGCTGTTTGCGCGGCGCCGTGCCTGGGTCTCGAGCCTCAGGAGGGGGCGGGGGGGGGGACTTGGGGAAACCGGGCTGCCGGGCTCTGGGCCTTTGTTTCCTGGGATGGAATGGACTGGTGGATGTGGACTTGCGGATATTTCTCAGAGCGCCCTACGGCATAAGGTGTCTTTGAGGAAAGGGTCCTTGGTTGAAAAGTTTGGAAAGTACTGAGTTGACAAAAAGTGTGTGTGTGTGGGGGGTGCTTCACTGCAGAACTTCTCAGAGCTTTTAATACATAACGTGAATCTTCAAGGACGTTATGGTTATGATGTACAGCTTTTTCTGAACGAATGTGGCCAGAAATCTTCTTTTCACAAAGCCTCTCCAGGGGCCTCTGTTTCCCCAGGGTGCACAAGTATGCATACTTTGCCAGAGCTGGTCTTCTTTTTTTTTTTTTTTTTATGATAGGCACACAGTGAGAGAGAGAGAGAGAGGCAGAGACACAGGCAGAGGGAGAAGCAGGCCCCATGCACCGGGAGCCCGACGTGGGATTCGATCCCGGGTCTCCAGGATCGCGCCCTGGGCCAAAGGCAGGCGCCAAACCGCTGCACCACCCAGGGATCCCCAGAGCTGGTCTTTTCCAACCGCTGCGCTAGACTGGGCTAGCTCCATTACATTCACAACGAGGCCTACTAAAGTGCAGAGTTTTGAATCCCACCTGCAGAGATTTTGATTCTGTAGATGTTGGATAAATCCAGATAAGATCTGAATTTTTTTTTTTTGTAAGATTTTATTTTATTTCAAGAGAGAATGAGAGAGCAGGGAGGGGCAGAGGGAGAGGGAGAGAGAGAGAATCCCAAGGAGGCTCTCCATGCTCAGCGTGGAGCCACACACGGGGCTTGATTTGACAACCCTCAGATTACGACCTGAGCTGAAATCAAGAGTTGGACACTTAACTGACTGAACCTCCCAGGCCCCCTCTGAATTTAAAAAAAAAAAATTATTGATTGATTCATGAGAGGCAGAGAGAGAGGCAGAGACATGGGCAAGGGAAAAGCGAAGCAGGACTTGATCCCAGGACCCCAGAATCACACCCTGAGCCAAAGGCAGAAGCTAAACCACTGAGCCACCCAGGTGCCTGAATTCTTTTTTTTAAGCAGGTTTGCTCAGGCAAGTTTGGAGATCTCTGGGGTTCATAGCCCCATCCTAGACCTCACCCCAGGAGGCTTTGTAGACAATGTATGTGAGTGAACGTGTGTTACGCTCTAAGGTTGGTATGTCTGTGTGTAGGCACACGTGATGAGTAACTGAAAGCATGCATATTGCTGTTGGTGATTGTGAGCGTGTTAGAGTTTGTGAAATTAGATAAAATATGTGGGGACTTCTTACTCTGCAAAGAGACCAAATGAAGATGCAGTGAAAAATAAATTTGAAAAGGAATGAAAAGAAATGAGGCAAGGTGCTAAGAAGTTATGATTGAGGAAAACGGATCAGTAAGAAATGAAAAGAAATCAGGAAGGAAAGAAGTTGGGGTGAAAATTCAGGATGGAATAAAAAGAAATCAGACTGGGGTGCGGAAAAAAATCAGGCTGAGGTAAAAAGATACTTGGCTACACTCACTGGTAGACACTGCTCCTCAGACGAAGGAAATTACATAAGGGGAGGGTACTCTCCCACCTCAGCACCATCTAATAATAGATAAGTAGCTTTCCAATGAGACTTCTGTTCCCCAAAGAGGCTTACTAGACACAGGAGAAGCTTAAAAAAAAAAAAAATCAGGGCTTAAATGTCCTGAGAGGTAAGTGGGCCAAGGTGGGTGTTTAAGAATAATCATCTAGATATATGCTAAACGATGTATGCTAACCAGAGGGCAGTTGGGCTGTAGAAGAGCTGGGCATCTCAGTCAGCAAATTGGTGTTTGGCGATCCTGATGGACTGCAAAGGAAAAACAAGCCAGGGACAGTGTGTGAAGGGTTATTATTTACCTTACAGAGGAGTGGTTGGCTTCATGAAAGGCCTAAGTGAACTAAGAATGGAAGGATATTTCCTATCCTCCAAAACTACTGCCAGTTTTGTACTTAATGATGAAATGTGAGAAACGTTCTCATTAAAGTCAGGAGTATCATAGGGATGCCTTAAAGTATTGTTCTGAAAATGCTAGCCAGTGCAATAGGGTAAGAAAAGGAAATACAAGGTATGAATTTCTGAAAGAAGATGATAAAATTAACTTGAAAACTATTAACACTTAAGAGAAAACCCATGGATATCTAATGAATACTTAGAAACAGTGAGTATTAAATGAATTAGAACACCTAATGATGAAAAGGATCTCACAGAGCATTTATGTGTAGGGCAATGTGTTAGAGCCTGTGGGAAAGTCACAGGTGAATATAATTTCCTGCTTTCAGGAGGCTCATAGTTCACCTGGAAACAAGGCTGTTTACCTGGGCAAAGAACAAATAATACCCCAGCTCTGTGGTGGTTTAGTCCCATGTATGTGGTGTGTGTGGCTGGTCAGTGCTAAGTAAGTAATGTGGTTTGTGGGGGTGGTCAAAGGTCCCCAGAGGAGGAGCTTTGAGGACAGCCCCAAGGGGCTCCCTGGACAGTTAGGTCTTTGAGGGCAAGGGCTCTGTCGGTATCATTCTCAGTGTTATGTTTACACAGTGGATGGTACCTAGTAGGTACCTGGTACCTTGTTGAAGGGAGGAGCAAGCAGGGAGGAAGGAAGAAAGGAAGGTGAGGAGAGGAGTGGAAGGAGAGAAAGGAGGGAAGGAAGAAGGGAGAGAATGTAGCACAGAATGAGCTTAGGAGATGCTGAAGGGCATCTGAGAGGTGCCAATGCACAGGAGAAGGTGGGGGGCTATGTGGGGTGGCGATGGAGCCAGCACAGGGTTTGGAATAGGAGGGTCAGGCTGGGACTGGAAGGGCGCTGTTGGGCAGGAGGAGGGGACTTTGTTGTCTAGCACGGGAAACCTTGAAGGTGAGGATGCACGGGGAGGGTGGAGGTGGGATTCTAGGCGGGGGGGCTTGTCTGGAGCCTGCTGATGGAGTAACGACAGAGCATGAAGTGGGCCTCCAATTTGCAGGTGGGAACAGAGCTGGGGCCGGGCACTGGGCCACTTTATGGAATCCTGCCCTGAACCCATCCAGTGGCTGGGCTGTGTGGTCGTTGCTGTGTCAGCACTTTCTCTCCTGGGAACCTCCAGGAGGGGTGGGGACCTGAGCTTTCTCCCAGTAGGCCTCTCAGTGGCTCATGCGTCCCCCCACCCTTGCCTTCTGCAGGCTCCACCATCCTGGCAGAGCGGGGCATCCCCTCACTGTCCTGCTCCCCTGCCTCCACACCAACCTCGCCCAGCGCCCTGGGCAGCCGCCTCTCTGACGACCCCTTGCTCAGCACGTGCAGCTCCGGACCCCTGGGAAGCTCTGCTGGCGGTAAGTAGGCCGACCGCTCGGAGAACCCCTGGCTGAGGCCGGCGTGTGGCCTCTGGGTCAGAGGCGGGCCCTGGAGGAGCTGGAGATAGGATAGGCTCAGTGAACACTTGTTGGGTGGTAATTTCTGGGGTGAATCCCACCCTGCCCCGCAGCTGGGCAACTTTCTCCCGAGCACTTTTTAGCAGACAGGGAAACCCAGAGGATAGCTCAGGAGGGGCCTTCCTTACAAGAGCGTGGGCTGCCTCCCTTCCTCCATCGCGCTTCTCCTCTCGCTGCCGCCCGGGGCCCTCATCGGGTGCCTCCTAGTGCCCAGGAAGTGGGTTGTCAAGGTAAACAAGCAGATCCCAATAAATGGAGTGAGACACCAGGGGCTCTCTTCTCATGAACCTGGGGCCAGACCGGGCCATGTCCTCACTGACTGGTGTCCACTTGTCCCCAGGGACGGCCCCCAACTCACCAGTGAGCCTGCCTGAGTCGCCAGTGACCCCAGGCACAGGACAGTGGAGTGATGAGTGCACCATTTGCTATGAGCACGCAGTGGACACGGTCATCTACACATGTGGCCACATGTGCCTCTGCTATGCCTGTGGCCTGCGCCTCAAGAAGGCTTTGCACGCCTGCTGCCCCATCTGCCGCCGCCCCATCAAGGACATTATCAAGACCTACCGCAGCTCCTAGCCCGTTGTGGCTGCCCCGCCACCCCTGCACGCCTGCCTCCTCAGGCTTTGGCCCCACTCCAGCCGAGGGGCAAGCCAACAGGGCTCCTCCTCTTCTTCCTCATCTTGGAAACTCTTTTCCCTTCTTCATTAAACGTGGGAAACTGAGGCCCTCAAAGGTTTGGGAAGAAAGGGGATATAGGGCAGGGAGGTGAGGGGCAGATACGAATTGCCCAGCAGAGAGGAGGGGGGGAGTTAGCTCTCTCCGTCTTTCCCGTCTCTGCACCCAGCTCCACCCTGCATGCTGAGGGGCTAAACGGGGGTCTCAGCCTGTCCTAATCCTTCCCCATCTGGGGCAGTCTGCAAGGAAGTCCTCCAGTCCATGTGAGAGTTAGAAAACACGTTTCTTCTGGGCAGATGTGTCCCTGAGCTAGGGCATTTAGGAGTATGGCCTGGACTTCAGCCTCTATTTGTTCTCTTAGCTAGCTGCCCTTGAACAGTGTACAACCTGCTCAACAGCCCTAGGCAGGCAGCCTCTCAGCTGCTACCTTACTCTCTGACCTGTATCTATCTTCTCCTTCCTCTCTTCCCTGTCCCTCAGGCCTGGCAACCAGGGGGGAAGGCCAGTGGATGCCTCTCGCCCTGGGCAGGCTGCAGCCCCCATGCCATGTCCCTCTCCTACTCACCCAGGACGGGTGGATGGACAGGCCACAGAAGGCTCCAGGTTCTGGGTCTCTGACCCTGTGCCCTGGCGGAGATGCAGAGGGCCCCTTCCTGGCCACAGCCTTTCTGTCCCAGTCATCTCGTGAGATGCTGCTGCCCAGGGACAGCCTCAGTGTAGGCAGCGTCCGTCTTGTGGCAGGGTCTCCAAGAGCAGGTTTGCATCTGTGCTCTGTGACCTGTCCTCTGGGATCTCAGTGCTGTCCTGGGCCTGGCTGATACTCAGACTGTAGCATTCCTAGGCACGGCCAGGGTGCTGGAGTGGGGGTGGGGGTGGGGTGCCCTGGGGTAAAACCAGCCTTTTTTCCTTACTTTAATTTATTTATTTATTTAGTTTGTGGGTAGGTCTTTGGGGGAGGGGATTGAGTTGCCATCCCCCGGACCCCTAGAAATGGTGCCCTGGTGTGCGGAGTACCTGGCGAAAGAAGGCTGCAGAGGTAGTTATCACTCAGAATCTTCCCCAGGCTCCAGCACAAAGTCCATAGCCATCTCTATTTACCGTGAATTAGAGCTCCATAAAAGGGGCTGAATTTGGAGGCGGCCTGTCAAATTGTGTCCATTTTACAAAGAGACAGACTGAGCCTCCTTAGCCCTGGGGCTGGTGAATCACCCAGAGCCACAAAGTGCCCTTCCTCTCTGGGCTGCAGCAGGGTTAGCAAAGTTGGCTCAGACGTGTCAGGAGGCCCAAGAGCTTCCCCTTCCATGAGGACATAAAAAGTTCTGGAAGGCTGAAGGAGGGGAGTCTAGCTTGGGCCAGGGAACACGGCTGGGAAGGTCTACTCATAGTAGAGCAGGGAGGCTGTTCTTAGGAAGGCTCTTCGCCTCCAGGAAAGATGGAGGGAAGGGGCCTGGTCCCAGCACCTCTGGGTTACTCCTGGTTCTGGGGTGGAGTGTCCCCTGGCCCCTGCTCTTAGGCTATAGCTCTCAGCCTTGCCTGCCCTACTCTGATAGGCCATGGGCTAGGGCCTCTCTCAGAGTCTCAGCCTGGTCCCCCACCTCCTGCCAGGCTCCCAGCCCTCTTCCCCCTCCAGTGGCTTTTCACGGCCATCAGAGACTCTGCTCGCTGTGGCTGGCAGAGTATGGAATTCTAGGCCTGGCCACCTGCGTGGCCCTGGCCAGGTCATAGCCCCTCTCAGCCTCAGCTGCAACCTCTGTAAAATGATTGTTTGGGGGAGGAGAGCAGACTCTCTGTGGGACTCTTGGGAGTTCTTTGGTGAGGAGCCCCTATGGGGTGGTGGGTGGGACAGCACCAGGGGTTAGAACACCAGGCTGGGCCTTTGCCCCTGCCTTGCAGTGGGTCCCTAGAAAGTCATGGTTCCCCTGTGGGTCTCTGTCCCCAGCCACTGACCCTGGAGACCTCTTCCATGGGAGTAGGGTGGGGTGGGCCAGGGGGTGACCCTGTACAGTCAGGAGTCTCATGTCAGAGGCAAGGGAAGGTCTTAAGTGCAGGGGCTGCGTGGCTTGAGGTTTGGGGAGAGGAAGCCATCCGTATCACCGTCTCTGTTAGTGCTGGGATAGTTGCTGCCTCCTTTGTGAACTTGGATCGCTGTGATTGTGAATAAAGGTGATTTCGTACCAGCCTGAGGGCTGCGCTGTGCTGTGTGGAGGGGTGGGGAGGGAGGGAGGGTCGGGGTGGGGGTGAACGGCCAGGTGTCCTGGAAATGGAGGGGAGCCAGCAATGGGGGAAGACTCCCTGGAACGGGGGACTGGAGTGTGACCTGGGACTTGGACAGTAGGGGCTGGAAGGCCAGATGAGCCTTGTAAGTTAAAAGGGAGAAGCCACTGCCCTTTGGTGGCCTCAGATGCTCGGATCCTTGAGGAGCTGTGTTTACTGGGGCAGGAGTAGTGAGAGTCCACAGGCCTGCTCAGCTGTGTTAAGGCTGAGGTGGGCTCAAACCTGGCCCCAAACCCTCGTGGGGTGACACTGCCATCTAGGGGCTAATGGGAGGATGACAGATCCATCACACAAGTCAGGAGGGGCCAGTATAGGTGACAGCTGGATAGGAAAGGGAGGCCCCTGGCCAGGGACCTTTAAAGAAACCTAGATGTGCTCAGTATATCAGTTTGGCTGTAGGAACTGGGAGTGGTGGAGCGGGTCTGGGGTGTGGGGACAACGTGGGCCTCATGCTCATTTGGTGGGGCTGGGACTCCAGCACAGAGCATGCCTGCCTTCCTGCCCCCTCTCCTGGGATGATGCTCCAGTCCCTGTGCCTGGACAGCCCAGCCCTGTGTGCAGATGGAGTCCAGCAAAAGCAATGGAGGATCAGGGGTTCTGAGCTGAGGGGCCAGCTAGGCCTGCTGGATGTGGGTCTTTTGCCCCAAGATCTGCATCTCTCTTTTCTCAAAGCCTTGGCCACTGCCCAGAAAGCTTCCTGAAGCAGGGGAAGGCAGGGGAGTGGGGGAAGGGAGGAGGAACTTGAGCGTGGCTCTCCGCAACAAAAGTGGCCACTTACCTGCCTCCCCTGCCCCCTACACCTCCCCACCCCCTCACCCCCCCTCCAGCCTGGCGTCCTCAGAGGGCCAGAATGCTGTGTTCTAGATAATGTGGCTTTTGCCATTCAGCTGGATGGCTTTTCTGATGGCAGGGAGAATTAAGAGGTGATTCTGTTCAGTTAAAAAGGCCAAAAACTTTATTTAGTTTTCTGGGAAATACAAGATGTAAACATAAACAAAATACAAAACAAAAAAACCCAAATCTTACAGTCTAGAAGCATGCCAAGACAGAGTATTTTCTGCAGACCAAAGAGTCCCGTCAGCATGATATAGGACACCTGGAAAGTGGCAGGCCAAGGGGTTGGGTCCCTTCCCCAAGGACACTGCATTTTTGTGATGAGGAAAAAAAAAAAAAACTATTAAAAATATTAGAAACATGGAGATAGTTTAGCACCACCATGGATCCTGGAAATTTTTTAGCACTCAAATTGACTGCGCTGAGTTCAATGTCCTTTCCTTCAGTTTCTCTGCTAAGGGCAGAAGAGAACGCAACCCCCTGCTGACCCCACGGAGCCTGCTAGGAGCTGGGAGGGATTAAGTGGACACCATGAAGAGCCCCCCAAAGTTCTGGAGCCTCAGAGACATCCAGCAGTTCACATGCAACCATGCAGTCCACAAACCACACTTTAGGGACCTGCCACTCACATCTTCATTCATAAGTCACCTCCCTGCAGGCCTCTCAGGAATTGTCAGTGAAACCCTCTTTCCATCCTATGTCCCGGTAAAAAAAACCAAACCAAAACAAAACAAAACCCCCAAAACCTGTTGTAGAGAACAAGTTGCAGATCTGAGAAAGGTGGCTCTGTTGACCCTTCTTTCTCTGAAGTAGGTGCTTATGGAAAGGTACCTTGGTGCCAGGCCACCGAAAATGAAGGGCATGTCTGTGGAGGAGTGCGCACGGCACCTTGTCTTCTGAGTCACACCTGAGGTGTGACTCAGCAGGCCGAGCAGCCACGGCTATCAGTGGAGATTCTCACGAATACTGGTGTCAACAGAAGAAAAGATGAGGCTGCCTTCCTCCCAGACATGCTTGGTGGGATCTGGACCCTGAGCTTCCAGTTTGGGGGCGGGGGTCATTACTATACAATCCATTATGCTCACTGGTCTCTAATCGATTCGAGCAATTTGAGAGGCTAGCTCTGGGTTGGACAAAGGGATGTGGGCAAAACCTGCTGGGAACCTAGGGGATGGAAGAATGTTCTGGAGTGAGAGCCTCCAAACTCAAAGATGGCTTTGTTGCTAGCAACTTTCCTGTCCCCACTGAGCAAATCAAGGACTGTTCCTTAGCAATATCCTAAGGACCCAGGTTGTGGCCCAGCAGGTAGCTGTTTCCTCGGGTCAGCCTCTTCTGTGGCCAAATCTTAGGGCTTTTCCAACCTGTTCTGGCTGGACCCTTGGGTGTTGAAACAGTAAATTCCTTCTGTACCTGTTCTCTTTCTCCCGAAACACTCAGTATTGACTTCTTCCTTCTTTTGAATAAAGACTAAACTCCAGCCTCCAAATCCTCTCAGCCTTCTCACACTTTTCCCTTTCTGCCTAGAAGACATCCTCTTCTGGAAGCCGCCTTCCCAGGGAAGGGACAGTACGCCCAGCTGCTCCAAACATGCACACACGCATCACGCCAACGTGCCTCTCGCTTGCCTCCAACATGCTCGAGCCGCCCTTCTGCTTTAAAACAATTCTCTCACATGCGCTCTCTCCCTCCTTTCACCTCCTGAGGCCCAGCCCTTAGCCAGGGTGGTACTGGGAACTAAAGGAGGAACCTTCATCTCCAAAATCCATTCTCTAAGGCCACTAAGTTCTAGGACTGGGATGGGGAAGGGGGCTGATTGTCAAGGTCAAGTGCAAACCCAAGATTCAAAAGTTTGGATTGGGGAAAGGAGATTGCATGGTAACCCTAACCTAATAGGAGGTTGGGATCACAGCCTTAGAAAGTAGAGCCCTCTACTCGGTCTGGGAGCACCAGTGAGCCCAACTTCTGGCTGCGGATCTAGGCGCACAGGACAAAGTAAGAGGGAGGCTGTTTTTCCTGAAACAAGGCTGCAACCTCATCCTGTCACTGTCTCTGGTCACAGAACTTGAGAACCACTGAGGCCACCTCAAATAGGGATCACGATTTAGGCAAAGACCTCAGTTAGGTCAAGGCCCCCCTACGCTCCCCACTGTTCCTGTGACATGCCCAGTTGGGGCCTGCAGTCTGGTGTGCGTGCACATGCGGGTCTACCGACCTATGAGCAGCAGGCTTCCCCACCCCAAGCAGCATGACCACCCTCAGAAACACAAGAACTGAGGGCTAGTGGCTCTTACTACCTGGGGACTCCCGCAGTGATAACATGCATGGCAGCGGGCGGGGTCGGCCTGCCGGACAGCACATCTGTAGGTGGTGACCCAGTCCAACCGCATCTTCATTTTGGAGCCCGGGATGATGGCCTAGGCTGCTTCTGCTAGATCTGTTAATGCCAGTGTGAAGTTTCCAACAAAATAATAAAATAATTACAAAAAAAAAAAAAAAAAAAAAGACACATTGCACTCTCCAGCCAGAATTACGTGTGAGTAACACACACTTGCTGCCAGAAGCTGCGAGTCTCATGGGACCTGCCCAATGCCAAGGACTTGTAAAATGGAGACAGCTTGCCCGGTGTTTATTCTCTAACCCCGTGCTATTTAGTTCAAGTGGGAAATTACCAACACACACACACTCACTCACTCTCTCAACACACAGCCCTCAAAAAAAATGAGGGAATCTTAATTCTTCAGCAATGTGGATGATTCTCTTTCCAGAGAGCTCTGTATCGAGATTCTCAAAGATTGGACACATAGATGTATACACTCCAAGGAGAGACACCCACACACGGGGGCACAGTCCCACTTGGGGCACACAGATCCATATTTGTACAGAAATTCAGCAAACGGAGGGGTTGGAGCAGCAAGCATACAGTACTGGAGATGGAGAGGACAAGCCTGCGAGGACGTCCCTGGAGCCCCGAAGGGCAGAGCTCCAAGGGCTTGGACCCAGAGACTTCCCATCCTGCTGCTTTCTCGACCAGCGCCAGGTGAGGAAGAGGCCAGCTCAGTTACCCACTGTGGGAAGCTGTCTACAGAGACCTGAGTAGGCCCCTTAGATGCTTCTCTCAGGCCCTCTGGGAACTGTCAGGTGTTAATTAAGCAAGAGGCAGGGCTCACTCCTCAGGCTGAAGTCCTTGAGATGAATGGGTGGCCCAAGCTTAGCACCAGGCCTAGCTGCAGGCTTGTGGGAACTGGTGTCTCACTGGGGTATGTAGGGCTCAAGGCACCCACATATCCCTGAAAAAGGATTTGGTTACATTAAGGGTTCCTGCCCATAAACTGAACTGAGGTTACATAGTTTTAGAAAGATTCAAACACACATCAAAAGGATCATGGCCCAAACATCAGGAGACTGGGGTGAGAGAAGGCTGCTGGGAGTGACTTTTTGAGACCGGCCTTTCTGGGCAGCTGGCTGAAAAACAATGGAAATGAAAACAAGGAACCGTTCCTGGATGTCCTTGCTCTGCTCCGAGGGCTGGGGCCCCGGGAGGTCAAGAGCCCCATGCCTCATCCCTGAATCCCTCCTGGGCGGAGGACACCCAACAGAAGAAGGGGCTGCCCTCTGGGAGGGAGCCCTGCCACCTTGCTGGGGGGCGGGGGGGCAAAAGATCAATATCCAGAAGGTCACCTGTCTGCTCCAAAGCTATGGCTCCCTTCCAGCAGCCCCGCCTCCTCCCACTGACACACGGGGCCACCAGGCCTCCCGCCACTGTCCCAACAGGCCCTTGCAGCCCTCGATAATATTGCACTTTCCTGTCTCTCAGATTGTTTTCATTTTCGATTGAGAATGCAAAGTATTGGGAGAGGAAGGGGAAGTGAGTAACCTTAAAGAAATAATATATTAGTTAAATACAAAAAAAAAAAAAAAAAAACCAGGAAAAATAGGGGCTACTTTTTTTTTCCCCTAAAATAAACTACCAAAACAATGTCTAAACTTAAATAGTTCTACGCCTACTCTGCAAATACTAGTAATATGAAAATAATGCTCAACCGAAATTCCCTTGTCTCTTTTCCTTAGACGATAAAAGTAGTAACATGCCTTGCTGAGGAAAGCGATGGATACAAATACCAGTAAGATATGCTGCTCTAACATCTGAAAGTGATTAAAACGGTTCTATATAATGCCTTCGTCAAGATGGAGAATCGAGAGGAAGAAGGAGAAGCCTCTGAGGGCAGGCGAGGGGTGGAGGGCAGAGGCTGGATGGCAAGACAGGGCCCCGCCACGGCCACCCCTCCTGGCTCTCTCTCGCTTCCCCCGAGGTCCCTTGGCCCAGTGGGAACAGCGTGGCAGGCCCAGGGACCCCAGCCAGGCCCACTGTTTGAAAGTGGGAGAGAGATGAAGACTTTTTTTTCCCCTTGTAATGAAAGAAAAAAAGTCTTTAAGCTGAAAGAAAAAGCACCAAATGATGCATCTTCGGGCATTATATAAAGCTCAATAATGACCTCAGAAGGGCTCATTATGGTTAAAGTTGCAGTATACAGCAATACAATGCCATTTCACATTTTCAATCGCAACTAATGGGAAACTGGGTTTGGACACTGCTGAGATTTCATTTTTCTTTTTCCTTTTTTTTTTTTTGTCCGATCTGGTGGTTTTCCTCCAGATGGGTCAGAGCCACAGGGCCCTCCCTCCTCCACCTGCTGCTGGCGGTACTACCCTCCAACATCACAAAGCAGCTCAGTAGCTCTAGGGAAAGGCCCTCTTGCCCAGGGTGGGGCTAGGAGTCCAGGGGCACCAGGCCTGGCATCCCCTGGCATGTCTGAGAGGGACTGGCATGCACCCTTCTTGCTTCAAGTATTCATATTATCTTTGGGTTTGCAGGGTTTGTGTTGTGTTGGGAGTCAGGGCGTGATGAGGGGGTGAGGTGCGAAGGTGGGGTATGGCAATCCCTAGTCACTGCCCAAATCTACATGCTGTCACCAGGTGGCAGCATTCCCCACTTTTCCTTAGAGGCCTGAGCAACTCCCAGCCGTCCTCAGGGGGCTGGATGTCACAATGTAAACATGATGACCATTTGATAAACTACAATGGGGATGGGAAGGAGCGCAAGGATTGGTGCAGTGGGGTGCAAGGATTGGAGCCATGAACTAGCTACGTGGTTCTGGAAAGTAATTTCCTGTCCTTGGGCTGCAGTGAAAGAGGGAATGGGATGGAGTGACTTTCGAGGTCATATGGAATGACTATCACTTAGAGCACTGGGGATTAAGGAGAGAGGGTCCTGGGGGAGCATGGGTGCTGGAGAGCCCCGGGGGGCAGTGCAGACAGTGAGGAAGGGCAGGGAAAGGCAGGCTCTGGGGAACACCGTGGTCCAGTCCCAACTGAGATGCTCTGTGCTTGGCAGATGTGTCCTGCACTCCCTCCTGGCCTGGCTGGCACGTTACTGATTGAACTGGCTCAGTGCAGACATTGGAGGAACGAGGCCGCTGGGGCCCTCCCCCTGGAAGACAGCTACATGGAAGGTCCTTTCACCCAATAGTCACTCTACTTTTAAATTTTATTTTAAATAATCATAAATTACTTCTTTTTCTTTTAATAAATATGTGCTGCTTAAAAATGAGAAAAGTATATACTGCATCTTTAAGTAATGCACTTTGCTCTCTGGGTTTCTTTCCATTCCACCTTATTAAAGTGCATTAATTAAAAAATAATGAACCACTTCTTTATCATTATTGTTCAAATAAGTCCAAATAATATTAATATGAAGACACTAAACCACTACCATTAGTACTGCAACCTAGCAGATTAACTCAATATCCTGCTCTATTTAATACTGTCCAGCAGAAGAAAATTAACTAATTTCAATTTTAAACTCACAAACAAAACAAAAGGAAACAAAATCTCACCACGGCCCTTCAACAAAGAACAGGAGCAGTCTGCTGTAGCTGCCAGGCATCAGTGTACAGGAGGGAGGAGGGCCGGGGAGATGCCCAGGCGAGGCCTTGGGGATGTGGGGGCGGGTGGGGCATCAGGCACGGAACACAGGGTCTCGAGCCGATCTTCAGGCAACATACACTGCCTGGGTGGGGGGCAGGGGTACAGGGAAGGCCTTTCCTCCTTTGTAGAAAACACCAACCCTTAGTCCAGGCCTCTGGCAGCTGAGCTGGTGGCTGTGAAGCCCGATCTGTCCACAGTCAAGGCACGTGTGGAATTCCACTCCCAGCACAGGGGGAGTCCTTGGGGAAGCCAAGGCTTCCAGAGGGTCCCCTCTGAAACGTCAACAATTGAAAGACACAACCAAAGTTGACAGGGACTTTATTCTCTCCTCTCTTCACGGGGGCACTGTACTCTGGGAAGGCCAGAGCGGCTCCCAGCCTGGGGTCCTCCATCTTTCCGGGTACCTGTGGCATCAGGTGTAGGCAGGGGGTGGCTTGTGGTGACTGGCCCATCTGGGGTCCCCTTGGCCCTCGGTGGGGGTGCTGGGTACTTCTCCAGTTCCTGCCCGGGCGGGAGAACATATGCAGAACGGCGGTCACCCAGCAGCTTGAGTGCTGCCTCTTCTGGATGAGCCCCTCCTCCCTCCTGGGGACGGTTCTGCCCCCCGCTGAGGCATCTCTGCTCTGCCAAGTCTGGGACCCGGGCCTTCAGCCCGGGTATTGTCCGCAACAGTGGAAACCAAAGGAAAGGACTTCGGCTCGTGGAGGGAGAGAAAGGGAAACGCAAACGAAACCACCAACCTCCCCGTGAGAGCACAACAGAAAAGCCCCATCTGCTCATTATCCTGTCCCCCATGAGGCTGACCGCCCTCCGGCCCCCAAACAACCCCTAAAATAAGACCAAAACCCAAGGGCTGACACAGAAGCCCCAAATCAATAAAACTCTCCCAAAACATGCAAAAGAATTGCCCACCCAATAACGCCCCAAATAAAGTCTGTGCAGATGGTGAAGAGACTGACGGCTTTGCCCACCCTCTCTGTAAACTCTGGGGCTGCTGGTCCAACACGGACAGGATGCCCCAGGCCGGGCAGACTCTCTCCTCAAGGCCAGGGACGGTGTCGGGTAAGCAGGGTGATCCTCTCTGGCACCTGCAGAACTGCTTTTCCTTCACCCAACAGACACTGACTGTGGCCTGGCCCCGGGGCAGGCTGAGCTCCCAGGAGACGCCTTCCCAGCCCCAGAGCCACCGAGGTGGGTGGGTGGTGACGGTCCCGGAGGAAACCAGCACAATTCACAAATACAGGTTTAGGGTGATACAAGCGCTACCTCCGGTGGCAAGGTGCTAGCAACAGAAAGCAGGCTGGGTAGGGGCAGGGCACGGGAGGCCCCCGCCATCACATCTTTTCCAGATTTGCAGCCAAGGCACAGTTGGGAGTTCCTGCGGGGCCTGTCCCAAACGGTGCCAGGTCCATCAGCCAAGTCACCGAGGTGCCCGCGTGGGGCTTAGCTTCCTCGCTTCTGCCTCGCTTCAGACCTGGTGCTCCCCTGCCCGTTCGCTTCCCTGCTCAGTGTGGGCCGCCGCCAGACCTTACCTGCCAGCTGGGAGGCAGCCCAGAGGGGAGCATCTCTGAGGTCACGCATTCTGCAGGGCTTACCGCTGGCCCCCCACCCCCTCCCAGTTTCCCTTTCCCCTTGGTCTTCACCTCACCGCTCATCCACACCAAGGCCGGGAGGACCCATGCGCCCCCCCACCGTTAGTTCTTTTTCTCCAGGTAGTTGGAGGGCACCCAGCCTTTGAAGGGCTTCGCCCCATCCAGGATTTGGCAGTACCACCAGCCGTTGGGGTTCCTCTCCAGGACCTCCATGGACACCCCCTCCTGGAAGCCTGCTGTCTCCTCATCCCCCTCATAGTCCGCAATGGAGACATACACGTCTTTGAGGTTGTTGTGGATGAACTGGGACTTCTCGATGGGCTTGGGGCGCACAGGGGACACGGGGATGCCGTTGCGCTGGGCGGGCAGCAGAGGTGGGTCCGAGCCCTGGCTGGCAGCCCGTTCGGCCAGGCGGCTCTTGGCCTCCGCAGCAGCGGAGCGCGCAGTGCTGAAGGAGGAGTTCCGGCGGACGCCTCGGAGGCCATCGGTGGCTGTCAGTGACTCGTTCCTCCGCAGGGCGCAGGACAGGTTGTTGTCCTTGGGTGGTGGGGATACGAACACCGACTGGGGCCTGACTGCCACCTGCCGCACTCCGTTCCTCATCTTCACTGCCCCGGCTGCCGAGGTCTTGCTGAAGCCCCCTGGGGGCTTGGAGGGGATGGGCGGCGTGGCCCTCTTGTTCTGGTTGACTGTGTTCAGCGCTTGGACCCGCTTCTCGATCTTTTCCAGGCTGTCTGACTTGCCCTCATTCTGCTTGCTTTTGGCGCTTCCAGGGTCTGGCTCTTTGCCAGAGGAGTCGGGCTGCTCATCCTCACCAAGCACCAAATAGTGGGAGGGGGCCCAGCCCTCCAGCTCCCCAAATCTCACGTACCACCAGCCGCTTCCCAGCTTCTCGAGTACCTGCACCTCCACGCCCGCGGGGAAGCTGATCTCTGAGTCCTGGACCTTCTGGTAGGCGCTGCACGTCGTGTAGGAGGTGGCCTGCCCTTCTCGTCCCTTCTTGGCGGGACATGGGGGTGTGGCGGCTGGGGGTGTAATGAGGTCCGCAGAGCCTCTTCGGGAGCCCTCGCCGGGGCCTTCGAAGCCTGTCTGCGGGGGCAGCTCTGAATCCTCACTCTTCGAGCCCTTGAGGCCGCCCCGGAGCTGGCCTGTGGGTCTCAACTGGCGCCGTAAAGTGCTGATGTCCATCCTCTCTTGGCTCTGGGACTCTGCTCGGCTCAGGAACGGCTTGGGCCGGACTGATGGCTTGGCCCGGGCACATGAGGTTGGCCCAGCCTTCAGGTCGGCATCCCTTTTTGGTCCGACCGTGGGGGTGCCACGGATGCCTGCGTCCGAGGCAGAACGGGGCTTCAGGTCGCCACTGTTCTTGGATAAGGAGGAAGAGGAGGAGGAGGAGGAACAGGTGGTATTGATGGTGATGGACGAGGAAAAGGAGGCCGAGGAGTGGTTCTTCCCCAGTTCTGCCTGGGCGTTCTTCTCCGCCTTGAGCTTCAGGAGTGATGACGATTTGGGGGAGCCTGATTTGGGGGAGTTTTTCCGGGCAAGGGAGAGAGGGGAGCCTCCGGGGGAGTCACTGTCCCGGGAGGAGCGTCTGGCTGACAGGGTGTCCTCTGCACATGGCCGGAAGCCCTCGTTCTCATAGATGGTCTCCTCCTCCAGGGCCACATCCTCCGAGGAGCCGCCCACCCGAAAGCGGGCCCGCTGCAGCGAGGAGGCAGGTGAGGGCTTGTGGCTCTGGGCAGGCCGCCGGTCTCCCGAGCCACTGTCTTCCGTGGGCTCCTCACTCAGCTCCGGCTCTGAGTCGAAGCCAAAGGCAGGGATGTCATACTCAGGCTCCTCGTACTTGAGCTTCAGGGGGGAGTCCTGGCTCTCCGTGGAGCCCACTGGCCCCTCCTCGGCCTCCTTGGGCTTGCTAGGAGGTGCTGGGGGGGGTACCTTGGGCCGAGTCAGTGTGCTCGTACGGCGGCTCAGGTTGGGCTTCTTGCGCTTATCGATGTATGATGCAGGGGCCCAGCCCTCCTTCTCACCGATCTGCACATACCACCAACCGCCCGAATTCTTATCGATGACCTAGGGGAGAGGGTGGGCAGGCCAGTGAGTTGGGAGGATTACTGGACCCTACGATGTGCCAGGCTAGGACATATGGTCTCCATTTTACAGATGAGCAAGGAGAGTTACTGAGTAAGTGGCCCAGGGTAGTAAGTGCTGGGCTGGAATTCAAACTCAGGTTCCTACTACTCCCCAAGACCCTCTCTCCTGGTCCTCCAAATCTCCATCAGCACTCTGGTCAAGCCAGCCTCATCTACAGACCCTTGCTTCTCCCCCTAGGCTATGCATTTAGAAAACCTACTGCTTCCAGTGCCGGCAGAACCCAACTGGCCAAGGATCCATATGTATAAAAAAATGCTCTTCCACTGCTTCTCATTCTATCCCCAGTATTTCTAGGTCTTCCGTTAGTAACACTGGAAAAAGTATCTCAGGTCAACCTTCTTGGCTCAGGTTAAGTGTCTGACTGCAGCTCGGATCATGATCCCAAGATCATGTCAGGCTCCCTGTTCAGTTCGGGGTCTGACTATCCCTCTCCCTCTGCCTTTCCCGTACTCCTTTTCTCTCTCTCTCTGTCAAATGAATGAATGAATGAATGAATGAATGAAATAAATGAATAAATAAATTAATAAATAAATAATGCTTTAAATAAAAGGAAAAAAGAACCAAAAAAAAAAAAAAAGTATCTTAGGTCAGAAGAAAATGGGAAGATGCAGGTGAGTTGAACTGGGAGGTACGGCCTGAGATCAGAGCCTCCCTGCAGAACACCTCCCTGGTGGCCCCACTGCCTGTGGTCATTTCACTGCATGTGGGATCCCAATGAAATCCACTGGCTGAAAGGATTTCTTCAGGTAAAATGGTTTCCTATGGGAAGGATGAGGGGCTGTCAGTCATTTCCATGTTAGTATAAACTAGTTCAAGGAGCTTCTTAACTGCTATTTGAGATTGGCTAAAGGCTAGGATTGTGGTGCTGGGTGTGCTGCAATATTTGGATTGGGGAACATAAAGGGAAGATAATTTGGGATTGTGGGACACTCCTGGAGGAGGTATTGGAGAAGGGGTGGGGAAGAATGAAAAAACTGGCACCAGGGGAAGAGGGACCGGGAAGGAAGAGAGAGAGAGGCTGCTGAAGGTAGGCTCTGCTTGAGACCAGCCCTCTGCAGCCCCCACCAAAGAGGAAAGATTTTTCTCCTTCCTTTGATTCTAAATTCCTTCTTTCACCCAGCCCACCCCATGCTTAAAATTTAAGCTTGGGCAGATCCTAAGGTATGACAGTTTGGAGCTTTAGAGGCTCTTCTGGAAACCCAGGCACCACTGACAGAATGATTTCTCTTGGAAACTTAGTTCCAAATCCAAGACATGGGATTGAAAACATTCACACTGGGGACACCTCCCCCACAGGCGAAGACTGCCCTAGGGCTCTTCTGAGGGTTCTGTCGGTGTTAATCGGATTTAACTCCATTACTAAACAAAACCACTCCAGAGAAATGACCTCTTCACAGCTCTTCTCTGTCCCCGGCAATAGCCACAAAGTAGAGTTTCATAAATGCTAGGCTAGGAGGGAGCACCACAGGGTCTGTTACCCCACTGAGCTGAGACAAATAAAGCCTGAGGAGAGAAGTGACTCTGTCAAAGGCTAGGGGCCCCTGCGGTGTGGATGTGGCCCGAACCCAGGTCCTTAGTACCTCAGCTGTGTGGACCACATTCTCCCTACAGCAGCACTGGCTAATGCGAGTACTTCAGAACCTCAGCAGCTCAGGTACTCCTGGGAGACAGAGCATGCTACAGGCGGATGGGTCTGGGCAATGCTGCTCTTCTAGTCCTCTCTTAGAGATGCAGGGACATCCCTATAGCGCGGCCTCTGAGAAGTTCTGCGATCAAAACCACACAACTGGTGGATTTTGTTTAACTCACTGCCCTTCAAACGTGCTCAACCACAGAAGCCCCCTATGTCAAAGCACCTCCATCACCAGCCCCTCCACCCCCACCCCCAGTATGTTTTGGAAACCTGCTGTGAGAGAAGCACTGGTTGGAGACAGGAGTCCTGGATTCTGGTCCTGACTGGCTTAAGGCAAAGTTTTATCCCTGGGGGTCTTGCTTTTGTAGCTTGCCTGCCCTGCCTGCCACCCCCCCCCACAATGCTGCCAGCAAGGCATAAATGGGAAACATGGCAGGTCTTTGAGCAGCATGACTTAAAACCCTCAGCTTCATGGCCCGAGGCTCACCTCCGCCTTCTGTCCACCCCGAAAGCTGATCCCGTCAGAGATGCACGACTGGAATTCGGCAATGGTGTAATACTCCACCTCGACAGAAGGGGGCTCTGGCGGCTTCGGCAGCTGGAACCCCTGTGGCAGGGAAGGGCTGAGTGAGCAAAACCCACCTGATCAGCGGGAGGGCAGCCTGCCTGTCCAGCAAGGATCCATCACCTGAAGCTCGGGCTGTCTCCCCCCATCAGACGGTTCTCCCTAGCAGGCTCTCCACTCATAACCTACGATTCACTTGAAACTCCTCTGAGCTATCAAAGTGATCAGTCAGTAGCAGTAGCTTCCACCCCAACATCTCTGGAGGTCCAGTTTATAAATGCGTCAACAGCTAGGTCCCAAAATGAAAAATAAAAGCAGAAGTCATCGTAACGAAGCCTGTGCAAACCGCCCTGTGGGAGGAGGGCCACGGCCTTAAGTCTAAGTGAATGGCCACAGGGCTGACATCTGGCTGCAAAGGCAGGGCCAGGAAACACAGCCCCTCTTTGGAGAGGGGCAGGAGCGTGAGGGGACGTGGAGACGGGTCAGGAGAGCTCCTGGTGGGTCATCGCAATGCTGCCAAATGGTCAGGCGAGCACTGGATAGAACGCGGGATCCTTTGTTCTGTGGGCAGGGTAGAACCTGGGTGGGTTACACCAATGTCTCACACCATGACATTCAAGGACACTGAGGATTTGGCTGCAGCCAGGACTTCTGAGCCTTGTTCATTTACTTTACAAACATTTATCGTGCATCTTCTGGGTACCAGACACCGGGCATTTAATAGTGAGCCAAGATGACAAGCCCCTTGCCCTTATGGCGAGAACACTCTAGTTTCATCTGGTTTTTACTCTGGTCAAAATGGATTTTGTGCCGCCCCATTACTTTTAGTATGACCCAGTATCATACAAAGGGGTTAACGCAAAACAAACAAAAGAGTGTGTATGGGCGGGGGGGGGGGGGTAGGGAGAGGGAAGCAGCTGTGGTGTAACAGGAAGACCTCAAAAGACCTCTGCCTCGCAGCTGGATACATGTGGGCTCCAATCTTAGCTCAGCAACTCACCAGCTGTGTGGCCTTGGGCAAAACCTGTGACCTCTCTGAGTCTCAATTTCCTCATCTATAAAATGGACCATGAAGAGGATTACTGAGATATATAACTTCTGGTCCAGCCAGGGACACAGGAAGAGCTCCACAAATAGAAGCCAGAGCTGACCACTTCTAAAACACCACCCTATTCCTTGGAACATCCTCCACGGCTCGGCATGTTCTAATCCTGCCAATCACAGCCCAGCTGCCTTGGGTCACAGTGAGCAAAGGGCAGAAGGAAGCTGGTTTGGAAGGACTGGGTACGGTTCAGCGCACTTTCCCTGCCCTGGTGCCTGGCCCTGCAGGCGTGTGAGCGAGCAGATGTGGCCCAGGCCTCAGCCCAGCCAGGTGGTACCCAGCGGCGTCTAGCTGGGAACAGCAGCCCTGCCGCCGCCAGCCCCGCATTTGGTCAGTGTGGAAGGAATGACCCCCTTCTTGCCAAAATCAAGTCTGCCTGAAAATAATCCCTGCCTGGGGCTGAGAGAGATGGGAGAACAGGAGAACTCACCATTAAGTCATGTTAAACTCGAGGGGACAGTGACATAGGAGCTCTCCTGGGGCTTCTGGGCAGGGTCGCTGTGGTGTTGTTTCGAGGGATCTAACCCTTAAAACCTGCTTACTGAAGGCCCAGGGGCTGTTGCTGCTTCCTCTCCAGGGCAGAGGTCACGGATCACAGTGACCCTTGCTATGAAAACCCAATGAGACTCCAGAGACCTTTCTCCGAGCGTGGCAGACAGGCCTTCCGACAGCCACAGATGACGTAGGAAACGGAAACCTGCTCACATCATCCCCCTTCATCCTTCCTGCTTTAGGAGATGGCTGCCACTGTCCCCATCTTACAGATGAAGAAATTAAGGCTTGTGGAAGGTAGCAGACTTGCCTGGGGTCTTGCTCTTCTTAAGTGTCACTAGTGGAATATGAATCCATGCCTGGCAGGCTCGAAGCCCCATTCTTTCCACTGCACCTCACTGCCCCTGAGGATGGTTCTCTGTACTGGGGCTCTTGTCCTGCCGCCAGCATCCCTGCCACTCTAAGCCTAGTACGCCGAGTGCATGTCTGCTTCCCCGATGTCCTGGACACCAGGACTCTCAGCTACTGGAGCCAGGGATCCCAGCAAGTTGAGCCCCTCGTTTTCAGCACATGCCAGTCCTGGCTATTTACCCCTCCCTCGAGATGCTTGCCCGCCTGCCCTCTGCCCTTCTGGGCTCTGGCCTCCACCACAGCCACTGCACACTCCCGAGCCAGGAAGGCGAAGTTGAAAGGCTTCCAGGCGCACATGGACGGCTGCCCCATTTCCAGCCCCTGGCAGTGCCCTGGCCGGACACACTTGCTGGCCAGTCTAAATGTTTATGTCTGCCAGTGCAGTGGCTGGGATGGATTGATTTAGCTTTGGAGTGCAGTGCATTTTTGCATATAAACTGTCCAGCGAGGCCCCCAGAATGGCTGGGATCCCCAGGCTTTCCCCTCTGCCCCTGGCCCCACAGAGCTGGAAGTCCAGCCGGACCCTGGAAAAGCCCTGGACCGACAGGCATGGAAATGAGCCAGCCAATTAGCTGGAGCAGCCGCCATAGTACACCTCCAGATCCAGAAGAAAACAGGGAGAACTTCAGCACACATACCAGGCTGGATTCTCTGCGAGGTGGAGGCCTTGTCCTTAGGTTTGGGGAGCCTAGAACAAGAAACATGGCTTCAGAAACCCCAGCCAGCCATGGGCAACAGTGCCGGACTCTGCTTCCCTAGGTATGGCCACCTCCTGATCCTGGGGAGTTCCTAGTGTGGTCCCACATTCTGGAAGGACCCATGCTCTCAGTCCCTATAGGCACTAAAGACCTTTAACCTTCCTTGGCTGTGTTTCAGGGGATTCATGAGCCCTCTAAAATGATGTGCATGTTTCATAATGTAGAGCCGTAGAGGCATTTTTCAAGAGACAGGGTAAGTAGCTCTATCCTGTCAGATTTTCAAAGTTAGGAGCAGAGACCATGTCTATTTTTCGCTCACTACCAAATCCCTAGAAGCTAGCACAATGCCAGGCAAGAATGGGTGCTCAAAAAAGCACTTCCTGACTGCTCGCCCAAATGTTTCAAGCACCAGAGCTTAAAACCAAGTTTAGAACTAAACTAAGAAACAGCTTTCCTCCAGATTTCAAGCATGGCTGGACCTAAACAGAAGTTGGCTTCTCATAATATAGGACAATCTAACCTTGAACCGAAGATGCCATGAGCCAGAGGAGGACAGATTTGGGGGGATCTGGGTAACTGGGTTTCTCCTGTAAGGATGACGATGTTCCTAAGAATGCCCTCTAAAACTGCTTGGGGAGAGGTAAAGCCATTCCTTCCAAGTCTTTTAGGCTTCCAGTAAGTGGTGAGAGGCAACACGGAAGGAAGGGTAAGCCAGGAAAGATGCCCTGTTGGCTGTCACTCTGTAAAGCACCCTTGCGCAGGGGGCTCGTATTTCCCAGCCTGGAGGACACACTGATCTACAGAGCGACCACCTCTGGCTCTCTTCTAGGGAAGGAGGGAATGCCACAGGCTCATATACTCCTGTAGTTGACCTTCAGTGCAACAGTCATGAGGAACTGCTTTGTCTACTCATGACGAGCAGGCAACAAGTTCACGGAGTGAGGCTAGGGTCAGGTCAGTCTAGATCTCAGGAAGAAAATGATACGGGGGTCCCGCACACCCCTCTGGCTTTCCTTGCACCCTGTGACCACTTTCTAAAGAGCTGTGCAGGGAGGATGCAGGGGTCAAGGAGGCTCTTACTGATCTGGGCCCTCTGTGGGGCAATCCTAGCCACAGCTGGCGAGCCCTGGGCCAGCTTGGAGATGCTCCTCTCAGGGACGCCCAGGGCGCTGCCATTGGAGGCATTGCAGAGGATGGGCAGGCTAATCTCCTTCTTGGTGATGGGGGCCTCAGGGCCCTCGCCCTCTGCTGGTGGAGTCTCCTTATCCCCTGATGTCTTCTTGTTCAGCAGGTTGCTGATCTCCATGATGTTCCCGATGATCTCCACAGGGCCTGCGAGATTCTTCTTGCGCGCCGGCAGCTCATCCTTGGCTTTCTTCAGGTAGGAGGCTGGTGCCCAGCCCTCTTTGCCCAGGTACCTGTGGGGAGGGGCAGGACACGGCATCACCCAAGCACTGCTGCTTGCCTGACCTCACAGCCCAGGCTCCATCGGGCCTGGCCTCTCCCATGTTCTCCAAGACACCTGGCAGTCCCACTACTCTGGAGAGGAGAACTGAGGGCAGATGGAAAGCCACCTAGAACACGAATTCTTCCTGTCTCCTTCTTCTCTGTCTTATCCTTCTTGGTGTGGGCTCTCCTTCACTGCGAAGTCAGCCAAATGTGGGACATCAGGATTAGAAGATTCCTCAGGTTCTGAGGTACCCAAAAGGTAGACTTCACATAGGCCTGTTACCTCACAACAGAGAGGACAACGCTAGAGACAAGAGCAAGCATGGATGCGGTGTATTGGCTAGATGGCCCCAGCAAAGGGAAGTGTTATCAGAGAGGTGAAGAAGTGGCACAGGTAAAAGGAGGCAGGAGCCCTGAGTTCTGGTCTCTGGCCCTTTGGCAAGTCCCTACCCTGGAGCTCAATTTTTTTTTTCTCTTCTGCAAACTGTAGGGATAGAGTAGCTGCAAAAATTTATCCAGAAAGGTAAACATATCAAGAGCAACTACAAAGAGGTCCATAAAGAAGAGTGACCCGGTAGGTGAGGCATCGGTGCTACTGTGTGGGTGGTGGATGGATCAAGTTCACAGAACAAGTCCATAAACAGATGGATATGAAAGGTAACATTTCAACTTTGAGTGGGGATGAGATATCAGTAACCCATCTAGAGATGACTGGTTACCCAATTAGGAAAAATAAGTGAGATCTGGCCTCATACCTTAGAACAAAATTAAAAAAAAAAAAAAAAAAAAAAAAAAAAAAAGCTGTGTCTGTTTAATCTTGGGAGTTAAGAAAATCTTTCTAAATAGGATTCCAAAAGCCAAAACCATAAATGAAAAGACTAAAAGCACATGACTGGATAAAATGAAAACCTTTGGTACGGCAAAACAAAACCAACATGAAACAAAACAAAATGAAAATAAAATAAAAACCCATAAACAAAAGCAAATGACAAATGATAGAGCTGACTTAATTTGAGGTGATTTGATGACTTCTGAAAACAAGTTTTTCCTTTTGCCCCCATGGTGTTGAGAGCTCCTACCCAAGCCCTCGTGCAGCTCACTTCCTGGTCTAGCAGTCACTGGCCAATGCCCTCGAGTCTGGGGTGCAGCGTCCCTGTCTGCTCCCTGGGATACATCTGGCTCTTTGGAATGGCTCCTCTGTGCCAGATGTCTGACCATCCCTCCCCCTCCCCAATCTGACCCTGTTCTTGGGTGTTCATTAGGTGAGAGAAAAAAAGGAATGTGAAAGCTAAAGATTCTATCAACATGTCTGAGCTATGCTGGAAAGCTTGGGTGGGAGGTGGCTTCTTATGTTCACACCACTGGAACGAACAGGCAGGCTGTCCTGAGCTCACCTGTCTGGCCCCCTCCCCTGTTTGGGAGTTGGAAGGCAGACACCAGTTAACAAATGGACAGAAGCCAAGGGGCTAGCCTGGCTTCCCAAGGTAATGGGTGCAGACAGAAGCACAGAAATTTCAGGGGTGGATGGAACCAAAAGACGTAAAGATGCCTAATCTTACATGGGAGCCAAGAACCAAGGCTCAGAAAAGCAAAGCAAGTAGCAGAGGGTCACAGGCTAGCTGTTGGCAGCATCTGGCCCAGAACTTGGTGCTCATGCATCTCAGAGAAAAGATGAAGTAGAACTGTTGCGGCTGTTGCAAGTATTTTTCTATCAGAACAGTGGGGAGATGGGGAGCGGGGTCTCATGGGAGTGACGGTCAGCCCTGCTCACTGCCTGGAGTGCTCCCATTTCAAACCCTGCTGTATTCCTTTGGTGTTACATGGATAAAATTAGATTCCGGGCAGAGAGATGCAGGGGAATCAGGAGCGGCTGTGTGCGTCTGGGCCCAGCTCTACTCACATCTGCTTTCCAGCTCTGGAGCACGGAATGACTCCAGAGGGAAGCCAACTGGAAAAGGAGGGATGGGGAGAGAGGGAGGGGATGTGTGTGTGAAGGGAGAGGGGAGAAGAAAGACAGGAAATGAGGATCAACACAGAGCCTGGAATGCTGGGAAAGGGCATATTTCAGGGGGTGTCTGGCAGCCTCCTTAAGGTGGAATCTTTTCAGGAAAGTTTTCTCAGAGGAAGCCCCCACTAGCTAAAGAGTCAGGCCATGGGGACAAGAGTTGATTAGAAAAGACGGCTCAGATGACCTTTGGGTCATTTTTAGGAACTAAAGAGACCCTGTAGCCTTGTCGACAACCAGGCAAGTGGTTTGGGTCACCAGCCGGCATCAGAATGCTTGCTGGCCTTCCCATGCAGACTTGTGGTTGCTGGCTTTGGGGGTTGGGTCTAGTTTCTTAGAGAACGTGAAAGTTTAGGGCAGTGGCTTTGGGCAACAGGCCTGTCTTACCTAACAGAGCAGAAAGAGACACCTTGGCCCTCCTGACTGCTGTGCATGGGGCCAAGGGCAGGGGCAGCTCTGTCTTAGAAGTCACATTAAGGCCGAAGCCCATGTGGCCAATGACCTTCACCTTACCTGTCAGCACAGCCCCATCTTACCACCACCACAGTCTGCTGTGGTCTGAGATACTGTCATGGAGTGCCCAGGTCACTTGGGTCAATCCTGTTCCCACTGTGGGAGCCAGCACAGAGCATACATCCTGCCCACAGATGCGGGACTGTCGGAAACTGGGTGGAATCACTACAGCTGAGCCGCTTCCAAAGCACCCAAAAACATTTCCTGCGAACAAGGCCCCCCTGGGAGGGTGCTGGCTGGCCTCAGAACCCCAGGGCAGAGGGGACTGACTGGAGGGCAGGCTGGTAGGGGAGAGGTGAGCCCATAGGCTTTAGTTTGCTCCCGGGACTGCCAAGAAAGCTCCCCACTCCCCTCCCACACTCCCAAATGGGTTTCTCAGCTGGAAATGTAACTAGGCCCTGCACGAGGGAGGGGCAGAAGGAAGAGGCCTCGGTCCTCCCTGGCTCCTACAGCCATATGAGCCAGCCCCGCAGAGAACGGCCCGGGAGAGCCCACATCTGGGGTCCCAGGGTCGAGCTGTGGGCAGCAGGGGCTGCCTGCCGGGACCTCCACAAGGCCTGTGGATGCCAGCGCTTCAGGCGGCCTGAGCTACAGAGCGCGCCCGGCAGCCAAGGCCGGACACAGAAAACCAAATTCAGATGTGCTGGACCCTCTTGGCAGATGCCGGGTAAGGGATTGCACCACTGCCTGCAAGCTGAGCTGGGGCCCCTGGGCCCTGCTGGCCACAGCCCTGGCTCTGTTTTACGTGTTCCGGGAGAGGAGCCGCCAGACGAGCAGACTTGAGGCAGCCAAGTCCAGGCTGCAGGCGCACAGCTGCTGTCAGCATCTACCTGCCGGCTGGTGCCCACGGCCACTCTGCACTGAGCTCTGCTGCTTGGGGCCAGTGTGGCAGAGGTCGCTCTTCCTTCCGCTGAGGCTCCTACCTGATGTACCACCAGCCCTCCAAATTTTTCCGGATCACCTCCACAGTGACGCCCTTCTCAAAGCCAATCTCATCCTTGCTTTGGCTGGTGTACGGCTGCACAGTGATGTACTTCTCCTCTGTAGGGAGTGAAGCAAGAAGGCACAGTTAGCCGAGGTTCGGTAAGGCCCTCCTTCCTGTCTTTTCCTCCACTGGCCTGGCCCTGCTTCGCTGGTTGCCTCACTGCTGCTCCCAGCGTGTGCAGAAGCTGGCCAGGGCCCCAGGTGCCCTGGCTAAGCCCTGGCAGGATAGAGCTGGCTCTCCCAGCTTCCCAGCCCCGGAACAGCAGCCAGGGGGCTGGGGCCTGGGGTCCTGAGGGCACAGCCAGAGAACCTGTCCCTTGTGGGACCTGAGTCAGGAAGTCCCTGGGACGTCTGGAGGCCCCACGGCACACCCTCCCCTTCCCTGAACGTGCCGTGCTTCCATCCATGCCCCAGACTTGCTCGGAGTCCTCCCACCTCCACCCCTGAACTCCTGCCTCTTGTCTCACCCCCTGACAGCTCTAGGGGCACCTGCTTGATGAAGCTTCCCCCAACCACTAATCTGATCACCTGATCAGGTAACTTCCCCAAGAGGACTGGGGGGAACACATGTTCAATGGAAGTGGTCACACATTTTAAGACAAGGGTCTGGTGGTCAAGTGACCAGTGACAGCGCTGAGTGTAGCCATCGGGCAGGGCCTCATGGAGCCCTGAGTGGGGAACCCGTGAGTCCCACCCATGTAAGGCGCTGCCAGCTCCAGGGCCTTGCTCAGGGTCTCCCCAGGCACCAGGACGGAGGCATCTTACAGGAATTCAGGAAAACCCCCGGAGGACAGGGGTGGGGAGGCCAGGCATCTGGATCTCTTTGGCTTCTCTTCCTGCGGGGGGGTGGGGTGGGGGTCCGCTGCCTCCACCTGGGCCCTTGCCCAGGCTTCCAGGGAGGTGCTTCTGAAACCTCGCCTCTGGGGTGGAGGCTCCCCAGGGGAGCGCTCAGGTCTCAGGGAGGAGCACACATCCCTTCAGGGAGCATGAGGAGCTGAGCCAGATAGAACTGGCCCCCTGGCCACACCCTTTGAGAAGGTCCCCCCCAAACTCAGGCTTTCCCTCCTCTAGGCTATGCCTGGCACACGGTAGAGGCTCCAAAGGGTCTAGGCAGTGCATCGTTGAAAGGCAAGGGTGTCTGAACAGGGGCATGGTGTGGGAGGCTTTCTATGAGCTGAAAATAGCAGGAGGCCGGGGTCTAAGATGCCTGCCCCCCTCCTCCCAGCTCCCAACTGTGATGGCAACTCAGCGGGACCCAGATGGGCGGCCTGGTCTGAGCCTCTGGCAGGAGTGGGGGAGGGGGCAGCTGCCACCCCAAGGGCCCCCTGTGGTGGGAGGGCCATCTGTTCACTCTGGATTATCGGGTGGCTGCCCTGCCAGGCTGCAGGGACGGTGCCGGTGGGCCCTGGCCGAGTCTAAAAGGCCGCCAAAGGCAAAAGGAAGGTGACGAGCCATGGGAGCCTCCGCTATTCTTCCCCACACTCTTCTCAAGGGCCAGCTCTTCCCGGAGGCAGGGCTTTCTCACCATCAACTAAGTCCTGGAAGCTTTCAGAGTCCCATCCAACCATGCCGAGGAGAGCCGCCAAGACCGCCTGAGAACCTTGTCTAGCCAGATTCTGACTCGGGCCTTTGAGGAGTTTGGTGTTCTGCAGGCCAGCCCTCCTCTCTCCTGCCTGTTCTGGTCCCAGCTCCATTTTCCAGCAGGGCACGGTAAATCCTGGCCCGGGCTGTGGCCAGAAGGGCAGCGCCAGCCCCTGGGGATCGAGGGCTCTGAGGTTAGGGCGAGGCAAGGCCTGGGCTCCATATTTTGCTTTTGTTCAGCTGGGCTATTTTTAAAAGCCTGTGGTTCCAGCAGGAAGGCATCATTAAAGTTTTCCTAGGCAAAGTTGCTTTTGCAGGGAAAAATTACAGTCCTCCTCTTAGGCAGATCAGAGGGGCCCTGCCCTGCTGCATGGCCGTGAACGGGCCTAAAGCATGACACGTGGGCTTGGGTTCTGGAGCAGTCAGGCCCGCGCAGCAGCCCCTGCAGCCTCCAGTGTGTGTGCTGAGGACATAGCAGCAAATGCTGTGGAAGTGTCCTGCTCTCCCTTGACCCTCTCAGGGAGGGCAGAAGCAAGCCCTCTGTTTTACCCAGTAAAGCTGCACTGCTCCTGCAAAAGGCCCTGTTCTCGGTGGCCCTCAGGCTGACATGAACACAGATGTCTGGGAATCCGTGCTCCCAGTAAGAGATCTGGCTGGTTTAGAGGCCTGTCCTCCCCTGTCACTGTGCCAGTTCCAGCTGCTGAGCAGAGGGCAACTCTTCCAATCGGTCTGGGTGGGGGCTTACTCTTCCATTATGGTTGGCTTAGGGGGCGGAGGCATGGATTTCCTCCAGAGACACGCGCCATGTGGGTCTCAGGTTCCTAGCTCCCAGATCTCCCCGAGGAAGCAGAGCTGACCCCGCTCCTGGACCAGGGTCACCACCCTACCTGGGGGCAGGACTAGGGGGACCCAGTAGGGAGGATGCCCAGACTCAAATGGTCTCGGGTGGTGGCCGAGTCATTCAGGTTGCTTCAGGTCTCTGGAAGAGACTCTTAGGAATCAAAGTTGAGGAGAGAGGAGCCACAAGCTCTGGGGGCACCTCAGGTTTCTGGGAAGGGTTGAGACTGTGGTCACTCTGATGTACCATCAAAGCTTGGTGGCACCTTCACCCTAGGGAGGGCTGACCAGGCCGCCCACTGGGCGGGTGGGTGGCTGACTGGGGGAGGTGGACAGGCCTGTTTTGGTTTTGGAGGCGGGGGCTAGAGAGCCCTGCCATTTCCAAACCACAGACGCCTCCTCTTTCAAATGCTTTCCCCTCTGTCAGCAGTCTCCCTGGCTCCCCTCCCGGCCCCTACAACCTACCCAACCCCATTGCAAGAGGGCTTTTGATTCCAAAGGCCTGGTTGGCTGAGGGGCTGGGGAGTGGAGGCCCTGGGGAAGCACTGCTTCTCTCTCGTCTCGTTATATATGACCCACTGCCTGCTTCCCCCCCATCAGCTCTGCTGTTAGTGGCAGAGTTTCTCCCAGCCAGCTTGCTACAAGTTTGTCTTGGCTGCCTGATTCAACTTAGCCCTGATTTAACATAGGGCTGAGAATGGGAAATAACGTTGTTTAGGCCTCTTATTGGAGAGAGAGGGGGGGGAGAAGGAGAGAAGTTGTGAGCTTGTATTCACTTACGTATCTGTGTATGTATGATGTCCACAGTGCTGTGCATTTCACTGGGCATGTGTGTCCATGTATACCACTGTGTAACTGTGAACACACTGCCTGTGTGGCTGTGGTGTAAGGGGTCACATGTTGAGTCTGTATACGGAGCCGTATGTGAACCTGGGTGCTGCTGCAGAGGTGTGCATACAACATGAGCTTGGGCAGATTGTTGATGCCTTTGTGACTGTCAGCGTATGTGTGCAACGGTCTATGTGTGGTCACACAAGCGGGATTTTGTGTGTGAGTGGCTGTGTGCCAGGGACCACAGATGCACAGCTGTGCGCGGGCTGGAGGTGCCAGTCTGCTGCTGTGCCCGGGTAGTAGTGCTTCGTCACTTGTAAGTGTCCATGTGCTTATGGAGACAGAGTTGTTTGGGACTCAGTATAAGATGGTGTTTGGAGCAGATGCTGGAGGGAATGGGGGAAGGCCAAACCTTTGTCTCTGCTGTTTTTCCAGGCCAGCATCCCACTCTCCTCTGCTGCCAAGGCTCAGGGCAGCAACCCAGCCTGGCCCCCCAGCAACGCTGCCCCATAGTTCCTAGTTCTAGGGTGCCTCTGCTTTACGTTCCAGCTTGTTCTCACTGTTCCCATGACCTGGCCTCCTGCCCTGCACCAGCCCTCAGGGTCCAGCCTTTGCTCTGCCCTCAAGCCTAAGCTGGGCTCCCATGGCCAGTGCTCTGAGTGTGATACTGAGCCAGCCACAGGCGGTGATCACCTCAGTGTCCAGGCGTGTTGCTTGCCTGGGGCTTGGAGCAGATACCAAAACATGGTCTCAGAGTTGTTCAGGAATGAGCTGTGGGGGTTGGGGTGAGAGTCATGGGGCATCCCTGCTATTCTAGAGAGGCCAGTGCTGATTAGCCGCCCCCCCAGCTGTGTTCTCTGAAAGATAGGGGGAATGGGCCCTGCTGGCCTGCGGGCTCTGGAGCTGTCCAGGGTTTGTTCAGAGGCCCACCCCTAATCTCCCTACTTCCCAGGCTCCTAGATGTTGGAAAGGCCCTAAACCTACAAATTGTCTTGGTTCCAATCAGCCTGGATGGCAGGCTAGGGGCCTCCCTGGAATCGTCTCAGGCCCCTCATGAGGTGCGAGTGCCGAGTGCTGAAGACGTTGGAGGCTCCCGGCTAAACCCCACGCTGCCTTCAAAGCTGGTTGGGGCCGTGCCCCAGGACCAGGCTGGGACTCACTTTTGCTCCCTTTCTGGTTTCCCTGGAGCTGCTGAAGGAGGAGGGTTGTAGACTGGTCCTTCTTCCTACTCTGTCTCTAAGTAATCGCTAAACCAGCTTTGGCCAAGGGAATGAAGGATGGGGGCAAGTGAGTGGGACAGCGCCGCAGACTCACACCCCCCCCAGTTCTCTTTATCTGCAGCTGCCAGGGCAGATGTGGCCCTCCTTAGGCCAGCTGCCCCCACAATCACACTGTGAGTCCCCTGACCCCCACCCGCAGGATGCTGGCAGGAGCCAGAGCCACCCCCACTTCCCAGGCAGCCCCCTGCACCCTCCTCCCTTATGCCCACCCCCAGCTGCAGAAAGTGAATGAAAGTCTGACTGTTGAATCTGGGTAAAGAGGCCACAGGGCAGAGAGGAGCAGAGCTCAGAGAGGAGGCAGGGCATTAGCGAGTGAGGGAGGAGGAGAGAGGTGGCAGCGGCTGGGCAGGAGAAGCTGGCTCCCACAGTCACCTCGGCTGTGCTGCCTGTTGACCATCCCGCCCAGGGTCCACCGGCGATCCAGACGCCGCAGATGGGCCTTGCGTCTCTTGGACACTGGTGTGGGAGATGGCAATGGAACACGCGGCCGACGGAACCGGCGGAGAAAATGGAGAGGAGGATGAGATGGGATGAGGCGGGACAGGGGTGGTGGGAGGGAAGGCTCATGCTCACAGGCCATCATCGCTGGGACCAAGCCCCCCAGCAGTGCGCACTCGCTGGACGTGGGCAGATGTGCCCAATGACAACACCAACATGTGGGGCAGGGCCACCAAAACCACATCTTATGGGTTATACCTTGGGGCCCAGGAGGGGCTGAGAACTCTGCCTTCTAGCACCTGAGAGGTGAAGAGGATCCTTGGTCCCAGCCTGGAATGAGGACAGCCCTCCAGGTGGCCCCCGGACCTCACACAGGGCCCGGCAGGTGACTAGGAAATGGCGCTGGGTGAAGTGTACATGGGGATGGATGCCATAGGCCCTCTGCTCCTTCACGGCACACTGCCCATTGTCTCTGCAACAGTGGGAGACCTGCCACAGCTTTTCAGTGCCACAGACCCCTTCTGTGTAGCCCATCCTCTGTGGGGTGGCATCCTGCACTGCTCCGCTGGGTGCCATGGCCCAGCTCCAGAAGCCCTCAGCCTTCCTCTGTTCCCAGGTGGAACACACACTGGGCGGGGGTGGCAGGGTAGCAAGCGGCCCCCACCTCCCGGCTCTGCAGAATCTGGGTAGCAGGTTGCCGAAGTCTGGGGGAGGGAGGCCAGCAGTTGGAGTAAAGGGCAAGCTGTCCAGACAACCTTGAGCCAAGCCCTGCAAAGCCTTCTGGGAAGTATTTGCTTTTCTTGAGGGAGGAAGGCTGTCTTGTTTGACCCGCTTCTTGTAAGCAGGAGGCCTAGACACGAGGTTGGAGGTATGGATTCAGGTGAGGCCTCCCTGCCTGGTTACTGTGTCACCATACTCTGTCACCTGTTCTCTCATCTGTCATAGGGGCTGACACCACCTGCCCTGGCATGAGAGGGGACAGGGATTGAACATGTTCTTTGGAAAACAAACGAGGTCCTGTGTGAGGCCAGGCTGGGAAGGACTCTGACAGCTGACACCCCCCCGCCCCAGGCGGATGTGTCCTGTGGTTTCCCTGGGGGCAGAGGAGCTTCGGCTGATGCCCAGGCCGTGCCCCCATAGTTTCAACTAGGTACGAGGACCGTCTCACTGAAGCCTCGAGAAAGCCTTGTTCTGTCGGCACCATCCCCATGTAGGAAATGGGATAGAAACTAGAGGCATAGGTGTTCAGAAATCCTCGGATGACACGCCTAAGTGTTGGGGAAGCACACAGATCTAGGTGGTCTGGCTCTGGAGCCCAGACTCTTGGCCTGACAATGTCCTTCCCCCTTGACCCTGCACCCCTTAGCCCACCAACAAGGGAAAAAGCCCTGGCAAGGAGCTGATACTGATGCAAACCCACCAGCAAAGGCTCCAGGGCACAGGGGTGCAGGGAGAGACTCAGCTTCCAGTTTTGCCTCTGCCACAAACTGACCTGCGGGCTCCGTGGAGGTGATACCTCTCTGGGCCTCTGAAAGGCAATGGATCCAGTGCTTCACTAAGGCAACTTGCCAGTGCTGGGCTTGATTCTCCTCTCCTCTCTCTTCAACCTCCACCCCAGCCCTCCTACCTCCTACCGTTAACATTTCGGAGGAATACGAGCATATGCCAGAATTTCTGGTAATAGAAATAAACCAAAACAGCTGATGATCTCTTCTTTTCAAGGCAATGAAACACGAGTCACTAGGGAAGATTTCATGGGATGAAGGCTTCCAATCCTGTCCATAGGACTCAGGGACCTATGATGGGATGGCAACAGGTCTGGAGTAGAGATGGCCAGAGAGGGGAGCAGGGTAGGCTAATCTCTTAGCCATATGGCTGTGGGGACAGAGAGACCAGTGGACGTTGATGCTAGGGCCTTGGGCTGGGACACTGAGCCCTGAGGCCCCCTGTCAAGCGGGGTAGAGATGCCCAAGATGTGAGGATGAAATTCATAGCTGCCCAAATGCTGCCAGGGGTATTGGCACACTGGTCCTATCAAAAGCATGCTGAGGAATCTATTTTAAAAAAGGTCACCCTGGAGTGCACATCCACACACAGGCAAATACTTCTGAATGCAGAACCTGCACTGGCTGCCTGATTCTTGCTGCATCAAGGTCAAAATCCTTTACAACTTGCTACTGCTGGCTCTCTGCAAAGCTCTCTTCAAACCAGGCAGGCACCTATGCACACACACATCTCCCGTTCCTTCCTGCCCACTCAGTGTCCTGTCCTCCATCTCCTAATGTCTCTGCTCAGACATTCCTGGCATATCCTTTTCAGGCGGGACTCTGATTCCACACACACACACCCTCTCAGAGTTGCTTACAAGCAAAATGCATCCTGGACAGGCATAGGGCATAAGGCCACCAGGCCACAGAAGCTGACTGAGGCTCAAGCTTTACAAGGACAAGCGTGTTGCTAAAGGTCACACACCTGTAGAGTGAATAAGACCTCACTCTATGCTCTAGGGACAGTTATTTCCCAGAGGCTCTGGGATGACCCCAGAATGTGGAAGTGGGTAGGAGGAGCTCAGGCACTAATATTCTCCACCACTGCAGGGGTACAGCAGAGCGAGAGGTGAGACTGGGAGCAGGCTCAGTTCCAGGACCAGGGAGCAGCCAGGAAGGACAGAGCACCTGGTCTGAACATGCAAACCCTTCCTGATGGAGCCTAATTCCTGGAAATCTGTCAGGCACTGTGGGGGCCGTGGCACTGGTCACAGAGCTGAAATAAAGCATTTACATGGGAGGAAGGGCGGGGCTTCAACCACCCATCCAGTAACCGACATTTAGGGGAAGGATGAATAGGGAGCTGGCGCTTGCCTTGCAGACTGCTTATTTTGGCCTGAGCAGCAGGGAATGGAGGGTGTGTGTGTGGAGGGTGGAGCTGAAGGTGGCCTGAGCCCGGGTGACAGGCCTCCATCCCCCTGGCTCTCAGATGTGCCCATTTGGACCATCCCTACTGACCGTTAGGGCAAGCATTCCTGCCAGGACATGGGGGGTTTGGCAGTTAATAGGAGCAGGCAGCCAGGAACTGGGGGTGGCTGAGACTCACTGGGCTTCAAGCGGCCTGCTCTGGCAAATATCTGAGTCCACAGATAGGTTGACCAGGCCAGTGCTGGCCACCGGGGGTAGGGGGTGCCACCAGGCAGGGATCAGGTTCTTTGAAATGCAATGAGAAAACACCAGAAAAACCTCACCAGGCCAGAGATGATCAGAAGTACCAGTGGTGGAAGGGCCACCTCATGGTTTCTGCTACTCTGAGACATGACTCAGACCTGTTCTGTGTGTCCACACTGCTGGCTGGGATAACAGACACCCAGAGTAGAAGCCTCTGAGCAGACAGGCACAGCAGAAGCTGCGTGCATGCAACCCCTTGGGGTCATCCCTGTAGCAGAGAGCACGGTGTGGGGTCGGGAAGACAAAAGTGGTGGTCTCTGTGGGGTTCCCCAGGGAAATGAGGGCTTTTATGGGGGAAAGAGAGCTTTATGGTCTAGCCCTAAGACTGTTCTCTCCAATCTCTGCCCCAAAGCTGCCAAAGTTTGAGATCCATGCTCCTGGAAAATGTCCCCTCTAACCTGAGCCCCATGTAGGGCCAGCAGGGACAGGCTTGGAAAGGGAGGTGAGATCGTGGGTTGGCTTCAGTGAGATGGGGTCCCAAGGGAAGGGGCTAGGACATGGCCCAACTCTCTTTAGGAGTTCTGATGGTTTTAGGGAGAAGAGTGGGAAAGCTACCTCCAGAAGAACTGGGTTCACTCCAAGGGCCAGGGATGGGGTAGGCACCAATCCCCAAGGATTCCGAGGCAGCCTGCTCCCTGCACATGCCTCATTACTGCCCCTCCCCTTGAACCTGGAGGTCCTTACCTTCCCCAGTCTTAGAGGTGTTGATATCGGAGTCATCCCGAGTACCATTCTGGGCCTCCAGGTAGGTGGCAGGGACCCAGCCCTGCTCCTCCGAGGTGCTCACGAACCACCAGCCTGCAGAGGGGATAAGAGAGAATGTGGTCATGAGCTCCCAAGAGGGGTGGAGACAGGAGAGGGGACAGGGCATAGAGCCAGACAGCCTGGCATGTGGCAGACGCCCGGCTCACATCTAGCCTCGAGAAGCTTGCGCCATACTCAGAAGCCAACATGCTCCTGCAGAGGAGGGCCCGATGGACACTGGCCCACACTCACCCAAATGCTTGATGACAAAATTTGACAATGAAATTCAAACAAGGATATACCAACTGTGTGCAGATCAGCTTGTAGGAAAGGCCCGGGAAGCTCTGGACGAACACAGAGGCCACTTAGGGTCCCTGAAACCCAGCAGGACTGCTGGTTTGGCTGGGGGGTTGGCTTTCCCTGCTTTCAGAGGTATTCAGAGATGAATGCCTCAACCGTGACCTTCTGACAGCCACTGTGCCCCCTCCCCATCAAGAGTCAGTGGCATTTGCCCCTGGGCGCCGCTCACGGCTGCCCTTAGCTGTGTTGATACATCAATTACACTAAGTGGGCACTGCACACTTGACGGCCATGGCCTGATGACAAAAGCTCACTCATTTTCTTTCTCATTCATTGGTTCATTCATTTTTCATTTAAACAAAAGTTGACTGAGCAAAGCACTCTGAGCACCTGGGTCTTGGGGCTCCACTGCCCTCAATTTCTTCTTAGAAGCTACACTTCACAAGATCTTGTCTTTGCCCCCATCCCGTTCAGATACTTCTCTGCCCCCAAAGCAATCTGGCACTGGTTCTCTTTTCTGTCCATGACTGAGCTCACCATTTCCAAATATGGACTGTTCCCTGTCAAGAGGTCCTGGGCTTCTCCCCCCGCAGCACTGAGAAGCCATCCCTGCCTATGGCAGGGAGTGGCTGCTCGAGAAGGGGGGATAGTGGGAGGTACGGGAGGTGGCGTGAGGGCTGCTGTGATGATGGGGAGGGGTGAGGAAAGCAGTGCCACGACCGCATAGGACCTCGGCACCTGGAGCTACCTTACCTCCTGGTCTCCTGCTAGGTCCCCACTGCTCTGGGTGACAGGCCTGGGACAGCAGACAGCCCATGATCTTGTCTTGAATGCCCACTGCACTCACCCTCCCTAGAGTTCCACAACACTCTGCCTGCAGCTCTGCAAGCCCATGAGACACAGTAACATCTGTATGATACCGTAATGATGGGCACATGTCATTACACGCTTGTCCACAAGCACCACAAGTGAGCCCTAAGGTAAACTACGGATCTGAGTGACTAGGATGTGTCAGGGCAGGTTCATCAGTAACAAGCGACCACTCTGAAGGGGGACTCTATGTATGTGTGGGGGCAGGAACAGAGAACCTCTTTTCTTTTTTTTTTTTTTTGAGAACCTCTGTTCTTAAGCTCAATTTTGCTCTAGACCTATACTGCTTGGACGAGCAGTCTGGAATTTCAAGGCCCAGGCCTCTTTGGCTCACTGTCCCTCTGGAACCCAGGGTGGATGCCTTCCTCCCTTCCATTCCCTTCCTTCGGCCAGAGTCTGTCTTCCCCCAGAGTGGGATGGGGTAGGCCATCGCAGCCACTTATACATCGTGGGCCACTGACAGGGGGTCTCCGGAACAGCACTATTCTCCTAGAACCCAGGCAATACAGGTGTGGCTGCTTACAAGGCTATGGCTGACGGAGGCCCCAAAGAAATCAGAAGGCATGGACTCACAGGGGTCTTTTCCCCTTCTCTAGGCTTCTGGGGGAGCACTCTCTGGAATCCCAGCAGTCTCTGCGAAGAAGCACCACCCCGAGGAGCTCTTCCACCGAGCCTGACCAGAGGTCATGGAACAGGGCTCCCCATCTCATAAGGCTTTCCACCATGAAGGTGGCTCTGTGTCCTTGACCGCAGGAGTGGGTATACCCAGCCAACCACCTTCTGACTGATTGGTCTTCTCCCTGGACACTGTAACGGTTCCAGGGTGGTCTCAAGAACTGACACGGGTGCTTTGGCAATCTGAATGCTAAGTCCCACGTAAACCAGGAATTGTGGGAGTATGTGAGAAGAGATGACCTGAGAGTTCAGTCAGTAAAGCAGCAGCAAAGTCCAGAGATGGAGAGTCAGTCCTGATTAACATTGTTCAAGCTCCAAATTCCAGGTGGGCTAAAGCTAGACCACCCTGTTGGATTCCCTAATTACAGTGATCCAGTGGACTTCCTTGCTGTTTAACTAAGCAGGAGCCAGTTTCCATCACCGGGAACCAGGGGTCCTCACAAATGCCATCTCTGCCCAACAACCACCAAGGTTCATGACTGAAGGTCCACCACTGTGAGTCAAATCTAGAGACAAAATTCAAGTTCTCTGGGCACCTGCCAGAGACCTCAGAAGGTGAGGACGGAGCCCTCTGAGCCATTCTCGGAAACTGGTACCTCCTCAAATTTCCACTCACCAGGATAACCTCCAAGAGTCCCAGAGCACAGTCACCATAATTCCCAACCTGGAGTCACTTTTGGGAGTCTTGAAGGCTGAGGCTCCCACACGACCCCCAGGTCCAGGCCCCAACGCCAAAAGTACACGTTTTGGTTCCCATACCTCCAGATCCTCACCAACCTGACCACCCCAGTTCCACAACATACCCCCCCGCCGCCCCAGTAAGCCAGGCCAAACTCCTGTAGGCCAAGAAGTACCCTGAAGGCCTACCCTCAAAGGGGAGCTCTGCTTCCCAGGAGAGGGCTTCCCCGGGATGGGCCTGGGCTGGAGCCAGGGATCTTCCAGTCACTGGAAAAAATAGGGATGTGCCCAGGAACAGTGGAACTTGGAAACATGTGCTTGGTGAGGATTTGCCAAGATCCCTCCATGCCCAGCCCCTCCTAGCCTCTTTCTCTATACCAAGGTGTGCCACTGCCAATTGCACCTTCTGGAGCAATCACTTTCTGTCTCCACTGGGAGAATATTCCCTTCTTCCTTTGTGTGAACCTGTGACTTCCCAGGAAGGCAGGCAACTTGGTGGCCTCCTGGATGGCCATAGTCAATGTCTTCTAAGCCTTCTATTTCTGGAATTTGGGCTCTAAAGTCACCCTTAGTAGAGGCAAAGGAGGCAAGCCCCTCTGTAGGCACCAGGAGGGCTGAGGTAGGGGGAGTAGGGGGGTGGGAGAGGGGAGATTTTCTCCATAAGCCCCATCTGAGCTAGTTTATATCCTCATCTGGTATGAAGTGAGTCCGTCAGCCTGCTCATCTCCTGTTTTCTCCCTCTCCCCCTGTGGCCATACTGCATAAGCCTCATAATTCCAAGGCTCAGGTCTCTTTTCTGCAGGTGGTCCTGTCTTCCCCACCCCTTATTTCACCCTCTGTGAAGCCTTCCTTGTGCATCCTGCTCCCTCCTTTCCCCCAGGAGCCAGGGTTCCTGACAACTCTGGGAACAATGGCCTAGGCCCCAAAATGTTCCAGTCCTGAAATGTGCAAAGCTAAGTTGAATGGTTCCAGTCTCAGGTCTCTCCTGCCTAAGGCCCTGTAGAGAAGAGCCTGTTGCTGACTCGGCTGCGGGCACCTCCATCAAGCAAACGAGGACAGGCTCAAACACCACCCAGGTGGGCATAGGTGCCCACCCCAGCTCCATGCAGACCTCCCAGGATCCCTGGCATGAGTCACACAGTTACGCCTCTGGGGGAGGCTCACTGGGCCTGTGCCCACCCACAGTTGCTGACAAGCCTCTCCCAGATGCCAGCAGCTCAGACGTCAGTTGCTGTAACCGGGGCTCCTGACCAAAGTCCCTGCTGCTCAACTGAGGAGCAATTAGAGCCTGAACTAGCCACTAGCCCCACGGGTCTCCCGGGCTCACCTCCAGTCCCCATGCGTCCACAGAGTCCCCTTTTCCACAGAGATTTAGGGTGTGTGGGCTGCATATGGGGTAGATGTGGACAAGGCTTTGTAGTTTTGAGTACATGGGAGATGGGTTATGCCCATGTACATATCTATGTGGGTGTGTGCATTTGTTATACGGGAGGATGATTATGGTCAGGCACTAACTTTACATACGTCATTTAATCTTCAAGAATCTTGTGAAGTGTTACTGTCATCATCATCCCCACTTTACAGATGAGGAAATTGAGGTCAAGATCATGATTATGAAGAGGCAGAGATGGACCTCAAACCCAGGCAGTCAGGCTCCAGGAATCATATTGTTAACCACCACAGAAGTGGATAAGGAATTTATCTGGTGTCTGCACAAGGGCAGAGGTGATGCCTTGGGAATGCGTGTCCCTGAATGCTGGTATGTCACACATGTACTTCTATGTCTGTGTCACTGAGCGTGTGATTCGTGTATGTACACAATGAGCAGAAATGTAGGGCTGTGTGTACTCCCCACTGCGCACAGGTGAGGGTCCTCTGGAAGTAGAGGGTAGTAATTAGGGATCTAGGGTCAGAAAGACCCAAATTCAGGTACTGGCTTGCTACTTCCTGTGTGACCTTGGGCAAAACAGTAAACCTTTCTGAGCCTCAGTCTCCCCTCCCTGATATGGGGATAATTAATGGTGCTTACCTCCTAAGGTTGTTGAAGTGGATAAATGAGATATAAGTAGCTTAGTTTGGGGCCTAACACAGAGTTGGAAGTCAAAAACCTTGGGCTGTTTTACTAACATGGTGGTAGTTGTTTGGTATCCCCCCAGACTAACAGCACCCATGGGTGGCCAGGTGGTGTCTTTGCCCAGAGTAAGTAGATCAGGAGATACTCAATATACCTTGATGAAAAGACCATGTGTGTTCCCATGTAGTTAATCTGAGAAGTTTGGGGACTGCCTTCAGGGGTTCCAAAAGAATGGAAAAGGCTATCTTTTGCTCTTTCCTTAGCTGACAAAATTCATGGTTGCAAGCAAGGTGGGAAATGGGGCCAGAGGGGAGCTGTCTCTGGGGTTTCCCTCCTTGCTCCACATGTGTCAGGGTTGTTCTCAGCCTGGCTCCCATCCTCTGCTCACACGGTCCCCCAGGACAGAGGTCCTATAGCTTCCTGTCTCCTGTCCTACCACGTCGGTGAGCCCTCCCTAACTGATCTCCAAATCCTGATGGTATCCAGAGCATCAACCCCACAATTCACAGTGGCTCATGCACTTGGAGAATTCATCTTGTTGAGACTGTAAGTACCATGTCTGCTCTGTCTCAAAGGCAGAACTGAGCTGGCAGTAGGCAGCCAGGCCGATAAGGAAACTGAGGCACAGAGCCAAAGTGCTGGAGCCGAAGATCTGAGTGTGAATCCCATCCCTGCCACTCCCATGCTCTGTGGCCTCGGGACAGGGACTGAGCCTGTAAGAGGCTTCATCTGTAAAACAGTAGGACCGCGCTCTGCCTGGGTGGCCAGTGTGAGGATGGAGAAGGCAGGACAATGCACAGGGTCTGGCACAGCAGGTGCCCGCTGAACAGAAGCTAGGAGCTTTGCTGAGGGACTGAAGCCACAGGGTGTGGAAGGGGAGGAGGCCAGCACTCACGGCTGCCTAGGGACCAGCCGAGTCACTTCTGCCTCTTCCATGTCCCCAGGAAGATGGGTCCACACTCCAAGCTGGCCTGTGTTAGCTTTCCTTTCCCACCCTCTCAGCCTTTGTTCTTGGGAGAGGACATTTAGTGATGTTTCATGAAAGGACTTCTCACTGGACTGAGGAAGTGGCCATAGAAGTGCTCAGATGGGGATGGCTCTTGGCTGCCAGGCCTGACCTTTCCCAAAGAAGTTAACCCTTGTTTCCAGGCAGAGGGGGAAGACGCTCTTTTTTGGAGGGAGGTGGGGAACAGAGAACTTGGTGGAATAGGAGATGGTAGAGAACCCCCAAGGGGCCTGGCCCGGAGACTGCTCAGTGTACCCCAGACTCCAGCCCGGCAGCCAGGCTCCAGCAGGTCTTCCTACCCGGGGTACCTTTATGCTGACATACACCCCACAACCCCGGCAGGGGGCAGGAGAGGGGCTACCATAAGCGTGGGAGACCACGGACTGTTGCAGAGGGGCCCTGAGAAGGGAGCCCCCACACACTGGATGTGCAGGAGAAGCCTTCATTCCGGGGGCACTGGGTGCACTGAAGAGCGAAATCCCCAGACTGGATAAGCTGTCTGGGAGAATCTGGAGCTGGCCAGTCCCCTGAATGCTGCCCCAGCATGGTGGTCCCTTCTGTGAGCGCTACGTCCCCACAGTGCCAGAAGCATGTCATTCAGCCAGGCTGGCCGACAGGCTGGGACCAGCCCTCTCCAGAGGGCAAGGGCCCAGAAAGAACAGCAATAGCACTGTCATAGCGGCTGACCCCATTGGTGGGCGTAAGAACCCGCTTCATGATGGCCCAGGGGCTAAGTGGGGAGAAGGCCACACTGGGGCAGCCCGGCCAGCCCCTCCAGTCCAGGGCAGGGAAAGGGATCCCCGGCCCCAAGAGGGAAAACCTCAGGCCCAGAAGCCCGATCCTCTCTCTTTCCAGGCTGAGCACTATCTTCAGAGGTTGGGCCAGTTTCACAGCCCTCTAAAATGGACTCTAACTGGGGCTTGACAATGCTGGCACTGGGGGAGGGACAGAAAGAGTGGAGGGCAAACTGAGAGACACACAGAGAGAGACAGAATCAGAGGTGGGTACAGACAGAAGAAGGGGATGGGAGGACCTGGGCCAGGGGCTGGGGGCCTCAACCTCCCCAAGAGGGGGCTGAGCCTGGCCAGCCTGGCAGGAAGTGACGGGCACTCCCAGGCCACTGCTATCCCCCGGGTGACCAGGCCACAATGGCCTCCTTAATGACAGAGGATAATGAGCTCATTAGGCCAGAGGAGGCCAGCTGCACACAATTAGGACGTTAATAAAGTCTTCTGAGGTCACAGCTCAGCCTCGGACAAAACAGCTGGTGGGGGAGGGGGACCCTGTTCCTTCCTCTCCCTCTGAAGTTCCCTCTGTTCTATGTTGCTCTCCACAAGGCCTTCCCTGACTGCGCCCCACAACTCCCGGCCCTGCCCGCACCAAGGATTCAGCCCATGGGCACTTCTTAGCTCCTCTTCCAAGATCTAGGTTTGGATCCTGGCTTTACCATGTCCCAGCTGGTGACCTGGAGCAGGACCAGCTTCCCTAGGGCATCGTCATACTAGGATGATATGATCTGCCTGTAGCGCTGCCCAACCTCAGGGACATATGGCATCTCCATAACCAAGTGCTAACCAAGCACCTGGTATATGCCGGGTGTTCCAGGCGTGGGGACACCATAGAGCACACACAGGCCTCAGGCGCTCTTCCCTCCCTCCCCACTGCGCAGCGCACAGAATGGGCACAAGTACAGCCAGCATACCAGCGCTGAGGCCAGCAGGAGAGGCCCGAGCTCCCCCCAGAGGGGAACAGGCAGGATGAGATTCTGGGTTTGGAGTCTGGGAGAACCCAGCAGGCTTTAGTTTCCTTCTGGGCCTTGCCTTTGTCTTTCTCCTTCCCTGGGGTCCTTCGAAGTCTGACATAGGCTCATGCAGGGCTGAGCATCTGTGGCGTGTGGGCAGGCAGGGTGGACACGCAGCCTGGTTGGGGGGTGGGGTGGGTGGAGGAAGGAGCTGGGGACAGCTAGGGAGGCACAGCCCAGGCCTCCAATACCTGCCTCCAGTCACAGTGTGCTCTGGCTGCTCTGAGGGGTGCTCCCTCCCAGCCTTCCCGAGTTCCTCCCTTGCAGTGGTTTGGAGGAGGGGACACTGTGAGGATCTGTGAGCACTGAATGAGAGCAGGGGTTGGTGGTGAGAAGGGGAAGGGTGCTGAAGGGGGCCTGGCCAGGCACATGGGACTGTGCTGCCCACCTGGCCACACTGCACCTGGCACAAAGCTGGGTCCTCAGGGTCTGCTTCTGCTCTGGACCTGGCCTGACCCCTTTCCCATGACCTTGGGGCAGACCTGAGATTTCTACCTGAGAGGCACCAGGGACACTGGAAAGGCTGGCCGCCCATAACCATGCTGCGCCTTTAAGAACAACGAAAGGCAGCCCACCCTCGGCCAGGCCTCCCCTGGCCAGAAGGCTCTGTCACTGAGGCCTCTTGCCAAGACACACTCCAGCTAACAGCACGCGGCCTCCTTGGTCCAAAGCAAACAGGAGCGGGTAAGGGCTCCCCCACTCTCTCCCAGTGCACCCCACAGCCCCCGCCTTCCTGCCTGACCCATTCTTCTTGTTCCACCTCTGGCACCTATCCCTGCTCTGCTGCCTATGGCCTTCCCTTCCCCCAGATGGAACTCTTAGGCCACCAGAACCTTCCCTGGGCGCCTGAGGCCTGGATTCCAAGACCATTAGCACAGGCTGCTACGTCAGTTTGGAAGGCTCTGTGGAAGCAAGAAGGCATCAAGCACTGGGCTGCTGCCACCCCTCCCCCAACTCGGTTCCTGCCTGCCCACCTCACTGGATGGGCCCCTAAGGCTGAGGCACCCAGGAGACAGCCAGACTACTGAACATTCGCAGGCAGACAGGGCGCACAAGGACTCTGACACATCCCAGACCCACCAGGCCAGCAGGTTACTCCAAGGACTCTAGAGCCAGGTTGCCTGGGTTTCGGTCCCAGCTCTGCTGCTAACTAGCTGTTTGAATTTGGGCAACTGCCTCAATCTCCTCATCTGTAAAATGGATCTATAGTAGTACTTCTATCTCCCAGTGCTCTAAGGGGTACAGGGGGTAACCTACAAGAAGTGTTCAAATTAGGGGGCGCCTGGGTGGCTCAGTGGTTGAGCATCTGCTTTGGGCTCAGGGTGTGTTCCTGGAGTCCTAGGATCAAGTCCTGCATTGGGCTCCCCATGGGAGCCTGCTTCTCCCTCAGCTTATGACTCTGCCTCTCTCTCTGTCTCTCTCATGAATGAATAAATAAAATCTTAAAAAAAAAAAAGTGTTCAGAATAGTGCCTGGTTCCTAGTGAGCTACACCAAAGAGCTATTATTAAAGTTGAAGTGTAAGCAGCAGGGATTTTTAAGGAAGGAACCATGACTTCAGTGCTCCCTAATGACTAGTGCTAGGGCTGGGAGGCAGGTGGGTCTTGGGTGTCTGGAGTCTCAAGGAGAGAGAGAGTCTCTCGGTGTCACTGTCATTGGCCCTTGACCTTGGGAAGTCTCTACTGAAAGCTGGGTCTGGTTCTGTGCTCGACATGGGTGGGGGTGGGGGGATGGGTGAAGTAGAGAATACAAGATGGCACCAAGTCCTTCCAGGAACAGCAGGGCAGAGTAATCCTGAGACTGAGCTTCTAAGAATGTCGTCAGAAAGGTTGAAGCCTCCCAGGTGGATGCCTGACATAATGCTCAGGGTAACAGAAGGGATGTTCCCCTGATGTCCCAGGCAAGAGCAAGAGATAAGTGGAAACAGATTGAGAGGACACAGCATTGCGAGGCCAGCTCAAGATGGGAAGGGAGTCTGCTGGACTGTTGTCCATGGCCTGGCATTTTCTCTCAGGCAGCAGGGTACCCACACTGGAAAGTGCTGACTGGGAGGGTGGTGGGCAAATGGACCCAAGGTGGGGATGGAGGTGGCACTGAGTGGCTGACCTCCATAAGTTCTCATTCACTGGTGGCGAGACAGGGACCAGAGAGCCCCTGACAGAGAGCCTGCCAGGCCACAATCAGGGGTCCTGGAAGACACAGACATGGGAGCAAGGCCAAAGGGCACAGCACGGGCAAAAGTGCCAACTCCCAAAGAAGGTGAATTCCACAGTAGGGATGGGCAACCTCAAGATTGATTGGAACACGGACTCCTTGAGGGATGGCTGGAGAGCCTGCAAGGGGGTGCTGAGCATTCCCCAGCCAGGGCTGAGCAGAAAGACACAACAGGAAGGAAGGGGGCCAGCCACGCTGGATTCTGATAAGGAGTGACCTGCTGGCCTGGTGGGTCTGGGATGTGTCAGAGCTTAGCCATTCAGGCCTTGGGGCTCTCATGACCCCCTCTGGGGGCGGCAGGACTGCACTGAGAGATTCATGGCTGAGAGCTGACCACTTCCAAAGAACATGTGATGACTTGCTGGTTACAACTTGGTGGGTGTTCTATTGGGAGCCTGTCCTGCTGGATGTTTTAATCAGTCCCAAGATGAGGACAGTGGAGCTGAACAGGTGGCACCATCTCATATACTGAAAGCTGTGCCAGGATCAGGAGCTACCTACCCCCCACCCCCCACCACAAAGGTCTGAACAGCTGGTAATGACAGGTCAACAGCGACAAGATGAAAAGGGGTAGATAGACCAGAGCACCTCTGATCTTATCATCTTATAATTTACTGCGTGAACTTTCTGGAATGACTGGAGGCTGTTATTCACAGCTATGCCAAAATATTAGGTACCAACTGAGCATGTCCCCAGGCAGGTGGGTAGTTCAGGTGTCCCTACTTGATGGCAAGGATGGGAAAGGTCCTGGGGTTTGGGGGGACTGTGAGTTCAGTAAGCCCTCTGTCTCCAGGTCTGTGAAATCTTAGGCTGGACTGGGTGACTTACCCAAGTGGCAGGATTAGCACCCGGGTCTGACTCCGAGGACAGCAATCACAGTTCCCTTTAAGAATGACTCCAGCTGCCAGTTCCTTTTTAGAAGACGACCAATACCACCTGCTCCATCAGCTCCCCAAATTTCCATCTGACAGATGAGCCAGGGAAACCATTCTCCTTCCCTGCTTCTTCTCCATTCCATCAGTGTCTACAAATCAGACTCATTTCTCAGCAGTCATGGGCCCTGGACCCCCTTCTTGCCCTGTCAACTCCAACCCCTCCACAAGGAGGGGGCTAACAGGTGGTTTCAGGCCCCATCTCCAGGCTGCCTCTCTCTCATCCTTTCTGAGCCCACATGGCAGGGCAAGGCAGGGCACTCAGGCTGATAGCTTTCTGGCATGAGATCTTGCCCAATGGCTATGCCAGGAGAGAGTGACTTTGGATCAGCATTTCTCAACCTCAGAGGTCTCCACACTACGTGGGGCTTTTGCCATATCCTTGTGCTATGTATACTGTGGTTCACAGAGTAAATATATATTTAAAAGCAATGGCCTTTTTTTTTTTTTTTTAACTTCAAGAAAATAATTTGTTTAGGAAACTTCAGAACACCACCATGAATAAACAGGACCACCAGTCCCAACCATAAAATTACAGAGAACAAAACAATGTAGTAAATTTGAGCTGTGCTGGGTCTGAAGAGGCTGTGCCGATAGCCTGTTCCCCCCTTTGTGACAAAAAGAGGTTTACTGGAGATGAGTCAAAGACAGTGGACCATCAAGCTGAGGTAAATCAGAAGGCTTAGAAGAGGACAGAACAGGGCAAACCGTTCACTGCGTTACGGAGGTATTTAACACTACCTCTCTGCACTGCCGGAAGTCATGCCATTTACCAGAGTGTTGAATGGACATTTTTAGGAAGCCAGCCTTGGGCTATCGCGCTATTTGGTCATTTAAAATAGCTGAAGAAAGAGGTTGTGTCCTCACTGGTGAGACGAGAATATTACATACCATGTGCTAAAGAGAAATCAAAGAGAGAAGACTGGAAAGCACTTAGTAGTGTGCCTGGTGTGCTTCCAGCCTGGAGGGAAGAGCTGAGGGAGCGCTCCGTAGCTGCTGCCCGTCACGGAAATATGAGGAATTATCTGTATTTTTAAACTAGCTTACTTCAGTGGCAGAGAAGTATAGATGTAGGAATTTGTATATTTTTTCCCTTTTCTCTTTTTTGCCAACAATGGAGGCTCCTTGGCCCCAGAACCGAGTCGACTTTAACTGAAAGTCCTAGATTGACAATCATCCTCTCCCTTCCAGCTGAGCTCAGCCCCTCTTCAATTGGGGCAAAAATAAAACGGGGGCAATTTCAACTTTAAAGACCATCTCCATAAACAAAACAAACCCACTCCACAATTTGTCTAGGGCATTCCTCCCTCCAAATCCTCCTTATTTAATTTCTGGGGAATTTTAAATAGAGGCCTTGCAAAATTCTGTACCGCCTGACGTCAACGGCTCTCTGACAACGTGGATTCCTCTTCGCTGTGTGGGGAGCAGTCACTACCGATATTGATGCTTTTCCAAGCCCCTTTCCCAGTTAGAATTTGGGAGCCACTGGTGTCACTCTAGGAGACTGTGGGAGAAGGAGGGGACCCAGGAGTGTCCCACACAGGGTCCTATAACTGCACTTCCTGAACCTCGGGCATTATGGAGCACCGGAGTCTGGTGGAGCTACCCGAGTGGTACCTGTACTAGTGTCTGCTTTAAGAGAAAAATGAAAATACTTTTGTATCTCAAAAAGACATTTTCCTATGCTACACGAAATGGAAAGCCAATATTCCTTGGCGTAAACAGAAGATAAGTGGAAAAATACGTATATTGAAACATTTTTATAGACCTCTAGTAAGATACTAAGACAAGCTCTAGCAAGACACTAAGGCTAGGGCCAGATTTTCTAACAAACAATGAAACAAGCAGGCAACATTGGCAATGTTAACAACACAGAAGCCCCAAACACACACTTTGCCCTTGACCCAACGTGGAGGGAAAGAAAAGGTTAACAACCTACTCATGTTGGGATCCCATGCCATTTCATGCTGCGTCTACTACACGTCTTTAGGACCTACTCTCTGGGAAACACTGAGCTTGCAGAAGGAGCCTTGGGTAAAGAATATGCAGCCCTTTTGTTCAAATCCAAGCTTGGCCACTAGCAAGCTTTGAGGTCTCGTGCCAACCATTTACCCTTAAACTCAGTTTCTTCTTTGAAAAATGGAAACAAACTTAGGAAAAATGCCTAGCCTATTTAGCCCTAGAAAGCCACTCTGAAATAACAGATGGGGAAACGCTTTGAAAAGTCTGTAGGTTGTAAGGAGATGGGGGCGAATGGGCCAAGTGATTTCAGGAGCCTGATGGACTCCTATCTCTGTTCCCCCAATACAACTCACTGCCTGGACTGGACAGTGGCCCACCCCAGTCTACCAGGGAAGAGAATATGAACACACCACTTCAGTTTTTGTTTTGTTTTGTTTTGTTTTTTAGGTCAATCTTTCCAATAGCCACGTGGGTTTCAAAACATTATCCTCATTTTACAGATATGGAAACTGAGTATCAAAATGGCCACATACTATCTACCCAGTAGCAGAGCAGAATTTGAACACCAGCCTTCCACATAGCCTGGGAAGAAACACCTTCTATCTTGCTTTTTTGGTGCACACTCAGCAGACCCCAAAAGTGTGGGTTTCCCGAATCCATCGATCGCTGTACCCAGGTCTCATCTTTCAAAGCCCCCATATTTTCCATGTTCCCGTGAACTCCTGCTAGCTATGATTCTCTTCTCCTGCCCTGTGCTCCCCAAGCACCCTGATCTTAGGTTTATGTTGGCTGTCTCCCCCAGCTAGACCAAGAGCTCTCTGGAGACAAAGCCAATGCTTTGCTCATCCTGGCACCTTCTCAAGTCTCTGTCTGGCTCAGTGTTTCAGACAAAGAAGGGGCTCAGTAAATAGTTGTTGAAAATGAAATGCCATGACAGATGGGCAGAAAACTTCCTCATCCCTCCCTGGCTTCTCCACCCACACACTGTAGCCTCTCCTGCTTCTTTAGCCTCAAGTAGCTTCTCATATCCAGCTCTAGGGTCAGCGGTAGGCTTCTTCCCAGCACTCATCCCTCTGGCCTGGGGCCTTCTGTCCTGCTAGAGTCCAGTGCAGTTAGGCCCTGAGGTGGCATTTCCTTCTCCAGCCTCCCAGATTCATGGCTCACCTAGGAGGATGTGCCCACAGGGTCCTGAGACCAGGAGATTTTTGTTGCTTGTTGCATATCTTGCCCAAGATTTCCCAGGAAGCTAACATTCCCACCCGGAAGCTCTCTCCCACTCTGCTTGTACACCTGATGGGCTCATTTTCATTCGGGCCTCTCCCCTCACTAGAATGGAAGAGCAAAGCTCAGGGAGGTCCTGCAGGCCAGGCACCAGACACAAGCCCACGCCTTGGGTGAGGCCCTTGGAGGAATGCAGAGGGCCGGGCCACCACCCGCAGCCTTTCCCCAAGCACATTCAGAGTGACCCCACACCCCACTGGCTGGTGGAGGCCTCCACTGGGACTCTCAGAGTCCTGGCTTCTCACATAGAAAACACAAACCAAGCCCTTCTCCTTAGGGGGGAGGGGAGGGAAGGCCTGGAGTTCTGGAAGGGGCAGCCCCAGAGATCTGCTGCCCCCAGCCCTCAATGGGTGGGTGGGGAGAAGGCTATGCCAAAAACATCTTCCCCCACCATGAAGCCCCTTCTGGGGGCCCAAGGGACCACAGACAATTAACCAGGAGGCAGCAGAGAGTATGGGGAAGATGCTGGCAAATTTCCTGACCTCTCTGGGCTTCAGATTTCTCCTAAATGGAAGTCATGATCCCTGTTGTATATGGCAGCAGTGGGGATTACAGGAAGAAAGGTGTCTGGCTCACTGACACAGAGGAGGTGCTTCAGTGATACTTTCTCACTCTTCCCTGTACCTGATAGCAGAGAGATGGGGTAGGAAGCTGGGAAGTCACCGATCTTGCATGCTCTCCATACCACCTTCTCCCAGCCTCCATGGGGTCACCCTACCAACTTCAGGGTCCCTGGAGGACAGACTTCATCCTACAAGTGGTTCTCAGGTGGGGATGCCTACATGGAATAAGATAAATCTGGGGGGGGGGGGGGGTCGAGCTGGGCCATGAAGATTTCTGTCCTTTAAGTCTTGGCAGTGCCAGGCCCAAGACATCTCAGCTGAGACTCACCCTCAGCTATGGCAGGCTAGAACTTTACTCCCCAGTAAGTAATATCATTTTTTCCAGCCCCCCAGCTCTGGCTTATCCCTTAGACTAGAATATGAATGTCCCACCCAACCAGGCTCTGACTCCATTCAGGCACCCCAACGTGGAAACCACTTCTAGAATGAAGTTTCTTATCCAAGGGCCTTGAGGTGGTGGGATGGACCCACGGAGGCTGAGATGGGGGTATGGAAGGCAGGGTAGGCCACTGGGGTACAGAATCCTCCCAACAGCTGCAACAACAGCACCGACAAGATGCTCTGGCCTTACCAAGAATAGAGGCCCCTGAAGTCCAAGGAGGGCAGTTTGTGTCTAGCCGTGCAGTGAGGCAGAAGAATGGGGTTAAACACTTGTAAGGGAGGCACTGGGGCCCTTGATGCTCATTCTCCCCATGCAAAGCCCCAAGGATGAGGTCAACTTCCTTCCTATCCTCCAAGGAACAGTCAGTTAAAATCCTGCCCTATTGGCAAGGAGGTCTAGGTGCTGGCCAATCCTGGTTCTGCTCCTGGTACCAATGATGGGGGAAGCACGCCCCTAATGAGGTCAATACTCCAGGGAGCAGTATCATTTATCCCCAAGTGTGAAGGAGTAGATCTGATGCTCATCTAGGAGATGCTGGTTGAGACAGGGGAGGGGGTTGAGAAGCAGGCCCCGCAGGGCTAGCTCAGGGTTAGAATCAGTGAGAGCTCCATCAGTTTATTTTTTTAAAAGCTATTTTCATTACATTCCCACCTACTTCCTCCTCCCCCTAGTGCCAGGTACACCGCAAACATGTAGAAAATGCCAGTTTATGCATGCAGAAGGGTCAAGGACATTTGGTTGGTGGGCAAAATGGAGGTGAGGACGCCCTCGGTAGACAAGAAAGACTCTGGGGAAAATGGGGCTTCTCCAAGAAGTTCCCCCAAGAAGAAACAGGCCAGGCAAAGCCCTGCCCCAGTATCAGCAGAGGGGGGGAACCTTCCTAGCTGGGCCTCTCAGTCCCCTCGCTGCCTTGAATTTTGGCCTCTCTTTACATCCCAGAGCTATTGCTTTCACAGATCCTGTTTAACTTGACAAGGACAGGGGAGGAGGGGCAAAGAGAACTGCATTCTTCCCCATCAAAGCCAAAAGTCTAAAGTAATACTTCTGGTTGTAACTGATCCCGGCCTGTTTGTGATTACGGCCCCTTGCTTGCCTTCTGGCAGGACGGCCCTGGAAGCCTGCGGCACGGCTGAAGGGGAGAGACACCCTCGCTCACTTGGATAATCTTGTCCTCGTCTGACATGACCAAAAACGTCCATCAGCCGCTGCTTTCAGCAGTTCTCCAGGGCAACTCTTCAAAACATTTATTTAATTAAGGGGGGGAAAAGCCACCCCCAACCCCAACCATGAAATTCCATAACACTAATCATATTCCTTCTGTTACCAGCACCATCCTGGAAAACACAGCAGCACCAGCAGTCCCATTGGCTGATGCAAATTGACGGAGAGAAGGAGGATTGGGATTGGATCATCTTCCTCCTTTGCCTATCCCCCTCCCTTTTATTAAGGGGAGAAAACACACACATATACACACACATCCCTTTTGCTGCCATAGCACAGAAATGGCTTTGCAAAGCTCAAGACTATTTCTCAGCTGTTCTTTCTCCGGAAATTTAATCTGCAAAGCACTTGGCCTCACAAAGCCCATTCCAAAGGTGTCCAGGAGCCCATGAGCCCTGTGATCATCATTACAAACCCAGGGAGGTTTGCAGCCAGTGACCCATTTGGCTGCTTAGGAGAGCTGGCTGAAGGCTTGCCAACATGGTCAAATTCCCCTCACCTGCTCCCTCTAAGCTGAAACTGGCTTTTTCTTGGCGCCCCAGGGGTTAGAAGGGACCTTAGGAGCTCTGGAACTATGGAGACAAAAGGCCTGCTTCTTGCCTGGCTTTGGTAAAAGCATGGTCATGGGAATGGGGTGCTTGGTATCGGGAACACAACTCTGGTCACTATCTTCACTCCCAATCACATTTCCATTCTATAAGTGAGGAAAGATGATGCTCAGAAAGGTAAAGTGACTTGCCCGAGGTCACCTGGTTAGTAACAGACTTGGAACCTAGATTCTAGGTTGACCGCAAACCCTCTTCTACAAAGCCTGGCATTCCTCCCATGAGGACACACTGCCGCCTGGCCCATTCCCACTGTGCCAAGTGGCAATCCCTTGACCCAGTGGCTCCAGTAAGAAGTGGGTGGCTGGAACTCGCAGAAAGTCCCCCAGAGTACGGGGAGATCACATGGCCCAGCCAGGCCTCGCAGAAGGCTGCAGCCAACACTGCAGGCACTGGTTGGGGCCCAAGGCATCCTGATCACAGCAGCTCAAAAGATGGTGAGCACACTGAGCAGAGAGAAGGCTGGGGTCTTACAGGGCGCCAGTTAGAAGTACAGAAAACAAACAAGAAAAGAGTGTCCAGAAATGCTGGGACTGGAGGCCTGGCCAACCTTAATTTTCCTGGGGAGGAAGAAGAGGGGCCAAGGAGGCACAGCCTCTGCTCTGGGTGGGGGGAGACCCATAGCCATCCAGGGGGACAGCCCAGAGATGTGGTGTCACTAAACGGTGGGGCGTCCATATTCTCAAGTTGGGACACCTGAAGATGAACTTGCAAGAGGGGAGTCACCTCTTGTTTGAAAAATCAGTCTGCTTGAACGTTCGGGGGTACAGGGTTGGGGCCACGCCTCTGAGTCTAGAGTCTGCCTCTGCTCTGCAAGCCTCTGGGCTCTCGCTTTAGCACCAGGGTTGGGGAGTGTCTGTCAGCCAGGGGCATGATGGGGTGTGCCCAGTCTCGAGTGGGTGGCAAGGCCTCAGTGAGGCTGGGAGATGCCAGCAGGTCTCAGAGACAGCCCACCCTGTACCAATGGGGTCCATGGCTGTGCTGCAGCCTGGCCCTGGGCTTTTCCACAGTCTGTTCCTCTGACACAGGAGATGTTTAGGCAGATGGTTGGCCTGGTTCAGAAAGGAAGGGGGAAATCTCTCCTTCACCTGACACTTGGGGCCCGTGAAGGCCCTCGACACACATCCTTAGCCTGTTCATTGCTGGATGAACATCTTCTCGTAGACCGCCACAGACACCACGGCCCAGTAACGCTTTTCCAGGCCTGCCCTCTGCACCCTGGCGGTGTCACTCTGGGCCACTCTGCCTGGAGCCCCTTCCTCCTTCGGCAACTTCCTCAAGGCTCATCTTCTCCAGAAGTCGTTCCTGACCATGGAACCCAGGCACTGTCTCATCTCTGAACCCGATTATATTCATGAAAACCCACAGCTTTCTGGTCTGGCCATCCTGTCCCCTCTGTAACACTGTATAACCGCAGCAGTGCTGTGCTGTCTGCCTTGCACGTGGCAGGTACGCTATGAAAATGATTGATGTGCTGCATCTGGGCCTTTATCCTGCAGGTAAGAGGGAGCTCTAGAATACCATCCCCCCAATGATAGGAAGATTAGGGATGGCTGCTTCTTGTCCACTGCTACACCCCAGTGCTGGTCACACCAGAGGGCACGCACTAGGTGCTCCATGTTTGTCAACTGAATGAGCAAATCACATCATCCAGAAGCATTCTTAAATGTAGGATATCACTCAAACAGGGCTGACACTAAAGATGTTATGGGGGAGGGGGAAGGAGGCAGGATGGCAGCTCTTTCTTGGGTCTGGTGAGGTTAAGGAGAAGGGCCGGGACAAGTCTATTTATTTGGACAAAGTGGAAAGCAGAGCGGGCTAGGGTCCTGCCCAGCACTGGCCAGGATCTGCCCTCATACCCTCAGCCCAGCCACCAGGGCCCTGGCGAGCAAGTCTCACAAACACCCCCAACCCATCTACCCATCCAGTCCGGCCCTGGCCTATGGCGCTAGCTGAGCTAAACACTGGAGCATGTACACAATTTTTCTGCAGAAAACTTCCCTTTTGACTACTTTTTTCCTATCCCAGCCAGGGCTTTAGCAAGACTGACCTCTGTTCTGCTCTGTGGCCTGGGGAACTCACACAGCAGAGCACTCTGAGGCTTGGCTCTCTAAAGAAGTGAAATCCACAAGGACGAGAAATGCAAACATCCAGATTTCCAAACAGTGGATAAATAGCATGGCTGGAAGTCCACACCCCACCTCCCAGCTGTGCAACCTCAGGGCAAGTCACTTCACGGCTCTGGGCTTCAATTTCCGCCTCTAGAGACCATGTCAACATTTGCCCTTCATCTTACCAACATGTTTTATAAACTGCATAATTTTATATTTTGTAAAACATAAAATATTTGGATTGAAAAAACTGTCCCAAGTCCCCTACTGGTGGGCATGAGCAGGCCATCCCCAGGTGGCCTTAACCTCTTCAATGACACCCCCTGCTCACCCTGCCTCAGCAAGGAATGGAGAGAACAGACTTGTAGGCTTCAGGTCACTGTGCTTAGAATATCCCTTAAAACACAGGGTTCTGGTACATGGTGATCCAAGGGCCACTCATGGCAATGCTGATGGGCCAGATGTAACAGAAGAAAGGGATTTTTGCACACCAAGCTCAAAAATCCTACTAGTGGCTTGCTCACTTTATGGCCAGTCCTTGGCAGATGCTTTCTCTTAGTTTGGCTTTCTCTCATCTCCCGTGGAGCCTGGGCCACTTCCCCACAATTTAGTCCAATAAAAGCTTAGGGGAGGCAAATACGTTTTAGCATGAACCTAAAAAGTGCCTGCCTAAGAAAGGAAATGTGGAGTTGGGGCTGACACAATGAAGTGAAACAAAAAACCCCCAAGCATTCCATATGGCACGTTTTAACTGTAGGTAGAAGTGATGTTGGGGGTTACATGAACCACAAGCCGCTCTCCACATAGTCCCAGTGAGCACTGGCTCCCCCCAAGCTTCACAGAGTGACTGGTTTAACTGGGTCACCCTGGCTTTCGCCCGTGATGAGACCAGGGAGTGCAGGTCAGCACTGGGAGCCCAGAGGATGAGGTTACGGAATCTGAAAAGATGCTGATAGAGATGAGGGCGGTAAACCCTGCTACCATGAGGGATTACTGGAAACCCAACTGCTGAGAATGTCGTATCACACAGCCGCAGAATAATCCGGGGAAAAAACAAGGGGCGATTTCTCAACCCAAATTCCCTGAGGTCCTGACAAATTATACTCCCCAGAAAGTTCCACAATCGCATGGTGGAAATCTGTTATGTAAGAGTGGAGGGAATGCTGTGTGGGGAGCTCCTTCCCTGCACTTCAGCCATAGGAGGAAACCTGTCACTTCTACTGGTGACAATGGCCACGTAGTACGTGTGTGTTGGGAACAGGCAGGGTGTATCTAGTGGTGCCTATTCCTTAGGCACCAGGGGAGTGGAGTGGGGTCACCTGTCGGCTACACTGCAAGACTCTTATCTGGGAGTCTTATACCTAGAACCACATGTTTTGGCCTGGTACCACCTGGCCTCTCCTACTTCTCTGCCCCCACTTACCACCACACTCCCCAAACTGACTGGGGCCTTTGGTTCTTCCTCTGTTCACTGAGCTCCATGCATTCTCACCAGGGAAGGCCTTCAGAGAGCCCTTCCTTGGCCATGCTCTATCACCTCCTCTCCCAGCTGATTCACTGTCATAGTGTCCTGTCTCCTGCACTGCACCTTTCAAAATCTCACATTTTCCTGGTTTTCTCGTGACTATCTTACCACTACATGGGAGCTCCATGAGGGTGGGACTTTGTTGGCCTCATTACCACTGACCCTAGGCTGGCATTTAGTCAACTAAGTTGGATTTAGTGATGATAGATCACATGAAGATCGGCCTTGCTAAGGTCTGGGCAGTGTGTGGTTTAAGTATTCTCTTTGTGGTCAAACCCAGAAAAGGAAAATTTTGGAGACACCTGTGAAAAGACTCAGTGTAAACCTATTTGCCCCCCAAAATGGAAGGCAGCCAGGTGTTGCCCTGGGGCTCAGATTAGCAGCTGGCATCACTCTGGCACTTCAGCTGGATTTCCAATGTCACCACTAAAACACACTTTTTGCTCAGAAATGACTATTTGAGGGGAATGGCCTCAGGACATGCTAGGTCCACGAAGCCAATGTGAGGTGAGGGACCAGCTGCCCCACTTGCCCAACCTGAGCAGGTGGAGGCAAGACAAGGGAGCGCCCTGGCGGCCACTGTTTCACCCGGCCACCTGGCAGTTGGCTGGCTGTGCGCAGTGCTGACAAGCCCTTGGACGCCTCCCTGACAACGGCCTATGCACATCTAGCTCAAGGAGAGAGCAACTTCCAGTTCTCAGAAACACCTTCCCCTACTGCCTTCCTCCACACAGCCAGGACTGCTTGCTTCAAGTGCCACTGCTCTCATGTCCCTCTCCTGCTCATCTGCTTCCCATGGCCCCATCCTTCCTCCCCCTCCACTGCTGCCCAACTACCACTTCCTTCATCAGAACACATCTGCTAGACGTGGCCACACACTTGCCTTGAGACCCTCCACCTGGTATCCCCTCAGGTAGACCTGGAATTCCTTCACCTTTCTGCCTATCTAACCCCTCTCTCTCCAAGGCCCAGCTCAAGGCCTCCAGGTCCTCCAGACAGCCTTCCCTGACTATGCGAGTCTCTCCTCCACCCCTGCCCTGGGTACTTCAGCTCAGTGCCATACAACAGAGCCACTGAGTCACAGCCAGCATGACAGTATCATGAGTGTGCTGCTCCTCTCCTCTCAGCCTCACTCAAAGCTCCCAACCTTGTGAAGGTATTGCCTCTGGGTTGCCAATGGGACTTGGCTTTTGTCTTCAACTCTTCCTGTCACAGGCTGGGACAAGGCTAGTTACCAAGCAAGGGCTCCAAAGGTACGGCTCTGGTCTCCAACATGGGTCTGGGGGCGTCATTGCCATGCAGTGAGCTCCCTGTTTGCCCTACCCATCTCACAAACCATCAGGGCTGAGAGCATCCTCAGACACCAGTAAGTGCAATCTGTTCTCTGGCCAGTCAGGGAAACTGAGGCTGTAAGAGGAAAACTAGCCTGCCATAGGCCCCAAGATCAACCTATGGCAGATCTACCCTAATCCAGAAGTCTTCCTGGCGACCACCACATACTGAGCACTTTCTGTGTGCCAGGTCCTGCATCAAGCACTGAATTTCTTTTGAATCGGCATATATCAACCTCTAGCTATGGGTACGGCTGTCCTCGTTTTACAGGTAGGGAAACGGATACTTAGAAGACCCAACTAACTTTCCTGGGTTTGTCACTAGCAAGTACCAAGTTAAGATGAGAACAGGCTTATTTTTCATTGCTAGGCTATCCTGCAATCTCATTCTCAAAACAATCTCTAGCCTGCAGTGAAGAAAGCTGGGCTAAGGAGCCTCAGGTGGAATCACGGTGCCAGCTTCTGCTCCTGGATTTATGCTCTGTGGCCCTTTCCCTTCCAGCCAGCTTCGTGACATGGAGAACAACTGCATGCCAGAGATAGTCTGAGACCAGAATGGACTTTGGAATCGCTGATTAGGCTGACATAGCAGGAACATGCATGTCCTATACTTAAGAAGAGAAGAGAGGTCAGAGACCAAGGCTGTCTGACAGCTGGGACAGGACGTCATGGGGCCAGTTACCACATGCAGATGGCGGCTGGCTCATTGGAACCAAACTCTTAAAAGCCTGTGGTAGAGCTAAGAGTGCTGATTCACTTACCTGTAATGCAGACTACAATCAACCTGCCTTTCTAGAAACAGCCTACCCTGTCTTTATCGGGATAGTTCTTTTTCTAGGATAGTGTAGTAGTCTGAATTAGTGATCAGGTGGTTCCTTAGTAAGCATATAATCTAAGCACATGACACAGAAGCTACATCAGAAAAATCCACTGAAGACATTGTCAAGTCTGCGAAGCTGCCTCAGCCTCACAATACAGTCCACCCCATAAGTACCCAGAATGCTCACATCAATTAGAGCTTAAGTGTCATGAAGGCAGGAACTTTATGGGCATGCATCCAACCAGCATGGGGACTGGGGCAAAGGAGGTATTTAAGAATTGTGAGGTAAATGAATGCATGAATAAATGAATACTATGTAAGTAAATTTCTCCCTTACAAAAAGCCCATGTAGTACCAGTTGTAACAATGTTCATCAGGAGATACCAAAGTAACAGAAGAGATACATCCCTCAATTTTAAAAAGATTCCAACTCACAAAATACATGGCTGGAAAATGCATTAACTTTGACAGTACAAAATCATCATCATCATGACCCATAAACCTAAGGGAAAGCTTATTAATTTCTTATCTGTCAAACAATAAATGGTTACATTTGATCCCCCTCCAGAAAAGCCCATGCAATCTGTATCCCTGCCCTCTTACACTCATGAGGAAACAAAGGGATTCCTACACACATCACAAAGTCAGGGTTGCATTAGACCTTTTTTTTTTTTTTTTTTTTTTTTTTTTTTAGATCTTAAGCCTAGTATTCAGATTCTGGATTGTTTCTCCACTACACACACAGCTGCTAAACAGGTAAAATAGTTCACAGCCCAACATGTTTTTGGGTATCTTACCCCTCTATATATTGCCTTCAAAATCTGCTTTCCCACAGCCACTGCTAAATAGGTTGGCTAGGTAGCCATGTTTATACTCCACGGGACTTCTCCCAGACATAGCTGAGTGGCCCAGGGCTAGACACGTGATCTAAAGTCTGTTGATTTACTGGCTGGTCAGGAACCAATCAGATTCAGATTCAAACTTCAAATTTTGAACTCAGAGAACCAGAAGCCATAGTCAATTGGTGGCAGTTACCTCAACCTAAAAGTAATGGAGTCTGGTCCTGATGAACCAACAGCAGGTGCACAGGCTGCTGTTATAAGTGGATGGGAGAAGGCAGGCCGCTCTGCAGTGAGAAGAAGGTCACAGGAGGCTTTACATCTATAGGGTACACCCAAGAGCGAGAGAGAGACAGACAAGTGTGTCTGATCTGGCCCAGGTCGGCTTTCTGGTTCCCAGTTCCCATGAGGCTGGGATGTACTTCACATCCTCGGGTTTGGGGAGATTTTCCTATAGAATTTCGGGAGTCTCTCGAGCAAGTCTGAGTAGACTTATGTCCTTTGCTCACTACTCAGCTGGGACTAATGCATTAATTTGAGGGGATTGAGATGTGCAAACTCCCCAAGGCTGAGTTTTCTCACCCACACAACTTCTCAGCTGGATAGACCAGCAGAGCTCAAAATTCCTTGCCAGCACAACACTTTGATCTTCGTCCTATAGTTATGGGCCTCCAAGGAATTGTAAGAACTTCCAGTGTTATCCATACTGGTGCCAGGAAAGAAACAAAGACTTAGAGAAGGAAAGCTGAGGCAAGAAAAGAATAAGCACCTGTTGATTCATATCCTCAAGTCCACCCCGGGCCCCTAGTCGGAAGAAGAAGGAAGTAATCCTGGAGAGCTGGAGATAAGCTTTGCCCAAAAGAGACCAGAGTAACGGAGATCCTGCCGTTACCATGCTGCCAGAAGTCAGACCAGGTTACACCTGCTTGAAGGTGAAGCCAATGTGGTCTTTGAGGCAGAAGAATGTCCCACAAGTCAGGCATCTCAGATACTGCTATTTATGTGAAGGGTGGAGGAATTCCCAAGGACAAGACAACAGTGGCTGCTATGTGCCTTGTTGGTTGCCAAAGCAAGCAACTCTGGTGAATCGTTCCGCTAGATTTTCCCTGTTGATGAATGGAGAAAAAGAGTTCTTTTTGGCTTGGCCCTAGGCCCACTGCTTGAAGAAAAAGGCTTTCCCTAAAGCCACTCAGACCCATTTTTGGGTATCCTTGACTCCTGTCCACTTACATTCCTGGGAATAGGCTTGTCCTAGGTGCTGGGTACACATCAGATCCTCTCAACTGTCACGTGCCCCCAAGTTCAAAGGAACAATTAACAACCTGAATTCCCACAACCTACGACCATCATGTTGGAAGGTGGGACACAGAGTCATCCTTATGCAACAATGTTCCAGGGAGACCCGTGGTCATCTCACCCAGCCTGTGTCTCTCCCCAACCTGTGGCGTCACCAGCTCGTGGCCATCCTACCCAGCATAAGCTCATTCTCACCCTCCCCGCATGTCCTCTATAGAGGGCAGAGAGCTCAGCTGTTGGACTCTAAGACAACTTAACCTCTTAGCCTGTTACTTTAGCACAAAATCTTTCAAGAGCCTTCTACCCATGGGGTCATTTCCTGATTCCAGTAAAATGAGACATATGAAATGGCACCTGGTGTTTACTATTTACTGACTCTGAATTGCCTTCCAGACACATTTGTCTTTAGACCAACGAGATTACAGAGCCCTGGCACAACCACACCTCCAAATCACTTGGTGGCTATGGTCCCAGCCAGAGGGCTCAGATGGGCAGACAGAGCCAGAGGTTGGTGGGCCCCTCCCCTCTATGGACATTCTTCTCGAAGGACTTCTAGCCAAGAAGGAAGTAGATGCAGACAGAGTCCCCACTCTCAGTGGGCAAGGCAAGGCCCTGGGGTGTGGGGATGGGGCTAACTGGGGCTACTGCCCCAACAATTGGAAGTGGAAGAAATGCCTTAACACACCCACCATGTCCCAAGGTCAGAAGCATAACAATTGGGTCTTTGTTACAGAGTTCAAAAGCCTCACTCACCACTCCTTCCAAAAGCCAGCTTACAGGATGCACAACACACCTCCCCTCCCCCACCTCAGGAGTCCAACTTCCTTGAACTGGGAAACCACTGTCCCAAGGATCTGCAGTTTGGTCCTCCTGCTTTCTCCCCTCCACCCACTTAGTTCCTCTGGTTAAACTGGTACACTCCAGGTCCCCTGGTTTCTGACCACAACGGGTAGTGTGGGTCTGCATGGTGGACACAGCACTCCAAGGTCCCTGTGCAAACATCTGCTGCTGAGCAGCTATCTCCACCAAAAGTAAAGATAGAAAAGTCCTAGAAGTAGAAAGGCCGTGTTCAGGGAGGCTCTATCTGACACCTAGGGCCCTAAAGAGTCTCCCAGCCATGGAGTTCAGATCTGGGATAGGGCTCAGGGAGGTCATTACTCCAGCAACTCCTTCCAAGAAGCCACCAAATTATCTCCATTTTACAGAAAGGTTAACTGAGGTCCAGAGGGATTAAAGGACTTGAAGCCACAGAGCCAATAGGTGGTGGGCCAAATCCAGCTTCCAGGGCCAGTATCTCCCTCAGAGGATCTGTGTGTCAGACTGGGGAGTCAGGCTGCTGGAGCCCCCTCACACAGCCATCAGGGACTCCTCAGGAGAGGAGGTGTCTCTACATTTTTTCCAGGCCTTGATTGTGTCAAGCTCCACCCCACCCCCCAATTCCCTCCCTCCCGCCCTCCATGCTAGGCAGGACTTTGAAGTATTCTCAGAAACTGGGTATGGAATGGAAAGGTAGAGGGAGGATGTCTCTGAGAATCAGAGTCTCAGAGTATGTTGACTTCCTTTTGCGTGGGGTCTTCTCCATCCTGGCCAGTGGCTGATATCCAGAAACAGGGGCTCATCCCTGTGGGGTTGTATTGCTGTGCTGGTGATACAAGGCAGGTGAGGTGGCAGGAGGGTCCCTAAGCCAGAACTGTACTTCTGAGGAGCCCTGACCTTATACAGAGAAGTGGGCACATTTCTCCCCTTGGAGCAAGCTCCAAAACATCTCTCTCAGCTGGTGCCTCCAATTCCACCATCAGAGATCCCTTCCTTTGGGTCTGAAGGTGCTCAGGTTTTCCAGGGCCAGGCCCCTGTGACAATGCCAGCTTTCCAGGGGCATGGGTAGAGGGTAGGAGGGATATGAGGCAGGGATGGGTAGGTAGGGCTGATACTATGACAAAGGCTGAAGGCAAAGGTGTGCAGGTAGGAGACCAGTGTGGGTGCTGGAGGTGAAGGGCTCAGGCCTTAGGCTAGGGGTGTGGCTCTGTGGGTAGGGACTGCCTCAGCCAACTACCTTGCCAATGACTCCAGGCACAAGGACAAAGCCTGACTTCTCTGAAAGGTCTGTGAAGATCCCACACCCAGAAGGGCCAGGAGTCATACCAAGGCCGGCATCACTGCTCCGTTCTCAGGGAACACGGTTCCTGAGCCTCCTGCAGCAGGAGCCTGAGCTCACCTCCCCACTCCTCAGTGTCTCTACAGCTACTTGCTGCATAGGAATAGGGATCAGGGGGCCAGGAATGTCCCTGTTCTGCTTTCATCCTCAGCTGACTCATTTCCCCTCAGTCTGTCTATGCCTCGGTTACTCCATCTATAGAATGGGTACAGTCCTTTGGCCTGCCCTCCTTTCAGGGCTCAAAGTATTGGAAGGGAAGGGAACAGAGTAGGACAGGAAAAGGACAACAGGCCCCTCCCTTCTGGGAGTGTCCAAACACTGCCCAAAGAGGATCCTGTTCCACGAGGCCTTCCCCTGCCTCTAACTGAAACCAAAACAAAACCCGCCAGGAACAAATTCAAGCCCCAGCAGGACATGGGCAAGCTGCTGGTGGCAGGCCCTGCAGCTCAGACCCACTGACTCATGCCCTCCTCTCTCCACCTGCAGAGATGCCTGCCGCACTGTGTTCCCCTACGAGGACCATGGAACCAGGAGCCCCTCGAGAGCGGTGGATAGGGCCCCAGACGAGACAAAGCCTCAGCTACTACTGATGACAGGGCAGCTGCTGTAGGGCCCTCCCCGGCCCCCTTTCCCCCGGTCCGGCCCTCTTCAGCTCTGCAGGGGGCAGTCAGCTCACCACCCAGACACAAGCCAAACCCCACAGGCCTAGCCTTTCCTCAGACAACCCGCCAGGGCCCAAGAATCCTGGCCCCCGTGGTGACGTCACGGCCAGACTTCCCCACCAGCTCGTGGGCTGCTCTCGCCCCTGCCCGGACCCCGGCTTGGAAGACGGTGCCAACCCGCGAAGCTGCCCTGCGGTGCCCCGGAGCCGGGAGCTGCCTCCCCTGTGGCCTCCCTGGGCCCGGGGACCCTGCACAGGGGCGGGGCCGAGGTACCGGCTTCCCCCGCCCTGGCGTCGCACGCACACGAGTGCACACAGCAGGTTCGCTGCCCCGAGCTGGGGAGACATTCTTCCACCACCAGGCAAAGTGCTGGCCTGCAGCCCAAACCAACAGGGAAACTTCGGCCTCCTCAGCCCTCTCCCCACCAGATGGAAATAACGTACAGCTGCAGAGGTGGGGGAGGAGGCAGGAACAAAACCAGCCAGCGCCTGTCTGTCCGGCCGTCCACCCATCCGTCCACCCGCCTGCCCGTCCCGGGAGCCAGGCCGGGCCATCTGGACACTCACCACTCTCGTTCTTCTCGATGACATCCACCACCTCCCCGGCCTGGAGGCTCAGCTCCGAGTTCTCCTGCTTCTTATAGTTGGACACCACCACGTACTGTTCCAGGATCATGGGCTCGGCGTTGGTGTCGGCACCTGGCGAGGGCAGAAAGCACGCGGTGAGCCAGCGGCCGGCCATGGCCCCGCGGCCGGGGCGCCCCCTGTCCATCGGCCTCGGGGGAGGCTGCTCCGTCGCCAGCGCCGCTGCCGCTGCCGCTCCGAGGGGCTGCCCGCAGCCAGGGCTCGCAGCTCGCCGGGCCCCAAGGACAGGCCATATAGCAGGGCCCCACACCGGCCCGCTGCGCCGCGGGGACCGGGGGACATGGGGAGCCGGGCCGGAGGGAGGGGGCCAGCCGGGACGGGAGGCCGCGGCGGAGGGGAGTCAGTCACAGCCCGGCGCCAGCGAGCGCGAGGAGAGGCCTGGTGCGGACGTGGTCTCCCCAGACCCCTGGGCCGGCAGGGGCGGGACGGGAGGGCCGCCCATGAGAGCGAGGCCGAGCGGAGGAGAGGGGGGAGAGCGGGGGAGGGAGAGAGGGAGAGCGAGGGGGGGCGAAGCGAGGCCGAGGGCTGCTGCCTCTCCCCCAGCCCCGGACCGGGAGCGAGGCAGTGGTCCTCCCCTCGGGCGGGAGGGAGAGAGCAGGAGAGAAGTCTCCACAGCCCGGGCCCAGGCGAGAACTCAAGAGGGTTTGAGGCCGCCAATCACTGGGGTTTACTCGCAACCCTTAAATAGAAACACATGAGACCCATCGAATGAGGAGCCAGGGGTGGAGGCAGGGGAGGGGGAGGAGGGCTGAGACTGTTTACTTGAAACCCAAGAAGAAAGTCCCAGCGCCAGCAGCCAGCAGCCAGGCGAGCCCAGCCCGCCCCCCGCCAACTTTTCCTCAAGTTCAGCTCACCAAGGCGCTGCCACTGAGCCCGACGGCCTGATGCAAACAGACCGGCCTTAGGCCGGCTTTCCTCCGGCCGGGCTGCTGCCCTCTGACCACACGGAGACTGACTCAGTCTCCCTCTCCCTTACAGTGCTGGGCCTTGTGGTCAGGCTCTGAGAAGTCTCCAGCCACCCTCTGGCAGGCGACAGGTCAAAAGCTGGGACTCTGCAGAAGGAGGGCAGATGGGTTGGAGGCTCCCAGAGGTGGGGACAACACACCTAAGACAGGGCAGGCCCTGCTAGGAGCTGAAAGGAACCACAAACCAGAGACCTATTAATGGTCACCTCTTACAGGAAGCCTTCCCAGAACACCGGCAGCCCAAAGGGAATTCCTAGCACACTTTATGTGTCTATCACCTACACATCTGCCAATGTCCTGGAAGGCTAGGGGATTCACACCACCTGCATGGCTGTAGAAATGGCTGAGGGTCCCTAGGCTCCCTATCCCTTGGTGCTTTAGCATACAGCCACCTTCCTTACACACCCGAGCCCAACTCGGCAAATGTTCTGTGTCAAGCATGTACACTGTACCATTTTATCCTCACCACAACCTTTCTACTTTCCCATTTCACAAAAGACAACTCAGAGGCCCAGAGAGAGCAAGAGGTCTGCCCTAGCTCACACAGCTACTATGGAGAGAACCAAATTCACTCAGTGTTTCAGGTTTCAAGCCCATCTCTTCAGTAAAGAACCGGATCTCTGATTTTAGTTTCCACCCATTCTTTTATCACAATGATCTTGGCTCCACAGAATTGCCTGGGAGGCTTTTAAGGAATACTGATGCCTGGGTCCCACCCCCAGAGGTCCAGGTTTAATTGGCCTGGGTATTTTTTAGACACTCCCTCCTCCCCCGTGGTTCTCACGTGCACCCAGGGGCAGAGAAGCACTGCTTAGACTTTTGGATCTTTCCTTAAGGAAGGCCCCATCCTACCCAGGGCAGGGAGCAACAGAAGGAAAGAAACCCACTGCCCTTGATGGTTTTCTTCCATGGGGCGTGGGCCCTGCAGCCCTAGAACAGTCCTCTGGACACCCAGAGGGGACCCTGTCCCTGCTGAGCCCTGCCACATGGATATGCACACGCATAGCCCCAGGCTGCTCCACCAAAGCCAGGATCGGATTTCAGGCAAAAATGCAACCAACAGCTGGGCAGCAGGGCCAGCCCGCTCTGCACTCCGATGGGGCCAGCTTTTGCGCCTGCCCCTGCTAGCCAGACGGCAGCAGCAGAGGCAGCAGTACAGGGCACAGTGCTGACAGAGACTACCTCCCACTGTGCCCTGGGCGGAAGGCAGGGCCTCTGTGGCCAAGAGCACCTCTGCAGTGAACCTAGCACAAAAAGGCCCAACCCCTGCTCTGTGAGATGCAGGGGCTCCCTTCCCAGTTTGTGGGAGAGGAAAACTCAGGATACAACCAGAAAAGAGGAGTTTGCAGTGGATTAGAGGGCTTCCAAACCCCAAAAGTCCGGATTATACTAACAATTAACAGCACACCCTCAGGTGCTCGCTCAGGGTCAGCACTGTGCCAAGCACTTGACCGCATCATTTTGTTGACTCCCTGGATCCTCACAGCAACCCTGTGTGGTAGGTTCTAAACACTTTTCCTAAGATCGATCACACAGCTGAGGCTTGAACCCACACCCACCAGATGGGGTCACTCATATTCTGAACTTCTCTGCCACATGCCACCTGCAGAGAGCCACTGATCCCTGGGTACCAGAGGGAGCCTGCCTCACCCTATCTTTACACACTCAGCACACAGTTGGTGTTTAATAAAGACTGGAGTGAAAAAAAAAAAAATAAATAAAGACTGGAGTGTTCCAGTTTCTTGTTGACTGCTGCTACGTCTGTGGAGCAGACCACAGGGCCCACGAGGGAGCCGACATTCGCTAAGTGTTTGCAAAATGAATGGATGAAATGAACAAATGGGCAGGCAGATGAACAGAGTGCTTGATTTGAGCCACTACACATAAACCAGGCAGGGGCTCACCTCTGACACTCGGGAAAAGTAGACCACTATGGAAGGGGAAAGGGGGGATGGGGAAACAGGCACAGAAGGCCAAGAAGCAGTGAGTTTGTGGCCAGAAGTTGCTAGAGGACAAGTAGGGGTGCTGGGGAGTGAAGAGACCTCAGTTTATTTTAATCCAAGGAAATCTGAGGCAAGATTCAAAGAGGAGAAAAATCCTGCTCCCACCACCTTGCCTCCCCCCTGCCCCCCCCCCCCCAGCCTCTTGGAAAACTGGCTTAAGCTTTCTGAAGACTGACATTCTTGGGACACAGGTAGAAAAGTTAAGAGAATGTTCTCCAGGGATTCCAAAGCACAGAAGGCAGCGGTGGCACTGCTTGGAGGAGGCTCCAAAGGCTGTGGGATGGCCAGATGGACACACAGACACTGTGCCCTCCTGGCTGCTCTCCCCTCCCCCAGCACATGCAGGCTCCCAGCTCCCTCTTCTGGCATCTGCCTCTCAGGATGTTGCCTGCCCAGGGCTGCCCGGGCAGGCGTGCGGCGTGCGCTGGGAGCAGGTATCCAGATGAGAAACCACTCGGCAGGCGGGCCGGTGGGTGATGTCATCCCACAGAGGCAGCCCTGGATCCCCTCCCAGCCAAGGCCTGGAAAATTGGGGGCTGGAGGAGTCAGCCCAAAAGAGGAGGAGGGGCAGTGGATGGAGCCTCTAGTCTTTAGATAGGAAGGGTGTGACAGAGGCAGGGAGAAGGGCTGAACCCCTTCTAGGGAGGAGAGCCCTTCCCAGGTTGGGAGGGGACCTTGTACCAGTTTCGTCCAGGGATGGGCCCCTTGTTACTCAGAGCCCCTGGCTGGATGTGCTAGGACTCTGGCGACTTCCCGGAGCCCTTCCCCACACCTGCATTCCTCCAGCTACCACCTGGATGGACCCCTGGCTCCTGCCTGACGCTGGCTGCCAACTTAAACTTCTAAACAAGGCTTTTGCCAAGTCAGTCCCCTGCTCCAATCCCTTCAATGGGTCCCTGTTGCCTACAGAATAAAGGCTAAATTCTTTCTGACAATCTGAGTCCCCTGACCCATAACTCCCCCATTCCAGACAGCATTCAGGATTCAACATATGTGTTCAACACATAGAGTGAATATGTGCCCACCACACTGTTCTATGTGGGTTCTTACTTCCAAGCCTTTGCCTTAGCTGCCCCCCTGCCTGGAATGCCTTCCCTTCTTCCACCAACCCCAACTCTACCAACCATTTCTGACCCTCCAGGAGCTGTCTGATTTTACTCCAGGTATGGTGTTCATTTTGTGGGGGCACTTAGCCCCAATCTACCATGTGCTTTTGACAGGAGTCTTCCTGATGAGAGTATCTGCCCCAGGGCTGGTGCCATAGGACATGGCACTGGCCTCAGCTGCCTGAGATTCATGATGCGAAAGAAAAAAATTCAAGTTGGAGGGTCTGAGGTCCAGTCCCGCTTTGCCCTTACTAGCTCTGTGACCCCAGGGCAGACACTTAACCTCTCTGAGCTTTCATTTGTCAACAGGTACAACACCAACCAGTACCTACCCTCAATGGGTTGTTCTGTGCCCGGAACTAGGTGATAGGGTTAATGCCCTATGTAAACTGTAGACAGTGTTTATAAAGCAAACAGGAAATGGGAGATTTGGGGAGGAGCAGAAGGGGTTCAGGTTCCCCTGCAGCCTCAGAACCAGCAGGCAGCTCAAGGCAAGGGCCACAGGCGCCAGGAAAAGGGTGGCTGCGGCTGTGTCCCTGAAACACGCCTCTCTCAAACCGCACCTCCTGGCAGGCAGTGGATACTTGCCAGCTGGAGAGCCAGATCAGAGCCCCCTGGGCCCACTCTGGGGAGGATGCCAGGCTAAGCAGCCTGAGGACTCTGATCTACAAGGATCCCCCACGTCAGCCCCTTACCTCTGAGTTTCCTGTCTCATGTACTCTCTGACATTCCAGATGGGGAAACCAAGGCCCAGAATGCTGGCGGGTTGCCCAAGACTCCAGCCCTGAACTCCTAGTCTGGCTGGTTTTCCCCAGCCCACACTGCTTCCCCTCAGCCTCTCACTCCAAACAGCTGGGCTCATCCTGAGAAGCCAAGCCCTGTGGTGGCCCCTGCTCCAGGCTCCCCATGTTCTCAGTGACCCCCCAAACCCTGGCATCCCACCAAAGGTCCCTCTAGCCCCTCACAACTGGTTCCTCCCAGGCTGGACTTGGCCTGCCGGCTTCTCTATAGGCCCCTGGGCGGCCAGGCTATACGTTTCGTGAATAAAATGTATTGTTGTGGGCCAAGTGGGCTCTGGATCACTGGCTCATGGAGAGGGGAAAAAGGGACAGGAGCCCAGTGATTAGTCAGGCCCAGGTCCTCGTCACAGACACCACCAGAAGGATGACTGCAAGGAGCATGGGACAGGCAAGGGGTCCTCTTGCCTGGTGCTTTTCTCCTCCTGCCCCCTGCCCCAAAGTCCATCTCCCGTTCCCTGCCCACAGCTGTGGTGGGGAGGGACTGAGCCTTGGGCTGACTGCTGGGGCTGGCCCACCCCCTGACCTCTGACCCTCTACCTCATCCCCAACTCCCCAGTCTGAAACTCTGCTCTTGGGTTTGGGCAGAATGGGCGGTGGTGGTGGGTGTCTGTGTCAGGTAGCACTCTCAGAAATGGAGGGCTCCTAGAAGACCCTTCTGGAAATCCTGCATGCCACCATCTGCTGTCTAGGTTTCTCTGCCACTGTCCAGTAAGACCAGAGGCTAAAGGAAAGCCCCTGACCCCTGGCCCAGCTCTGTCTAGACACAAGGCACAGGCCCGAGACCCCAAGGCCCATCTGGGGCCAGGCAGCCCAAAGCCTGGTAAGGCCACTGAGGCAGAGGCAGCTCCACGCTCTGGGGCGTGCTGCAACTGTCAGTCACAGGATTCCCCGTCAGGCTGCAACTCCCCGGTGAGGACCACTGGAAACCAGGCTGGGGAGGGTCTGAGACTTCAGCTCTCTGCCTCAGGTCAACTGCCTGAAGTGAGGCTGACCGTCCTTGGCCGGCCCACCTTGGGACGGCCAGCTGAGCTGACATAAGAGAAGACAGCAGCCTCACCCTCACCTGAGTGCCACCTGGGAGGTGGCAGTGCCTCGGCTCAGAGAGGTTAAGTTCACACGGCCAGGACTTGGCAGAGCCGGGGACAAAGCCACACCCCCGAGTCCAGAGTGTGTTGGTTTACACGCTGGGCTCTGTGGTCATCACCCCCTGAAGGCTCCAAGGTTGGACCTGAGGCCTAAGAGGGGTGAAAGGAGGGCAGGGAGGGCAGCGAACGGAAGGGCGAGAAGAGGGGGCCCCGGGACGGCCGGCGTGCCAACCCAGGGCGGCCGTGCGTCGCGGGGAAGCATGCGGACAGCGGCCGGTGGGCACCGGCTCCCCCACGTGCACGCCCGGGACACACATGCTCACACACATGCACGCGGGGCCGTACCTGTCGCGTCCTTCTTGGGAGACTCAGCCCAGCTGGAGAGCCACACTTCCGAGCCCCCGAGAGCAAGCAGCAGCGGGAGAGGAGAATCAGAGGAGGAGAGAGAACCGTTAGGCAGGCAGGAGGTCCACCAGGCGAGTGGCTACAGGCGCCGCTCCGGGCGGCGGCGGAAGGCGGGGGAGGGGCGGGGAGTGATTTCCTGGCCCCGGGCTGGCTGCTGGGCGTGGGCCCGAGTGATTACGGAGGCTGGGACACAGCCGGCTGGGACGGGGATAATGAGGTGTCTGCCGAAATGCAGGAATCCTCTGGAGCGGAGGATCCTACACAATCCCTGCCTGGAACGGGGCCCACGGGTTATCACTGCCTGGAGAAAGCAGCCTGGACCTTTCCCTCTGGTCATGTGGGTGGGTGGCTGGCCCCACAGGGCCTGGTGGCTCTCAGGATCCTCACCAGGCCAACGGGCTCAGCAGCGTGGACCTGGAACCTCGAACATCAGGGTTAGAGAGCCGGAGGCCGGTCTCCAGTCTTGGGGCACCACACCACTGGGCTCTGATGTCTTGTCCAGCCCAGGCCCCAGCCCTACCCAATGCGGAAGACAAATCCTGGCAGAATGGCAGGAGGCCTCATAACATCCCAACTGCAACCCGGAAGCATAGGGACCTTTAGTGACCATCAGAGATGAGGGCTCTGTCCCAGGCTCAGACAGACATGTCTGATCTGGGCCTCAGTTTCTTCATCTGTGAAATGAGGTTAGAAGTTGTCCTCTGGCCAAGAGAGGAGGAAGTCAAAGAATCTAAAAGAATGTTGTGAGATGTGATATAGTAGTGTTATGAGGCAGAAAGCTCTCAGCTTAATCAGTGTAAACAATTCTAGAATATCAGAGGGTCAACATGTAAAAAGCACTGACAGTCTACCTATAGTATACAGCGACTTATTTACTGCCTATGACAATCCCTTCACGTGGGCATGCATTTTTTGCCCCACTTTACAGGGGAGGAGACTGGCCCAAATTCCCACAAGCAGAGTAGCAGAGCCAGATATGGAACCAGGTCTGGGACCAGCCTGATACTTTCTCTGCTGAATTTCTCATCGCCTCCAAAGGAGCACAGTGTTGGCTGAAGTGGGGACCATAAGAAAGAAATGTTGAGATGCAAGTCTGAGAGGCACCCAGTGGTGGCCAGGAAAGCTGCCTGACCCCATAACAAATAGTAAAGGTAACCATAACAGCTGCAGAAGTTTACGTAGCATTTACTATATACACCAGGCATCATGCTGAGCACTTACATACAGTAACTCATTTGCTTTTCAGAATAAACCTACAATGATGTGGTACTCCCTCCACGTAGGTGAGGAAAATGAACCAGAGAGGTTAAGTAACTTGCCCAAGGTCACACAGCTAGTACAGTGTCCATCTCATGTGAGGCCACAGACTTTAGGCGACCAGTGGATACCACCCATCACTAAAGCACCTAATTCTCCTGTGCTCGGCAAGTCACCTTCCAGTTGTAGCCTGGCTTCCCCATGCAGAACTGGGAAGCCTGGCCCTTCTAGCTCTCACCGTAAACCAGAAGAGAGGGGATTGGGCAGACGGTTTTAGCAAGGCCTCTAGAGTCTGTGGATTCTCCCCTTTGAGGGACTTAACCTCCCTGAACCCGTTCCCTCACTTGTACAAATAGAGATGAGACAATACATTTACTTTCTAGGTAGCTATGAGGATTAATGAAGTAATATGCAGTAAGTGCCCAGCATAGTGCCTGGTATACAGTCAGTGCTCAATGACTATTAGCCACCATGGGCAACACCTCCTGTGAGCTTGGTTCAAACTAACCCTAGGGAACCAGGAAAATCATACTCCTGGAGCTGCAAGGATGAGAACCAGACAGTGTTTGATATGATACTGGATGTGCCAAGAAAACACTGGCACCCGGTCAGGGATGCCTTCTTGTAGACACCCCCAAACACTAGGTCAGTTGGGATCGGGGGTTGAGGGACTCTGGGAGACTGCACCCAGAAACACAAATTCTGTAGCCAGAGCCTCTCATCAGGACTTGCAGCCAGAAGCCTCCTTGGGCAAAAAGAGCTATACTGGCCCACTTTTCATGTCCTGATAGGACTGAGACAAGGTAGACATAGCAAGCCCTCTGAAGGTTGAAGCTGGGACCATAAATCCCTGCTGCTGTACCCCAAATGTGGCCAGATGGGCTGTCACCCGCAAGGCCATTCTAACCACCTTGGCAGGCCCAGTGCCAGGCCCACCCCCCCGTCTTCTGGCCCCCTTCAGCCCTGTGCCGACCCAGCTAAGAGGGTCTACATCTCTAACCATCTCTGCTGGCTTTGTTACTTTGTGCACCTTCTACTTTGGTTTCTTTTGGGTTCTTCACAAGGAAAACTTGTGGGAAATGCTAACCTCTTTCAGTGAGCCAAGAGAAATTATTTGGCTCAGGCCTGGAGAACCCAGGAAGACTTGTTATGCTAGAACAGGGGTTAACAAACTTTTCCTATAAAGGGCCCGAGTCGATGTTTCATTTCAGGCTTTGGGGGCCATGTGGTCTCTGTCAAGACTACTCACCTTTGCTGTTGTGGTACCAAAGCAACCCCTGATAATCTGTAGAATAGTGACTGGGCTGAGTGCCAATAAAACTTTATAAAACTACACGATGGGCTGGGCTTGGCCCATGAGCAGTGGTTTGCCAACACCCATGCTAGAAGATGAGGGCTGTCAGAGAGGGGGAGCTGCTGTCTTCATCATCGGAGGTACCCCCAAATCCTAGGAGAGAAAAGTGAGGGCCCTTGGCCCACCTCGACTAAATGCTCATAAGGTCTATGCTGCCTGGATGATCTTTTCAATAATCATCCTGAAGGGTCTGATGCTCTTCCAGCCCCTGGGGTTTGGGCATTTGGGCAGGCAGTGGGGAGCAGGACAGGAAAAAAATCTCTCAGCCTCTGGAAACTGAGCCCCACTGCTAAGTGTGGAACAACCCAAGCTCATGCCCACCCCCGTCACCCCCCAGAAGCAGGCCTTTCCTTCACTATCCAAAGGAAAATGGGAAGTGGACCAGAAACGAGCCTGTCTTTTTAAAAACATGATTTATTTTCCAGTTCCCTGGATCTGCAGAATTAATCCAGTTCCGCTGCTCCCACCCCAAATCTTTCCCGCTTTGCAGTGCCTTGTCTTCAGCCCACCCGAGCAAGCCCTCTCCCAGGGTGGGAAGGACACCCCCCATCCCACCCCCAGCCTCCTTACAATGAACAGAGGAGAGACCCTGGCTCACAAACCCTGGCCCTCCAGCCAGGAGGCAGACAAGGCTGCTGGCTCTGGGCTGGGAAAGCAGAGACAGAGGGATGGGATGAGGGAGCGAGGGGCAGGCATAGCCAAGTGAGCAGCTGTGACCCACACAAACCAACCGTTTCCTGCTCTCATGCTGTCTCTTCCCCACCTCCCCTGGTGACAGAACCAAGGGTCTTATGGAGCAAGGTCAGAGGCAGTGGAAACTGAGGGGCTCCAGGCTGGGAATCTGCATAACTGGCTTTGCTGAAAGCCAGCTCTGTGACCTTGGACAAGCGGCTTGACTTCTCTGAGCCTCAATGCTCCCATCTGTAAAAATCAAGCATTTGGACCTAACAATAGCCAAGGTCCTTGTGTGATGTACTAGATTCTTCCAGCAGAAACCTGCTAGTCTCCATTGTGCAAATGCTCTACAGCTGAAACGAATCTTTCTAGAGACACTGACCACTTTCCTTTCCAAGGAAAACCACTTAAACACATGCTCAATATATGGAAACTCAGGGGAAAAAAGCAATTAATTCAAGAATCATAGAAGGCAGAGAACTGAGGCAATAATTCTTTTTAAATCTTGGTTCTGGTGTTTACCCTGCCACTCAGCTCCCTGAGCCTAGGGTACTTAGCCCTATCCCTGGGCCTCTGCTCCTTCTGTAAAATGGGGATAAAAATACTTACCTCGTCTTTTTTGCAGGGTTGTTTTGAGAGTGCAATGGCCTGTGAGAGGTTTGGGAAGGGGAGGAATGAGGCCCTTGTGACAGAGAGAGGGAGTGGGTGACAGGGACAAGCTGGGGACTGAAGGAGTGTGTGCTCGGAAGGCAGGAGGCGTGGAGACAAGCTCCCTCCCTTGGCCCTCCCATAGCACTCCCATCCCCGCCACAGCCAGTGCTCCGTCTTGCAAGATCAGCTAGAAGCCAGGTCCTAGAAAACCAGGTGCCTGCAGGTCCTGGCCAAATATGGTGACCCGAGGATACTTCTTAGATGCTGAACCTGCTTCTTGTCAGGTACAGGTGATTATGAGAAATCAAATAACAATTGCATAGGTGCCCCTGACTTGAAGGAACCCCCTCCCCCTCCAGACAACATACACCCAAGTACTACATGAGAACACACCTGGATAGAGCGAAGTTAGGAAAGGGACTGGTTCCTAATATGGATTCTTTTAACCTTGGGCTACTCCAGAGCAGTGAGAAGTGGGATGGATTTGCCAAAATCTAGTCTCAAACCATGTTTCCAGGAATCCTGCTCTGGTGTAAAGCAAGTCCCACCCATTCAAACTAATAAATCCAGAGTGGGCTCTGAGCCCAGGTGGGAGAGACAGGAGAGCAGCCAGCAGTACAAACTCCTCAGAGAGTGAAAGCCAAGCAAGGGCTCAGGGGACCAGGGCACAGGGTCACTCACCTCATCGGCTTCCACAGACCTTGCCTGGGGACCCCTGGGTGGAGAGATGCAGAGACCCTGCCAGGGGCCCCAAATGGAATGAACACCCCCGTCTTCTCCATGTCCTTCCATTCTTCACTATCTTGGTGCACTCGAGCCCTCAAGACCTCTCCCTCCTTGGGAATTCTATCCTTTTTCCCTCTTCCTTGAACTGGGTTCTACAGATCTGCTGGAGCCTAATCTTTCTTCTCCTTTTATACAACTAAACTTTTCACAGGGCTGGATTTCTTGGGTTTCCTATGGGCTCCATGTTTCTTTTCTTTTTTGACTAAGCCATGGGGAAACTCAGCCACTGCTTTCAAGCCATCAACTCACTAGGGCCTGAAAGCAGCTAGCTCTGTCACTTACCAGGTGTATCAAGAGGTGCTACTTTGCAGGAGTGGAGCACTCCTTTTTGGAGGCACTGTCTGGTCACAGGCAGCAAGGAGCTCAGATCTTTATAGCAACCTTCCAGGGCTAACAGTCCTTTGCAAAGAATAGTTCCTTTACAAAGAAGTAGTAGTTTGGCCTACATGATACATTCATTTTAGGGAGCCTGAAATAGGTCACTGTGCTTCGAGCATCAGAAACAGGGGCATGAGGGTCAAAGTGATATGAACGCCATCAGGAAAAAAGCAGGCGTGAATTAAGATGGCTAAGAAAGAAAACAAGCAATAATTCAAACATGAATTCCAACCCCAAGCCACATGGGTGCAAGTTTGGAAGTGTACGATGGTAAGGCATGAGAGCTCCTACTCACGTGATCAACTCCATGCACTTGATCCAGAGTGAGCAGCAGCCTCCAGCTCATCATAAACACTTAGGGCATGAAAACAAAATCATGCCCCTGGACTGGAGCAGTCAATGTGGCAGCTCAGACCCCTGGCCCTGCCTCCTACTCTCACAGCCTCCAAAGCTAGGCTAGCTTCAGGCACATGGGATCCAGGCTATCCTATAGGGCCCCACACTTAGAAGGGCCCTCTGCTCGGTTTAATGCTCTTCTGTCCCTCATTTGAAATCTTTAATCATATATGAACAAGAGGCTCCATAATTATGTAGCCGTTTCTGCCGAGGGTCTGAGGTTTCAGGGCCACAGAACTTTGAACTAAATAAATAGAAGTACTCGAGAATAAATTTAGTAGGGCTGGATTTCTGATAGGTATCATCTGGAAGATAGAAAGCAAATCTTAAATAGGAAGACCAGCCATTGTCTCCAGGTCCTATCCCTACCAACATTTCTGGCTTCTTGGTGGTATCCAAAAAGCTAGAAGGAGCATGTGGGGACTCAGGACCAGAGAGGGCAAGGAATTTGCCTAAGATCACACAGCAAGCAAGTGGCAGGGCTGGGGCTAGAAAAATTATACCAGTTCCCACTTTTTTTTTTTAAGATTTTATTTATTTATTCATGAGACACAGAGAGAGAGAGAGAGAGAGAGAGAGAGAGAGAGAGAGAGAGAGAGAGAAGGCACAGACACAGGCAGAGGGAGAAGCAGGCTCCGTGCAGGGAGCCTGACATGGGACTCGATCCCGGGTCTCCAGGATCAGGCCCTGGACCCAAGGCGGCACTAAACCGCTGAGCCACCCGGGCTGCCCAGTTCCCACTTTCTAACACTCATGTAAGGCCCTGTGCTAAACATTTTCTGAACACTAATTTAATCCTCACAACAATCTGTATTTTACAGATGTAAAAAGTGAACCTCTCCCTAAGGCCCAATAGTAAGACTTGAGCTAGACCTGAGCCCAGGCAGGCTAGCCGGCTGGGAACTGGGAATAAAGGGGCCTACAATAGGGGACTTCCTTCTCCAGATTGTCCCCCACCATTGGCCAAAGGAGGCTCATTATTTCTGTCAGGCTTCCCTTTGGACGTGCAGCCATATTCTTACTCATTTTGCTCTCAATAAGAAGGGGTCTGCCTCCTTCCCCAGGAGTTGCCTTTCCTGGAATCCAGAGTCTGCGTGGGGGCAGCCCAACCCAGGGAAGGAATGTACTTCTGACCCTCAGGCCACTGAGCTGCACAGTCAGTTTCCCTGCTCAGGTGGGGAATGGGGTGGGGTGGGGGTTGGAGCCATTCCATAACCCCTGAGGGACTAGGTCCGAGGGCGGCAACCTAGGCCATGGCTGGGGCCCCAAAGAGAGAGCCCAGCCCCAATGGGTGTGGGCAGAGGGGTTCCCAGGAGCTCTGCAGCTGCCCGGAGAGGGGCTACCCTGCCAGAGGGTGGGGGGCAGGTCTGCCATCCTCCCTCCACCCTGTTGAAAATACCCCAAGCCTCTTGGTTAATGACAGGTGCTGAGGTTAGCCAGAGGAGCCGTGGGTGGGCAGAGGACAGATGGGTGCCGGGCGGGGAGGCCAGTGGGGTTCTGAGCCCCATTCTCAGCAGCTGCTGCCTGACCCCAAGCAGCCCCGTGGGTTGGGTCTCCCCCTCAGTTCTCAGATTCTCACCTCTCCCCATGCTGGGGCGGTGGTGTGCAGAAAAGAGACAAACTTAACACTGTTCCCAGTTCCAGGATCCCAGCCATCTCCCTACTCCCTGGGGTGGTCTGCCTTGGTGGTCCTCTCCCACTAACTGGGCTATCCCCCCTCCCAATTCCCCCACCCACCAGCTCCCCCAGCCAGAGCCAGTAACTGTTAGGATGAGGCAGCAGAAGAAACAGGGGCCAGGGAAGCGGGATGAGGTGAGCAGCTGCAGGATCCCTAGATCCCCAGCCCCTTGGCCCCCAGCCCCTTGGTCCGTCTGTCTCCCTGGCTCAGTCTCCACAAGAGTCATGAGTGAGTGATAGAGGTCAAGAGCAATGGACCCAGAACCAACATTCCCATCCCGGGGTCACAAAAAGTCCAATGTCTTGTTTTTTCCAGGCTGGACTCTTGCAATCAGATTATCAATGAACCAACTGCCTGTTATTATTACTTTTTATATATTTTCGCTTCCTATTATTTAATGAGCATCTACCATGTGCACAGCAGGGCGCCCCTGGCTATGATGAACTGACCCTCTAGCATATGTCTCCAAGCTTGGGGCATGGGGGCGCAAATATTTACCCAGGCGTTCCTGTCTGTGTCAAGAGTCAGGTGGGCTTGGGAGGGAGGCAGCGTGGCTCCCTCATCCATCTGCCCAGCACCTCAAGTACACCCTCATTTCCCAGGGCTGCCCAGACCCAACTGGAGGGCAGGCAGAGGCCAGACGCAGCAGGCTGCACCTCAGGTGAAAGTCTGTGGGGGGTGATGTAGCAGGGCAGAGTCCTGAAAGCCTCACATCTGTAATGAGACCTTCCTTTGGGGCAGGACTCATAATGACAGCTGGAGAGTGCTATCAACTAGAATGGGACTCAGGTCAGGACAAGGGGGCAGGGGCTAGGGGCAGAGTTCACTCCCAAACTGACATTGAGGACGACCCACTTTCCAAGGTCTACCAACCTCCCTCATCTTGCCCTGGGCAGGATCTCTATATCATTCACTGACTGTGTCAGCTGGTTCCAGAATGTCTGGCTAGTGCTGTAGCCCTAGCAAGTATCTGGCACATAGTAGGTGCTTAATCAAATTTGTTGAGTCTCTCCTATCAGATCTGAAGTTCTTTCAGGCTCTTAACCCTATCAGCATCCTCACAGCACCCCAAACATAGTAGGTGATGCCCAGTAAATCTTCAGTGGCTGATGGAAGGGTGCATACTCATTATACTTAGTCCCATGACTTTGTGGGGAAACTGAGGCCTGGCTTACCCCACTGCCCTGGGGTCCTCTTGGTACCCAGGGCCCAGCATATTCTCTGGTCCAGGTTTTGCCTCTTGAGCCACCTAAAGGCCTTCTCAGGCCAGAATAAGACCCTAAGACTCATTTGTGCTAGGCAGAGAAACTCACAGAAAGCCCCCCCCGCCCCAGGCCCGGCAAAACATCCCTAGTGGGGTCTGGTCGAGCATCTGCTGTAAAGCCCGTCAAAGAGATTTTAAAAAAAATTTATCCATAACCAATATGGTCTATGGCAAGATGGATGTTGCAGGAAATGGGAATCTGAGCAAGAACAACCGGCTTATCTATGTCTGCTGGGAGCAGGGCTCAGCAGGGCTTGGAGTATCCCCCCATGGTGTGTGCCAGCAACGCCTGGGCCTCTCCTCACCCCCATCCCTCTCTTGCTCTGCGTGGGTCTGGACCAATCCCCTGAGCTCTCAGATGCCACGTAAACGGAGCAGTGTGAGTGTGTGTATGCGCGTGCGTGCGTGTGTGTGTGTGTGTGTGTGTGCCTGCGCACACATCACTGCTTGGGAAATCCCCACATCTGGTTCACACATGACCGAGCTATTCCCAGAAGGCACAACTGAGAGGGCCTGGAGGACAGCGGAGGGTCAGGAGTGTGTGAGTTCTCCGGGGAGCACAGAGTTAACCCTTTGGCACCAGAGCTGAGGATCTCTGGCTAATGCTGAGCTTCTCTCCCCAGGAGAAGCCAGGAAGGAGACCAATGGAAGGAGACTGAGACCGGTACCCAGAGTGCTCTGTCCTGGCTCATTACGTAAGTGTGAGAAAATGAGTTCCCCTGGTCTTCACCTATGATATGAAAGGGCTGCTTTTTCTCTGTCCTGTCAATCACGGTCACTCATCAACCACTGGGGAGACTCCCTGGCTGGAGAGCCTTTCCCCAGTGGCGATCAGTTTATTAGTCAGATATTTAATGAGCGTGTCTAGGTGCCGAACACCTGGCTAGGATGGGCATGACCCTGGAATTGCATAGAATCCATATCCATGCTCCTTTCACAGGCAAGGACATGTGTCCCCCAAGAGACAGCTGGAAGCCAGAGTCCTCACCACGATAACAAAAGGGTCAGAGGTGGCCCATGAAGCAAGTTCTCTCTAGCACAGACATACGTATTAATTTTATAATTAGAGCTTTTTAAGTTTTAACAACTTTAGCGAACAAGTGGCCATTTGCAACAGCATCTCTGAAATAGTGCCCCCCAGGAGATACGGTGGAGATATGGAGGACGAGCCTCGGCCCAGTTTAGAAGACGTGGCACTGCTAATGCTGAGACTGGCCAGATGTCCTCTGTATGGCCGCTCTCCCTCTTCTCCAGGCTGACTCATTTAAAAACCTCAGTGAGCCTGGGTGGAAAGCCTTGCTCGGCACCCCCAGGCAGGGCTGTGTGCCTCCCACGGGCAGGCTCCCTCTCACTCAGCCCCACCTCCGCCACAGCACTTGGATGTTGTATCATTACTGCTGTTTGCTTTCCTACCTCCTTCACCCAACTGACAGTCTTGAGGACAGGGACCTCATGCTATCCATCTTGGTACCTCACAGCTTCTACTGCAGGGCCAGGCAGAGGCGGTGTGTGCATGTTCACTAGAGAAATCTAGAAGGCAGAGCCAGTAAGGTCAGCTACAGGTCTGGCACGAACCAGCTCATCCCAGCAAGGAAGTCCAGTACCGGCATCCATTCAGAAACCGCTTCCTATAGATTTGGCCTGTAAGGCACCCCCTCTACCTGTCTGCCCCGGGGGAGAGCTGCCACCAGTGTCGATTAAGCTGTGTATTTAGAGCAGAGAGAGCAACCAATGTCATCAATGAAGTTGAAGAAAGAGCCCTAATCATTACAATCCCGTGACCAAATGCAAGCGAGAGGGCTCTTGGCACAACTAGGCTCCAGGGAGGATGATGCATGGCAGGGGGCTGACAGACCAGAGGAACTTGTCCTATCCTGAGAGATCTGCCTCAAGCGGTGTTAAATCTGCAGATTTCCTAGGTTTCCCCAGGGGACCAATGTACAGTCTTACTTTGGCCTCTTGTCACCATCTGTCATCACAGCTTTATAAGGACCTCACCCCTCTGCGAGGTACAGTGATGCACCCAACCCTGACTCCGATCCAACACGAGGGGAAAGCAAGCCCCCCACCCGTGCCGGAGGGGTTTCCTACAACACTGCACCCATTACCCAGGAGCAGTGCCAGGGGGAAGGATCACTTAGAGGTGACTGCTCTTCCTTCTGAGCACCGGGAGGTGATGGGACTTTGACACGGCTCAGTTCCCTTCATATAAGATTCCAGTTCTCACATTAACAAAGACATCTTCATACCAGCTGCCTGGGTCATGTGTGGCAATGGCAAGATCCAGGGGGCAAAGCAGAAAGAGTCGGGGAAAAACTTTTTTTTTCCCCCTGCAAACGTCTAATTTTTACTGAAACTTTGGAAAATTTTTCTCCGCCTTCACATTTCAGTACTGACCAATTATAAAAATGCCATGAGCCAACTAAGTTACACACGCCACATTTCTGTTTCTAAACAAAGTAACTCTAGATCAGAAAAAGGTGCTAAAATAATAAGTAACGCACATTTCCCCCAATCTTTTTTTTTCCACTGGCTTCATCATTACTGGAAATGCTGCCTCTTTTGTCACATGCCTATAAACCAAAAAGCCGAAGTGAGGAACACATTATTTTCTGGCTGAGGGCTGCGGTGGGAAGCATTTCTTTGCTGGACCACAATGTGGGTGTTTCCTACCCCTAAGAAGACAACCTCATGGAAAGAAAAGGCAGACCGAGTCTCATCACTGCCTCCTGATGAGGCCGGAGGGAGGCCAGTGGTGGGGGAGGCCCCTCGGCCATTCTCCAAGCCCTGACTGCTGGGCCAGCCAGTGTTCTCTGTCCTCCGATGGGTCCCCTTTCCCCTGGTGGCCCACCCCCCTCCCCTTACTGGAGAGACAGCGGAGTGTACCTGCAAGGCCAGCCTCAGTCATGGTGCATCATGAGGGCGCCAGTCCTTGGGCAGCCTCACTGCACCACCATCAACCCAAAGGATGACCCACCTCAGATTCATCCCTGGCTTCATCTCAGAATCCCTGGAGAGCCCATCAACACTGCACATTCTGGGCACCACCCCCAGAGATGCTGATTTGGCAAGGTCTGGGCAGGGCCCTGGAGCCTGTCCTTCAGCGAGCAGGCTGAGGACTCTGAAGCACGTCTCCAGCCTTTATACTTGCTGTTCCCTTCAGGGCCATCCTTCTGCTTTCCTGGTAGCGGAAGCTGGGGTACAGGAGCAAGGGGCAAAGCAAAGCTAAGTAAGCAGGGCCAAGGGAATCAAGACTACCTGGGGGTGAGGCACGTGATGCCAGGAGCCCTCTGCGTGCCTGCTTAGCCGTGCCTTGTGTCCAGGCCACCAGAGCAGTGCAGCCACGCTGCCTCTGGCTGGGGGAGTGGTGGCACATGCATACACGTGAGCAGCATGTTCACTTTCTCCATCCCATCACTGCCACGTGGGCTGGCTGTGGAGCTGCCAGGTCAATCAGACTCCTTTCATTTCCAATTAGTTGGCTTTGAACTCCAGGGGTGACATCAGGCTGAGGACCCGGAGCCACAAAAATAAGAATTGTTTAAAAACACCAGCCCGGGTGAGATGTGCCAGAAGGCGATGCCTTCACGGGACGCGTCCACTTTTGGAACAGGCTGTTGGAGGGTGCCAGGAATATCTTGGCCATGTTCACCAAGCAGCCTGGGCCTTTCTCGTCTGAGGATGGGTGGCTCGGGCAGGCAAGAAAGCTTTGGAAATTGCTTTGAAAAGTCTTGCTTGATGGAGTCTCCAAAGCTTCGTTTTGAGACTCCAGTCCCGTCATCCCCTCCCTCCCCCAGCCCTTTCTCCACTCCTAATAGGGGTTGGACAACTCTCCTTATCTCAGATTCTTCACCCTGCTTCCAGCCTCTGAGTCCTTGCTGGTGCCTGGCCCTCCGGCTGGAGGCAGCTGCCCACCCCTCTGCTCAGCCCCGGCCTCCCCCATCTTGCCCAGCCCTGCTCCCTTCTGGTTGACTCCCAAAGCCTGTGGATCACAACCTATCCTGTCTTGCATTCATTAATGAGTCCTTGACAATATCCTGGTCTCTCAGTTGAACCCTGAGCTCCACAGAGCCAGGGACCAGCAATCTCTTGAGAGAAATGAGAGGCGCAAGGCAAGCTGTGCTCTGGAGGGGAGTGAAGGCTGCTGCTGCCTGCTGTGTCTGTCCCCTTCCTTCGGTGGCCAGTGAGCAGGTCAGGCCTGGGGCCCGGACAGGGCCCGGCTCACTCTGCTCTTTGCCCTACGGTGGGGTGGGGGCTTCATCTTGGAGGAGGACAGCCCCAGAGGCCTTATAGACCCACTTTCTTTGCATCACATTGGCCCTCACTCCAGGGTCCAGGGTGGTGTGGCCAGCAGGAGGCTAGTTTTGCCCACTCCCACCTGAGACAGGCAGAGCTCCTCCTTTAGGTGCCGCCTCTATGGGAGGGGGGCAGACACACTTCCTAGTAGCCTGTACTTTTGGACCTTAAAGCAAATCTACTTTACTAAAAACCAAATTCATACAAAGATAAACAAAGAGAATAATTGCCACACCTTGTAAAGAAACCTTTCCCCCATTTAAGAATCCCTGATGACCAGTCAGTTCCTTCTAGACACTTCAGTGATATTCTCTTGGGGTAGCCCCCAACCCTGTCTATGGATCCTCCTCCCAGGGGCCTTCAGAACCCAAGTCCTGGCCACCTGTGGATCCTTTGGGCCTTGGCTCAGGATGGAACAGATGTCAGCGGAAGAGTCTGGATCAGAAGGGCCAGATTCAGCCTTGTGCAATGGCAGTATTCTAGCCAATGAGGTCTATCCGAGGCATGATTATTGCTAACAGAAGGGCCAGATGCAAATCCTGTGTGTACCTGGCTAGGTAACCTGGGCCAAGTTCCTTACCTACCTTGGTCTATAAAATGCAGACAAGACTATCTGTCCGCCCTGGTTGCTATAAGGTTTACCAGCGATTATGAGACAGCACACACCCCACCTTCTCCTATCTGATTGAGAGGGCTCACTTTTTGGAGGGGGGCAAACAGCAAAGCTAGAGGTCCCTCCTGTTTCAGAGCTGGATCCCTATGGCACTGCCTCCTATTCATAATAAAAATGGCCTAATCCTTAGTGAGCATTTACTGTACCAGGCATGGTGCTGGAGTTAACACTTCATAGGCAGTAACTGGTATTCAAGCCTCAAACAACCTGATGAAGTCGTATCAACATTCCCATTTCACAGACGAGGAAACTGAGGCACAGGGAAGTTAAGGACTTGCCTAACACCACACAACTGGCAGGACTGGGATCTGAAACTAAGTACTCTGGCTCCAGATCCGGGTTCTTAACTCAACAGACTACTCAGAAGTGGTTAGGTCTAGCTTCTATCTCCTCCGAGGCCAGGCTTAGGGCTCTGAAAATGAAAATAAATGCTTCAAGTGGGTCATTTAACTCACGGATCAAAGGTAAGACCAACTTCTCTCCTCTTTCCAGGATCTATCAACACTCACACCAGTAACAGTGGTAGCTGCTGTCATTGGGAGCTCGCTATGTGCCAGGACCTCTGCTACTTTGGTCCTTACATTTAATGACACAGACACTATACTTACCCCCATTTTCCATGAGGGTCAGAGGTTAAGCAACCTGCCAGTCACAGAGCAAACACCTGGCAGAGCTGGGGTTCAAGCCTGCCCATCTAACCCCAAAACCTAAGCTCTTATCTTCAAGCACCATGCTTCCGCGCTCACCAGAGTGACACCCACCCCATTAACTCATCCAGTAATGCAAATTTTATGATCAGTGAAATGGAAGCCGGCCTGAACTCACCAATCTTCCAAGGAAAAGGATAAAGTAAACAGGATTTCAGGAGGAACATCAACACTTGCCCAAAAGAACTTGCAACACTCTTGAGTAACCTCATTTGCATTTAAACAGGGGGCAGGTCCTCACAACAGGACTGCTGGAAGGGAAGGCGCATCAGGCCCCCTGCCTGGCAACAATCCAGGACCGAGACAAAACTCCGCAATCCGCGGCCGCCTGCCCCCACCTGGTGGCGAAGCTTGGAACTCCACAGCCAGGCTGTGGAGAAATGCAGCTTCCAGAAGCGAGAAAGTGGCATTGGGTCTTGAAATTTTTAGGTGTAAGGAGAACCTTCTGCTCTGGGGAGCCTGCTCCAGCCTCTTCTCAGCTCACCAAGGAAGCCAAGCACAGCTACTAGCGACAGGCCCTCCCTACCACCAGGCGCAAAGCCCCCTCACTGCATCACCTCCTGGAACCTTCTGCACTTTGCTGCATGCAGGTGGCTGCTCTGACAACTTCATTTTATAGGTGTGACGGCCAGTTTTATGTGCCAACCTGACTAGGCTACAGTTCCCAGCTACCTCACCACTCACTCACTACTCTAGGTGTTCCTGGGGAAGGTTTTTTGCAGATGTGACAAAGTCCATAATTATTTTTGAGGAAGATTATCCTAGATACTTTGGGGAGGGGAGCAGTGCTGAGCCAATCACCTGAAAGGCCTTGAGGGTAGAGCCAAGGCTTCACTGAGGAGGAAATTTCACCTGTAGACCATGATGCTGGCCTGCCCTTGGATCTTGGACTTGCAAAGCCAACCCCAACCATTGCAGAAGCTAATTCCTTGCAAGAAATCTCTCTCTCTCTTTTTTTTTAAGATTTTATTTATTTATTCATGAGAGACACACAGAGAGAGAGACAGAGGCACAGGCTCCATGCAGGGAGCCCGACGTGGGACTCGATCCTGCGTCTCTAGGATCAGGCCCTGGGCTGAAGGCGGCGCTAAGCCACTGAGCCACCCGGGCTGCCCGCAAGAAATCTCTTGACATGGAGCTCCCCTGGTTCTGTTTCTCTAGTTGAACCCTGACCAATACAACAGAATGGTGAGGCAGCCGAGCTTAGCTGGAGGGGTCTGCCCAAGGTCACATGATTGGCAAGCGGGGCTGACTGCTGCCCCCCAGCACCACCAGGAACCCTCATGGCCCACATGCAATCATCGAAATCCAGCCACACTGACAGCAGCTCACCCTCTGTTGCTGCTGGAATTCTCATGGCCTCTCACCTATCTCTTCTCCTGGTCCATTTCCACTCACCAGTCAGAAGACTCCTCCTGAGATCCAAGTCAGATCATGCCCCTCACCCCCCTTAGAACCCCTTAATGGCTCTTCCTCTTACTCATAGTGAAAGTCAAGACCCTTTGAAGGGTCTGCAAAGCCCTACATGGTCTGTGCTGCTTCCCCACCTCCAGCTACCTCTCTGACTCACGTCCTACCACTTTGCCCTCCACTATTTTTCATCCCAGCCACAAACCTCCCTGCCATGCCTTGAGTGGGCCGGCATGCTCCCACCCCAGGGCCTTTGCACCAGCTGTGCCTTTGGCCTGGATTACTCTTCCTCAGGTAACCATGTCATTTCCTTGCTTCCTTTAACAAGACATTCTTATACATACAGTTCATCTAAGAGGACTGCAAACTCCTTGAGGGTAGAAAAACATCCCTGTAACCACAACATTTGACACAGTACCCAGCCTACAGCCGTTGCTCAATACAGGTCAGCTGAAGTCTCTGGTCTCCAAAGAAGCCATGCTCAGTCCTGCTGCTCCACCTTACACAAGTGCTGACCCTTAATCACCAAAGTTGCTTGTTCTCTGCCCCCAACCAGAAAAATTATTCCTTTTTCCAACTCATGTCCTCTGATTTGAGGCTACAGTGAGTGAGCCCTCTGTCCTGACCTGCAGTTTCATTCATGCATGTATGAGCTTCTTGACTTTGCCAGACTGGGGGCAGCCACCCTCTCAGAGCCTCAGTGTCTCATCAGTAAAACGAGAATCCCACAGCCCATATGCAATGGGTCTCAGGGCAGCAAATGAGAAAACATACATGACGTTTTCTCGTGAAACATACGTGAGCCCACAGGGGATGCTCATTAAAAAATAGGAGCTAGCACTTTGGGAGAGCTTTCTAGATTGCAAGCAGTATTCTTATCATGCTTACATACGTTAGTTTGTACAGTCTTCATTAGAACCATGAGGTGTGTATTAGTCAGTGTTCTTCAGAAAAACAGAACAGGATGTGTATATATATAAAGAGACTTATTTTAAGGAATTGGCCCACGTGATTATGAGAGCTTGGTGAGCCCAAATCTGGCGGGTAGGATGGTTAGGCTGGAGACTCGAGAAAGAGTTGCAGTTCAAGTCCAAAGGGAGTGTGGTAGCTGAATTCCTTCTTCTGGGGGGGAGGTCAGCCTTTATTCTATTAAGGTCTTCTACTGATTGGATGAGGCCAACCCATATTATGGAGGGTAATCTGCTTTACTCAAAGTCCAGTGATTTAGATGTTCATCTCATCCACAAAATACCTTAACAAGAAACATTCAGAATAATGCTTCACCAATATCTAAACCCCATGGACCACTATTGACACATGTTAAAATTAACCATGACAAGGTGGGTATGAATATTGTCCCTATTTTACAAAAGAGCAAACAGGCACAGAGAGGGTAAGAAATCTGCCCAGGGCCTCAGAGGAGAAAAGCAAGGCTCAATATTCCGCTGTCTGGCTCCAGAGCTTGCACTTCTAACCATGACACTAAGTGGCCATTATCATAAGCAAGCCAATGTAAATTAAATTTCTTGATCCATCCTTTTCCTGGCCTGAGAGTGGAAGGCAGAGAACACGGGGGAGGCTTTCCCTGGGTGAAGCAGCCTGGGTGGGGCCCTGCCTTATCTAGGAAGCAACAAAGAACCTGACCTCAGAGATGTGGGTTCGGCAGACCTGAGAGGTTATCTGGTCCAGCCCTTGACTTTTTAGAGGTAAAACTGAGGCCCAGAGTAGAGGAGGGACTCGCCCAAGGCCCCAGGGCTTCAGAAAGTACTGATGACAAACTTAAGCTTCCACAGTAGTTACCCTACTACTGTAGGGACTATTCCACATAAACTGCTACGTGTGAGGTAGATATGATTGTCATTTGTGTTTTAAAGAAAATAAGGAAACTGAGGCAGAGTTTAGAAACTTGCCTAAGGTCACGTAGAGCAGAATCTGAACCTAGGCTCAGCTGCTAGGGGAGGCCCGGGCAAGGGGGCTGTGGCTGTGGCTGTGGCTGTGGCTGGGGCTGGGGGCTGTGACAGAAGCAACCCCAAGTGTGCCCCTCTTTCCCAGTTCTCCCTTCGGGGGCTCTGGCTGCAAATGACATCTGGGGCCATATGCGATTCCTCAGGTTCACAATGTAGCCTCACCCTCCTGCTCACACAGAAAATACCCCCTCTGCACCGGTGGGTGGGCATACCTGAGATACCCCCTGCCCAGCTGACAGGCACATGCACACACACATCTTCTCTCACACTAGACACCTCCCAAACGTGTACACGAACACACATGAACAGACTCTTAACTAGATACACCCTGACACACTGGCACACACTCAACACCTATGCACCCTGAGGAGTAAACATACCCTCACGGCACACAACTACGAAGACCCATGTGTGTACATGCACAACCCCACATGCACACATGTCCTCCAATACATAAGCCAGGATGCAACTTTCCCGGTCCCAATTGTCATATAAGCAAGCACTTGCACACACAAAACATGCCAACCCATAGAAACACACTACATACAATTACACCTATCCCAATTCAAATTCTATCCATCATACACGGGCACACACACTCCTCTATTGATCCACAGGTCAAGGCACTTCAACAGGTATCTCTTCACGGGAGCCAATAACGTGAGCCACGTGTGTATACATGTTCCCACATCCCAGAGGGCTAGAACCCCCAGATGGCTGCCCATCCCCATAACTCACCACCCCCACAAATATGAGCAACACATATGCCAACACAGATGCTCAAGTCTGCTGCCACCACACACACAGCCCTAACTCCTAGGGACCACCCTCCCCCAATGAACTATGCGTCACCCACACCCAGGCACGTGCAGAACCCCGCCTTCCCCACCCAGAGAGAATCCTTCTCTGACCCCTGCCGACAGCGCCCAGCACGCAGCGTCCCAGGACTTGTCCCGCCTCTCTCCCTGTCCCCACTCCCCACGCAAACTCGGGGTGGCCCCTGGCACCTGTCAGGCCAATGCCAGGGCCCTGTCGGCTCCCTCCCATCCCGGTCTCTGCTGCCACCACGGAGAGCCCCCACCCCCGCAGCAAGGAGAAAACGCTCGGAGCTGGGGGAAAGGGAAAAGGCTTGCACTGCACGCGTTCAAAACTCGCAGTCGCCCAGGCAGGACCCCCCTTTCTGTCCAGGATCTCACCTTCGCGCGGGGAGAACCCTGCGGCTGTCACCCCCCTCATCACCGCCGCAACCCCGCAAGGACCCCAGAAGTCACAGCAGTGCCCAGCAAGACGCACCGCAGCCCGCGGAGGGGGGAGGGCCGCTGCCAGCGTTGCGGGAGCCCTTCACGAGACACCCCCACGCCCTCCCCCGCCCCCCCCCCCGCACTCCCACGGGAGGAGAGCCCGGGCACAGCCCCAGGGGCTCGGTGGGAGAAGGAGAAAGTGCGAGTTCCAGGGCGCCTCGGGGCCACGGGCTGGGGACAGGGGCCCTGGAGCGGACGCCGACCCGCAAGGACAAGCCCCCGGAAAGTCCTCTGCAGGACCCCGAGGCGCGAGCGCGAGGCCGCAGGGGGGCTGGAGGGGAGGACGCCCGGAGGCTGCCTTACCTGACTTCCTCTTGGAACCGCCATAGTCTCTGAAAAAGAAGCAACAACAGACAGACATGGTTAGGGCCGGGCAGGGGCGCGGGGCTGCGCGGCTGCGGCTGCGGGGGGCCCCCGGGCCGGGCGGTCGGTCCCGGCGCCGCCGCTCATGTGATCCCAGCGGCCCGGCAGCCGCGCTCCGCAGCCGCACACCCTGCGCGCCGCGCTCGCCCGCTCCCCGCCAGCCCGGCCCCGCCCCGCCCCGCCCGCACCCCCCCGCCCGCACCCCCCCGCCGACCCGAGGGGGCTCAGCCCGCACCTCCCCGGGCCTCGGGCGGCCGGGGGTGGGCGGGGCAGCTTCTCACACCCTTCCTAAAGAGGGAAACTGAGGCCCCGGGCGCCCACTCCCCTCCCCTGCAGCGCTTCGTCTCCCAATTCTTTGCACCGCTTGCTCAAGCCCACTTAGACTTCAACTCACGACTGAAATGTCACCTCCTTAGCGTGTCTTAGCCCGACATCCTCCCCACCTCCTCCGCTCCTCTGCATAATTACAGATTTGCGTGACCCTTGGATTAAAGTCTGCCCCTGCCCTAGACCCGAGGCTCCCTGAGGTCATATTGTGGCTTGACTCCTCCCATGACATGCCCCGGGCCCGGTGTAGGTGTGGATATACAGGCTGAATACTGAACAGACAGGTGTTTCACCCTTTAAGGTCAAAGACTGGGAATCTCGGGATTCAGCAGCCGTGAGCGAGGGCACCGCACAGTACAAGGGTAACTGCGAGGCTGCGAAGAGTAGGAATGGAGGTTGAGCTCCTGAGTATTGGGTTCAAATCTCGTCAATGGCAACAACTCAACACCTCCCAGCCTCCGTTAACCTGCGCTGAGCTACCCCGGGCTGGAGCCTCGGCTGGCCCTCCAACAAGGATTAATTCCAGACTCAGGATCAGGCTGTTTTCCCCAACCCTGCCCTGGGTCCGGCCTTTGGCCCCTCCCACCACCGCTCCCTTCCACCAATCCTCAGGGGAGCGTCCCAGGCCTCTGAAACGCTGAAGGTTCCTTGAGTGCTCACGAGGGGCTGGCTGGGGATCTATCTGGAGACGAGAGGAAATGCCTTTATTTTCCCTGGGGGATCAAAGAAAATGCCAATTGCTGGACTCTGGTCTAAGTGAACTAGCCAGCTAGGTCTGCCAGCTGGAAAGAGATGATTTTGTGGAGAAAGGAACAGCAGGTTCACAAGAAAGGGAGTCAACCTCATGGAGACTCCCAGAGACTGATTCCGGAGGTCTAGGGGGGGTAGCCTGAGCTTTGGGGGAGTTTAAGCACCAAAGTGATTTGTTTGCACATCAAAGGGTTAGGGGTTCTGACTCTCCTAGGCTCCTAAGTTTTCTTAAGTTTGGGCTCAGACCCCAGTGAATCAGAAAGCGGGGCTGAGGCTCAGGAAATTGCATTTCTGATACCTTCCCCCTACCTGCCCATCTTAGTTGGAGAACTCCCTTAGTAATCCATGCTTCTTCCAACCCTCACATCCACACTAAGGTCCCATCATGCCCATTTTACAGATGAAAAAGAGGGTCACCCACTGCCCATCCAACTTGGGAAAGAGCAGTGGCATGACCCACCTGCAAGAATGGAAACTGCAGGGTGGATCAGGTGGAGGAGGATCTGCTGAATCTGTTGCCTCCAAAAGGAGTTAGGAAGGTGGGGAGTTCCCATTTGCACCATCCCCCCACCCCCAACCTGGCTGGCAGTCCAGGCACTCTCATCTCCCTAGGACAGAAGGGAAGACCAGGAGAGGCTGTGTTCCAGAGTACCTAGCTGGGCCACTTGAAGCTCAACTGTGGGGAGACTTCGCAGTGAAGGAGAGGAGAGCATTATATGGTGGCCAAGTCCTGCCCGGCAGACTTGCCACTCCCGAGGAGGAATTCATTTCTCAGGCTTTTCTGCAGAGGGCGGGAGGCCTGGAAAAGGAGCTGTCCCTCCCTGCTCTACTATGTTGCTGCGGCTCCTGCAGGAGAGGCCCTCTGGGCCTGAGACCACAATGGCCCACGGACCATCCACTGGCTGCCAGTGGTCCAGTCAGGGCGGCTTCCTCAGTGCTAGCCACCTCCTTCCTCTCTTGTTTCTGCAGCTGCCAGCTGCCCAGGATTCTCTTTGAGCTCATCAACAGCACCAAGAGGGGAGTCAAGCAGGTCATTATCTGGTGACAGGGGAGCACACTGAGGCTTGGGAGTGGGAGAGGGACATAATTCCCAGGTGCTCCTCTGTGCCATGCCCAGGTCAGGAATACTCAGCTTGGTTATTCAATAGGATCATCCAGGGAGCTGGTTACAAATTCTGACGTGGAGCTCCACCCCAACCAACCACATCATTTGCATCCCAAGTGTTGGCTGAGAACTCCACTCCTTCAGGACAACCCTGGCAGGTAGGCAGGAGTGGTCCCAGGGGGCACTGCAGTCCCTGTATCATCATCTCCATCAGGACCCCAGCCACTGCTAAGAAATATTTCTGCTTGCGGTGCCAAAGAAGCTTCCAGACAGATCCCTGGCCTGCCTGTCCTTTAACCAAAGTATCAGCCCTTCCCACCTGGACCTCCCCCTGTAGGAGGTGTGGCTTCCATGGGTGACAGGCAAGGAGGGCAAAGCTACTTGTTCAAGGTCACACAATGAGTGGGGTCGAGGCTGGGATTGGGCACTGAGAATTTAGGTCTTGCTATGGTGCTCAAATCCTCCCCTGGAGCCATGGGTACAAGGAAGGGAGGGGAACACCAGGCCCTGGGGGCTCCCCCTTGAGAAACGCAAGGTCAATGGAGTGGAGGCTCCCCAGCAGTGGGGATGGCCCCCACTGAATGGTGGGAGTGGCCAACACAGGAATCCTTCACAGGATTGCCCCTGGTCCAAGGGGGCAGGGCCCTGATAGGGAACCTCCAGCAGGTTTCTGGTTGGGCACCTTGAGCAAAGCCATTTGGTATTTTCAGCTGCTGAATATGCTGAGAAGCGGCTTAAGGATCCAGTGGCTGGGACTCCCCTGTCCCTCACATATCAGGGCATGGTTGGGGAAGGCAGGGCATGCCCCCTCCAGCTGTCCTACAGTCAGTCCTGGCCGGGGCAGGACTACAGAACGCTCTGCTGGCGTTCAGCTCCCTAACAACTCAAGATCCCCTCCCACACTTCCCCTCCTTGGTCCAATTCTTGCTCTGAGCTGATGCCAACAGCCCCCACCCCACGGGTGATTCCACTCGGGTAGGTCACAGTCTAACCTCCTTCTAGTTTGCTGCTGAATCACTATATTTCAGGAGCCACAGGAAGCCAGAGGGGAGGGGAAGGCCAGTCTCCCTCTAGCGCTGCCAGAAGCTAATGTAATTGCAAAGGCTCCCAGGCTGTGTCCTGACAGGGTTCCATCAGGCCACTCAGCCTTCTCTGCAATTGGTACAGAGGATGACTAAGACCCCAGGTACAGTAACCAGCCATTCCAGGCAGACTGGGACATGGGACTTCCGGGGGTCAGACTGGGAAAATCCCAGACAAAATGGGACAGTTAGGACCCCCTCTGGTCTGTAGGTCTGGCCTGGCTGGGGGAGAGGGAATGAGAACCTCCAACACAGCACCATATCCCTCCCTCATTTCAACAGGGACTCCAGAGTCACCCTCTTCCTGTCCCCCATAATCTTGGGATATAAACCGTTCATCCCCTGGCCCTGCCTCTAGGATGCAGGGGACAGGTTCTGGAAGCAGACAGAGCCCAGTTCAACCCTCTGCTACTTGCTAGCCGGGTGGTCATCTTAAGCGTCTGTTTCTCTACCTGTAAAATGAGGAGAATAACAGTACCTCAAGATTTAGGGATGCATAAAAGGGCTTGCATGGTGCCTGGCCCAGAAAATGCCATAAATTGTCTCTCTTATATAGTATTTCATACCTAGAACTGACCCCATCTCAGTGGCTACCCAAAGGCAAAGGCTTGTTGAAACTTGGCCCTCACCATGATGCTGGCAGCACTGTACCAAGCAGCGCAATTCCAGCCTCATTTTCAGAGTTTTGGGCTTTCACAGACACAAAACAAGCCCTGCTCTCTGCCGAGCAGGGTCCATCTGGGAAAAGCCCATTTCTACCACTAAATGTCCGAACGGGGCCCATCTGGCAACAATCATATTATCAGGGAGCCACTGACCCCTAGGAACTTGCGTGCCTGGACTCACTTATCGGATGTCTTTAACATTCCAGAGTGGCCTACTCTCTAGGCCCCAAACCACAAGATGTAAAGGTGGTGCATTTTCATGCTACTGGCACCCCAGGTGGGTTAGCTTTTTTTTTTTTCCCCCTTTTTATCTACTTTAATTCCTCTTGGTGAGATCAGCTGCACTCCTTCTATAGACATTCTAGTGAAGGGGCTGGGCTGTAGACAGTGAAGAGTGCAAGGCAAGAGGCAGGGAGCAGGAAAGGCAGTTAACAATTCCTGCCTGCTGGACACCTATTTTGGCACAAACCTTCCCACTCTCTGCCCTCCCCCGGGGGGAACTCCCAGCACACATTGACCTTCAGTGCTCAGAAATAGGCAGAGGAGTGGTGGTAATCCATTTTATGAATAAGAAGGCTGAGCTCCTGAGGGCTTTAGTGGTTTCCCCAGTCTCCGGAAGCTGAAGTGACATCCCTCATGCGGAACTCCCCCACCCCCCCAGGCCCACAGGGGAGGGGGCTGAAAGAAGGGGATGCTCAAGAGCCCAAGTGTCAGGGGCAGGCTCCTGCTGGGAAAGGAGGTGGCCATCCTGCCATCAGGGATCCCTGGGGTGGGAGGCAAAGCCAGGGAGAGCCGCTGGGGGTCTGGCTAGGCCAGTTCTGTGGAAGGATGTCGAGTCCCTGCCAGGTGGAACTCTGAGTGCTACAGAGACCGTATTGCGGTCTGCCACCCCCTCTCCCTCCCATTCTTGCTCCCATTGGAGAGTGTCCTGGCAGAGGAGGACGTGCACGCTCGAACTTCCAGCCTGATGTTCTCACCCTCCTGTCTGCTGGCTGACATTGGCTGCTCGGCCCAGGACGCCCGTCTGTAGGGCCTGCTGCTGCTTGGAACTGCTTGAGAGGCCTGATGGCTTGCCAGATGGCTGGCTGTGGGTGACCTTGAGAGCCCAATGATCTCAGGGGGACATGAGTGGGACCGAGAAAATAGGGCCTGGACTGAGAGTATGCAACCATGGTTAGGGCAGTGACACGGAGCCCTTGACTGCCGTTAGCCACTGCTGAGTGTGTTTTCAGCTCCTGCCATAGGCTGCTTGTGAAGGCCTGTGCAGGTGCAGGAGAAATAGGACATTCTCTGGCCTGCAAGTTTAAGGCAAAGATGGGAGAACAGAACTAACCAGCACAATGAGAAACCTAACATTCTGAGACATCCCAAGAGACACAGGAGTGGTTACATTCTAAGTGCAGAAAAAAGATCCCGGGGCTGCAGAACATCTAAGACAGGCTTCCAGGAACAGTGAGCTTTGAGCTGAGCCTTGAAGGGTCAGGGGTATTTGGGTCCATGGAGAGGGTATAGAGTGGAAAGCTCTAGAGCCAGGAACAAGCAGCTTCAAACGGGAGGAGTTAAACCAGGGAGGGTAGGTAAGCAGATGGACAGGCAGGGATAGGCCAGGCTGGTGGGGTGGGGGCAGGAGTGAGGGATCAATGTTCTTCTGTGAAATCCAGAAGATTTCAGAGTCAGGGAGGGATGTGGCCAGGGTGTGCCTGGAGGAAGATTTTTGTTAAGAGGCGAGGCAGACAGTGAGGGGGCAGGCGGGAAGGCACAGAGCTAGTGACAAGTCTGGCAGTGATGTCAACAGACCCCAGGTTCTGGGCACGGCTCTGCGCTGGTAGCTGGTGGACCTGGGCAAGCCACTTCAAATTAATGCCTTTCAAATGACAGGCCATGACCCATTTGTGAGTTCTGAAACCAACTTAGTGTGTCCAAGGAAGCATTTTTAAAAGATGGACAAAAGGACGGCATCTGTCATAGTAAGGTAAGTACTGGTTTGTGAAACCTGTTTCAGGTGTCCACCTGCTTACTTGTCTGTATTGGGCTCTGATGGGAAATTTGTTACTGTGGCAGAAAAAATTTTTTAAGATAATGACAACTACGCACTTGGGGCCTGTTTCCCCATCCCTAACATGAGGGTACTATCTCACAGCCTTGTTAGTTCTCTGTGGAAGCAATACAGTGAGTGGGACAGGGCATGTCGGTCCAGAAGCTGTGTGAGGAGGGTGTGAGCTAAGGGGGCTTCCAGTCAGCTGAGGTCTGGAGAAGGCTGGGGGGATTCCCACCCCACTTAGCCCCTCCCTGGGTTTCTGCTCTCGCTTCTCAGACCCTTTGCACGGAAGGGTCCCGAGGGGCAGTGGCCCCCAAGGAAGACGGACGGGGCATGAATCCTGTTCTTTGCCCTCATTTGCGCCCTGATGTAAACTGTGGCACTGAGGGCCCTTGTGTCCAACAAGAATCCGTCCTTTCTCCCCAGGATCAGTGTTTTCCCGGGGCCTGAGAATGGGCCCCATTGTGGCCATGTGGACAGTCCAGAGAGGCCGGAATTCCTGCCCTGGGAGAAAAAGCTGAATTCCTGGGGAGGGAAGGGGTCTCAGCAGCAGCCCCCCACCCCCAGGCTGAGTCCCAGAGAGGCCCATGCCAGGGCTGTGGCACACCCCAGAATCTTCCCAAGCTTTGTGCTTATCTCTCTAACATCCCAGAGCGTCTCTGCTGCTCCATCCACAGCAAAAAGACAAAGCGCGGTCTGTCTGTCTCCTCTGAGTGGACTCATCATTCTGGGCAAAGGCCCTGAGTGTGTTGCCAGCCCAATGATGGCTCCTCTGCATCCAGAGGGGAGGGTTAAGAGTGGGTGTGGTGGAGCCTGGTTTAGCCACTTGCCACTTTGTGACACAAGCAAGTTGTTTCACCTCTTGGTACCTTCAGTTGTCAAAGGGAGATGCAAATGTCCTACCTTTGTTATGGGGATGACCTGAGATAAGTGCAAAGCTCTTAAAACAGAACCTGGCATGTGCAGAGAACCCTGGCCTAGAGCCTGGCTTCACAGCAGGGGCTACAATGAATGTGGATGGTGGCCAGGATATAAGAATTGCTGACTCGCCCAGCCTCAAGGGTATGGACTTCATAAGAATCTGGCCCCACTGCCCAGGGGGCCAGCTCAGGACCCTGTAAACAATGGGCCTGGGTTTCCACTTGTATGCACGCCAAGAAGTCCCACCAAATGGTGACTGATAAGCAGTCTGTGGAGGGAGAGGATTGGGCACTGGTTTCCTAGAGGGGAAATGAGGCTGCTCAGCCCTCTGGCCACAGGGTACTGGAGCCTCCCACAAGCTGTCTGAGTTCCTGCCCTCTATGCTGCCTGGCCGTGGGCCCCCCTGGACTCCTGGGAATGGCATGCCAGACCTGGGGAACTGTGGAAGGGACACTGTGCTAGGGTCCAATTGCAAAGTTCCTGGGGAGAAGGGCAAAGAAGGTCTTCCATGCTTGCAGGCCTTCCCAGTCTCTCTCCAAGGACATTTGTCTGTCTGTCCACCCACCCATCTATGTCTTAAGTGAGACCCAACCCAGTCTTGTGTCTGAGCAGAAGAGTGGTGGGAAAGACAGTTCTGCCCTCACAGAGCACACTGTCTGGTTGGGAGTGACAAGACAAACACCCAGAAAGAGAAAACATACAGTCACTTTGTGATTTCATAACCTGGTCAAAAGGATTTGTTATACAGGAATTCCTGGGAAGGGGAGGTCAGAGTGGTCTGGGGCAGTTGGGAAGGGCTGTCTAGAAGAGGGGGCTCAAGAGCTACCCCTGAAAGACGAATATTAGAAAGAGCAGGGGGAGGAAAGAGGTTTGGGCTGGAAGGGATGATGTGGGCAAAGGTGCACGGGCAGGAACAGAGATGGGATCTTGTGTGTGTGCGTGTGTACATGTGTGCATTGGCGTGTGCTCGTGTGTGTGCTAGGAGCAGAGAGAGGGCGAGGAGACCTCAGGGCGGCTGTCTGCCGTGAGCGCAGGTGGGCAGGACCCGCAGCTGGGGCTGGACTCGAGTGAAGGCACACAGCTTAGATTTTAGAAGAACCTCGGTGGGAGAAACCCAGTGGTGATGTCTGTAACAAAAGATTTTCCCCTGGAAGGTGGCGGCACAGCTCCGAGACTAAGAATCAGGTTTCCATCTGGTTCTGCTTTTCCCTGTTTAGGCCGTGGGATGGGCCTTTGTTTCAGGCAAGACAAAGGACTGCTCTGCTCCCCACGCTAAAATCTGCAGTAATGTGCCTGAGCCTGAGTGCGTGCGTGTTGGTGTGATACGCACCAGGTCCCCACTGTTGAGCAGACCTCCGGGTGGCCCCTCGGCCATAAGGCTGCTCGCTCCCCAGCCCTGGCCTAATTTCGAGCTAGGCCAAGGGCTCTCTGCTTCCCTTGGACGCCCAGGAGCCTGTCCCAGGCCCAGCTGTGCTCGTGTCTGCCTTGGCCTCCGTGGGAGAGAATGCTGGAAGCAGGGCCCCAGGCTTCTCCCGGCACCTAGCTCACCTGCACCACCCAGGACGGTCTCGACTCTTGGACTCACATGCTTGTCTCTTACAGTGAGAAAACGCTGCACCTCCCAGACTTTCTCGAACTCTGTGTCACAAGTGCACAAGCACTGAGCACCCAGGCAGGCCAGGGCCCTTGACGCCTCCGTGACATTATCTCTGAGGTAGGTGCTTTACGCCCATTTTACGGGCGAGGCTCGGAGCCACACAGCTAGCAGCAGGGAAGCAAGGCCGGGAACTCAAGGCTGTTTGTGCTTACGGCCTGTTCCCGCACCCTCCTGCCCTCTCCAGCGTTTCACAACATTCCAGCCCAGGAAGCCCATTTTGATTCTGCCCTCTGATGGCACTGGGTGTCCCAATTCCATCCCCAACACTTAGGGGTGCCCCACCTCAAGCTGCCCAATAGAATCGTGATCACCGATAGAAATGGCCTCTAGTCAGGCGGCCACTGCCATTGTGGCTGTCGAGCACCTAAGACGTGGCTAGTATGACCCAAGAACTGAATTTTTAATCTGATTTAATGAGAACTTAATTTAAGTAGCCACAGTGCATTGCCTAGTACACCAGAGAGCGCGGCCTAGATCAGTGCGCTGCATGCAGCTCACGCGGGGGATGTGTCTGCGTGTAGCTGCCTGGATTCAAGCCCCACCTCTGTCAGATTATATTGAGTGTCTCTGTCTTCATTTCCAGTCTATAAAGTGAAGAGACCGACAGGACCCACCTAACTGGATTGCCGGAGGACAAAAGTTGATGCATATGAACTGCCTGGTGTGCACAGGCTCAATAAAGATGAGGATGCTCGAGCCTCCTGCACAGGCTGCTGGCCCCACACCCAGTCACGGAGCCCAGCACGGGCCCAGGGGCTAGGGGTGGAGCAGGAGCAGCTGGGGAAGGATATGGGGAGACTGGCCTGGCTGGCCCTATTGGGGTAGGCCAAGGCTTGGGGTGCTTGTTTAGAGATGAAGAGACCCAGGCTCAGAGGGTAAACCCCCTTCACCAAAATCAAGTGGCTGGTGGGTGGCAGACCTGGGTGGTTAAGACCCATCTATGTGACTGTTCTACTTTCCTATTCCCCTGGAAGCCCGGCTGCTGCCAGGCTACCAGCCCTCCCGGGGACCCTGGCCCTCCCTGATTGGAAATGGCAGGGGTGACAGCCAAGGCTGGATCCCCCTCACAGCTGGACCATGAAGGGACAGGTGGCTGCCACACTCTGAGCACCAGGCACTGGGCATGCAGGACAAAGGGCTCTGTGCCCTCACCTCCCCGCCTCATGCCACGTCTGATACTCTCAGAGCCTGGCCTGGCGTGGTACCCCCTCTTTTCCCTCCTAAGTCTTATGTTACTGTGATGTCTTTGCTGTTACTGTGATGTCTTTGCTGTTTCCTCCGCTCTACTGAGGGCCCCAGGAGGCAGGCGGTGTCCCTCCAGGCCTCACACAGGGAGAGGCACAGCAGGTGTTTGCTGAATGAAGGCATGAATGCCCAGGCAAACAGGCCCAGGGAGGCCAGGGGCTTCGGAGGGGTTGGCCAGAGCTGTGGCGTTATCCTGAGTTGTCCTCTGGGCAGACCCTGGGTCTCTACCCTCCACTCCATTTCCCCCAGTAAAGCCCAGTGGAAGTGCTGCTTCCTTGAGGGGGTCCTCCTTGAGGATTATGGGTGGGTCAGCAAGTGTGGATGTTAGTTTGTATAAAATGCCAAAGTATTTGAACAATCTCTGTGTGCAGAGTTCGCCCTGAGGACTCAGTGTGCTTCCCCTCCACTGGTGAGGATGCCTCCCTGTGTCCTGTGCTCCAGCCCCTGGCTGTGATGTCACCCAGGGTTGCCATGGAAACCCCAAGGCCAGCCTAGCAAGGCTGCACGTTCTTCCTGACATCCTGCATTCTGCTGCAGGACGTGTTACTGTTCCCCATGCGTCTCTCCCTTCCCCAACTGGACCACAGTGCCTCACTGCCTCCTTTCTTGACTCCCCTGTGGGCCCAGGTCAGAGAACAAGGGAATGCCAGTGCTTAGGAAGTGCTACCTATTAAGATGCTAGCTCAGTAGTATCAAGCTGAGATCTGAACCCAGTGTCAGACGACTCCTAAGCCAGGGCTTGGAACCATCAGGACCCTGATCTTTCCATCCTTCCTGTCTATCAGCCTTCTGGCCTTCCCACCCTCCTGATCAAAAGCCTCCAAGCCAGCACTCACAGGCCTCCATCAACCCAGGCCCTCTGTCTACCCTCTGTCTCTGAGGCCTCCCCCAGGGGGACATCAGGCTCCCCATCCTTCCCTGAGCACCCCCACCCTCAAGGGCCCTGCTCCCTCTCCAAGTGCCCCATGTACTCTAGACCTGAGCATCTCTGGCAGCTCACTGACCATTGGGGTGCCCTGGTCAGCCCTGCTGTGCTGGGGAGAGGACCACGGGGGAATGGCCCCTACACAGGCCTTCCTGAGAGCTTCGGCCAGCACAACCTTGGGCCAGTCCAGTCTCTACACTCCTGTTACAGAAGCTCAGGGCTTGGTGACAAAGGTCCTCAGCGCCAGAGCCCCCAGGCCAGGGTCACTCAACAAGCATCTGCAAGCACTCACTGCATGCCAGCCAGGCCCTGGGGTCTCAGCATAGAATAAAACTGGGTTAAAAGCCGTGAAGAAAAGGGAGAGGTTGCAGAAATGGAGAGAAAGGGAAGTCTCTCTAAAGAGGTAAGGATTCTAGGATAATTGGAGGAGCAGATGGAATGGGAGGCGGGAGCCATCGGGCTGGAGATGGGGAGGGAACCAGGCTTCCCAGACCCAGGCCACCAGGAACCTGCTTGGAAGTCATCCTGCCACAGTGGAAAGCCATGTCAGTGTTAGCTTATGCAGGCTCTTTGGAAAGCCCCCTCTGACTGCTCTTTGGAGGTGGACAGGGCCAAGGGGGCAGCCGGAGAGCTGGAGGAAGAAGCCACAGTGGGTGCATAAAAGCCCCGCACCCCTGCCCTTGAATGGGACCACCAGTTCTTGGCCAGCTCCCAGAGTTCCCTGTGGGGTGAGGCCCCAGTGGCCCATAGGGCATCTAGTTGATTGTGACTACTTTTGGCTGCCTTCCCTCCCCTGCCTGACTTCACTCCCTCACTGGCGTCTACCATTATCACCTCCCAAATAAACTGCCTGGGCTCAAATCATCCCCAGACCTGCTTCTGCAGTATTCTAAACCAAACCATCTGCCTCTCCCTGTCTCTGGCATGGAGTATCCGCCGCCTACCACTGCCCACCAAGATCCTTATAGCCTGCTGGACCTAACACATGACCAACACATAGTGGGGGCTTTACGGAGACATGCCAACATGGGGGATGACCCATGTCTTCTGTCTTCTGGCACTCGTGGTGGCTGCCTGTGGCCCTGTAGGTCTCTGTGAGTCTCTGACCAGTAAGACAGGCTCACAGGCGCCCTCTCTTGCAGGGACAAGAGCACTCCCTGCTATTAACCTTAAATTCTCTGGCTTGGCAGGCATAGCCCTCTCTAATTGGGAGCCTGCTTCTGCGTAATTAGATCAGACCTGACCACAGCCCAGCTCCCACTTCCCTGGCCATTCAGGGCAGCTGGCCCCTCCTCCCTGTCCCTCAGGCAGGCTTTGATTCGTGTTACCATAAAGGTTCAGCTTGGGCCTCCAGGTGCCCTTCTGTGCATCAGCAGGCGGGATGCTCTGGAAGTCAGCTGGAAAAGTTTCTGAGAGCCAGAAGGAACACTGGACTCTGAGTCAAAAAGTGCTAGTTGTTTCTCTGGGTGACCTTGGGCAAATCATCACCCCCCCCCACCCCCGTAGCCCTGCAGAGCCTGTCAGTGCAACATGAGGGCAGGGCTGGAGGATGTCTGAAGGCCCAGGTGGGGAGGCAACCCTCCCTCCTGCTTCCAGTGGGATGCGGCCTCAGACTGGGGTGGAGGCTGGTTTGCCGGCTCCAGAAACTGCCAACTCACACCGCTGTGTGCTAAGTGGTGAGCGTTGTGTGGGCACTGGCTAGCCAGGCCTCTGGCTTCTCCCTCAGCACGCAGCAGCCCCTTGACAATAGCAATGGTAATAATAGGTCCCATTGATTATGAGCACGTGCCAGGCAGCATGCTAAACACTTGGTGAGCGTTACTGAGGTTGAGAGCCAGGCTCTCCCGCTGGACTGCCTGGATTGTAGCCATCTCTGCCACTCATCAGCTTTGCAAGTCACATAACCTCTCTTTGCCTTAGTGGGCTTAACTGGAAATTGAGAGAAAAAAAACGTGCCCAGCTCATGGAGAGATGCAAAAATTAAATGAGCTAAAACGCATACATTGCTTTTTGCTAAAGCCCTGGGCTGCCTGCAAGCAGCCCCTGTGGCTTAGCCCCTAGGTCTATTGCCTGCACCCAGTAGCCTTCTGAGATGCCCTGGGGAAAGTAAGCACTGAAGTCACATGTAGCCCACATGCAGGGCCAAACTGCATGTGTACTTCCGGGGAGTGGGGATGAAGTGCATGGGGGCACCCTCAGCCCTCCACTCTGGGCACCCACTCAGCAGCCGGTCCACCTCAGAGCAGCACTGAGAAGGGCAAAGCAGGCCTTGCGGTGGGCTACTGGACAGTCTGTGCAAGAGCCAAAGGAGCTGGAACCACCAGGTCTAGAAATCAGAGCAGCACACGGTTGAGGAAAGAACCCGGTCTCTAGGTACATATTTCCCCTCTTCCCTGACACGGACAGAGGGAAGGGATGTTGATGGGGCTCCTCAGCTCCAGAGCTGGTTTTTTAATTCTTCCCTCTGGGATCTTTTCAGGGCTATGCAAAAGTTCTAAAACTGGATTGTGGCGATGGTTGCACAACTCTGCAAATTTACTAATCATCATTGGATTGATGGCACACTTAAAATGAGTGACTTTTGTTTTATGTAAATTATATCTCAATAAGACTGTCTGAAAGTAAAAATCTCCTGCCTGGTTCAGGTGGCGAGATCTTGGGCTGTGTGTCCTGAGTTGGGGCCAGGGGAAGGGGGTTCCCATTAATTCAGGGTTCCTCATGTGACAAATGGGCCACATGATAGAGACAGGGTAAGGGAGTAAAGGGCTTGGTTTGAGGCTGGGGTCACAGCTGGACCTAAGTAAGACCAAAGTCAGGTGTCCGTCTGGGCAGCACCCGGCTTAGCTTTCAGGAAGACAGAGAGAGGCTGGTTCTGGAAGCACATCAGGGGTCTGACCCACAGCAGATAGGCCCCTCCTGGGAGCTCTCGAGGCTGGGGGAGGGGTCTCAGGGAGGGCACCCAGAACTGGCCCTGGGCTCCTGAGCCTTGTGTCTTCTCAGGGATGTGGGCTCACAAGAAGCCTAGATTCCCCTTCAAGAGTCCCCAAATGGAACGTGCCCTCAGTTGTACCTTCAGGGGCCCCCATCTGTGACCACAGCAACCGTGGGGTCCTGATTCAATTATTCTGCCCTACGGTCAGATAAAAGGTCTCAGAATCTAGCAGTTTGGAGCCATGGCCCTGTGGCTCCATCACACACCCCCATGTGGGTAGCTGGGCGCAGATCTGAAGCTGGAAGGGTTTGAATCCAGCCTCTGACACATACTAGCTGAGAGGTAACTGAACCAACATGAGCCTAAGCGCCCTCATCTACACAAGGGAGGCCTGAGTCTCACCGGATTACACTGATGGTTAAACAAGACCACACTCAAGGACCCAGCACGGGTTTTGACAGTATCAGCCAAATCTACGGCATCTGTCGTGATACTGGCAACTGCAATGCCCAAAGCTTCCACGAGGTGGAGCCAGATCCACACAGAGCCCTTGCACTAAGTCACCCAAAGTTAAGTGGTGCCTCAAACCCACAGGGCTTGTGAAAGGGAAGGGTCACGTGATCTGCAGAATGCTTGTCTCTTCCACATCTGACCGTGTCTATGAATGTCTTTCATTTCCACAGCCATCTGCAACCACTGCAGATCCTGGTTGCTACATGCTCGGACCATTGCAATAGCCAGCTGGCCCTGATAAGATCACAGAATGTCAGAGCCAGGAGAGACCCCAAAGAACCCCAAATTTTGCCCCTTTCCCTGATGATGAAATATAAAGGGCTAATGACTGACCAAGGTCGCCCAATGGACCTCAGACCCAACTCCTCTGGCCCAGCCCTGGTCAGGATGTTCTTGGTCTCCAGGAAGACAGAATTTCTTTCAGTTTCTTGAAACTGCCCCAGTCTTAGGGACTCTCTCTGACCTGAGTGTCCTTGTCTCCCAATCCCCTTGAGTAGGGTAGCTCGTAGCTCCCACCTTACTCTCAGCTCGAATGCTACCTCTCCGCAGAGGCTTCCCTGACCACCTCGCCAGGCTAGCCCACTGCTGTGGATGGTCCAGCATCCGTATATCACTTGTTTCATTTCTGCCATCTCCACTGGATTGGCAGCTGTTATAAGCTCCATTTCACAGGTGAAGAAACTGAGATCTTGGCATTTAAATAATTCCCAGGCCACAGGGTAGGTGGGGAAGGAACCAAGGTGCTAGCCAGAGCCCTATCGTGCTCTGCTGCCTCCCACAGCAGCAAGCCAGGCCCTGACCATGCTGTCTCTCCCCTCAGACCTCAAGCTCCCCATGGGGAGGGCTGAGCTGTGTCCACTTCCATGGCCCTGGTGTCCCACACCAAGAAGATGATCAAAAATGCTAGAGTGAATGAATGCCTCCTGTCTGGATGCTAACAAGTCTTTAGTCCAGGAGGCCAAAGACTTGGGTTCGAGGGTCAGCTCTGTCATGGATTCCCTATGGAGGGGTAGCTAACCAGAGGACTGGTGACAATGCAGGGGGAACCAAGACACCCTTGAACGTGACATAACTGTGAAGCAGGCCTCCGGAGCTCTGTGAGGGGCTCATCCTGTGGCCCTGGGAGCCAGGGAAGGGGTCCGTGGGGCCTTGGGCACCTGCATAGCAGGACTGTCCTCCTGGAGCTGAGGAGGACCCCTATACCCCTCTACTTTCCCTATCCCACCACCTCCTTTGCACTCTCGCTCGAGGGAGCTGAAACCCTGCACTGGCCTGAAAATGGAATAACCTTCTCTCCCTAGACACAGCTGGCACAGGCCTTTGCTCTGAACTGGGCTGTTTCGTTAGCCTCCCTGCACTTCCCACCCAGCATGACAGCTGGGCCCTCAGAAATCCTTGTTCCCCAGAGCTGACGCTCCTTTCAAGTGGGTTGGAACCAGCTTCCTGTGGGCACCTTCCTCCCACCTGCCCGCCCAGGTTGAGGGGGGCCCGGTGGGGGGTGGGCAGGGTCTACCTGCATAAAGTTCTGAGTTGCTCCAGCCCCCAGTTCCCAGTGGACCCCATGGTTCCTACAGCCACATCCAGCTGGCTCTCTCACCTGTCAGTATAAAGAGACTATTTGTGCAGCTGCTAGTGGCGGTGGGGCTGGAAGGACAGCGCGGGCCACGTCCCTGGCCCCGTGGGTGGTGGCAGAGCTTGCTGGCAAGGGTCTAACCGGGACTTAGCAAAGCACAGGGCCAGGGAATGGGCTCTCCCCTCCTTTCCCAGGCCACCGGCCCCCTGAGGAAGGTAGGAACATGGATACCTCAGAGTTCCCGACAGCCGGCAGGGGGCCTGGTGGCAGACTGGGGGCAGCCGCACCCCACCATCAGCACCAACCCTGGCAAGTTCTCCCATAGCTGACCATTTCCATTCCCACAGAGTAGCCACTCTGCACCCAGGCCTGGGCCCATGGAAGAAAGGGAAGAACAGAAGCTCCTGTGAGTGAGCTGTGTTGGGTCAGGCACTTATAGGCATTAGCACCCTCGAAGCTCCCCACTGTCCCGCAATGTGGGTATTGTTGGCCACCCTCACAGATGCAGAAGCCTTCAGGGATTTGAAGAGGTGGAGTGATTCATTCAAGGCCAAAGCAGAGCTGGGTGTTCTGACTGTTGTCTCTGGAGTTAGTTTAACTCCTCAAAAATTCTACCTAGTGGCAGTCTTGAGCCTTTAGTCCATCAGCCCATGAATTTCTGGCACACAGTAGATGCTCAGTGGATACATGCTGAGGATGGAAAGCACAGCAGAGACTCTCTTTCCAGGGCTCACCCCACAGCCCTCCCTTTGCCTCCCAGAGAAGATGAAGAGAACGTAAGCAGCTACTGTGTGCTCCACACACATCATCTCATTTAACTCTCCTCAGCTCCTGGGCAGGTAGGAGTGACTTCCAGAGGAGGCCCCAACATTAACCTGAGTGCACCTGGCTTTCAGCAGCGGAGCCCGGACTCTAACTCATGACATCAGGAGTCACACATGACCAAGCAGTCAGCTTACCTCCTGAACAAGGCTGACCTGGAATTCAACCGGGATGGAGGACAGGGGTGCCCCCAGGAGGGGCCTCCCCAAATTCTCAGGGCCATCCTGTCTGCACCACCCCCACACTCACTCTCTGTCTTCTTCCTGGATCCCTTCTGTCCTCCTGGCCTCTGTTTTCCCCAGGGGAGGGCAGCCACGGCCTCCATCCCTTCCGAAATATAAATGGGAGGGGAGGCTGGGAGATCCTCCAGAGTGCCTTTTGTCGGGTCAGCCCTCCTGCCCACTGCAGCCCCAGAGCTGCTGCCTGCTTCTGTCCTCCATTCCTGGAACCCTTGTTCAGCATCCTCTGGGTCAGCCCATACTCAGGACCCAAACCCTGGACTCTGCCTGGGCAGGCCTCCTGGTAGGACAACCTCCCTCTCTCACTGATCTGCCTGGCTGCCCCCGGCAGGTGGCAGGGATACTGGGGTGGACTCCGAGGCCAGAAGCCAGTGCTCTGGGCAGGCTGGGGCCAGGACAGTTCTGACCCGACCTGGCCACGGGCCACCACCTTATACCCCTGGTCCCTCCAAACATTGGACCATTGTTCCAGGCCACAACAGAGGGTGGCTCTGTGGCCTTGGGGCTGAACAAAAACCTGTTCAGCAAGGCTCTGCTCCTCCCATGCGAGTTCAAGAATTTGACCAGGATCCTGGCTGGCTTCATGGGAAGAAATAAGCTGAGGAGACAGGCCTGAACCTAGAGCGGAGAGGGGATGGCAGGAGCAGGAGCCCCTCAGCCTGTCTTGCGGGCTGACCACACGTCACTGGTGCCATTGTGTAAGAGGTGAGCCTGCTGGCCACATGCTGTGGGCTGGCAGCAGATAGACGAGTGGGATGCTAAGCATGTGACAGGAGAGAAGCACAGCGGTCCAGCCTGGCCTCTGTTTCCCCTCTGTGACTCGAGGGGCAGGCATCATCATGATTTCTACTCTAAAGATACGGAAATGGAGGCAGAGAGAAGCAAGAGGTCTCTGAACCCAGACCAATAATTCCAGAGGGATGAAGAATGCTCTTTGTTTTGCTCCTATGACCATGGGCAGTTCTACTTATAGTTTTGTTAAATGACCTCAACTTTGTTTTGGCTCAGTCAACACTGACCAGGTGCCAGGCCACAGAGGTGGGGGCCCCCATGGTGGAAGAGACCCGTGAACAGATCCATGTGATATAGTTAGTGCCACTCCTATGGCAGCCAGGTGTGCGCTACAGGTGAGGCTTTCTGGAAGGTCTGAGTGGGATTTGGTCCTATGGTAGGTAGGGAGGGGGGCAGAAGGTTGCTGCAGGTGGAGGGGACAGGAGGGCATGAGTTTGGAGGGTGGCGATAGCTGGCTGCACTCTGGTAACAGGAACATAAGAATGAGGGCAGGACTGGGGGGTCAAGAGGCTGGGGAGATGGAAAGGCAGGTCAGAGGCCATTGAAGGGGGTTCTCATGGGGCTGGACCTCTCCCCTTTCCAATAGAAATGTGCATCAATCCAGGGACCTGAAGACAGGCCTCATGGAGTCCCTCTGAGAACCTTTGGGTTCCCTGATTCAATTTGGATGAAAATTTAAACTTGTAAAAAGAGGCATTTGCTGGGTCACATGGTTGACTCGGCTGTAAGTCCTGCCAAGCCAGCCTGGGCCTGCCTTAGCTCCCCTTTACCATCACTGACACCACATGGGAACCAGAGAATAGGTACCCACTGCTCAGGGTGGGGGCGGGGGGAGTGTCCTGTGCCTACGGAAGCCAGGCCCGGTAATACCTGGCCCCCAGTCTAGTAGGGGGTTGGTCCTCCAGGTGCTCAAACACAGCAGAGCCCGGGAGGGCTGACATGGCAGGTGCGGCCCCAGGACACTGCTAGGGGTCACCGCGGGCCCTGCAGGGTTACCAGCTGTAGCTGCCAGGAGGCTGGGCCCAACTGGTTGTCAGAGGCAACCCAGGATTTGTGTTGCACTGAATTCTCTTGAGTTCCAGGGGTGCGTCTTTCTCGGCCTCTTTCAGTATTTGGTGACTAGGGCTGTCCCTAACCCAAGCCAGCCACATGGCCCTCCAGAATCCCTGAAGAGGAGGCTAAGAAACATCATCGCTAGCTTTTCTTGCCCACCCCTGCTCACTGAGTCCTCATTACCCTGGGGCCATGTGCTGGGGGCTGGCAGGAGAGATGCTCAGTTCCCCCCGAAAGTGTGTGTGTGTGTTGGGGGGTAGCTGACAGGATGGTGTCCCCCATCCCCAGGCAGTCCGACCTGTTCAAGGCCTGCCTCTTCCACTTCTCAGTTGTGTGGCTAGGGGCAAGCCAGGTACTGCTAGGGCCTCTATTTCCCCATCTGCTAAATAGGGGTAATAGTACTAACTTTGGGGGTGGCCTGAGATTTAAATGAGATAATACATAGAGTAGAGAGAAAGTAACCACTAAAGCTAACATCTTCCTTTTCCTCTCTGCACCCCCATCAAGACACTCACATGTGAACACACACCTAGGTGCACATGTACACACACAGACACCCATACACAACGTGCACATGTTCCTATTCAACCTGTGGCTTCCCAAGAACACATAGTCCTTAAAAAGAAAACAATTGTCAAAGGGGCCAAGGCTGGTCTCCATGTGCCTCGGCCGGGTGGAGACCAGAAGGGGGCACTGTGAAAAGGGGCAAACTTGAGGAAGCATGAGCTGAGTGATGAGTTAGGGCCACGGTCAGATGTGTCAGCTTGGAGCCAGTCTTCTGTGAAATCACGTCATGGTCTATCTCCTGTGTAAGACTATGATGAAGGCTGAGTGATCAGTCTTTCCTCTGGTAGATGTTTTCTGAGCACCTGCTCTGGGCACTGGGATGTAGTGCAGAGAATATGGGTACAAGATCCTACTCTCTCAGAACCGACATCCCAGTGAGAGGGATGGATGGTAACTGCCAGGAGTGAATGGGCCACGCGTGGGTAATGATAACAGTCTACACGGGGAAGGATGAAGCCAGGAAGCAGAGGGTAGGCACTGGGGGGTTTTAACAGAAGGCCAGGGCCTGCCTTGCTGAGTAGCTGTGTGAGGAAAGACTGGAAGGAGGTGTGGGAACAGGCCAAGGGGCTCGCCTGGAGAGGGATCAAGGGGCCCAGGCAGAGGGAAGAACCAGTGCAAAGGCCCCAAGGTGCAAGCAGCAGCCAGCAGGCCAGTGTGGCTGGAAAGGAACAAGGCGGGGGGGGGGGGGGGAGCTGCAGAGGGTGCTACCAGAGGGAAGGGAGGGCCAGGCTGAGGGGCCCTAACTCTGAGTGACGTCAGAGGCATGGAGGATTTTGAGCAGAGGAGTGACATGATATGACATATTAGTTTAAATGATCCTTCCTTCTGCTATGTTGAAAATGGACCACAGAGAGCAAGGGTACAGGCAGGGAGGCCAGTCAGGAGGCCAGAATCCAGGTGAGGATCGGTGATAGGGTGGCTTGGGCTGGCAGCAGGGCAGAAGGTGAGATGCAGTCAGAGTCTGGAAATACCCTGAAGGTAGTACCCACAGGATGTGCTAGTGGATGGAGGGGCGCAAAGGGAAGGGATGCATCTAGAATCATGCCGGCGTTTGGGGCTGGCACAGCAGCAGTACACAGTAGCATTAGTAGTGGGAGGTGGACGACAGGAGCTGCCTTCCTGGGGCAGCTGCATGAAGATGCGACGCCACCATGGCTGCTCTGGTCAGGCTCACCTGAAGTGTCTATAAGGAACATCCTTCCTGTGCGGGTCCAGGGTCTAGAGCCACGCTAGCAGTTTACAAGAGGACCCTGCTCTCCCCTGCAGAAGCCAGGGAGCGGCCTGGGATCAAAGCTGAGGGGCTCTCTCGGGCCTGCTCTGCCTCCCTCACCAAGGCTGGGCTGCTATGTAGCCTTCCCTTCCCAGCAAGACAGAAAAGGGACCCAGACCCCCCTCCCCAGGTCCTGTGAACACCCGCCGGAGGGCCCCTGCAGCAGCACACTTGAAAGAGGCAGGGGGTTATCTGCAAAATTCCAATTAAATCCACAGGCTTTGATAATTTGATAAGCCACTCTACAGTCGCCCCTGAGTCAAAATACACTGTTACTTGATCCTGTGTTTATGTTTCAGGATGGAGGGGGAGGTGTGCTGTGGGTGGGGAAGGTGCAAGCAGCTCTGAGAGAGGGGGGTGCAGACACTTGGCTGATAAATCGTCAGCCTGTCAGGCCACAGTCACCCACGGGGCTGGGCTCTTGTGGCAAGCACACCACAGTCTGGAGCACGAGTCTCTCTTGGCAGCTCCTGGAGGCTGAGTGGGGCCAGGGAGGAGAAGCCCTTCAGAATTATCTGTCACAGCTGACCCTGCTTCCTGAGCCTCAGGTCTGTGTCATGCAGGAGGGCTTCCTGGTCTCAGGCCATCTCTTACCAGACCAGCTGGAAACCAGCCCAGCTGGCTGGTACCACCTTGAGAAAGAGGCACATAACCCTCTGCTCTGTTGACTTGGAAGCAAATGCTTTATGACCCCTCCCTGCAAAAGCCAGGCTGTGATCTGCAGGGTGGAGTGTGCACTGAGCCACATTCCATTCTGTTCTACAACCTTCCATGAGCAAAACTGCTGAATACTTCCTATGGGCCAATAGCACTGACCAGGCTGTCTTCATCCCCTTGTTATCTCTGTAAGCTCTCCTGACCATTCCATGAGTCCCACGTTATCATGTGTTAGGGATGAGACAACAGAAACACAGAGAGGTTGAGCAAATGACCAGAGATCATAGCCTTGAGTGGCAAGCCCTGACCCCAGAGCCTGGCTCTGCAAAGCCATGCCCACTGCTTCGCTGATGCACAAATATCTCCCCATGCCTGGTTGACATCATTCCTTGAGGGCCTTCTGGAGATTGGCAAAAGGCTAACCTACTGCCACAAGTGTATAGGTGGAGACGTGAAATAGGACCAATTGTGTGACTTTGGGAAAACCATCTCACTTCACTGGCCCTCATTTCCTCCTCTGTAAACACGGCTACTAATGTCTATCATAAACTAGCCCAGGAGTTATTCAGTGAGTGAGTTCTCAGCCTGGACAGCACATGCCTCCCCGGGCCTGCATTTCATCTGTGAGCTTGGTAGCATCAACAATTAAGAGTAATGACTGCTAATCCTGGACCTCTGAACAGAGGGACCATTAAACTTTCTTTTACTTCATCTGTTCTTTACAGTTACCTGTGAGCTAGAGAGAGTGCAGAGGAAAATCTGCTCCCCAAATGCAGAGACATCCTTACTTGCCAGCCCTGAGGTAAAGGGAAATGAGAAGCAAGCTTTGGCAACAAGAGTCTGGGGAATAATGGTCTGTATACCTTTGGCCCATCTCTCCCCAGCCTGCTTGGCCTTGCCAGCTCTCCCTTTCCTGGTGTCCCCACATCCTGAGCCTCTCCATGCTGCTCTCAGCTTTAGCCCACACCTCAAAGTGCACAGGAGAGGCCTGAGCTACCACTTACTCTTTCGGAGGGTTGACATCCTCTGGTCGGGCCTCAAAGAACCGAAAGACTTCATCGCACTGCGAAATGTGGGGAGGCAGCCGGACAAGTGCCTGTGGAAAGACAGGAAGAAAGGGTATTAGGTCTGATGAAAACCAAAAGCAGTCATCTTGGGCTGACAGTGATGACAGAGGCTCAAGGACTGTGCCATGGAAGATAGAGCCACCTAGCCACCCATCCAACCAGACAACTCATCTACAAATCAACTAATCAGCTAACTAATGAAACAGCTTTTCACCCATCCCATGAAGCAGCCAACCAGCCAGTTAATCCGCTAACCAACTAATCAACTGATAAAAATAACTAATCGATCAACCCCAATCAATCTATCAATGATCCAGCCACTTCAACCAACCAACCATTCAAATAGCCAGTTCACCAACTAAACAACCAGCCAACCAAGCAAAAAACAATGCCCATCGAACCCTAGGTCTCAAGGCCCTCAGGAGTTAGTCATTCTGCCTGAATCCTGAAAGAATTGCCTCCTGGCCACAGAGTAAGTCCAAGATCCTTAGCCTGACAACCCAATTCTACCTGCTGTGTCTCCCAGTCACATTCCAGACACACCAGATAGTCACAGTCCCTCAACACTGACTGCACGATTAATTATTTAATGGCAAGCAGATAATTCCAGCAAGGACAATAGGGTGTTGTAACAGAATCTGATAGGACCTAGGAAGATTAGCAGAGAGAGGGGTTTTAGGAAAGACTCTTTGACGCTGAGTCCAAAGGAAGGGTAAGAATTAACTGGTCAAGTGAGGGTGGTGAGACCAAGCACGGTGGTTGCAGGAGCTCAGTGAGCTGGGCGCGGCCTGAGTGCAAGCAAGGGAGAGGGTGCACCAGCCTGATCTAGCAGTGCTTTGTTTAGGACGCCTGGCAGAGCAGTATAAGCTCAAGAGGGTGGAAAAGCTTCTTAGAAGAGTGGCCATGAGCTGGGGTACAGTTGTGTGCATTATTTGGATGGGCAGAGAGAAGATGGGCACCAGATGGGGGATAACTGTCCAGTAGGCGCATAGGCCTGCTGTGAGCCTGTCATCCAGGGAGGCCTGAGAGTCTGCCGCCGCAAAGTAAGGCGTTACAGTCAGAGGTGTCAGAATTCCGGCTGCACACCAGCGCATACTCCATACCGTATAGCCTGAGGCACCTGGGACCCCTGGCCTGCCCAACATGGAAGTGGGGGAGGGGGACAGGGGGGTGTGAGGCCAGGTGAAGCCCTGTTCCTGGCTGCTCAATTCACTATGCAGAGAAGTTACTGGAATGATACTTTAAGACAAACAGACGGGAGAGGTCACTGCCAAAATAGGGCTGAGGGCCAGGGCCAAGAGAGTCCTGGGATAGAGCCAGGAGAAGGGAGGGGAAAACTTGGGATTGTGGGAATTATGAAGGACTATTCCTGAGAAGACTCCAGGTCAGTGGTCAGCTGAACAGGAACCTGCCACGTGCCTGTGCCTCCCCAGGACCCCTTCACCAGGGCTGCTTCAGGTACCATGACCCGATCTAGCAGCTCCCCTGTACTGAGCATGCTGGGGCCTCCCTGTGAGGAGTCACGGGGAACCTCATGATGGTCTTCTTGAGGGCAGATCTCATCCTTGTGCTACTGATAAGGAGGTGGAGGTCAGGGAGGCCACTTGGCCTACCCACAGGCCCTATCAAGGGTGGGATAGAATTTTCTAGAAGGTAAGGTCCAGGCAGTCAGGATTCTGTTCTGTGGATTGTGTGTCCCCAGATCCTAGAAGAGTGCCTGGTACAGAGCAAGCAGGCAATAAGTATTTGCTCAAATGAATGAATGAAGAAGGGTTTTGCTGTGCAGACGCCCAATATCCAATAAGTAGTAGGACATGATAATGCAGGGTTAAAAAAGAAAGCACATGTGGTCTTTGGCTGCATGGAGAGAAGTATGCTGTTAAGGAACAGGGAAGCAATTGTTCAATTCTTCCCAAGCTGGTCGGGTAACCACACAAGTATGGCACTGGGCACTAGGCATCCCACCATGATGGTCCTTTTTGATGTTATACCAGCGCCTGGGCAAGATGAGACAAGACCCGACCATAGCAGGTAAGATAACACTGTGCAACTCACAGCTGTTCTTTCTAGAGCCCATGGCTTTCCAAGGGTCTCTAACAGATCACATCCCCACCAATAGTGAGGAAACAGAAAAGAAGGGAAATTAACATTTAATGGGGGAAGTACTGTGTGTCAGGCACCATCCCAGGCCCCTTGACCCCAATCATCTGGCAAACAGCGAGGCTTTTCAGTGTGTGCCTGACATGGGGCTACACCGGGGGGAGGCGGGTTGGAGGTCACAGGGATGAGTCAGACGCAGCCTCTGCCCTTGCAAGAACATGTCTGATGAGGTGTCCTGGAGGTAGACATTTTGTTCAGGAGGCAGACATCATTGCCTTTGTTTATGATGGGAACACTGGGGTTATTGTGCTAAGGTGCCGGACGAAGCTCTGTGCTCAGGAGGTAGAACGGATGCAAGTTGCCCCCAGAGTGTTCAGGTTTTCTTTTATTTTTTTAAGATTTTATTTATTTATTCATGAGAGACACAGAGAGAGTCAGAGACGCAGGCAGAGGAAGAAGCAGGTTCCATGGGAGCCTGATGCGGGACTCGATCCCAGGACCCCGGGATCATGATCTGAGCCAAAGGCAGATGCTCAACCACTGAGCCACTCAGGTTTTCATTTAACATACATGCTATGTGGTCTTTTCTCCCTCAGGAAGGGTCGAGGGAAAAGGAAAAGAAAGACTGAAGAAGGAGAGAGAAAGAGAGACTGGTAGAGAGACAGATGGAGAGAGAGATATACTGAGAGGCAGCGAGATGACAACAGGGACAGAAGGGAAACCAGGCCTGTGCAGAGCAAGGCCCCTGGCGGAACCTGGCTGGGCTGGGCAGGGCAGGGCAGGACGCAGGAGGGAAGCCATCACCGGGGACCCAGGCGGCGTGCAGACCCGCTGCCAGGCTGACCTCCCTGAAAGGAAGAGGGAAGGGAGCCAGGGCCGGTGTCCAGCGCGCCCAGAGCACTAGCACCCTCCCGGCTCTGCGCACCGCCCCCCACCTCCGAGCCCCCCGCCGCCAGGCCTCGCGCGGCCCCGGCAGCGAACACAGGGGCTCTTCATGCCCACAGAGACCGGCATTCCGGGGGCAGAGGACGTGTGGGCCGTGAGGGCCTCAGACAAAGAGGCCTTTTGGTCGAACCACCGTGGCATCTTTATTTAACAGAGAGCCCCGAAGGGAGCCGCGTTGAGGGCTCATCCTGATCTCAGGCTGAGAGGGGCTCTCGGCTCAGGGAGCTTCCATCAGCGCTGCCGCCAAGCCCAGCTCCGGCCAAAATCATCTGGCAGGCGAGCGAGATGCCGAGCTGTCGGCCCCCGAGGCCTGGGCCGGTGATGACTGCCAGAGCCGGGGAACCCCCAAATCCAGCCATTCTGCGAGGAGCAGGTGGGGGCCATACACGGGTATTTTCAAGGATACCCAGGCCTCAAACTCTGCCAGTGGACATTCAGGATTTCTGCTGTGTGTGTGGGGGGGGTGGGGGGGGGCGGGAGGGGGGGGAAGGTTAAGTCAGGGCCTCAGGCCAGCCAGACACAGGTTCAAGTGTTGGCTCTAGCATTCATGGGCTGTGTGACGCTGGAGGCATTGCTTGCCCTCTCTGAGCTCAGTACGATGGGTTTGATATGGCTATGGCACCCATCTGTTAGGAGGCTAAGTGAGATCAGGGCGAGGAGGAGCCTAGCACGGTGCCTGGCACTGAGCAAACACTCCAGAAATTTTAGTTGTGCTATTGTCTTCATTGCCATTATTACTAGAAAGAACACAGGGATGGGAGTCAGCAGACCTCAATTCTAATTCCAATCCAGCCCTTATATACTTGCTACATGACCTTGGGCAACTCACCTCACCTCTCTGGTTGCCATTCCTTCTAGGATAAAGTAGACTAGCTCTGGAATCTCACACTATCTCATAGAACACCTGTTTGATGAGGTAAAATGAGTTCTGTAGGCACATGTGACATGAGGCCTTGTAGATGCCCACCTTGGTCTTGGAGATCACCATGTTCATTAGTATAGCCAAGGCTCTGAGAAGCCCTGCAGGGAAGAAACCTATAGAGCTTTGTTTAGGTCAGCATTTATTAATAATCATGACATGCTGGGGGATTGGCTCATTTAGTCATCATAGTAACATCACATACTTATCTATAGGGTATGACTATGATTCCAATTTTACACAAGAAGCAAATAAAGCATAGAGAGGTTAAGCAATTTCCCAAGGCCACACAGCCAGTAAGCAAGATTTTCAATTAGGCCATCTGAGTCCAGAGTCTGAGCTCCATCTGATCTACTGGTCTGTACTGCCTCCACCACTACCCACAGCTCTCTGATTATGGAGCAGGTCCTCCAACAATTCCTACTGACAGCCCATGGAACACAGCTGGAACAAATCCAGGCTACAGACATTCTGAGACTTCTTCCAGCTCTGAACAGTCCATGGCTTCAGCATTGCAAACAGCACCATCATTAGTGAGCTCAGTGTCTGACCGATCATCATTCGATCTGACTGAGCCTTGTGATTCAGGTTAGGTGGGAAGAGCTGGAATGAGCATGACCTCATAGTCCTCAGCATCTAGGGAGGGGGCACTACTGCCCTGTGGATCTGCTTACAGTATGCAGGCCCCTGTCCCATGTCAGCTGAGCTGAATCCCTTTCTGACCCTGCCATTCTGTGGTCTAGGTGGCCCGTGAGCTGGCTCAGAGCAGATCTGGAGAAATAAGGAAAGAGAAGAAAGGAGCTGAGGGCAGTGGGTGCCTAGGGCCAGGGGAGACTGGTGAAGAGGAGCCAAAGAGCCACTCAGGTTTGCCATCAGCCAGTCCTTCCAGTGCACCCCTCCTCTCCACCCGGCCCCGAGTCCTAAACTAGCCTAAAGTCTCTAGCTCCTGGCCTGCCCCATGCCACTTTCTGGGAGCCAGTTACATGGACTACCATTTGCACAGTGCCATCATTCTAGAAGATGCAGATTCGGATAAGAGAGAAGGTAGCTGCACTGTGTGCCTCTGAGACCTCCACCCAGATGTGGCTGGCACAAGCCTGGCTGTCCAAGTGCAGTGGCATGGGAGGGGGCCCCAGGCGTCTCAGACCTTCTTTGAAATGACCTCAGACCTTCTTTGAAACGACCCCCCTCCACGAAGCCTGTCACTCTGCATTAGGTCTGCCAAGGACAAAAAAGTTTTACATTTGGCAAAACAACTGCGGGCATCCTGCTCTTTCCACGGGATCAAACATTTTCCTCATTTTAGGAACATCATTTTGATTTCTAATCAATGGAAATCTTCAGGGTAAAAGCCTAGCAGCTTAGGGTGAGGTGGGGGCGTGGCACAGTGAGCTGGAATTCCGCCCATCTGGTCGTCCACTCTCTGCCCCATCCCCACCCTAGATTTGCTTCTGGCCGGCCTGGGCTGTTCTTCTCAGATCCCTATATCTAGGAAGCTGGGGGTTCAGGGAACTTCTATAAATCAGTATTTCAAACACAAGAATTCTCTTTTTGAAGGATGTAGCTGCAAATCCTTTTGAAATGGAAATAGTGTCTCATTCGTAGCAGCAAGTTAAGCCAATTCACAAGGGATCCTAGTACATTGGAGCTTTTGGAACATGTCACCCTCCTGGGAGGTGTCCTCTGCTTATGTGTGATCTTTGCATCTTGTCAGCAGGTACTGGCTAGACACCCACATGAGGCCAGGCTTCCTGCTTGTTACTGAAGACACAAAGATAACAGATGTAGCCCTCAAGGAGCTCCTGGTGTGAGAAGATGGACACACAGCAACAATCCTATGGGAGACAGGTGTGCTGCACAGAGGCATGCAGTTTTCTGGGGAGCAGAACACCAAGTGTGGTCAGCTTTCCCTGGGGAGTCAGGGGGCTTCTAGGAGAGGCATTGTGGGAGCTGAATGCATCCCCAGGAAAAGGACAAGCAAGCATAGGCTAAGGGACTCTGGCTAGTTGGGAACAGCTGTACTTCTGTTGACTGGATTGTAGGGCCTGAGGAGCACTGGGAATGAGCCCACAGAGGGCCCAGCCAAGCCCCTCAGAGGTTCTTGTGGTCAATCGGCTCTTCTGAGGGTCTTTAAGGAGGAAAGGGACACAATCAGCTTTATCTCAGGCTAGAAATCCTTTTCATGGGTCTATGTGGACTAATGGAGATGGAGAGATCCTACCAGTTGGGTTCCCCCAGAGAACCAGCCCACTTGGGAGGCATGAATGGATCAGTCTTCGCACTCTGCCTCAGTTTCCCCATCAGCAACACCCCTGGCCCAGGCCAGCCCTTCAAATTCAGGCCACAAGAACAGTTAATCTCCCTGTATCCAGGCCTGAGTATAACAGGAGGCTGTGGTGCTTCTTCAAGGAGTGTGTTTCGGTTGGGACATGAACCTTTCTCCTTATTACAGTGATAGCCAACGATGGACGACGCGTGGTGGGAGATGCCTAGAACCACTACCCCAAAACAGTGTCAGTTTTCGATTCTGGGAAGTGGGGATAAAAATGAAGGAGTCCGAGAGATGTGGAGGGATGGGGGTGGGGGGAGATCCTTACCTCTTCAGGGATGACCCCCCTTCCCCAGTCTGACTACAACCAGCCCCTCCTCCCTCCCACAAAGAAAGCCATTGATCCTGAAAAGCAAGTTTATCTCAGAGAGCAGAATAATAGAAGCAAACTCAGCTTTTTTTGGGGGGGGGGGAAAGAAAAAGATTCTAGTTGCACCCACCAGGAAATGGAGACTTGTGTAAACGTCATTACCCATGGCAAAGGGTGAGTTGATCATTCTCACTCTCTCTCACTGCCCCCCACCCCACCCTGCCCCGGAATATTTATTTTATCCCATAGACAAACACTGCAAACATGTATTTCACATACGGGAAAAGGGTAAATGGAGTCACTTACAAAACTGTTGGTCCGAGCCCCTAAAGTATAGCTCACGCTTGTTAGTGAGATGAAAGTCTTTGACTTTTTGAGGCCACAGAACCATTAAATATTAACCGCATAACCAAGTTGCCCATTAAATTAATTTATGGAGTTAAAGAAATGCCTTTGGAACCCCTCTTGATAGACACCCAGCCCTCAAGTGCCACATAAAACAATCACCCGGCTGGTGCTCGGTAAATTTTCCGTGACGCTCCTCCAATCTGCTCCATATATGTTTAAAATTAACACTGAGATTTGGGCTGTGAAACCTCCTTTGGGCAGAGGGACTGGCTGGCCAGCGAGGGCAGGGAGCCCGAAGTCTGGGGAGGTCTACTGCATGGTCAGACTTTCCACGTCTGAGTCCTGGCAGAGCTGCTGGCTGCTGTGTGCAGAGCCAGCTTCACAATTTTGGGTACATCTGAATCCCTAGCAAATCCCAGGCTGGGAGTCCACATTGTCTAGCAGTCCAAGCAAGATGTTGGCCAGCCAAGCAGAGCTGCATATGCAGGGTACTGGAAATAAAAATCCCAGAGGTTCTCAGCAGTGTGTTCAAAGACAGACACGGACCAGGGAAGGGCTGGCTATGGAGCAGACTGTACCTGGCACTGACTATGGAATTCACTGAGGGGCCCTGGGATGTTGAGTGAAGCTTTGATCCTGAGTGGCCACAGATTGGACAACTGGGAGGCAGAGCTGTGAAGTGCAATTCGGGGTGGTGGGGGGGCCCAAGGGTTGTTTCTGGCTTATCCCTAATGACTGTTCCAAGGTCATTCCAAGGTCTCAGACAATCAGACAACAGATCCTAGTGTTCTAGCTCAGCAGAACTAAAGGTCACTTATGCACTGACCTGCCCCCCCTGCCATTCTCAGAGTAAATTACAGCCTGTGAGATGGCTGGCTACTCGCTGAACCCCTGACATAGCTCCTTGTTGCCTGGCTCTGAGCAGCTCTTGTCTTTGCTAATCAGGTTAGGAGACCCTGCCTCTTGCAGACCCCGCTCACTCGAATGGCACCCCTGGCCACCAGCAGCACCATCAGGGCCCCAGAGCCCCCCTGAATCTCATCCTGATTCAGGGGTCCTGTTCAAAGCCTGATCCCAGGAGATAAGATGTTATCAGTTTCCTCCTCCTCCGGATGCACACACCAACTGCAGATGCCTTGGGCTCCACCAGCTCCAGGAGGCAGGAGGCGGGAGGCGAGCTTGTGAGCCATAAATCCCCAGCTGGGCGAGGCCTCCCCTGCCCTATGCCCCCTCCTCCATTGGCTGTGCCCATTTATTTAACTTCTTGGGAAAGGAATGAAGAGAAACAAAAGCTCAGGCGGCAGCCATCAATTGGCCTCCAAATGGCAAATGCCCTTTAAAGAGAAAGATGAATATTGATCTAAAGAAGAGGAGCTTCTCCTGTAGGGGAATTAATCATCAGGAATTCTTTTTAGGTTAAGGCAGAAAATGTGACCAAGTATAACCAGCAAGTCACAAAATTGCAACTTGGGTTAATGGAGACTAATTGGGAGCGCTGGAGTGCTCGCCTGGCTTCCTATGGGCTTGGGAACACCAGTTAGTACATTTAGCAACTTGATTCTTATTTAAACATTGTTATTGCTAAACTCAGTGTTTCTGAATCATAAAGTATTAGTGCATAAAGGAACCCTGTACCAACAACGCTATGGAAGGACAGAGTATTTCAGAAGTGACAAACACTATGACACACACTCTCGGGCTCAGCCCCCTTCATGAGCCCTGCAAGGGAGTGGTCTTTACCCTGTTTTACAGATTAAGGATGCTGGGGCTCAGGGAGGTAGAGAGCTTGCCCAGAGGTACAGAGCTAGTGAGGAGCAATGGGATTTGATCCCAGCTCTTTCCACTCAAATACCAACACTTGCAACCAAAGACAATCCAGCACTTGCCTATCCTCAAGAGTCTTGAGTCAGACTCCACGATGGGTTTTATTTAACTAAGAAATCCCATCTCCATGAAAGCCAGTGGTAACATTAAACTATTTATGCCTAGCAGTAATAATAATCAAAAGCTGGCATCCACTGAATGCCTCCTCTGGCCCAGATGCTGTGCTGGTGCCTGGCCTCTGTAAGTTCCTTCTATCTCCACGACTACCCTCTGTGGAGCTACTATTTTTCCATTATACAGATGTGGAAACTGAGGCTCTGGGAAGTGAGGGTTTTGAACCGAGGCAGCCCAGCCATCCAGAGGCCATGTGCCACAGCCACTGATGTGGGAGCCTGTCATTTTCACTGCAGGGTCCTGGGCTCTAGTCAAAGTGGAAAGACAAATGGGCTCTGCTTCATGACATCGCTGTCAGTATCCCATCTCTTCTTGGGTATTGGCTGTTTTCATGCACCTGTGCACACGCACCCGTGTGCATGCGTGTAAGTGTGAGCACTTGCATGGATAAAGATATGTACATAAACGTCTGTAACCATCAGGACTTCTGTGGATAAACAAATATACATTTCAGAGGTTTCAGATGCTACTGAACTCAGAATTGATTCCAACAATGTCCCAAAAGGAATTTAAACAAACAGCTCTCCTGTGTCCAGCAAAATGTCACCTACAGAATATCCCGTCTACAGGAGATCTTAACCCAGCTCCCAAGCTGCTGAAAGGGATTTCAAATAGCGTTTTGTAAACACTGACATGTCCCAAAAGAGGGAAAGCCTCAGCTGTGATCCCAAGACCCTTGTGCCCCAGAGGGGGGCGCAGTCACGAGTGACCCCTCCCTGAGGGCCACTCCTACCCATCGCTCTGAATAGGAAATGCCAGGCGTCAGGATGCACCTCGTAGACTGCAGCAGACGGTTTTTCAGACGGCCCTCCTTCACAGACAGACAGACTCTGGCAGATGGACAGCCCCTCCCCCTCCTCCAGACACACCCTTACCCGGCAGTACTCGTCGATGGGCTTCAGCCTCTTCACAGCTACATCCCGGATGTGGCTTCTCCGGAAGAGGATCTTGCCTGGAAGAGAGATGCTTGTGAGCTGAGTGATTCTGCAGAAAGCTGCCATGGGACCTGGGCCTCCTACCCTCTCATTCCCCTCTCCCTCAGCTTCTCAGCGATTTAGTTGGCCACCAAGTGCCACCATCTCTGCCCATTGAAGAAAACAAGAAAGGAGCAGTCACCTCTGCCAGGGGGCAGGAGGCGCCCAAGGCTGAAGGTCCAGGATCTCTGGGGCACAGGAGAGGCCCCAGAGGCTGCCATCTTGGCCAGATCACCTTGTCTGGGTCTAATGGCAGGATCGATGCCCTGACGTGGGCGCGGCTCCCAAGTGACCTCACAAATAATACAAAGGATGGCCCAACCCACACGCTGCGTTTTGTTTTCAGGCCCTTCCCTCCTTGAGAAATCGGCATTCGCTCCTGCCAGCCAGGCAGGAATTCCTATTCTTAGTTTTAGGTGGGTGGCGATTTCCAGGGCGGGCACAGGCCAACGCCAAGGGAGCATGGCTGCCCCAGCCTGACTTTTCTCTAGCCTCTCTGCGCACACAGCCTCCAGCAATGCAGGCCGCCATGCAGATGGGCTGGTGCACCCCTCTGCAGGTGTGGGTGAGGCTTAAAGGAATTGCCAGCCCCTCAAACCTTCCCAGCGGGCTCTTTTCAGCTAGCTGAGTTCGATTTTAACAACTAGATCAATGCATAGTCCTTTTCAGCCCATTCAGTTTAGACTCTGAACTCCTTGGTCTGACTTTCAAGTCCTAACACAGCTGACATTTCTGTGCCTCATGGTCATCGGTGTCTAAGTCAATGTCCCTTTTTTGGAAGGCCTTCCTTGATTGGCCATACTGGGAGTAATCTCCGTCTTTCTAGAACATCCACACACTTTGTCCATTCCTAAGGCATGTGCCCCATTCTGCTGTGTGTTACAAATATTTGACAGCCTCCTTCCATCAGGGGGCTGACACATCTTAGAACCCACATAGCTTGACAAGTGAAGTGCTCACCCTATAGCTGTAATAGGCATCTGCTGTCCAAGTCTGCCTGATTTCCCTCTGGAGAGTCTTCTTCCTCCATTCCCAATCGTTGTGGTTCAAAGGGGCTAACCATACTCCCTGGCAAGAAGAGTAGGCACGTGACCCAGCCCAGCCAACCAGAGTCACTGCAATTGGCTCAGAGATGGGCACGTGATCTGGGCCAATGAGGGTCAGCCCTGAGACTTCTACTGGAGCCTTCTCTCTCTCAGAGTTGCTAAGCTGGCAGGATGAAAGCCTGAAACTTCTTAAGTGGCCATCTTTATCATTGCCTGAGAAGGAAACCTACTGAAAGGATCAGTGCCTGGAACATAGTAGGTACTCCATAAATGCTTCCTGAATGGTTGAAAAGCAGAGCAAAGAGATGATGAAGGGCAGATTATTTTGACATCATTTGAGCAGCTGGATATAGCTGTTCTGAACCCAGGGTCTACCTGATACTTTTCACATGTATAAATAATCAATTATTTTATTTAAACTAGTTGGAAATGGATTTTTATCACTTGCATTAAAGGAGATCTAATGAAGATAATTGCCATTGTGTGTGAACAAATATGTAGACTGCATGTCAATTCACTTGAGCTTCTTCTATGGAGGCTCTAGGGAGGTACTAAGCATTGTCTTGGTTTAGGTTGTTTCCCAGAAGCAGATGGAGAGATGAGGTGTGTAAGTGGTTTATTTGGGAGCTGTTCTTGGAAGACTCCAGAGGGGGGAGTGGAAAGGAAGGCAGGGAAGGGAAGGAAGTATTACCAAGCTAGTTAATCACTATGAGGAACCACAGCTCAGGTCCACTGGGGAAATCCAGAGGACAAAATGGACAATCCCTCAGCAGTATGCCGGCTGAGGGCGAGGAGCATTTATCACCAGCTCCCAGCTTGTGAACATCTGAGAGCATCACATCCCTGGTACTTGCAGCCGCGTATGTTCCCGAGGCTAGAACAAAGCCCCCGGCTGTTTCCATGAGCAGCCTTTGGAGACAGAGGTGAAGCGTAGGGGACCTGGGAGGGGGCAGTGGTGCTGAAAGCAGCTGCTATAGCCTGAGCTCCCTGTCACCTCGGGTACTGGTCACCAGCCCTCCCCTGGTCACACCGCAGAGCAGCTAACTTGTCCTGTCCTGTGCGTGACTTGCTTTCCATCCTGCCTGCCATCTCCCCACATCAGGTATGACCAGCTCCTTCCTCCCCTTGCAGCACAAGGCTTTGCAGACAGCAGGCGCCCCCTCGGTACTCGCCGCCCATTCGCTCTCCGCTCCCGGACTGTCCCTCAAGCTGGCTTTCCTCCCCTCCTCTCTGAAGCCGGGCAGACGGGCCATCTCCCCGTCAGAGGCACGATACTCTGCAGACTGGACAATGTCATCAAGATAAATCATCTCTGCCACGTGTGTTCCTTTTGAAAGGAGATAAAACATGATTTATCAGGACACTGGAGATGGCCCCTTTTCCTTGGGGAAGATGTCACAGATTTGGTATTCCTGGCCTCTTCACCTCCTACCCTTTTTTGGGTGCCTGTCACCTCGCTGCCAGCACGCGGCGAGTGCAAACGCGTACAGCCATGGGGACGGCGTGTCAGATAAGCCCGCAGCAGGAGGAGACCCGCTCTTGGGACTGACAAAATGACAGGCAGCCCTGGGTGGCCTTCCTGAGCCCTCTGCCTCAGCCTCATCCAGCAGGAGCTGGAGTCTGCTCCGGCCCAGGGATGCCTGTGGCCATGCGCTATCGCACAGAACCTGGAGCCCTCGTCTGAGCAGCGCAGGAAACTGAAGGAGAGACCACAGCAGGGCCCCAGGCCCACGGACCTGGCTCTGCTATGCATTCCCCTTGAAAGGAGATGAAACATGACTTATCCATTCTCCAAAAATAGCACTCCTGCCCTCGCTAGTCGTGCCAAGGGACAAACAGGAAAGGAGGCAGATGGGAGACAAACTGCCTCCCTCTCCAGCACCCCTATCTCAAGGCTGGCCCAGCCTCTGAGTCTTGTGTCCCCAAGATGTGGGTATAGACACCTAGATCACATAAGACCTGATCCCGTTACAGGTACAACCAGCAGAAAATAAATAGTAAAGGGACAATCAAAACCTCCATAAGGTTCTGAAGGCAGGGAGAAGGGAGGGATGGGGTTGGCTGAGGTGGGGAGATGGGCGGGAGATCCTCACCCACACTGGTCTGGCACCTGCACCTTGCCCCTTTGCCCTCCCCCACCCCCTGCAAGTGAGGCCACCCTGCCTCTGCACTGGACACCTTCCACCCCCTCCACTGGGCTCGGGCGGCTGCTGCTCAGGTGCAAAGTCAGAGGTACAAGCCATTGCCCAGCTGATTTTTTTGCAATCCCAATAGGGCTTCTCTCCTTGCCACTGAAACCCTGACAGGAGCAACATTTTCTTTTCTTGGGGCTTTGGCACAGGCAGCGGAGGGTAGGAAGGGGAAGGAGGGAGGGAAGATCTGGAAAGGATTCTACAGTCTTGACTTCTCTGTGAGGAATCCAAACCGCACTCGGAAAGCCAAACCAGTGACCGTATTAAAAGGGAGAGAGAAAAAGAGGAGGAGGAGGAGGAAAATCCCCATTAAGGAAGCCGAGACCACAGGGCATTAAAGGCCTCTTGTGTATGTAATTCAGCCCGTTCAGAGCTCCTGTCAGAGTCTTCAAAGCCATGCAGATGCTGCCCCAGAAATACGATAAGCATCATAAAGAAGATTACACACGGGGCATGAAACAGACCTCAGGACATAACTCATTCCTGAAAGTGGAGAAGAAAGCTGTCAGGCCTGACAGGGCCCAAGCACATAAGTGTAGGTCCCTCTTGCTGCTGTTCTGGGTTGGGCTCAGTTGGGGGGACCAGCAGAAGGAGCAGAGACCTCAGCAGAAGTCCTGGGTTCAAGTCCTGCCGGGGCCACAGGTTATCTGGGGGACCCTGAAGCACGTTCCTCCTCCACTGTGGCCTCTGCATTCTAACCTGGAGATGGACGGGCAGGGTCTCCATGGCTGCTCACCCCAGAGGTCTTAAAATGTATACAGTGAGGGCAGTGGGATTGAGAGGAGAAGAGGAGGAGTGGGACAACCAGTAATAGTAGCCAAGGAGCAAGACAAACAGTAATAGTAGCCAAGGCTTACTATGTGCTGGGCATATGCTAAGAGCTAGGAGGTTTCCTTTGGATTCTCTTGCTTAATCCTCATGACTTTGAAGCAAGTATTTTTTTTCTTAAATATTTTATTTATTTAAAAAATATTTTATTTATTTATTTGACAGAGGGAGAAAGAGAGCATGCACAAGCAGGGGGAGTGGCAGAGGGAGAAGGAGAAGCAGGCTCCCCACACAGGGCTCACCAGGACCCCAAGATCAATGACTCAAGCCGAAGGCAGACACTCAACCACATGAGCCACTCAGACGCCTCAAAGCCAGTACTTTTATTCTCCCTACTTTGCACAGGATGTGGTTACTCAGAGGGGACTGGTCCAAAGTCACACAGCTATTAAGTGGCTGAGTTAATATTTCAAGCTGGAATTTTGGAGCTCACATAGTAAGGGGGAGAAAGAAGGCAACAAATCCAGAGTTCTTTGGGGTCCAATCAAGTAAGGCCTTGATGAGAGCGCCATGGTGAGGACTTAGGATTTTATTCTGTGTGTGATGGGAGCATTATTAACATCTCCATGCTAGGTGCTATGCTGTGGTCTGGGGAACGGATGTCTTGGGGGCTGGCTGAGAACTGTGCAAGCAATAACCATGGACAGTGGGATATGCCATGGTACACCATATACAAGCGGTGCTCCTGAGGTCTCTGCCTATAAGATACAAGTGAATCGGTGGATGGAGCAACAAAGTGGGAAAGAGACAGGACCCAGCATCTAGTGAACTTTGGAAAGAAAAGAGCTCCCTAAAACAGCAAACCCCCCTGTCCTGCCTGTCCCCTACCCCTGCTCTGGTTGGGCAGGGGTCAGCCACAAGTCGGTGGGCACTGCCTGGCAGAGGTCAATCTTTGTCCCAACCCCCAGAGTGGCCTGACATTCTCACGGAGAGTGTCCACTCTGGACCCAGACATGCAAATGGGGCCTTGACTCATGAAGATCCCCATGCTTAGGTGGCAGAGGTATTTCTTCTTCCTGCCCAAGATACCAGGCACATCATGTGGCATCTCAGTGGTACCTGATGGGTGTTCGTAATTGGCATTTGCTTAAGAGAATGAATTGTTTCAAGAAGATGAGAGATGAGGACATGGCTCTTTCTCATTGATACAGAGAAGTGGATAAAAAAGGCAGAAACTTCTGAAAGCAGTTAGACCTCTGGGCCAGCCAGCAGCCCTGGCCAGCTTCCAGGGTCCTCCTTATGAAATATATCCATGGGGGTTCCTCAAGCAGGAGACAAGGGAAGAGTAGAAACACCAGACACAGCACCACTAGTCAGGGAGTCCCCCACCCCAGTGTGAAGAGTCCGCAGCAATTTCTACAAACCTGGTACACGTTTTTACCGATGGGCAAGCACAAATTGCACGGGGGGGCGCGGGGTGGTGATAAGAGGGCACTGGCTAATAGGAAAGGACTAGCCTCGGGGCCTCTTGTGGTCTGCTCAAGCTGACCTATTCTTGGCAGCCTCTCCCCTTGAAGTCTGCTGTACGCATGCATGCATGTATACTTCCTCGAATAATCTCCCTTCCCTTGCTTTTTCTGCCATCTGGAGTGCCATCCATCCATCATCACTCTCTTGATGCTCCAGGTGCCAAGGACACCACAGAGGACAAGACATATGAGGGCCCTGCTCTCAAGGAGTTTACATTTGAACTGGGGAGGGGATATGCATGAAAGGGATACAGTATACAATTTTCATATCTAGTAAGTAGTTTGGTTACGCATATGTATCTCTCTCTACCTCTAAAAGAGAATAAAACAGGGTAATGGGAAGGGGCATGACTGAGATGGGGGTGGTGGTGAGAATTCAGCTAGCAGTCAGGGAAGTTTGGTGGAGAATCTGAGGTGGGGGGAGCCAGTTATGCAAAGCTCTGGGGCACGAATGCTCAGCCAGAGGCAACCAACAGCGATACTCAAAGACAGAAAAGAAGCCATGTAGCAGTCTTGAAAGCCATCAAAAGGAGTTTGGTTTTCTTTAAAGCACTTGGGCCTCCTTCCCCATCCCAAGGCCTCTTTCATGAAACCTTCCTTGATTGCCTGCATCGCCCTCCTTTGCTGGCCTCCAGGACCCTCTGGCAGTCGTCCCACTCTCATCCATCTCCTGCTGTCCCAGAGAATTTGTCAGGGAGCCATAATCCCAGGGCCCCCTCTTACCTTCCTAGAGCCCTCCCACCCCCACGATGTCTAGGCCTCCCAGGGCACAGATGCTCTCAACCCTCTCCCTTCAGTACAGCCCAGAGGCCCTGGAGTGTCACAGGGGACTGGCCTAAGAAAAAGGGGAGGCCACAGCAGGGCCTGGATGCCCCAGACACCATGGTGCAGAGACATTGTCTTCCACGGGCAACACCCCTCCCCATCTAGTTGGATCTGACGACAAAAAGGGAAGGGAGTGCATTAGTCTCCCAGGGCAGCTATAACAAATTGCCACGAAGTTACTAGCCTAAAACAACAGGAATTTGTTCTCTCCAATTCTGAGACCAGAAGTCTGAAAGCATCGGCAAGGCTGTGCTCCCTCTGTAGGCTTTAGGACACATCCATCCTTGACTTTTTTTTTTTTTTTAATATTTTATTTATTTATTTATTCATGAGAAACACAGAAAGAGAGGCAGAGACAGGCAGAGGGAGGAGGCTCCTTGCAGGGAGCCCGATGTGGGACTCGATCCCAGGACCCTGGGATCACGACCTGAGCTGAAGGCAGATGCTCAACCGCTGAGCCACCTAGACGTCCCTCATCCTTGACTCTTACAGCTTCTGGTGGCCCTCTGCCTTTCTCCTACAAGGACACCTGTTTTTAGGTTCATGCCCATCCTAAATTCAGGATGATCTCATCTCCAGATCCTTAATTACATTTACAAAGACTCTTTTTCCATGAGGTCAAATGCACAGGTTCGGGGATTAGGATGTGGACATATCTTTTTTGGGGGGTTCACTATTCAACCCACTACATGGGGTCATGGGAGCGTCCATAGCACTGGCCTGACACATGAGTCTTATATCCGTAAATGGACTGCAGTTGTCCTGAGGGCAGGGATGACTTTCTATACTCCTTTTTTGTCCCCGGCAATCCCTGGCCCAGAGCTGGGTGCACTGAATGTGGGTGCTGCCTGATGCCCTCAGGAGGGTCCAAGGATGGTCTGGAGAGTGCATCAAGGGTCTGTAGGGCCCAACAGGGGACAGGCAAGCTGTGTGGATCAGAGAGCAAGTAAGTGGAAAGGGGGGGGGTCCTCTCTGGCTCTGCTGGTTGATGTGGCCCCCAGGAGAGCCCCTTCTTTGCCAAACCAACTTGCGAAGGTGCGAAGGTAACTAGAGGAACTAACTCCCCCACCCTTGCAAAAAATGACAGGCATGTATGCTCATCATGTGTGCTATGGTCTGAATGTCTGAGTCCCTCAAAATTCATGTTAGAATCCTAATACCTACTGTGATGGTACCGGGGTGGGGCTTTGTGAGGGGTGAGGTGGTACGGGAGGTGGAGCCCTCACAAATGGGATTAGTGCTGTTATTTAAAGACAGCCCACAGAGCTCCCTAAAACCTCCATCATGTGAGGATACAGTGAGAAATCTGCAACCAGAAAGAAGACCTCCCTGACCATGCTGGCACCCTGATCTCAGACTTCCAGCTTCCAGAATTGTCGGAAATAAATTTCCGTTGTTTATCAGCCACCCAGTCTGTGTTTTCTTTTGTTATAGCAGCCTGGCCAGACTAAGACAGTGATAAAGACAGGGGTAATGCCTGCGGAGAATTAAAGGAATACTTAACTTCCACCCCCACAGCTCTGGCTCAGAGTCTAGCACGGCAGGCATCTGTGGCACGGTGCCCTGAGTTTCTTTGGAGGGACAATCCCTCCTTCCTTCTCTGTCTGTCTGGTTTCAGTGGGGCTCATCTCACCCCTAACTCCTGGCATTACCAATCGGTATGGCCCGGCCATGGGCAGGTGACCCAAGTTGGTCGGAGGAGAATCAGCCTGGAACCTTTGCTGGAACCCCCAGAAAGAGAAGTACTCTTTCTACAGGGGCTGCTAACTCATACACTGTATACCACAGTGAATTTGGAAGTATCTTTGCAAATCTCTTTCACTACGTGGGGTAAGCTTGTCTAAGTGGCAGAAGAAGAAAGCAAAGCTATGAACTAGAGGGACACACGATTTGTTCACCTGCTTGCAGCCGTGCCTGAAACCATTACTCCTGAAGTTTCCAGTTGCGTGAGCCAATATATTTCCCTGATTTTTCTTAAACCAGATTGAGGTGCGTCTAGTCCTTGTCACCTATAACCTATAGGTTCCTGACTAGTACACCTGGCCCTGTCATTTACTGTTGTGTAGGACAAGTCACAACGTATTTGAATCTCAATTTCCTCAAACTGCAAAATGGGCGTAGTAATGCCTAATTCAAAGAGTGACTGTGAGGCGTCAATGAACTCATGTACAAAATCATTGAATACATAGCCCAGCCCATAATAAACGCTGAGCAAATGGGATCTCTTATGAGCTGAGCTGACAGTTCCAGGTCAAATAGGTGGGGTAGCCTGGAGGTGGGGGTAAGTCTTGGCCCCACCCACCTGCTCCCTGGCTAGGTGGGATCTGAGCACTCTAGTGTATCCTCGGCACCTTCTATCTTCTATCTTCCCCACTCAAGGCCAAACACTAGCTCCCTTCACCCTGTAACCGCCTTTCCGGATTCAAACCCCAGCCCCCTAAAAACACCATCTCCCACACAGCTCCCATTTCACTCCTTTGGGACGCTCTTCCCATCAGCTCAATTCAAAGAGCAGAGAACAGAACACAGAGGAGATGCAGCGATTACTCACTCCATCCACCCACCTGGGGGCGCTAGGGTGACTCACGCAGGTGAGCCTCCCACACCCACTCTCTGCTCCCTCTCTCATACATTTGCAAAAATCTCTGGGGTTTCACCACAGATGGAAAGCTTAACTCTCCCGCAGCTACAACATGCTTACAGTAAGACCCACCACATCCAGGAGAGGAAAATGAACTTCCACATTCTGGTTTGGAGGTTCCCATTCCCAGGACAGAGCCACGCTTAAAGGAACACAATCTTTCAATCCCCCCATCCTCAGTGGGTCCAGGTGGGATTTATAGGTGTCTGCTAGAAAGAAAGCACCTAGTCCTGGCATATCAGAGGTATTAACTTGTCTTTACTGAAATCAAACAGAATTGAAGTCTTTTTGAGCAGCCTTAGAGAGCTATGATCAGAACATATTTTTTTCCTTCCTTTTTTTAAGAAAACTTTTTTTTGAAGTATAATGTACATACAGGAAAGTGCACATGCATATGTATAGCTCAAATAATTTCACAGAGCCCACCTAGGTAACCAGTGCCCAGGCCAAGAAATCGAGAATATGGTGAAACCCAGAACACCGTCCTTGTGCCTGAGCAGGTTTTAGGTGGGGTTTGTGAACACTTCTGTACTGGCATGGAGGTCAGAACTCTAGAATGGCTGATATCTATTGTAGAGATGGGGGACTAACATGTTTATTGTTTTAGTGGTATTTACTTTTATTTTCTCCGGGCTTATTTAAAAATTTATGATTTGATTCAAGTTGTAGCAAATTTAAGTTCATACTGAGTCTGGATCCTTGGAAGGAAGTCCTTTTCTGTGACATGTGAACACACTTTTATTAATTGTTGTAACCAGGGGTAAGTGCTTACCTACAAGCATTAGCTTTGGGAAGAGCTGCATTCACAGAAACAAAACCTTGAATTTGTCACCATGTCCTCCCTTGTTTTGCCAAATGCTCAGGCTGGGTCTTTAGCACTGATGTAGACTGAAGATAATTCATTAGCTATATAATCTTCCTTTGGATTCCACACTGGCAGATAAGAACAGCTCAGGTCTTTTGAATCACCCATTAGGTAGCCCACATCTAGAGATTCCAAATAAATGCCAGATCAGGGAAGCATGTTGGCCACGGGAGCACCATGGGTAGGCAGGGCGCAAAGCAGGCAGGTTGGGCCAGCCCAGCCCTGGTAGGTAGATGGAGCATTGCGGTTGACCTCCCATGTGCCCCTTAGCCCCAGGGAAGGCAGAAATTTTTGGATTAAATACAATAGTACTTAAAGTGGCCACATGGAGGACAGATGCCACCGGGATGCCATTGGGGTTCCTAAAAGCACAGCCTGTGGTCTCATTCAGAGCTCAGCTTGGATGGGGCTGAGCACAGCCTGGGAGGTGCTTGGCAAATCCGTGTAATACCTACACTAATGGGGGGCCCGGTGGCAAATGCTGAGGCTACTGACCTTCTAGGTCACAGTCACGCTGGTATGATTTCACTTTCCAGATCTCACCTTTCCATTCTTGGTCCAACGGGAAGGTTAAAAAAAAAAAAAGAATCAAAATCTAGCACCATTCAGCTGCCAGTAGGGGTTCAGACAGTGGGTTGCAGAGTTGAGAGGCCCGGGGCCTTTCAAACCCTGGTGTCCTGGGTACATGAACCGGCACAGGCCTCAGCCTTCCCATGTCATGTAGGATTCCAGAGCTGAGACGTGGCCTGGAAGCCCACGGGACAAGCACAGCACACAATGCTGGGCACGCAGGAGGGGGTCTGACACAAAGTGCCTGTTGTTACAGAGAAGGGTGAGGTCAGATCACTCCACATTTGGCCAACAGCCCATGAGGCGTATGGTGACCTTTTGTCTCTGACTCCCGGTACCTCCCACCCCCACTTCCAGTCCATTTTCTACCCAGTAGCCCAAATAACATTGTTAAAATGAAACCTCTGCTTAAACCTTTCAGTGACTTCCCAGGGCACTGAGAGGAAAGTCCAAACTCCTTTCCATGGCCCGAGAGGCCCTGCAGGATCTGACTCGCACCTCCCTCTGCCATCTGGTCTCATCATGCCAGCCATGCTGGGCTTCAGTTGGTGTACAAACTTGCCAGGTTTCTCTCACCTCAGGGCCTGTGTGCATGCCATCCCCTCTCCCAGGACACAGTCCCCACGGCTCTTTGCATAGACAACACCTTCCGTACTGCAGATCAGCACATGGGGAGGGAGGCCTCACCGCCTCTCTCCCAGCCCTCAACTGTCTCCTTCCCAGAATTCACTGTGGCTTGTCATGATCTTACCTCTCTGTATGATGCCTCGCTTACTATTGTATCCTCAAGGCCCAGCACAAGCACTGGCACACAGTGGCTCCTGTTGACATTTACTGAACGGATAAGTTTGAGTGTGTATGTTGACAGCCTCTTGCTCTAGACTGTCTCTCTTATTTACACACACATACACACACACATCACCAGAGGAGACTTGTAACCATCTCACCCTGCACGTGCTGGGGGCTGCAGCAAGGATGGGCTCGCCCTCCAGGACCCAGACAGAGTGGGGCCAGAGAGTGTGGTTAGCTCAGAACCCAGCATCAGGGCCAGGCTGTCCCCACCGTGTGGATGTGGGTGTGGCGGGCGTGGTGGGCAGTGGCTCACACCCTCCCGGGGAGAGCTGCAGAATAAAAGGCCCCATTCAGCCCCTGCAGCCTCGGCTCCTCCCTGCCAGGGGAGGCTGCCCTCAGGAAAGGGGATGGTGGGACTCTGGGCAGAGCTTTCCGGCAGCCTCTCCCTGTGGCCTAGCCCACAGCAGGGGCCAGTGGTGGGGGGCAGGCTGGGGGTATAGGGCCTCCAGGGCACAGAGACACAACAGAAGGGCCCAGCCAGCTGAGGAGGCTGTGGGCAGGCAGGGGCAGTCCTGGTTCCAAGGGCAATGCTGAAAGACACCGTTGACTTCTGATGGTCTGGAGCAGAGGAAAATCCCCAGGATGCAGAGGCCCATTGGAAAGCGGCCCCACAACCACAGGCCCGGCCGTGCCAGCCAGAGGGAAGTTTGCCTGGTTCTATCTGTGTGGACACAGTCCCCCAAAGCCTGCTTTTCTCGAGCTTTGGCTCTGGTGGCAGAATGGAGTCCTGACAGTCAACCCTCTTCACCAACACTTTCTGTGGTTCCCCGCCCTCCTGCAAGGGTGGCAAGGACAATACAAGTAACAGGTGACATCACTGAGTACCTGGTGTGTGCCAAGCACTGTGCTGCATATTTTATGTTTATTCTTTTGTTTGGCCTTTGTAACAGCCTATGAGCTAGGTACCAGGTTCTGTTTATTCCCATTTTACAGCTGGGTAAATTGAAGGTTGGAAAAGTGACCCGAGTGACCTGCCCAAGGTCACAAAGCTAGTAAGTGGCAGAGCTGGAATTTCCTGTGTGTGGCCTTTCTCTAGGTGGTCTGGAAGTACCTATGATCTTAATGGTTTTGCTCTATTCCTTTTTCTCTGTACCTTTCCTCTATGTCTCCCGTTGGCCTGCCTTCCCCCAGAGCTACACCTCAACCCTAGCCCAACCCCTTGAGCATGGTCAGCAAGCACCACTCGCTCACTCACTCATAATCCTGCCTTTCCCAGGGCAGCCGCTGAACTGGAGGCTGGGCTGTGACAACACCCACTGAGGACACAGCCCCTGCCCTCACAGAGCATGTAGTCTCTGCGGACGCTGCACTGCAAGGTGACCCATTACTGTGGGGGCAACAGACGAGGGAGGCCAGACCTAGAAAAGTGGTAGGAAAGAGCCAGGGCAAGGGAAGTAGAGAGAATGTTCCAGAAGGAGGGAAGAGCCTGAACAAAGGTCCAGAGGTAATAGAAACCAGCTAAAGTAAAGTGAATGTGTTGGGAGGTTATGGGGTGTGGGTTACGAGTGATCCTAGAAGACCGTGAATGGGGGACAGGGGCCACACAGAGCAATGCAGAAACACCTCAAGTCCCTGAACCATCAAGACCAAGGACCATAGTTTCTACCTGGGGGGTGCAGGCACAATCAGCCCCTTCTGAAGCACTTCTTCCTCGAGTCTTAGGGGCTAGGGGATGGGGGACACACTTGGCCTGGTCACTGCTTGGGCACGCATAGCACAAACCAGTGTTCTCACCAGCGTTGACATCTACCACAATCCAAATGGATCCTAGGGTTAGAACCAGGAGATCCTGGAGGTCATCACATCCAGTCTTCTCACTCTCTGAGGTCAAGGCTGAGCTCAGAGAGGGCTGTGGCTTACCCAACTTCACACAGTATGTCAGCAGCCAGGCTGGGACTTGGCAGGGCACTGGGACTTGGCAGGGCACTTTTGGGGTGGATTTTGCAGCTTTTGTACCTATGGGTTACGTTCCCCAGGGCCCCCAACTCAGTTGTCTTTCCCACCTCTAATTTCTACCCCAATCTGAACCCCACAACAAGAGCTGCCACCAGTGGCACCATTTCAGAGGAGCCTGTGGTAGTCAGTCCCCAAGGTGGCCCCTGTGATATGTACCGCAGGGTCTCTCGCCTCACACAGTCCCCTCCCATACCATATATGGCTGAACTGTGGAGCAGCAAGACAATGGGGGAAATGCCAGGGTGACCTCTAAGACTAGATTATAAAAGAAATTGCAGCCCCCTTCTTGCCTTGTTCTGGGATCACTCACAGGAAGGGAGCCGGCCACCATGATGTAAGGACAGTCAAGCACCTTATGGAGAGGTCCTCAGGACAAGGACCTGATACCTCCTGCTGGCGGCCAGCACCCATCTGCCAGCCACATGATCAAGCCATCTTGCCCCGTGAGTCCCTGGTTACGCCTTGTGCCAACATGTGGACTGTTCTCCACAAGAGATCCTGAATCAAAACCGGGCAGTTAAGCTGCTCCTGAATTCCTGATCTACAAAAATAGTAAGACAATAAATGTCTGCCACATTTGGGGGGTAATTTGTTACATAGCACTAGGTAACTGACATGCCCCCCCCCCCCCACTGCTCATTAGGGAACCCCTGGGTTACCTGAATCAGATATTTGGGATATCACTTATAAAGGCAGATTCCTGGGATTTACCCTGACCAGCTAAGGTAGAATGGAACGGAATGGTGGGGGGCAGGGTGAGAACCTGCATTTTTAATAAAGCCCCTCTCGTGATTCCCATGCACCTCTGCAGCTGAGAAGTACTGAATGAATCTAATTCACCTTACAGATCTAAAGAGGCTCAGAGAGAAGTCGAGGCAGGCCTGGGCCCAGAATCAGCTCTGACTTCCAGCTCCCTGCTCTTTTTACTTATTTCCTCCTTTGTCCATTTCAGGTTGCATTCTGAGAAGGGTGAGCTTTCTTTTCTTTTTCTCTTATTTATATCTACATACACGTAGCAAAATGCTACACCATTGTTCATCTACGTAAGAGCTAGTTTGGCTTGCAAAGACAAACTAAGCAAAATGTGGATGCAATGCTAAAAAGGATATGGGGGATGAGGCTATGCAGAGAGGCTGGCGCTGCTGCAGGACATTGCATCAGAATGAGTACGTTTTCTGCTCACCAAGATGCATCAGCTCCAGGCATTTCTCCCAGGCAAACAAAATGCAGTGTGTATAAGGCAGAAATGGTAGATGAGGACAAGGAGGGAGTGTACTTTAACTCCTGTTACCCCGGTAGGTAAGAATAAAACCTCGCTTTCATTTTATAGCATTTTGGTTTTATAAAGAATTCATACACAATCTAATTACATTACCCTGGCTGACTGCAAGATAGGGAGTTCTGGTATCCATACAGTCTTTCACTTGACACATTTGTTAAGCAGCTACTATGTGCCAGGTAACACTCCAGGCACAGGGGATCTATGGATTCGTTTTATTCAATAAACATTTATATATGTTTACTATGTGTCAGGCACTGGTTTATGCCCTCTGAAAATATTAACTCACTTAATCCTTACAACAGCTCAACAAAGTGGATGCTATTATTCTTCCCATTTTACAAGGAAATTGAAGTAAACAGAGGTTAAGTCACTTTCCAAGGTCAAACAGCTAGTAGCAGGCAAAATAGGGATTGGAACCCAGGTAATCTGGCACTAGACTCCACCCTCTTAACTAAGATAAAATAAGGCATGATTCCGGGATCCCTGGGTGGCGCAGCGGTTTAGCGCCTGCCTTTGGCCCAGGGCGTGATCCTGGAGACCCGGGATCGAATCCCACGTCAGGCTCCCGGTGCATGGAGCCTGCTTCTCCCTCTGCCTATGTGTGTCTCTGCCTCTCTCTCTCATTCTCTCTCTGTGTGACTATCATAAATTAAAAAAAAAAAAAAATAAGGCATGATTCCTATTCTTCAAGGTGCCTGGCTGGCTCAGTCAGTTAAGTACCTGATTCTTGATTTCAGCTCAGGTCATGATCTCAGGGTCATGATCCCAGGGTCATGAGATAGAGCCCCACATTGGGCTCCATGTTGGACATGGAGCCTGCTTAAGATTCTCTCTCTCTCTGCCCATACCCATGCCTCTTTCTCTAAAAACAAAACAAAAACAAACAAATTAAAAAAAAAAAGCCTTCAGTTTTTAAAATCCCCATGACCACAGAGGAAAAAGTGAAGTCCAGAGATATCCTCTTATTTCCCCCAAGTCAGTGCTGAGACTAAAAGCAAGGTCTGATTCCAGGCAGCATTACTTTGCTCCACTGCCTTGTCTGTTCACAAAGCTGGTCTAGCAGAAGATGGGTGTGAGGGAAATGAACAAGGAAGGCATTTCTAGAGCCCAGAATGACAGAGGGTTTCTCTAGGCCTCACTGGCAAGTCTACAGTATCTCAAGAGACCCCAAAGCGAATGAACAAGGCTCACTCACTGTCCAGGCCGTCATGATTTGTGACTGTCTGCTGCCTGCCGGTATTCATGCCTCCAGATATTTGGGGGGCAGTTTTATTTATAGGCTATGTTTCTATTTATATTTTTATTGAATTCTTGCTAACCCTAGCTAGGTTCCCCCCACCACTACCCCCAAAACCTAGAGAGAGGAAGATAAGAACTCTTTCTCACCAAGTGAGTCAGGGGCAAAGGTGAAGGTCAAAGTCTTGGCTGTGTGTGCAGTCTTTCAGCAGGAGCCCTTTGCAGGGAAGCATTCGAGACAAGGGGGCTTTCTGCACTTTCCAAAGGAAATGGGGGGTGGGGGAAGGGTACAAAGCTGGCCTTATACAGAGGCAGCCATATTCTGCCAATGCAGTGGGATTTGAGGTGGGCCTACAAGACCTCTGTTTCCCTAAAATGTTTTCTCTTTTGTATGATGTTTCATCGTTAGGCATTTATCCCTTTGGCCTTAAAAGCTATGAGATCACAAAATACTGGGACTTTGAGAAAACCTAGACAGTATCAAGTCCAATCCTTGTATTTCCTAGCTAGGGCAGCTCAGTGTGAAAGAGAGCTAGGACCTGTTCTCATGGGGGAATCTGAGTGAATACACTGAAGTCTACTGCAATGCACAGGTGTGGGAGGAAGAACCGTCCTGCACAGCAGAAGAAACTGGGGACAGCAAAGTAGGCTCAGAGTTCCTCTCACGCCAAGTTTTAGGAATGAACAAGTAAAACCACGTGATGCTTCCTAAGGTTCTCTTTGGTGCCCCAAATGAAAAGTTTCTGGTTTAAGGGCCACATAGGAAAACAAAGATAAAGTGGGATTTCTTGCTGCTTCTTTTTTAGTCGCTTGTTGAAGTGTGGTTGAACTGTGATGATTGTTGCCACATAGTTACAAAGCCTGCCTTCCGGAAGTCCATTATTCCCTTCTGGCCACTATGCCTGCAATTCCAGCCTTGGCCACTAGGTGGCTGGCTAAACTTGCGTAGGTCAAGTGAAAAAGTAACAAAATAGTGTCCTCAAGACAACACTTTTTAGTGTAGGAATGTGACACTTCATTAAGTGTCCAAAAAAGGACAACATTGATCAACCTCTAATGGATACACTTTTAAAAATACACAAAACTTGAGATGAAGTTTAAAGAAATGCACACACTCTGATAGACTCATCATTTTATACACCAAACCTCACCCGTTCATTTCCAGGCAGTACATCTTTGGATAGTCTCACTCTGCACAGGCACAGCCAAGACATAGAAAACAGTGGTCAAGAGCTTGGGCTTAGGGGCGCCTGGGTGGCTCAGTCAGTTAAGTGTTTGCCTTCAGCTCAGGTCATGATCCTCAAGTCCCAGGATCAGGCCCCACGTGGGGCTCCCTGCTCAGTGGAGAGCCCGCCTCTTCCTCTCCCTCTGCTCCTCCCTCTGCTTGTGCGCGGTCTCTCTCTCTCTCTCTCTCTCTGTCAAATATATAAAATCTTTTTTAAAAGGGTGGGGAGGGGAGAGCTTGGATTTAGAAGTAGAAGGACCTGGGTTTGAATCCTTGCTCTGCTGCTTGCTAGCTGAATGGCCCTGGGTAAGGCATGTACCCCCGCCCATGACTCTTCATTTGTAAAGTGGGGCTGCTGTTGCCAATGAGGCAATAGAAGCACATGAAACCGTTTGCACAGTATCTGGCAAGAGTATGTACTTAAATGATACTTATAATGCTTAAGGAGGCATCTTTTGTTTACAATTGTTTAATCTGCTGTAAGTTCCAAGCCTCACACACAATTTCCCAAGAAGCTCTTTGCAACTTTTCCCCTATAGCCAATTCCACAAAAAGTTATTGCTGGGCCACTTGCTAGTAAGAGAGAACAGCTGTGCCAACCCCATAGGCCTTTCTTAAGCCATCTTCACCAATTACCTACTATTAAAGTTGTGAATTCATCTTTGAGATCAGATAGAAGCAACTGAGAGTAAAATAAGTGCCAAGGGGCGGCCTGGGTGGCTCAGCGGTTTGGCGCCACCTTCGGTCCAGGGCCTGACCCTGGAGACTCGGGATCGAGTCCCACGTCGGGCCCCCTGTATGGAGCCTACTTCTCCCTCTGCTTGTGTCTCTGCCTCTCTCTCTGTGTGTCTCTCATGAATAAGTAAATAAAATCTTTAAAAAAAAAAAAATCAGTGCCAAGCAGAGAAGGCCCCAAGTTACCAGTCACTGGCTCATCTCAACCCCCCTTGGCTCCCTTTGAAATTTAGGTTTGCAATAATTGTTTTATACAAAAGAGCGATAGAGTCTCCTTTTTAAAAATCCAGGGTTTTTTTTTTGGTCTTAACCTTTTTGCCAGAGACTCCTTAAAAGACCCAAGCATCTTCCCCCTCCTAACTGTATAATGTAACTGGACACATGGACTTTAGACGTACACATGCTATGCTATCCTCAAAACCACAGAGGATTCATAGGCTGGCCTCTCCTATCTCCATAAAGACTTCTGAAATAAAAACCTTTGCAATCTCTTTGGCCCCAAACTTCACCCCATCTTGGAAGAGCAGGGAAAAAGAATGTCCTGACTTACAGCTGATGAGGGAGTGTGGTTGGGGCCCAAGCATCCTCCTGGTTAGGCTGGTAGGAACAGAGGCTGTGCTGTGATTTATGCCCCTATCCCACAGGGTGCCAGAAACAGGTGGGTAACTCAGGTCTGTGTATGGATGTGAGGCCATAGAACCAGCTCTTACCAAGTTACTTGCATGAAGCTCGGGTCAGAAATTAGTTTAGCAAGGCAGGTTCAGTAGTTTATATTACGTGGATGGACTGAACAGGACCAACATCAAGGAAGTCCTGAAGACAGAGTCAGACAGCCTATGGAAGTCTTCACTGGACCTTCAAATAGTGTTTCTCAGACTTTCCTGTGCATGTAAGTAACCTGCAAACTGTGATTTAGGGGTTCTGGGGTTGGGCCAAGAATCTGCATTTCTAGCAGGCTCTCAGATGACATTTGTGCTACTCATCTGCGAACCAAATTTTGAGCCGCAGACCTTGAAATGCACAAGACTGTGTGCAAGACCTCATTCCTGGAAAGGTTCCCAGAGACAGAGCTCACCCTTTTGTGCTGAACCCCATACGAATAGTCACCAAGTCACCACCATGTATTAAGTGCTTACTGTGTACTTAACAGATAACATTTCATTTGATGCTCTCAGCAGCCCCAGGGGTATTTCACAGATGAGGATTATAAGGAGGTGCAGAGATGCTGAGTGAAGCTGGCTCAGGGTCAGGCAGCTATTGGGAGGGAGGCTGAGCAGGGGTTTGATGCAGGTTCATCTGGCTCTAGGGTCTCCAGAGCTGAAAGGCGATGCTTACCTGCCTCCGCCATGAAAAAATAGCAGTTTCAAGTTCAGACAACTAGTGCCAAGTAGAGAGCTCCGGTGTGAACCTAGATCTGTTTGAGCCCAAAGCTGGGTTCCGGTCTGTCGATATCACCACATTGTTCTAGGGCTGGCCGAGCTGTGGAGTCACATGGCTTCCTTTGGGATTTGCCCCGTTTCATTATCCCTATGGTGAAATGTGGCCCTTCTGCTCTGGCCGGGGGAGAAGCAGAAGCACAGCGCTTCTCCCTTGGATCCTGCCCCTGAAGGGCAGAGAAGAGCTAGTGCCACCAGCCAAGCCCTCCTCGCCCCACACTTTCCACTCCTGCCTTCTGAAGGTGCATTCAAGGGAACAGACTCCATCTTCAGGCCATGCCAGTTCCTCAGGCCCACTGTGGTCTGGAGGCCAGGCGGCCTGGCATCTAGGGGCCCCTCCGTGGACATCAGCCCTTGGAACTGTGGAGGTGAAGGAGAGGAGGTGTTTTCTGGGCCCAGAGGGATTGTACTGCTCGAAGCCAGGCAGCCTCTGGATGAATGGTGCATCAGTTCATAAGGGCCTGGGGAGTCTCCAAGGGTCAACTCAGTTCTTGCCAGGGAAGAGCTCTGGCTTGGGTCTCCTCCCTGGGCCTGGATCCAGTTGAGGTGACCTTAGCAAACAGTGGAAGGGTCAGGCCAGGGACAGTGTGGAGATCTGCCACCAGGGTCCCTCACCTCTGAAGAAGGGGGGCCCTGAGCTCCCTGTCAATGGACCTCAGTGTTCTCCTTCCTCCACCACCACCCGCTGACCGCCCCCCCATCCCCCCACTGAGTCCAAGACCCAGAAACCAGAGTGTCTGGTGCCTGGAGGCTTGTGGGAGGGAGGCTGGTGGCAGGCACTCCTAATCAGAAAGCATCTTTCACTGTGCTGAAGACTTCAGCTATCTCAGGGAGAGGGAGGGCATCATTTCCTTTTACTCCCCGGGGTGAAGTCCAAGATGGGAGATGGGAGTTTGGGGAGGGTGCCAGGAAGCACTGGGTCTGCCATCTTGGCCAGGGCTGCCCCCAGCAGAACCATGGGCATCATCTATCTCCATCTCTCCCTCACCCGATCCTTCGGCAAGTCCTCTGGCTGTTCCTCTAAAACAGGTCTCAGACTGACTTCTCTCCACACCATTGTCCAGCTGAGGCCAAGCCACCTGCACCTCTCATTGTGCTTTGGCCCCCGCCAGCTTCCCACTTCACGCTTGCTCCCTGGCCCTTCCAGACACTGACACATTGGCTGAGGGATCATTTCAAAACAGAAATATGATCATGTGGCCCCGCAGCCTAAAACCTTTCAGAGGCTTCTTCCTGCACAGAAGACAAATCCTCACCCCTCAGGGGGGGCCCATGACAACTGTACTGCAGAGGCCTGTGCAGCAGCCATGCTGAAATCTCATAGTCTCATTGACCAGGCTTCTCATGGTACCCCAGAGGCCCAGAACCTTCTGCCTTCTTCTGCCTCAGTTTCTTTCCTGCTCTCACCTCGGCCACACCTGGGATCAGGGAACTGGCCTGTCGGTCATCCACACTTTGAATGTGTATTTAGTGACAAGCCACTCTGGGGGCACAGCAGTCCCCTCGAAGCATGGAGTGACCCTCATAAAAGGATACTTAGGCATCCACCAAGGAAACGATTTATTTTCAGGGGGAGAGACCAGGAATGTCACGGCGACCTGAAATCACCAGCATCTGGTGACTCTGCCAACACGCAAGGTGATCCCTGGTCACTCTAGTTTACCTTCTTCCATTTTGGGTCTCAGGGATTAGCAAGAGCTACACCTGAACCTGGCATCTGGATGCCCTGATCCAGGCACATTTTCCTGTACGTGAAAAAAAATGGACCAACTAACCCATGAAAAGATACACATTTCTGCTTAGATCAGAGGCAGAGGTTACATTCCATTCAGGGCTGAGGATTTGGGGTGGGTACTTAGAAGTTTGATCCCCTTCTAGAATTATCTCTGGACAAGGAAGACAAGTTGTCATGAAGTGACCTCTTTCCCTGGTCTCAAAATGTGGGGATGACACAGGGCAATGGCTGAGGGACCTGATCCACACTTACTTTTGAAAATAAAAGGGGCCTTGGAGTGGCTGCTTCCTCTGCAAAACCCCTTCTTCGCAGCAAGAACTGCAGCTCCAGAGCTGTCAGCCTGCAAAGCTGGTGGCCCTGCTGTGTTATAGTGGTGACGGGGCCAGGGCTGCTGGGCCGGGGGGAGGGGGGGCTCATCTTCCAGCCCAGAGCAGCCACCTGGGTAGATCATCAACTCCTTGGAAACCAGCTCCTTACAAGTTAGCATAGGCAAGGAGCAGCACAAAATGCCACCGGGGCTGAGATGCGAAGGGCAGAGCTGAGTCAGCACAGGGTGGGAGGGCAGGCAGAGGGCAGAGCCGAGGAAAGCCCGCAGCCCTGTCTGGCCGCAAAGCTGCCTGGAGGAGAGGCAGGTGCACGGCCCCAGAGCTTCTCCCTCTGCAGCCCACACAGCGCTTGCTCTGCACTGACCGCTTGGAACATCATCCCAAACCATCATTAACCCATTTGACCGATGAAGAAACCAACCCTGGAGGCTGTGTGCCTGGGCCAGTCCTGCAGCTTATGCAAGCGTGTGGGGCCTTCCCCTCCCTGGGCAGCTTTGCCACGGGAGACGCGCTTTAGAGCTTCTTAATTCCACAGCTCCTTCCGCCCCACTGGCCCCTCAGCCCTGATCTGCCATGCCTGGCTCAGTGTCACCGCTGCAAAGAGGCCTTTTTTGACCTAATCTCATGCCCAAGCCACGATATCTGGTTATTTTTCTTTCTGGCTCTTGTCACTATTGGAAATGGCTCCTTTATTTGTTTGCTGTCTGACTCCCCCCCTGGAAGGTGAACTTCCTGGGAGCAGAGGCCTGGTCTACTTTGTCCCCAGCTACATCACCAGTGCCTACAGCTAGGCCTGGAATGCAGTAGGTGCTCAGTAAATCCCAACGACAGGGATGAACGAATGCAGCTTTTTCACGTAGTGTTCGGAACTAGCTGCTGACAGCAGGCCCCAAGAACCACCGCCCCAGATTACAGAGTGAGAGAATGATTTGGGGGGTGGGGGGGAGTGGAGGGAGTAATTACAGCAAGAGAGGACGCAGCACTTCCAGGGGAGGTTAGAGGAAAGCCACTTTTAAAACAGTACACAGCGCCTCTTAGGCCTATAATCTTGCCGATCTTCTTAAAACCCTGGCATTACCAGCAGACCTTATTTTTCCTTCTCCATCACGTAGAAGGCTTGGCTTTTCCTGCCACCCAGGTCATCAGTGAGGCTCAGAAACCTCTTGGGCATTCTCCCGAGGGGGTGCAGTGTCTGCCAGAGTCTGTGAGCCGCTGCCTCGCTCCTGGCTTCCGAGGCCCTTTGGGGAGGGCTTTCCCAGGCTGGCGCCTGGTTGCAGACACACAGAAATGCCTCCAGCCCAGGGAGAGAGCCAGCTCTCCCCCCACGCCACAGCCATGGACCAGCTCTAACCCAAGACATCCCTTCCCCCCTGCTTCCTTCTGCGCTTGAACAAACACCGGATCTGCAGAGCAGGGCCCTGGGGGGGGCAGGGAGAGGCAGGCCCTGGATCACCCAGCACCCTCCTGCCCTGTGGCTCCAAACTGCCTCTTCGTTAAGGGGCCGGTATGTAAACTGGTGAGCCAGTATAAAAGAACCGAGCATGCCTGCTGTCTAAAAATACATGCCTCCAAGCTCAGAAGGTCACAAGGCGGGCAGCACCTACTTTAATTATGGTTCACTTTTCTTCCTAAGCTATCCGGCTTCTCGGGGATCCATCAACACAGGAGCACTGATGTCTATGGGTGACACTGGCTCAGGTATTAGGATGAAGGGGCTTTCAGGGTGCTTGGGTGGCTCAGTCGGTTAAGCATCTGTGTTCGGCTCAGGTCATGATCTTGGGGTCCTGGGATGGAGCCCCACCTCAGGCTCCCTGCTCAGCAGGGTGTCTGCTTCTCCCTCTACCCCCAACTGCTAGTGATCTCTCTCTCCCTCTCATATTCTCTCTCTCAAATAAATAAATAAAATATTTTTTTAAAAAAGGATGAAGGGCTTTCTAGAAGCTCAGAGGCCCAGTCCCAGGCAGCACAGAGACACGGATGGCCTGTGAGTGGGAGGGAGCTCACATAGCCTTTGCAGAGAGAGTTCACCTCCTTCTGCTCCACCGCCTGGCTTCGGAGCTCCTTCAAACCCTGGTCGCGATTGTTTGCTTTTTACATCAGCAGCTACACAGTCTACTTCACTCTGTAATGGCCATTTCCTCCCAGGGAGCCTCCTCAGACTGACAAACTCAGGATACACAGGAAATCTACTCCAATCCCAGGATGGGCAACAGGAGATGGATTTTCCACAACAGTCTTTTAAAACAAGGAAGAAAGTTCCATGTAAACAGTAGGCTGCCCTGAGAGGCTGCTGAGCCCACCACACTTGGCCACTGCCCTAAAGAACATCATTTCTGTTCACTCCTCCAAAAAGCAAGAGACCCCAGAGAGCAAAAGATATACTTGTGAGATAATCCCCCTGGCTCGCCCGCATTTCTGCAGGTCTTGTCAACAAGGCAGTAACTGCCTTTTGTTCTGAATTATCTTTTCAAAGGTGTTTGTAAAGAAACAGCTTAGAGGACAGAGGTAGTGTCAGTGCTCTGGAGTAAACAGCAGGTCTGCAGATCGCCTTGGGACCTTGGGACGCTGAGATGGTGTGTTTCTCCAAAGCAAACACGGTAGGTTTGCTTGCTGCACGCTACAAGAGGTGTGGTCTCCCTAAGGTCTGGGTTCCTCTCCTATAACATAACCCACAGGGATTCATCTGGGCCCATGGGTCACCCCCATGGGACTTGGAGGCAAAGGGAACTGATGCAAATGTGCCCTAATAAAATCTTTTCTCTGCCTCAGAAGTCTCATATTTTCTGCTGGCATTCATGAAAGCAGGGTAAGCTAACCAGCTGGCTTGCAAATAGGATAAAGTCTCAGATCACTCACAGTTCTTGACCAGAGTTCTTTTGCTCCTCCTGGGGTCAACGCTGCTGCTCCCTTTTCCAAAAAAGGAGTGCTCTGCTTTGCAAAAGGATTGAACCCATGATTATCGCTTAAAAAGAATAGTATTTAGGACAGTGACACCTAAAAGATGATGTGATTTGTCCCACAGGGCTTCTCGGGAATAGGTCTTAACGTATAATAAGGTCACGTCTGCTTTTCCCCTGGAGGTGAGAATGCCAAGAGGGCAGGTCTGGGAGTGGAGCTTCTCAGGGCCTATTGTCAAGCACTGCCTCCTTCTAAAGGACCAGCTGGCATGCCTGTCCACTAACACTCACTAGCCTCTTACAATAAAAATCAATTGCTCAGGTCTGTAGCTTAGGTAACTGACTTATCAATTTCCATTATCAATTTCCTGGCTTTGATAATGACCTCTAGTTACCCAAGACATTACGGGAGAAGGTGGCCAACCAGTACACCACTCAGTGGCCGTGTGATGGCAGAAAGTGAACTGACTTCTCCTTAAACTGGGAACAATGCCACCTACCCTGCAGTGTGGTGGTGGAGACATTGCAGGGGAGGAATGCAGAGTGCCTAGTAGTTTTGTAACATCTGGTGAGTTTATTTCAAAATAAAAAGTTAAGAAAAAAAATGCTATGACTTAGGAAACCAAATAGGCAATCTTGTTAGACTCATAATTAAATGAAGACAGTGCTCTGAAAGTCTTGGGGCGATCCTGCTTGTAATCATATTAAAATAATAATAAACTAAACAGTTTAAGTGCAAAAAAAAAAAAATCAGTTCTTCAGCTGCAGTGACCTCAGGCACTCAATAGAATGAGAGCCCTTACAGGTCACCTCCCTGCCCCACACAGTGTACTCCTGAAGCACGAGACAGCCTATGACAGCTGGAGGGACCGTGGGGGTGCTGGGTCATTTGGGCAGAAATTCCCGGGTCCCTTGCCTGGGGGATCTGGAGGCAACAAAGTGGGTGAGGGAAAGCTTCTAGCTGGGGCTGGCTGGGGGAGTTCTTCCCCACCCAAGGAAAGACACAGGGCACAGCAGGAAGATGCCAGCTCTACTACTTAACGGCTAAGGGGTATGGGCAAGTGACTTGACTTCTCTCTAAAATGGGATGATACTCCCTACCCTGCAGTGAGGACTGGGGAAAAGGTATGTAGTATGCCCAGTACAAGGCCAGACACGTAGTAGGAGCTCAATAAAAGGGAGCTCATACCTAAGGGAGAATGCTCAATTTGTGATCAACCCAGGGGTCTCAATAAAGCAGCCACTATGTGTCCAGCCCCGTGATGGAAATGTGGGAGAAGCAGATAGAGGCCTCGTCTCAAAGGAAGGCCACAAAAGTCAGAGAAAACAGCCAGGAGTACCTCCCTCAGTCTCACATAACGTGAGCCTGGAGAGAGTACTTCCCCTTCTCCCCTTCCCCGATCACCCAGGGCATCAGGCCCTGGCATAATTTTCTGCCTCTGCCTGCCTGAAACACCACTTGGGTTTTCTTTCCAGAGATGCCTTGCTGGAGAGAACCACCTGTCCCACATGAAGGTCATAAGTTCCCCGTGTCCCTCCCGTGGGCTCTGCAGGCCTCATGAACACACAGAAAGTTCTGGGTATACTGGATCTCCACCCTTAGGGCCAGATAGCAGGTTCCAGACCCAGCGAAACAACTGGATTGGATGGGGGAGCCTCACTCAGGACAGTGCCCCTACAAAATTTTATCTAGGTTGATGGATATGCAAATATCAGACCACTGGCCTGATAACTGCCCTGGCTTTGTGTCATCACCTTGGTGACCCTGCTCTCAGCTGCCTCGCCCCCAATCCCCACACCAGCAGTACTGCCGGACACTCAGTCTTCTGGGATGGAGCCTCTGCCTTTGGCCACAGTAGCCCCAGACCCTCTCCACTCTTCCAACCCGCAGACTGACCCTGAACTCAAGCCAGGCACCACTCAAGACACCACAAGCCTATGTCCTAGATCCTAAGATTTATGGCTCATGTGTGGGATTTTCTTTCTTTCTTTTCTTTTTCTTTCTTTCTTTCTTTCTTTCTTTCTTTCTTTCTTTCTTTCTTTCTTTCTTTCTTTCTTTCTTCTTTCTTTCTTTCTTTCTTCATTCTTTTGTTCTTTCTTTCTTTTCTCTTTTTTTGGGGGGGTAGGATTTGCCACCTTATTTGGCAGATAAGGGAGCTTGTAATCAGGTAAAGCCATTCTTTCCCTCTCTTGTCTCACTTCCTCTGCTTTCCAGCACTTCCACTAGCCAGTCAAACTTCTGTGAGCCCCCTGCCCAAGCCTGTGGCCAGACAGGCCAAAGCAAAGCAGCAGGCTAATACTCCAAACACATCCCCCAGATGCCAGGCTGCAGAAATGCCCAACACATCCTGGTACATCTGAAGCTAAAACGGAGACCCATCTGCCTGAGATCGAGTCCCACATCAGGCTCCCCGTGGAGCCTGCTTCTCCCTCTGCCTATGTCTCTGCCTCTCTCTCTGCGTTTCCCATGAATAAATAAATAAAATCTTAAACAAACAAACAAAAATCCCTGAGGCCCTCTGGAGATAATCGGTGCTCTCTGCTTTCTCCCCTTGGGTGTTCCTTGCTCTGAAATTCTAGGCAAGGTAAAAGGCTGGCAAAGCTGCTCCGGAGGCTGGTTGCTAGCCCTCCCGAGAGTTCTAAGAGTGAAGGCAGCTGGTGTGTTTGACCCAGGTTCTGTTGAGTCATGCTGCCAGGGCTGAGCCTGAGGGAATCAGCAAGTGACCTGAGCCACCCTTCCCAAAGGCAGGGAGGTAGAAACAGAGACCTAACTGGTGTTAGATGACATAGTAGATATTGGCCCCTGCCCAGAACCCCCTCACCAGCACATGCCCCCACCCCAAACTGCTGTGGGTGCTCAGTGCTGTGGACTTACAGCTGCCCCTTCTCCAAAGGCATGGAGCCTGAGCCCTCAGGAGCCACCTCACCCGTACCCAGTGCCCTCTGGGGCAGGGGGAAGCTTCCAGACAAACGATGACCTATGGGGAGTATAGAAGTTGTCTCCTACAATGGGACAAGCTGGTGCCATTCACCTTGGGCTTCTTCCTCTGCCCTGTCCCGCTTCTCTCACTGCCTTGGGACATTCACCCAAGAGGGGCCCCTCTAAGTCACCTATATAAGAATCTTCATCTCAGGCTCTGCTTTTAAGAAACCTGACCTAAGACAGGAAACATTTATCATTGCCTTCCTCTCTTCCCCTCTCCCCTCTCGCCCTAGGGAACCCCCATGGATCCTGGGTCGGGGGCAGGTTGTGAACCTGCATGCCCACGTGGCTCTCCCTAGCTTGATTCCAATTGCGTTGGCTTCTTTCTCCTTCCGTCCAAGTGAGGGAGACAGCAGAGTATGAAAGGGTTAGGAAGTTTCTAGTGGGCAGGGGGAAGCCAGGAACAGGCCTGGGAGCACCCAGGGTGGGATTCCACATGGCTGGCAACACCCACTCTGAAGTCATGGAAAGTGAGCAAGAGAGAAGCATCAGAGAAGCAATAGGAGAAAAGCAGCAAAACAGGCAAAGTAAACTTTCTTTGGATGGGATGGGAGCCAATCAGCCTCATTCCTCTCTATGATATCACCTGCTATGCAGAGATCCCATCACCTTGGGGCTGGAAGGGGCCCTGGGCTGGCCTTTCCCAGGAGTTGGGGGCAGCATGGAGGCAGGGGACTTTGTTTATTAACAGCTGCCATTTACTGAGCACTTACTACGGCACAGGCACTGTGCAAAATGTTCTCCATGAACTCTTTTTATCCTCACCACAAGCCTACAAGAGAAAACTAAAGTTCAGAGAGGGCTCTTGTCCTGCAACAGCTGTTGGGCGATCCTCTTCTGAGGTGGTTGACAGGGCAGGTAGTCCTGGCCAGAGGTCAGGATAAGGTTCTGGAGCTGGTTACAGCTTTTGGCTGTGTGGCCTGTGCAAGTCTATTAGCCTCCTGTGCCTCCTGTGGCCTCAATTTCCTAGTCAGTAAAATGGAGATAATAACCTCCTTGGGAGGAGCAAATGAGAGTATACATGTGAGTGTGCTGTGTGAAAGCACTAGGCACATGTCAGGAATTGGTCATCCTAAGGGCTAACATTTATTTAGGTCCTGCTAGAGGCTAGCCACAGTCCTAAGCCCCTGTAATGTATTAATTCATTTTATCCTGACAATAGCCCCATGAAGTAGATAGTATTATCATCCCTATTTTCCAGATGAGAATACTGAGGCATAAAGAAGGTAACACACTTGAAAAGTGACAGAGCCAGATGCTGCAGGTGGAAGCCAGGCAGCATGATTCCCCAGATGTTGGACTCTGGTAGTGGTAGGACAGAAGCCTTGTGCTTCCCCCCACCCTCCAAGCCCACCCATCCTTGGAGGTCAGCTTCAGGTCTCCCCTCCATCAGGAGGCCTTGGGGCTGCCTTCCTCAGCTCACAATGACACACTCTAAACACGTGTGGAACTGCATGGCAGTAAAAAGGGTCACATCCTGCCTCCATTGATTTCCTGATTACAGAGTAGGCCTTGCCCCTCTCATCTCTCTTAGTAGCTTGAAGATTCCTTAGATGAAGGAAACAAATCTACATCCTTCCTTGGCTCACCAGGCCATCCCACCCTCTAGCCCCAGGCCTGGCACAGGCTGAACCCCTCATAAATACCCGCTGACTGTATGATGATGAGCTGATTTCCTGGAGCACCAGTGGGAGAAAAAGCCCATCATTCTCGAGGAAATAGGGCAGCCTTCCTGCCCCCAAGGCCAGGTCCACTCCTGATACCAGAGCATCATGCTGGCTTCATCTTGGCTCTGGGACACTTGTGTCTACAGCATCCCAGATGGGCTCTCAAGTCCTCAGTGGGCAGAGCGTCTGGACTGTACTGGAGCAACATCTAAGGTCATACAAACCTGGGTGTTGGAGATTCCAAATTCCCTCAGGACTCAGTGTAAAGCCAGGTAGGGCATGAAAGTCTCCCATATTAACTCCTAGACTAGGGATCGAGAAGCAGTCCTCTGCCTCCATGAAGGACACACAGGGGTGGGATTCTCTATATCCTCACTGACTGGTTCCAATCTTGCCCGAACTGTGGGATGTGGAAGTTTTTCCTGGTAGCTAAATTAATTCTCTCCAATTTTAGCATAAGACTCAAAGGACAGGCAGCAATGCATGCTCTTATCTTTCCCTGCTTTAGCAGAGGGGGATGTGTGAGGAGCACCTTTCAGAGAGGACTCACTCTTTGACTTGGTTTTCAAGTCACCAAGTAGGTGCTGACCATGGGGTGAAGGTGTGCCAGAGAGTTAATGAGACAAGGACCCTGCTTCTTACGAAGGTCCCACTGGTTGCCATTGCTGGGGCCCAACAGTAATGGGGGTAAGGCCATTGTAACCCAGCCCAGCTCAATGGCCTGGGAAAAGGCAGAGGATCTGGAGCCAAAAGGCAGTATCACCCATAGGTTCAGGGTAAAGAGCCCAGAATGGAGCAGAAGACCTACTACTCTACTACTTCTATGAGTAGTTACCTAACATCTCTGAACCCCAACATCTTCATCTCTCAAGCAGAAATAAGAATACACACCTCAGGAGGGAAACTTGTACACGATAACAAAAAAGCATTTTGTAAGCTATAAACAGTACACCAATTAAAGATATCATCGCGACAGCAGATTATGATACATCTGGGCAGTTTCCTCTAAACTACACAAGATCAATTGCCTTAAACATGTTCCAAGATGGTGTAGTGGCTAATGGTCCTTATGGCCAGACAGACTTGAGTTCAAATCCCAACTCTGGCAACTCACAGGCCATGTCATGTACACTCTCAGAGCCTCAGCTGGATAATGTGCCAGGAGGATCCAAGATCAGACATGGCGAGTGTGCTCAATTTAAGGGTCTCAATGATTACAATGGGAGTAGTGGGAAGAATTCAGCCTGCAGTTCTTCATCCTTTCACAGAAGAACTTGATCTCTCTGTGCTTTCTGTAAAGAGGCAACCGAAGTCCCAGAGCCTAAGAAATTCCTTAGAAGTTACATGGCCGGGAGCCAAGAGAGATGGCCTGGGAATGGTGGGAGAGGTCCCCGTGGGAGTGGTGGCCTTTACAGTCAGGGGCTTCCCATCCTCTGAGGGAGTTGTTAGGATGCAGATTCTTTGGGCCACCCTGCTCAGAATTTCCAGCAAAGTCACCAGTCTTTTCTTAACCTAAGAAACGCTTCTCCCCAGGTTGCCTCCCAACCCAACAGTGGGACCATCCAAGGCTTACCTGGAAGGAAGGGGATGATTCTCTGCTTGGGATCCTTCTGGCCACCTTCAATGGGAAACTTATCCAAAAGCTGCATCTGAGAAGCCAGACAGACAGAGGGACATGATTCAGAAGACTGAAACAGCTCTCAGAGTCCTTTCCCCACTCCACTCCACTGCTCCAGGGCCCCACCACCCTCATATGGATGAGTGACGCCTCAACCTCTCACTTCACAGATGATTAATAAACCACATGGGGCGTGAGAGAGACGAGGCCAGAGCTCTCTATGCATCAAAAGGGTGTCTAAATAATCTCAAGGAGGCATGGAGGCACGGGGGAAAGTGTCTGAAGATGTCTCCTTGTGAGGCCACGGTAGAGACCAGCAGTCTTTCAAGGCAGGCACAGGTAAAGTTTCCAGAGCCTTCTTTGGGCCCACCTTCTCTCCTATGTCATCTGCTGGCGGAGCCCATTAGCCACTGGCCCTCTCACAGCCTCCTGGGCCAGGACAGGGGAAGGCTGCACCTGATACTTCAGACAGACCACCCACCTTCCAGAACCGCTCTGCGGAAACAGACCCAGATGTTATTTTAATTGTAAAACCAAACCCAGCCCGTTGCCCCCACAGCACGGCTGTAAGACCCCTCCTCCATTTCCTACCTTCTCACCCTGAGATTGCTGCTGTTTTTCCAAAGACAGACCCACCGGAAGAGTTTCCAGGGTTCTGGAGGAACAACTGTTTTTTTCTTCTGCTATTCTGGGCTGAAATTCTGTATAAACTGGAAAAACACACAGGAGACAGGATGGACGAGGCCACGGCCCCTGTGTGTGTGGTTAATCTCCCTTCCAAGGCACAGGCAGAAGCAGGAGCAGAATGGACAGGGCAGGATCTAGCCCTGCTGCCCCAGCTGTGTGACCCTGGGCAAGGCTCGGAAGCTTTCTCTATTGGCATCAGGCGCTTCCTTGGCCAAATGAGGAAGATCAGTCACATGATTATCTGAAGTCCATTCCTTCCTTCAAATATTTATTGAGCACCTACTTGGAGCACTGAACACCAAAAAAATGACTATAAAGAAGAGTAACAGGGGTGCCTGGGTGGATCAATTGGTTAAGTGGCTGCCTTCGGCTCAGGTCATGATCCCAGGGTGAGTTCTGGGATCCAGACCCGCAGAGGGCTCTCTGCGCCACCCCCCCCCCCCCCGCTTGTGTATGCTCTCTATCATAAATAAATAATATCTTTTTTAAAAAAGGAAAGAAGGGCAGCCTGGGTGGCTCAGTGGTTTAGCGCCTTCAGCCCAGGGCCTGATCCTGGAGACCCAGGATCGAGTCCCACATCGGGCTCCCTACATGGAGCCTGCTTCTCTCTCTGCCGGTGTCTCTGCCTCTCTGTCTCTGTGTCTCTCATGAATAAATAAATAAAATCTTAAAAAAAAAAGAAAGAAAGAAAAGCAACAAAGTCCCTGCTTTGGGGGAATTTACATTCTAGTGGAGGCAGGCAAACAGTAAACAAATAAATATGGAAGTAGGGGAAGGTGTTGGAGCAGAACAGAGGTTGTTCCTTTGTATAGCATGCTAAGAAAGGACTTAGGAATCAGATGACAATTCAGCAGAGACCACAGGAGGTGGGGAAGCAAGCCCCAAGGAAGGCAGAGAACATTCCAGCAAGGAAAATGGGACGTGCAGAAAGAGGAGAATCTATATGAAACCAGATTCTAGATTCCAGATAGAGCTACACAATCACTGAAAGGGCAAGCTAAGAAAAAAACTTCACTGTCCCAGAGAGAGCTGATAAGGAAACAAGGTGAATGGGTAAATAAATTGTGGAATAGTCATACAAGGGCATGTGAGGGCATGAAGAATGAGTGAACTTTAGCTGCTGTGTGGCTGCTGTGGAGTGGAGAGAGCAGGAGGTGAGGTACAGGAGATGAGATCCAACAGGTGGGCCAGACCATGGGGAGGATGGCTTAGCTTCAGGGTCATGAATGGACATAGGGTGGAAACAGGACGACCATGTAGGAGCCTATGGATGGAGGCTGGGACCAAAGTGCTAGCATTGAAAGTGGTGAAAAATAGTCCTGCACTAGATTTCATGGGTATGTGTGCACCTGTGCTTATTCCCTTCCACGCACCCACCCACCCAGCTCTGACACATGATTTTAGGATTCTCTCTTGCACAGTCATTATCCAACACACACAGGCTATTTAGAGCCCACACGTGAAGGGCGGTCAAGACAGAGACTGCACCATTATTAACTTTCACTTCCTGAGTACAGACTGAAATTTAACAAAAGCTGGCTCATGAGTTTTCAAACCCTAATCTTATAAATCTCTCTCTCAAACACTTAATAATTGCTTGCTTCATGTAAATATACCCATTGGGCCAAAACACTATAAACTTGAATGTAGGATTTTTTTTAATTAATATATTTTCAAACAAATTCGATGCAGAATAGAACTCCCATTTTTACCTTTTTCCATTTTCCTCACCCATATTCTGTTTTGTACATTTTATTTTTGTATTACAGAAAAATTCAAGTTCACTGAGGGGAAAAAACAGCAATTACAGAAGCAGTGGATGGACAAAAAGAGATTAAGATTCACTCATAATTCCTCCCCTAGAAAATGTTTTCCTCCCAAACGTTGATGTTTTGGGGTATATATCCTTTCCAGATATTCTTCCACACACGTAAATAAAATGAGCTCATCAACACTCTTACACTATGCAATGAAAATTTTTCCATGTCAACGAATACCTCCATATTAGTACCCCTAATTGTGACAGGAAATTTCAGTGGTTGGATGGGCCATAGTACATTTATCTACTGCCCTATTGTTGGATATTTAGATTGTTTCTGACTATAGACTACTGCTAGAGTGAACATCCCTGTCCATGCATCTATGCACACTTCCCTAATACTATTTCTATTTTTTTTTAAGATTTTATTTATTTATTCATGAGAAGACACACAGAGAGAGGCAGAGATGTAAGCAGAGGGAGAAGCAGGCTCCATGCAGGGAACCCGACGCAGGACTTGATCCCGGGACCATGAGATCACACCCTGAGCCAAAGGCAGACGCCCAACCGCTGAGCCACCCAGGCGTCCCTACTATTTCTATTTTTGTTTCATTCTGCTGGAATGCACACATGTTTACAGGTACCTTAAATCTCCTCTGGAAGAAGACTGAGAATAAATCGATGGCTAACTAATATGCATAGGCCAGGCCTAGGGTCTCTGAACAACGGCTCCATACAATTTCTGAGGAAGAGTTCAGAGATGTCTGAGAAGGAAGCCAGGCCCAGCAACATGCATTACTGTGGGGTGGTCTACCCTCATCAAACCACTCATGTCCTGGGGCACTTGGTAGCTAAATTGGTTAAGCACCTGACTTTGGCTTAGGTCATGATCTTGAGGTCTTGGGATCAAGCCCTGCATTGATCCCAGGACCTCGTTCAGTGGGGAGTCTAATTGTCCTTCTACTCCTCCCCTCCTTCATGTGCACGTGCACTCTCTCTCAAATTGAAAAAAAAAAAATCTTAAAAAAACTCCAACCAACCATTCTTGTCCTGAAAGAGGGTGGCCAGCTATGTCCAACAAGCTGTGGGACTTAACCATGTAAGGGCTCAAAGGAGTTAGGCTCCAAAAACTTTAACTTCCTATCAGCAATGACATACATTTGTTCTCTGACTCCTACATTATTCTTCAGACCTAAGAGTCTGAGATTCTCACGAACTGTGCACAGGGAATGAGGGGCTAACAAGAGTGGGTGGGGGAAAGCAGGATTCACATATTCATTCCTTTCCTCCAAAAACATTTGCCGTGTGCCTTCTAGATGCCAGGCTCTCCATAAGATGCTAGAAATAAGTAAATCATAGTCTTTACACCCAACGAGCTCATGATCTAGCTGTAGAGCAGGGCTTGACACCTTCAATGTGCACAAGAAGCATCTGCTAACATGTTAAAATGCAGGTTCGGATTCAGTAGGTTCAGGCAGGGGCCTGAGAACCTGAATTTCTACCAAGCTCCTATGCAAGGCTGGAACTGTTGGCCCGTGGACCATATTCACTACATAGCTCTAGAGCTATTCCATCCATGTGAAGTCACTAGCCACACGTGGCTGTTGAGCACTTGAAATGCAGCCTGTCCAAATTGAGATGTATAAAATATTCACCAGGTTTTAAAGACTGAAAAAAAGGTGAAACATCTCATCAACAATTTTTGTGTTGATTGTACATTGAAATGATAACATTTTGGATATATCAGGTGAAATAAAAGCACTTTTAAAATAATTTTACCTGTTTTATGTTTTTAAGTGGCTACTAGAAAATTTAAAATTACACACGTGGTTCATATTATATTTTTATTGGAGTCTGTTCTAGGGCAAGATGGTTCTCAAAGTGTCTGAAGTCTGCGTAGGCCAAAATCACCTTTACTGGGGTGGTGTTAGTTAAAAATGCAGTTTCCTAGGCCCCATATGGAAGTTCATGAAGTCTTGCTGTGGTGCTAGAGATAGACAAACACGTTCTGGAGTGACAGGGAACGCTGAGGACGTATGAACAGGATCCTGAAGTTGCTAAAGAAGGAGGTCAGTGAAGACTTCCTGTAGGAGATGAAGCCAGCTCTGTCCTGGCAAAATGACGGTCACATTCCCTGGGCCTCCCCTGCCAAAGAGCAGGCTGAATTGTCTCAACGGGTTCCTGTGTCTCCTGGAAGGCAGGGGTCATCTGATAGCCCCACAGATTTGAATTTTCCCTCAAAAGGCCTGTTGGAGGATGCTTTACAGCTGGCCTTTCTCCCACCTCCTCCTTCTGTAACAGATTTTCTTCTTCCCCCACTCCGGCTTAGTCTGGCCCCTCATGAGGCCAAGACAAGCCCATCCACTGAGAGTACTAGGTCAACAGGTCCTCTCCAAAGCCATGAGTACTCAGCTGGCCTGCTTGGATTCCCCACTCCAGCCCTCAGAGGCTGAGTCCAGCCACACCTGTCACCTAATCCCACCAGCAGGGCTGAGCCCCTAGAGCCTCAGCATCTGGCCTCCCTGTCATCCCCAAGGCCCACTGGCCATGGGAAAAGAAGTACCACCAACCAGCTGCTGGTGACATTTCTCTGCCTACAGGCCACCTTTCAAAGAAAGCAAATCCCCTGGCTCAGACTCCAGAGCAAACCAAGCTTAAGGAGGCTCAGGGGAGTTTACTCAGTATGTAGGACTTGCAGAGCTATGTGGTTCAGCGTCTTTGTGCAGGTACAGGAGGGCAGAGTGGTGGGTGATGTGATAAACATCCAGGGCCACTTGTGATTCATGGGAAGCCAGGGCGGCTACAGAACTACTCTGAGTGGCTCTCAGTTTGCAGGGCTGGGTTTGACAGATAAAACACTCACATAAAACGTTGAGGGGATGGCTCATGCCGACCTGGGGGTTGTGGGCAGTGAGGTAGGAAGGCCCTGCCCAGCCCACAGTTCTGCTGCAGCCACCTTTTCAGGCAGGAAGTGGATTCCCCTGTGACTCCAGCAAGGGCCTGACTCAGCTGGAAGAAAGCAGGGCCCACTGCCAGGGTCCTTCTTAGAGAGAGAGGCGTCTGGCTCATGGAGCCCTGTGCAGCCACATCAGAACTCCGCAGCGTGTGGAGGACGCGGGCTGTTTATCTAAGGGGTGGATGGTGTGAGAGATACAGAGCAGCTCAGCAACAAGAGCTGGCCCAACCAGAGAAAGCTGACTCGGCAGCTCTTCTTGGGCAGGGCTGAGCAGCAATAAACACCGAGGAAAGAGAAGGGTGGGCCTGAGCCCAGCTGGGGCACATGTGTAACCCAAGAGGCCAACTCCTCACCCTTCCGAGAGGGTGGAGTTCCCAGCCACTCTTGCTTTGGGGCTTCAACCCTCAAGCCTTAATCCTTGTCACCATTTCTGGAACATTACTACTATAAGAGGTGGGTTCCCTAACCCAGCAATTCCCCTCAAAAAGAGGTAAGGCCACCCAGTATCTCTGGGGTCCACGAGGTATCAAGGGAACCCCCAAAACTGGTTTGTCCTGGGCTCTGGGTGGCTCAGTCGGTTAAGCATCTACCTTCGGCTCAGGTCACAGTCCTGGGGCCCTAGGATGGAGTCCTGAGTGGGGCGGGATCCCTACTCAGTGGGGAGTCTGTCTCCCTCTGCTCCTCCCCCTGCTTGTGCTTGTGCTCACACTCTCTCTCATGCTCTCTCTCCCAAATAAATAAAATCTTGAGGAAAAACAAACAAACAAACCTGGTTTGTACACTTTACTGAATGAAGGCTTACCCGTCCCTGGGTTAGATCCTGAAGACATGGCAGGAAGATCACAGAGAGGAACAATAAATAACAATACACATGGCTTTTCTTTTTCTTTTCTTTTCTTTTATTTTATTTTTTCATTCATGAGAGACACAGAGAGAGAGAGAGAGGCAGAGACACAGGCAGAGGGAGAAGCAGGCTCCATGCAGGAAGCCTGACGAAGGACTTGATCCTGGGTCTCCAGGATCACACCCTGGGCTGAAGGCGGCGCTAAACCGCTGAGCCACCCGGGCTGCCCACTCACAGCTTTTCTTAAAGTTCCCATCCTTTGTGGCCTGAAATGTACTTCCCCCTTTCCTTCCTTCACTAATGGTCTTATCAAGTGGCATCTGCTCTGGGAACCCTGCTTGACTATCCCAGACAAAGGTCACCACCACCACCTTACTTTGAATTCTAATAGCACTCCTGGTTTGTATGACCTATTACGGTACTTCCCACAGGCCTTTGTGATTTTTTTTGGTACACATTCATCTCATTGACCAAGAGGAAGCATACTTCCTCTTACATGGTTCTGGTGCCCTTGTGGAAACCAGTTCACAATAAATATATAGGTTTATTCCCGGACTCACAATTCTATTCCTTTGATCTATATGCCTATCCTTCTAGGTGTACCACTCCCCCATCTTGATTTCTGTAGCTTTGTATTAAGTTTTTTTTTTTTTTTAATAGACTTCATTCTTTAGAACAGTTTTAGGTTTACAGCAAAATTGAGCAGAAAGTACAGAGTTCTCATACACCCCTTGACTCCACACACTCCTGGCCTCCCTCACCATCACAACCCCAGACCAGGGATCCCTGGGTGGCGCAGCGGTTTGGCGCCTGCCTTTGGCCCGGGGCGTGATCCTGGAGACCCGGGATCGAATCCCACGTCGGGCTCCCGGTGCATGGAGCCTGCTTCTCCCTCTGCCTGTGTCTCTGCCTCTCTCTCTCTCTCTCTCTGTGACTATCATGAATAAATAAATAAAAAAATCTAAAAAAAAAAAACAAAAACAAAAAAAACAACAACCCCAGACCAGAGTGGTATATTTGTTACAACTGATGAAACTACATTTGTACATTACTCTCACCCAGGGTTCACTCTCATGTTGTATAGTCTATGGGTTTGGACAAATGTATCATGGCATGTGTCCCTTATTATTTATCATATAGAATAGTTTCACTGCCCTAAAAATCCTCTGTGCTCTGTGTATTCATCCCCTTCCCCGTAGCCCCTGGAAACCACTCATCTTTGTACTGTCTCCATAGATTCACTTTTCCCAGAATGAAATACAGTTGGTATCCTATGGTATATAGCCAAGCCTTCAGGTTGGCTTCTTTCACTTCTTTCACCTGGATGTAAGGTCCTTCCAAGTCTTTTCATGGCTTGATAGTTTGTTTGGATTTTTAGTACTGAATAATATTCCATTGTCTGGATTATATGGTTTATTTATCTATTCACCTACCGAAGGACATCTTGTTGCTTCCACGTTTTTGTAATTATGGATAATGTTGCTATAAACATTCTTGTGCAGGTTTTTGTGTGGACATAAGTTTTGTTTAAAAAAAAAAAAGATTTATTTATTTATTTGAGCCGGGGGATGGGGGAGCAGAGGGAGAGAATCTTCAAGCAGACTCTCCGCTGAGTGCAGAGCCCTATGTCAGCCTCCATCCCACAACCCATGAGATCATAACCTGAGCCAAAACCAAGAATCATATGCTCAACTGACTGAGCCGCCAGCCTCCAGGTGTGGGACATAAATTTTCAACTTATTTGGGTAAACACCAAGAGGAGGACTGCTGAACTGTGTAGTGAGATTATGTTTACTTTTTTAAAAAATATTTTATTTATTTATGAGAGAGAGAGAGAGAGGCAGAGACACAGGCAGAGGGAGAAGCAGGCTCCATGCAGTGAGCCCGACATGGGACTCGATCCCAGGTCTCCAGGATCATATCCTGGGCTGAAGGCAGGCGCTAAACCGCTGAGCCACCTGGGCTGCCCGATGATGTTTACTTTTGATAACACAGCCAACTGTCTTCAAAGTGGCTGTACCATTCTGCATTTCCAACAGTGATGAATGAGACTCTCCATTGTTGCCCATCCTCACAAGCATTTGGTATTGTCAGTGTTTTTGGATTTCCGTTATTCTAATAGGTAAGTAGTAGTATCTCATTGTTATTTTAATTTGCAATTCCCTAATGACATACAGTTTTGAGCACCTTTTCATATGCTTATTTGTCATCAATATATCTTCTTTGGTGAGGTGACTGTTCAGATCTCTGCCTACCCGTTAACCAGGTTGTTCGTTCTTTTTTTTTTTTTTTAAGATTTTATTTATTTATTCATGAGAGACACAGAGAGAGAGGCAGAGACATAGGCAGAGGGAGAAGCAGGCTCCCTGCAAGGAGCCCAATGTGGGACTCGATCCGGGATCCCGGAATCATGCCCTGGACCAAAGGCAGATGCTCAACCATTGAGCCACCCGGGCATCCCACAGGTTGTTCATTCTTCTTGTTTGTTGGGTTTTAAGCATTCTTTGTATATTTGGCATAACAGTCATTTACCAAAGTTTTGCAAATATCTTTTCCTAGTCTGCGGCTTGTCTTGTTATTTTCTTGATATATTAAGTTTTGAAATCAGGAAATATGAGTCCTCTAGCTTTGTTTTTCTTTTTCAGAAGTATTTTGGCCTATGTTCAGTCCCTCGAATTTCCATATGAGTCTAGGGGTCAGCTTGTCAATTTCTGCAAAGAAGCCAGTTGGGATGTGGTAGGAATGCATGGGCAGAATCTGCAGATGGATTTGCAAAGTGTTGGTATCTAAGCAATATTAAGTCTTCTAATCCATGGAGATGGGATGTCCCTCCATTTATTTAGTAACATTTTTGTCTTAAAATCCATTTTGTCTGATATCAGCATAGCCATTATAGTTCTTTTGTTTTCTAGTATAACATTTTAATTCCCTTAATGATTTTTTTACTATTTTTTTTTTAGTTATTTCTTCATGGTTCCCTAGGGCTTACAGTATATATCTTGCTTATCAGAATCTACTTTAGGTTTTATACCAACCTAATTCTAGTGAGATAAACACTAATCCTATCTAACTATATTCTCTCTTCCTCTTTTTCTGTACTATTATTGTTATACATCTTACATTTATATATGTTATAAATCCAATGATTGTTATAATTACTACAGTAGCCCTAGACTGGGAGTTGGGTAGGAAGGGAGCCTTGTGTCGTGGGCTGCATATAGCAGAAGTAGAACTTCTCCATTTGCCATTTCAATGGTCTATTTAGGACAATTTCCAGAGACTTAAATATTTTTAAAAAATTATTTTCACCATTTTTGGTTGTTTCACTGGGGAGAGAGTCCACAGAGCTCATCATACAGCCATTCTAAAAGTAATCTGCTTTCATGTTTTCTTTCTGTTCCTCTACCCCAAAGCACCAGGCCTAGTGCTGGCTACCCATCTGGGTCAGGGGTCATCACACTCCTGGCATCTAATGATTCTCAAAATTGGGCACAAATCTTAACTTTCACATGAATATATAAAAACAATAGATTTGGAACTGGACAGCACCTCTAAAAAATTATTAGCAAATCTGGGATCCCTGGGTGGCGCAGCGGTTTGGCGCCTGCCTTTGGCCCAGGGCGCGATCCTGGAGACCCGGGATCGAGTCCCACGTCGGGCTCCCGGTGCATGGAGCCTGCTTCTCCCTCTGCCTGTGTCTCTGCCCCTCTCTCTCTTTCTCTCTCTGTGTGACTATCATAAATAAATAAAAATTAAAAAAAAAAATTATTAGCAAATCCTTTTTGGAAAGGTTCAGCAGAATTCTCTGTTTAAATGAAATCTAATATCAAACTTCATACATTATAATTCTTGGAGTACAGAGAGCTTATCATTCCAGAAAAACTCACTGAAAATACTATCCTTTTCCCACTGAATTACATTAACTCCTCTATCAAATATCAATTAACCATATATGTGTGGGGCTACTACTTCTGGTGCTGTTCTGACAGCAGCTGACAGATTTATATATCCTGACACCAACACCATCCTTTCTTGATTACTATAGGTTTTTAGTTAAGTCTTAAAATCAAACTTCTTTTTCAAAAATGTTCTGGCTATTCTAGTTTCTTTGCACTCTCAAACACATTATAGAATAAATTGGTTAATTTCTACAACACAAAATAAATAAATCCCTCCTGGAATTTTTAAAATTGGAATTGCATGGACTCTATAGATCACCTTAGGGAGAATAGCTACTTAACAATATTGAGACTGGGATCCCTGGGTGGCGCAGCGGTTTAGCGCCTGCCTTTGGCCCAGGGCGCGATCCTGGAGACCCGGGATCGAATCCCACGTCAGGCTCCCGGTGCATGGAGCCTGCTTCTCCCTCTGCCTGTGTCTCTGCCTCTCTCTCTCTCTCTCTCTCACTGTGTGCCTATCATAAGTAAATAAAAAAAATAAATAAATAAATGATAAAAAAAAAACAATATTGAGACTTCTAATCCATGAACATGGTAAATCTTTCCATTTATTTAGCTCTTTCAGTTTATTCAGTGATGTAGTATAGTTTTCAATGTAGAGGTCTTGCACATTTTTCATTAAATTCATTCCTAAGTTTTAAATTTTCCTTTGTGATTTCTCTTTTGGACTTAAAAATCCAAGAAACTCAACTGACTTCAAACACAAGAAACACAAAGAAACCACACCAATTCACATCATAAGCAGATGACTCAAAATCAGTAATAAAGAGGAAATCTTAAAAACAGCAATAGAAAAAATATACATTACATTCAGAGGAACAAAGGTAATGATGGTAGCAGATTTCTTGTTGGCAAATATACAAACAAGAAGATTGGGGAAAGGCTTATGACATATGCAGGGCCCCAAAGAACATCTGCCTTGACTATAACCATAATTCTGTTCCATGTTTGGGAAGCTCAGTTGTGAATAATCCAGCAGGTCCTCCATATCCACATTACATAGCTCTCTTCATCTATAAGTTGGTGACCAAATAATTTATCATCCAAATTGGAAATTTTGAGAGCAAAAGGGAGTGCTAACAATTATGTCAGGATAACAAGTGTAAAATAGGATTTCTAGGGCTGTACTGGTTAATGGGGTTGTGTGATCACCCTAACTATGAGTTCCCAGCACCTAGCATCGGTCCTGGTATAAAGTAGGTACTCAATAAATGCTTGCTAGTAAAAATAACATTTATTGAGAACTCTGTTAGGCATTGTGCTAAGACTTTTCACATGGCTTGTCTCATTTAATTCCCATATCAACTCTTTGAAGTAGGTATTATTATTTTCCAGAGAAAGAAATCAATACACAGAGAGATTAAATAACTTGCCCAAACTAGCAAAGTGTGGAACTTTCAAACTCAGGTATTCTGGCTTCAAACCCTGGTCTCTCCACTACCATGATCTGAATGAATACACTCAGTGAAAGCAGGAAAGAATTCAGAAATTCCACCATTAGGGTCACATTCTTACTAAAATTCATCAAGGTGTAAGAATGGCACATAATCAGAAGATCTATTAACATAATTTACCACATCATAAAATAAAGAATAAAAACTAAATGAACATTCTCATATAGGCAGATGAAGTATTTGATACAGCTCAACATCCATTTTGTATTTTTTAAAATTTAGCCAATAAGGGGTGCCTGGAGAGCTCAGTTGGTTGGGTGTCTGCCTTCAGCTCAGGTCATGATTCCAGGGTCCTAGGATGGGGCCCCACATCAGGCTCCCTGGTCAGCAGGGAGTCTGTGTCTCCCTCTGCTCCTCCCCCTGTTCATCCCTGTGCTCTCTCCCTCTCTCTCTGATATAAACAAATAAAATCTTTAAAAAAAAAATTTAGCCGATAAGAAATAGGAGTAAATTTTCTTAATCTGAAAATGTTTATCCAAAATAATCCCCTGGGAAGAAACTCTGAGACAAAACAAAGATATTGCCCACTATGACTATGTCTATCCATTACTGTACTAATAATGATCCTTCCTAAGATCCTTGCCAAGGTATTAACAAAAGAAAAAGAAATGAGAGACTCAGAAGGAAAAAATAAAACCATCAGTATTCACAACCAATATGAAACTATACACAGAATCAAAAAGAATCTTTGAGAAATCCACACCTCTGGACTTTGAAATTTTCTAACACCCTTATTAAAAAGAAATTAACGAGGTGGCTAGTCGATTAACTTTGTCTGACTCTTGGTTTTGACTCAGGTCATGATCTCAGGATCATGGGATCACATCAGGCTCTGTGCTCAGCAGAGTCTGCTCATGATTCTCTCTCTCCCCCTCCCATCCCTCTTTCAGCTCACACTAAATAAATAAATAAATAAAGTCTTAAAAAAAAAAGAAAGAAAAAGAAATTAACCCCTAGAAGGTATAAAACACTCTGCCTTAAAGGAAAGAAGGATGAAAGAGCTCCAAAGAAGGATGGTGGTAAGGGTCGCACACCATTGTGGATGTTACGAATGCCAATAAACTGTACATTTAGAAGGGTAAATTTGGTAAATTTCACGTTGTGTATATTTTATCACAATTTCAAAAATGGTAAGCTTTATATTATATGTATCTTACCATGATAAAAAAGAGAGAGACCATAAGATCTCATGGCTTACGGTACAGAAAACCGGCAGAGCATGGAGATGAATTAGAGATGAATCACTGAAATTCTCTCCCTGTCAGCCCAGGAGCAGCCATGCAAAGACTACTAAGCAGAGCACTTGAGTGTGGAGCCTGGACTCTAAGCTGCACCAGCTGACTGAGTGATCCTTTGCAAGGCACTTATCCTCGTCTCCGCAGTGGGGAAGCTGATGCAACTCGGGGGAGAGATATGATAGGCCAGACAAGATGCTGTGGCAGACGTGTTCTATAAACAGAAAGGGGCAGTGCAGGCATGAGGCAGCATGGTAGTTGCTTGGAACGTTCCTAGGATAAGGTCAGGTTGAGGGTGGGCAGACAGGAGGGATCTAGGCTCTCTTATCAAAACCACTATAGCCTTCAGGGAACAAACTCCTCACAGGTCCCTGAAACAGCAGCCAGGGAGAGAGTTAGGAGGCAGAGAGGACCCATCCACCCTGGCAAGGAGCTGCCTGTGGATGCATTAGTTTGCTGAGGATGGGCCCACGCCCTGCTGAAGCCAAGACATAGGACACTGGAGCACACTCCAACTTCAAAAGGAGGCTCAACTCAGCTTCCAAAGTCCTTAACAAGTCAAAGACTCTTCCTTGACCATTTTGGGGAAAATATGAAAGCCTTCATGACCTCAAATCCCTTCCCAGTCTAGCCTTTATCTGTAATGTCACATGAACTACATAAATGCGTTTCAAAAAGAGGGTAAGTCATGGTGTATGGTCTGTTTGGACGCTTGGAGAGCCACATGGACACAAGGGATTTATTTAGTAGTGTTAGATGAGTGTCAAAAAAAGCCACAAAATGGGAGTTTAGGGCCAAATGAGATCAGTATGGGGGGGGGTGAGCAAAGCAGACTTCTCAGAAGAGGTCACAGTAGAGCTAGGCCTTGCAGAAAGGAGAAGGAGGAAGGCTTTCAAAAAGCAGGAATGGCAAATACAAAAGCTTGGCATTGGGAGTGTCAGGATTTCAAGATGAAGTAGTCAGATTGGAGTGAATTGACTTGTTCGTGAATCCAGGAAATGCCACCATGTCAGAGAGAGTGGAGGGATCCATGGTGGAGGCCCCCAATAATTAATTCCAGTGAATTGGGGATGACCACATAGTTGGCACCAGAGCAGGATAAGGCCAGATGCCTGGTGTGCCACCCCATGGGGCAGTTAGGGCATCTGCAAGTACCACTGGAAATGTGACATGATGGAGAGAGTGTCATTTTCAAGCTCGAGGATGGTGCCACATGTAGTTGGAGACTCTGGGGGTGGGGATGGCAGGTGAGATGCTCCAGATGCCTACTCAGGAAATAACACTCACCAAACTGCTGTCTACAGTGGCGGAGTCTGGTGACTTCTCGGCTTTGCTGTGAGTCTGAGATGAACAACTCGGGACAACAGAGGAGGCTGAGGGTGCCACCAGAGTCTTTCCCTCTCCCCAGCCAGCTTCCCACAGATGCTGAAGACATCATAAACATGTATTTGAAGACCATCAGTCTGAAGGGAGCGCCGAATCATCAGCCTCTTCAGGGAGCCCACACATGTCAATTTCCAAGGTAACCTCTCAAGAAGGCACCGGCCCGGCATCGTGTGTACAAAGGCCACTGGAACACACTCTTAAGCAAAGATTCCTTCACTCTGAGTCTAACTCTGCAAACCCTGCACTGGAATCACTCCTGCCCTCCCAGAGCTGAAATCTCAAGATAAAGAGACTTGGGGGTTCACAAGTGCTCCAGCCTCTAAACCTGCCATGATCAAGCATGCAGGGACTATAGCAGGAACTGTGTGCTCAAAAAAAGTCCAGTGAATTGATCCTCCCCTGTCTGCTTCTCAAGGCTTATTGTGAGAATCAACAGGAATTCAAATATTGAGCAATTACTATGCACCACCCACAAGGCAGGAAGCATTAGGCCTGTGTTGCATAGATAAGGAGACAAGTACACAGAGAAGTTAGGTAACTTGCTCAACAACACACAGCAAGGGAGTGACTGAGGCAAGAGTGAAGCCCAGGTCACTGGGCTTCCCAAAGCTTATGTATTTCCCCCTTGGGGGCAGGGCAGCACAGACAGGGTCTTCCCAATGTGTGCACAAGCCACACAGGATCCATACCACCACTATTATGATCTATCTATTGCTTTTCTTTGGGTTTCTTTCTGGGAAACCTTGAATACTTATTTAAGTTGGATGTTAGTTTCTGATCCCTGCTGTAACAGATTACCACAATTTAGTGGCTTAGAACAACATGAACTTATCTTCTTAGTGTTCTGGAGGTCTGAAGGTCCAAAGTGGGTCTTCAGGGGCTAAAAATCAAGGTGTCAACGACACGGTTTCCATCCCAAGATCCCAAGGGAGATTCTGATTCTTCGACATTTGTAGCTTCTAGAGGCCACCTATATTCATTCTTTGGCTTGGGGCCCCTTCCTTCGTCTTCAAAGCACATCACTCCAAACTACACTCTGTTGTCACAGCTCTTTCTCTGGCTCTCCTGCCTCCCTCTTCTAAGTACCCCTGTGATTACACTGGGTCCACTACACCTGGGTGATCTAAAATATTCTCCCCTTCTTTTTTTAAAAACATTGATTTATTTGAGAGAGAGAGAGAGAGAGAGAGAGAGATGAGGGCCAGAGGGAGAGAATCTCAGGCTCCTCACTGAGCATGGAGCCAATGTTGGGCTGGATCTCATGACCCATGAGATCATGATCTGAGCTGAAACCAACAGTTGGACGCTCAACCAACTGAGCCACCCAAGGACCCTATATACTCCCCTTCTTGAGATCCTTAAGCACATTTGCAAAGTTCCTTTCACCATTTAAAGCAACACTCACAGGTTCTGGGATTAGGATGTGGATATATTTGGGGTTATTATTCATCCTATCATAAGTTACATTCTAAAGCAATATTTTCTGTAAAGTCCTCAGTGTATGATGTGCGTGCGTGCGTGCATGCGTGCGTGTATCCTAACTGTGTTAGCTTAGGGCTGCTGTTACCAACATACCACAGATGGAGTGGCTTCAACAACAAAAGTTTATTGTCTCAGTTCTGGAGGCTAGAAGTCTGAGATCAAGATGTTGGCAGGGTTGTCTCCTTCTGAAGGCTGTGTCCATGTTTCTCTCCTAGTTTCTGACGGTTTGCCGGCAATGCTTGGTTTGCAGAAGCATCAGCTCAATCTCTGCCTCCATCTTCACACAGTATCCTCCTTGTGTGCATATCTAGGTCCAAATTTCTTCTTTTTACTAGGACACGAGTCACTGGATTTAGAGGCTACCCTACCTCAGTATGACCTCATCTCAACTAATGACATTTGCAGCAACCTATTTCCAGGTAAGGCCGCATTTGAGGTCCTGAGGATCAGGACTAAAACATGAATTCGGGGGGATACATAAGACTTCATCCTCTAACACCAACACACACTGAAACAATAGATAATAATTGAAAGACAAAAGTGTTTGCCGCCCCCCCCCCCCGCCCCCGGCAAATCTTCCTGAATTCACAGGGGATACCTACACAACATTTTGGAAAATGTGAATAATAATAACAAATGGCACAGAGCTAGTCAGATTTGGATTCCAATCGGTTTCCTCATCTGTAAAATGAGGACAGTAACAGAACCTGCCTGACACAGCAGGCAAGAAGAGACAAGGTGTGTAAAGCACTTGTCACAGAGTCTGGCACCCAAACACATTAGCTGTTATTTTCACTCTCCTCGTGACACCAGTCTGGGTCCCCAGCGCCAGGAAAAGCTACAGCCCTTAGTGTTGGGGAGGCAGAGGGAGAGCATGGGGATGGACAGGCCTGGTTATGAACATCTAGGGGCCCCAGGGGAGCTGTCCAGCTGGTGTGCGTGGGCTAGGTTTGGGAAGGAGGCCTCCAGCTTTTCCAGCAGCTCATCAGGTGCGTGGGCGCTGCCTGGGACATGTTTGACATTAATGTGGTGGGGTCTGGGCTGATAGCCCAACCCCCGCAGCAGGATGCAGAATGAAGAAAGCAAAATGTACAGGACAGAACAATCCCGGGGAAACCTCTTCAAGTCTAGAAGGTGTCCAAACTGGTGGCTACTCAGTCTCCCCCTGAAACTACCCAGTGGGATCATCCCACACACCTACCTCCCCCGACACACAATGCTGACCCACAGTCTTGGGAAAAAGAGCACTGGATGGGAGTCAAGAGATGAGGGTTCCAGTTCCAGCCTGCTGAGGCTTGTGGGTGACTACGGCAGTTAAGTAGAAATACCTGCCCTGTCCCATAGGTGTTGTGAAGATCCAAAGAGAAGACACATGAGAAAGTGTGGCCCAATGCCAAACACAATTATTCCTACTTAACTTCTCTGAGTCTCAGTTTACTCATCTATGAAATAGGGTCAAGTCCATTTTTCTCCTCCTCTTGGGCCAAAGCAAAGTTGAACAGGGAAACTATATCTGCAAAGCACTTTAACATGTGCCAGGCATAGTGGAGACCCTCAGAAGCACTCACCTCTCTCAGTTCTGTTTGACCATTATTAATACTTTAGCCAGTGATGGAATGCTTGAGCTCTGAAGTCAGAATTTCAAATCATTCCTTCCAAGCTAGGTGATCTTGGCCAAGTTACTTAACTCCTCTGCGACACAATTCTCCCATCTGTAAATTGGAGGTGAGTGATAACAGCCACCTATGGTGGTATGTGGATTCAATGAGATAACAGATGAGCACAGTACTCAGTGCTCGGCTCACTGTAGGTGCTAGATGAATGGGGTCAATGGCTGAAAGAACTTCACAGGCTTCACTTAAGGCTCTTGTTCTTTGTCTCAATGTGAGATCACTTGGGCTCCCCTTGCCCAAGAGGGAAGAGGGTGATGGTAGGGCAGCTAATCACCTGGAAAGCTGGGGGCTGCCAGGGTGAGGTCAGAGACGCTGGATTCAGTCAGCTATGAGCCTGGTTTCAGGTAGGAGGGGCAGAGCTTCCCCTGGACTCAAGCCTGAGGTGTGGTTTCCTACTGCGGAACTGGAGCTCACCCCGGCCCCTCCCAACACCCACAGTGTGTCAGCCCCTGGCTGCTTGTTACTCCTTTTTCCTCTGGTCCCCAGGAAAGTGCATGGCTGGAGGAGCCAGGTGCTACAGCCAGGACAGGGAGTGCTGGGCAGTGTGAGGGGGTGGGGCTGGAGGGGTCATCTGAGACTGAGAGGAAGAGCTTGCACTTCCTCTTCCAGGCAAGAGGGAGCCCTGGAGGACGCTGAGCAGGAGTAACCCAGTGGAAGTGGGATTCTAGAAAGATAAATCTGGCCAATACATGTGATGGAGCAGTGGTGAAAGAGACATCTGTGTGGGGACAGACTGCCAAAGACATCTGCCTCCCCACAGAGGATGAGGCCAGCCTAAGAAGAGCCTGCCCACACTGGGGTGTGTGTATGTTTGTGCGTGTATGTCTGTGTTTTCCAGCAGGGTCCTGGCTGAGGTCACTCTGTTTCCTCCTGGGGTGGGGGTGGGATCTCTATCTATCCCTTGGCCTCATCAGAGACCCTCCTAAGGTTTCTAAGCCCCTCCCCTGGCCCCAAGCTGCCTGACACTCCCCTCCTCCATAACCACCTCCACAACCATGACAAAGAGTGAGAAGAAGGTGAAGAAGGAAGGCGAAAGAACACACTTCCACCTTCTGACTGACCTTCTTTCTGGCTGAACCACACACCCAACCCCAGTGTTTGTCAATTCTTTTTATCCTGATCATCCCTCTAGGTGGCCCAGAACTGTGATCCTCGAAGTGTCCTAGCCACCATGGGATCAAATTCTGACCAAAGTTTGGGGAAAAGACAGCATGTTCTTGGCAGAGATGAGACCAAGGCAGACCTTTGGCAGTCCCAGACCCAGGCTACTGTTCAAGGCAGTGAGATTCCAGAGCTGGTCCCCAACAGGCTCCCTAACATAACTCTCTCAGAGAGAAGACAAGTGGGATGCTTCTAATCGACAATCCAATGTCTTTCCCTTCCTCCATCCTCTTCTCCAAACTCTTCTTCCCCCATTGTGTTGGAATAAAAATGGGTCAGGCTATTTCCAGACCCACCCTCATCTTTCTCCACCCTCATAAAGTCTTGTGCAAAAGGGAAAAAACAAAAGAATGGGCTATAGAAGAAGGCTGGTGTCACTGGACAGAGTACAGCTCTTTCCTATGGCCTTGCCCTGGTCAATATGGAACCCTGGCTTCCCAATAGCTTGCCTCTCCTGTGCTTGGGAGTGCTGTTGATCAGCACCAGCATTGGTTGGGCCATCCTAAAACTCAGGAAGGGTGCTTAAAAGCTTCTTCAAAGGTACTGGAAGCCCCAGAAAGACCTTAGGCTGTCAGGCTGACCTGGCAAAAGCCAGGCAGGCCAAGGGAGTTCTGGCCAGGAGCACTCTACACCAGGTGACTTGGGCAGGCCTGCCCACACCTGCAACTATTTTCTTCCATTAGAAACTTCACAACATAAGAGACAGAAACATGTGAAACTCCTCTGAGGGTTCCAGTGAAGAGAGTGCTAAGTTGCACCATCTCCAATGCTGCTGTCATCTGCTCCCATCCAATGGTTTTATCTCTGGCTTCTTAACCTTTGTTGGCTCTCTGCCTCCCAGGAACACAAGCCTATTCATGACGTCTGCCCCAACTTGCCTCTCCAGTCACATGTCCTGCTACCTCTGCACATCCCCACACACTGCATGGCCTGCCTGCAATCTTCCCTGGATATAAGATGCAGGTCCCCATTCATGCTATTGTGTGCCTTTGCATAGAATTCCACACCCCATGTGAGCTCTTGCTGTCAATATCTCTGAGGCCTTTGCACAGGTTTATCTTTCATTTACTTTCTCCTCTACATTGCTTCTGTAGTTTAGTCATATTTTTAGAACTGTACTTACCGCTATAGTGCAATTATTTGTTTACACACATGCTGCCTTTCATAGGCTTGTACATTTCTTGTAAACAACATCTGTGCCTTGATATGCTCACTGTCCATCATAGCATCTGACTCATAGCTGGACTACAACTAGACTACATCTCCCAGCCTCCCTTGCTGGGAGGTACGGTCATGTGACTGAATTCTGACCAGTGGAATATGAACAGGGATGACATGTACCTCCTCCAGACAACCTATAAAATCTCCCTACAATCCTCCCTCTCCTGTTGACTGGATACAGAGATCCATGGGGATGGTGGGTGAAGTCCCCAAATGGAAGAGTTTGGGTCCCGGAATAACAACTTGGAGCGCAGCCCTCCATGAACCAGTTTGGATCTATGAGCAGGAAAAAATCCTCTATTATAATGAGTCACTGAGATTTGTTACACGGTATAAGCCTGTCCTGACTAATACAAGGAGCTCAGTCATGGTCTAGTGAACCAAATTGAAAGAGGGAAGACTTAATATAAAACATGCCCCTTCGCCCACCACCGATCCAATCAAGTCAAGCATCACATCCCCTACATGATTGAACTATACCCGAAGCCAAGCCGTCACCGTTCTTCCCCCTAACCTATCCACAAAATCACACATACAGCACTTAGAATGCTAAGTACTAAGGAAAGGTGGCCTAACGAGGGTGGGGATTGAGGAATTGCCAGATGACCTGTAAAAGTCACCACAGGTGAATGAGCCCCAACTTGAGATCCTTGTTCCCTAGGCTTGTAGAAGGCACACAGAGACACAGAGTTGTATTGCAGGGAGGGCCCTCCTCCCCACACAGGCATCTACACCCCTGCTCACAGGAACATTTCCAATGATGGGAACCCACCACCTCTGAGGCAGTCCACACCACCCTTGCCAGTTTCTGGGAAGTGCTAGAACAGCATTCCTCATACAGATCCCAAATTTACCAGGCCAAATTCCCATGCAGTCACAAAGCCTGGGACCAATTAGGGGAAAAATCACATTTGGACAAAAGGAAGAAAAAATAAGAGACGGATCTCAAATGTATCCTTCCAACACACTATGTCCTCACGATGCAAGGTGTGATCTGAGACTAATCTTATCATCATTTGAGAGTTTGGTGGAAATGCAAAAATTCAACCCCAGGGAGACCTACTGAATCAGAATCTGCATTTTGACAGCATCTAAGTAGTTTTTGCGCATACTAGCAGTGGAAAACTCTGGCTGTTCTTTGCTATAAGGGTTCCAGCTAATCTTTAGAGGTGTCCTCATGGCAAGTACAGCCTCTCCGTGAAGACAGACAAATAGGAGGAGGAACTGGAGCTAAATTGTAGAACTTGCCTTTAGAAGAGGGGGGGTGTAGGTCTGGCACCCCATTCCCTACACTCAGTACTAGCTCACCATGCATTCAGGTGTTCATTCAACAACAATTTCCTGAGCACTGCTATATGTCAGACACTGTTCTGGGCCCTGGGAAAACAAGCTAAGGAGCAGGCAAGATCCTGCTCCCCCAGAGCTCACACTCTAGTGGGGAAGAGATAGAAAGTGAGTAGACAAAGACTCAAACAAGATCATGACAGATTGTAATAAGTGTTGTGAAGACAATGAAATGTAACAATGTGACAGGGCTGGCAGGCTCTCTGAGGAAGTGGTCAAGGAAGGCCTTTCTAGGAGATGTCATGTGAATTGAAGCTAGAGTGCCCAGGAGTCAGCTGCTTGAAAATTTGGGGGAAGTTTCTAAGAAGAGGGAAAAGCCCTGAGGCAGCACTGTGCTTGGTGTCCCAGGAGCAAGTGGGTGAGTAGTGAGATAGAGTCAGCAAAGGAAGATGCAGGAGACAAATCTAGAAGAGCAGATAAGGGGCAGGAGGCCACCACCCAGGGCTTGGGGGCAGGGTAAGAAGTTGGGAGCTGATTCCCAAAAGAAAGGGAGACTTCCAGAAGGTTCTATTTTTTTTTTCTTCAAGAAGGTTCTAAACAGGGGTGTGATATGAACTGATTTGTTTTTTTTTAAGATTTTATTTATTTATTCATGAGAGACATACACACACACACAGAGAGAGAGAGAGGGGAACAGACAGAGGCAGAGGGAGAAGCAGGCTCCATGCAGGGAGCCCAACGTGGGACTCGATCCCTGGTCTCCAGGATCACACCCTGGGCTGAAGGAGGCACTAAACCACTGAGCCACCCGGGCTGCCCTGACTTATGTTTTTAAGGATCACCCTGGTTGGTAGAAAAACAGGAGTGAGAGTGGGGAGACTCCTGAGGAGGCCAGTTCAGTTGTCCAGGTGTCCTGGACAAAGGTGACAGGACTAGACCAGCATCGGGACACAGGAGATGGAGAGGAAGGAGGCAGAGCCTGGCTGCATTTTGAGGGAGGTCAAATGGAACGTATTGACTTACTATTGGGTTGGATATAGGACATGACTGGCCAGGTCTTGGGTGATCCCAACTGGGTTTGAATCCTTTTCGCACTTTAGGCACTCCTAATAGCTGACCCAGGCAGTCCAAGTACCCTGACTTTGCCTCATGGCCACAAGGGCTGACACTGCATCCTCTCTCCTGAGAGCTTCCTCCTTGGTCACTGAGATTGGCCCTTCAGCCCACAGGAGTCTTTTCTTGGAACTTCTCTTTAGGACAAGAGCTTCCTGGCGTCCCTTCACATTTGCGGAAGGTGAAGGGAAGGTGGTGTGCAGATGGAAAAAGAAAAATCCCCAAAGCAAAAATGAAAATTCAGGCACAGTTGCCAGGGGGACCCTGATAAAGCAGCCCAGGTGGTGAGGCAAGCCATCAGAGGGGCCTCGGGCTTCCCAGGCTCCGGGGCCAGCACTGCTTAATCAGGCTTTCCTGTGGGGAGAGCACTACTTCTGCCAGGGAACTGGGAAACACAAGAGGAAAAAGTCCCCTGGCAGAGCACGGTGCCCTCCAGCCCTGGTGCCTAGACGGCAGCCCACTGCTGACCTAAGTGATGCCTTCCTCCCAGAGACCTCATAAATGTGGCAGCTGTCCACCCAGCACAGGTGCAGAAAGAGAAGGAGATGCAAAGAGAGCAGGGGCTGGCTGCTTGAGGACTGTCAGGCGCCTGTGTGCAGGCCTACCTCCCTTTCCAATTCTCCCTCCACAGAAGCAGGAATCTCCCTGACCTTCACGTGTGCCCGAGACAGTCCTGCCTCCACACTTTTGCTCATGCTCATCTCCCTGCCCGCACTACCTTCTCAGTTGACCTAAAGCCCGCCTTTCTCCTGGACCCACTTAAGTAGAACCCAAGGCCAGAGGAAGGGAATCTAGCAATTTCCAGACACCTCCTCAATCTGCACCACTGTCTGTCTTTCTTTTAGAAACTATCTGAGGTCAAGTATACCTCAATAAAAAAAAAGTATCAGGCAAATGTGGCAAAACTGGAACATTTGTTAGATTTGGCAGGTAGGCCCACTGATATTTTCTGTAGGATTAAACCATTTCGTAACTAAAAATAAACAACAGAATAGAAAAGCTGACTGGCTGCAATGCAGAGAAGCAGCTGGAAGGGCCCAGCTGGAGCACTGAGAGTCCCGGTAAGAATGCCATGGATGCAGCTGAGGAATAAGGAGGGTTTGGCTGAGGGGCCAAGAGACAGTGCGGGGGGGGGGGGGGGGGGGGGGGGGGGATGGGGGGAGGTGGGGCGGAAAAAGAGAGGAGGAAGAAGGAAGGAGAGGGATGTGGGGGGGAGGAGAATGTGGCGAGGGGTCTAGGTAGGAGCTGGAGTTGGTACTTGCGGAGGGGCAAGCATATGCATGACTTATAAGTGGAGATGCCTTGCAGGGCAGCCAATGGGTCAGCTCATGGACAGCCCCACCCTGAACCCAGTGACTTGCCCGTAACAGGTGCTCATCCTCTAACCACCCGTAGGTGATGACAGAGACTCGGACCAGAGGACAGCCCCTTTCTGAGAGAAGATGCCCAAAGGAGAGCAGAACCCTGCCCCAAGCCTATGCCAATGCTCTCCCTTACCCAGATCACCTACAGCTGGTGAGCTATTTTGGGGACCAGCTTGACCCTACAAGGGCTGCTCCCTATCCTGCCCAGCTATTTCTAGCAGGGACAGGTTTGGGGCAGGTGTGGCCTTAGAGGAACAGGTAGCATGGAGTGGGGAGGGATTAGGTGATGGAACAGATAGATCAGACCCAGGGGATCCTCTGTTCAGCCAGGGAAGGGGAAGAGCCAGCCTCAGGTCCTTGTCTGCCATGTCCCCAGCTCTACCCACGGGGACCCAGGGCGCCACTCTCTAGAGCAGCCTGGGTGGGGGCTGAGAGCATTGCCAGCACCCTCACAGCCAATGGGACCTAGGCACAGCCGGCCCAGGGAAGGGGGACTGCAGTCATGTCTTTTCTGGGAAGGGAAGAGCCAAAGGCTGGCCATCAGAGGTGCCTTGTGGAGATAGGGCAGCCTCCCACCAGGGTGCTAAGACTGTTGCCTAATTCCAAAAGGAATGACTGGGGAAAGGTTAACTATGAGGCCAAGGCCAAATACTCCCCTGACAAGGGGAAGCAGCCTCCCTCCCCCCCACAGGCTTTGACCTCCAAGGTTGCAGACTTGTCAGGCCTCTGGCTTATTAGGTCAGTGACCCCTATACAGACCAGGGTCCTGTCCTGCCCTGCCCTTCTCCCAGAATCCTGCTCAGAATGTGACGGCAATGTGGTGGGGGAGAGAGACCCTGACTGACAAAGACATACCAGAGTGAGAGAAAGAAAATGCCGCCAGAGAAGAGTCTTGGGAAGGCTCAGACTCAGGAACCCTCAGAGAGACAGAGATAAAGAGAGAAACCAGAAAAAGAGGGAGATGTAGGGGATCCCTGGGTGGCTCAGTGGTTTAGCGCCTGCCTTTGCCTTCGGCTCAGGGCATGATTCTGGAGTCCCGGGATCAAGTCCCACATCAGGCTCCCTGCATGGAGCCTGCTTCTCCCTCTGCCTGTGTCTCTGCCTCTCTCTGTCTCTGTATCTTTCATGAATAAATAAATAAAATCTTTAAAAAAAATAAAATAAAATCTAAAAAAAAAGAAAAAAAAAGACATCCATTAAAAAAAAAAAAAAAAAAGAGGGAGATGGAGAGAGAACACCACAGGAAGAATCCAAGACTCAAAAGAAGAACAAAGGAAATGAGCAAATGCACAGAAACTGACAATTTTTTTTTTCCCTCTCTGCTCAGCCTAAAGCCTTCCTCCCCAGCTTGGGCACAGGGTCAGGGCAGCAACCCCTCCAGCAGGCAGCCTGACCCCGTCTGCTCTGTAGCCAAAAGCCTTCCTGACAAGGGCGGGAGAGGACCAGTCTCCTCTCTGAGGTGCCAAGGGCTCCCAAGGGGGCTCTGCAGTGCTCTGGCCTACAGAGGGGCCACATCTAAGTTACACGTGACAATGGACAGAGGGGATTCAGCATGTGGATTCCAAAACCAGACTGCCCAGTCTAAATCCTGGTTCGCCCACTTGCAGGGAGGGTGGCTCTGCAACTCTACCCTCCACTGCCTTGGTTCTCGACTACATAGCCAAGAAACCTATGCTGCACCAAAAAACATACACACTGATGGAGAGAATCTCAGTTTTGAGTCCTCCTACATTTGGTAGATGTCTTGGCCTGTCTCCCCTGTCTCGGTCCCTGCCCCACTGCACTGTAGGATGGAAGAAGTAGGCATGGCCCAGCACCACAACAGGCACACACAGTTTCCCTTCACTTTCCCACTGGTGGGGGGTCCTCCTCGAGAGGTTCCAAAATGAAGAGTGGAGCCCATCTCCTTGAGGAGCCAGACAGGCTGGCCTTCATCGGAGATGCCTTCAGGAGACCAGCCGGCACTGTCTCAGTAGGAAGAATGGCTGCTTGTCACATGCCAGAACCACCCTCTCTGCAAGCATCTCAACTCCAGCCCATACAGCAGCCTCCTTTTTCCTGTTTGGTTTTTTTTCCCCCTGAGGGTATATCTGAATGTGGTCTATTTAGCCCTAGGGACACCACTGTGCCTGCCCATTCCCAGCCTCCTCCCCACCCTGCTGCCAGCACTGAGTTCAGACTCCAGTGTGGCTGAACTGGCCACTGTGTTCTAGTGGGCACCAACTAAATGCTCCCTAATTAGCAGATGGAGCCAAACCCTGGTTGGCATTTAGGGCCATTGACTGGCCAGTTCTGCAACATTCATTTACCTCAGCTTAGGGGTGCCCAGGACCTTTCCATGGCTGGGAAAATGTTCCCCTCATCCAAATTGGACAGACATGGTGTCCACAGAGCCCCTGCCCTCCTCCCGAGGGGCCACAGGCAACATCAAGCATGACTACCAGCCTGACAATTCTCTGTATCTGCCCTGGGCTCAGTGGGGAAGGCTTCCTGGGCCTTATCTCCCAGAAATCTCACAACTCTGAGGCTGCTTCTGTCCTGAGAGCCATTCCATAGCTGTTGGAGGCCAGGTAACTTTTTGGGGTCACCCAGCTGGTGGGACCCATGTACACACCCTTGTTGGTCTGTCTGATAACAAAGCCTAAGCTTTCCATCAAGCAAGAAACTGCCGCACTCAGAGAGCCAGGAATTTGGCATCAAGAATCCCACAACCTCTTTTGGAGAGCCTGAATTCACCCCACTGTGGGGGTCTCTGAGGAACCTAAGACCCTTCTTCCTTGGCTCCAGCTAAATCGAGGATATAAAGGAAACAAGAGTCTATCCTCCAACAACTCTTAGAACAGCCTGGTCTGAGGGAACATCCTTGAGATGTACGAATCACAGCACCTAAAATCACATGGGGGCTAAGGTCCAGCCAGGGTGGTGAGGAGTTTATGAGGGGTCACTACAGCTGGCACTCTGGGTCACCCAGCTGGTGGCAGTTCACTTTCTGGGCAGGGAGGTAAAGAACAAACAGTCTTCTCGTCTTCCCTCGAGCCCATAACTCAAGCTCCCACAGCTCACCCTGGCTGTCCCACATGTCTAGTTTCACATGAGTCAAAAGCAAAACCAACTGTTACCATGGGATGAAGGGGTTTAAGTATGCCAGGATCTCCAGGCCCAGAGCCGGGAGCTGCCTTGACAAGCCAGCCAGGATGCCCACGGGGTGCGGGCCTGATGGCAGTGGTCTACCCTTTGGGTTGCTCACTCATTCTGCACCTTCTGCCCTGCCCTGATTCTTCCACCAGCTGGTGGCTCAGGTTTAGGCCAAGGCTGTGGGCCTGGCTTTTCTGCCCAGGACGACCCCAACTTTCTCCTGCGAGGTCCCCAGTACTAAGTACTCCTCCAAAGGTGCCAGGATTCACTTGAAGTTCTCTCCTGAGGGAAGGGAGTGCCCTGGTCATAGCTGAAGGCTTCAGAGAGCATACACACACATACACACTCACACAACACTCACCTGGCCACCACCAAAGATCTTCCATCCCTTCATTCTCCAGTTTGGAGGGGGACGCTGTCCCCCACTCACTGTCCAGCCAACTTTCCTGTTGCTCATCCAAAGTGGGTAGCTGGGGGCCCGGTGGGGAAGAGATTTTTCTAGGTCAGACCTTTGGGCCTGAGGCCAGAGGAGGCAGGAGGTGACAAGCAGCAACCACACTCCAGGCCTCCCTGATGTACCACCCGAACACACCCTGACATGACACCTGATGCCGGGAAAACAGGGTGTACAGCTCCAAGCAGTCACGCAGGTGGTGTGGCCTGACTCAGATGCTGCCTCTGGCAGAGCTGAGGTTTATTACCCAAGAGAGGTGGGCGGAGGTGGGCAGGACATATGGGTTGAGCTCCAGGAAGCAGCCGATCCTGTGAAGGACCTGCTGTCTGACCTCTCTGGGAGCTTGAGAGAAGTCTTCCACTCTTCTCATGGGCTTCTTCTCCCTGGGGAGGGTGAATAACTCCTCTCCCACCAGGAGCTTTCTCAGTGATGCAACAGGGTGCTCTTATCCTCCTCAGCCAAAAACTGAAAGAGGACTTCTGGATGGGAAGCCAGAATTCCAGACTCATATGAACTAGAGGCTAGGGTGCCTGAGTCCTAGTCCTGCTGTCACTCAATGGCCTTGTAATTTGGACAAGTCACTTCCCCTGCTGCAGCCTCACTTCTTTATCGGTCAAGCAAAAGGAAAAAGACTACATCAGAGGGTAACCAAGAATTTTCACTCAAGGTGCCTTTGCCAATTGACAGGTAGTCTCTCTCTGAAGGTATTTGGTTTCGTTTTTTTAGAAGGATTCTGAGACCATGTCTGAGCTCATGATCGATGAATGTCTGCCATAGATGTGGGATGGGAACATGCCATGATCAGTTAATGATGTCTGTTGTGGGCATGAGGCTGGAAAGTGGCAGTGTGACCTCTAGATATGTATTGTCCTGGTAGGGGATCTCTAAGGGCCTTCTGGTTATAAAACTCACAATTCCACCCAGCAGGCATGGTTAACACTGGTTGGCAAGCACGTACTTCTTGTATTGTGATATTGGCACACTGTGGAGTTCTCTCCTTGAAAGACACATTTTCATCAGCCCTGTAGGACTGTTGCTAGAAGAGCAGGTGGCCTCCTGAACTGTCTCCATCCATCCGTATTCACAAGACTTCACCCAGAAGGTTACACACAAGGAAATAATGCCAAGATTTAATATCCAGAGGACATTCTAGCTTTTCTTACAATTTTTCCCATGTCTACAAAGGAGCTTCCTCACCCTGTGAAAATCCCACCCCAGCACAGGGAGGGAATGAACAATTAGCAATGGGCAGAGATGGCTCCCGGCCTTGTGGTGCAGTCACAAGTGAGGGTCTCATCTGAGAGGGCCTGTGTCCCTTGAACTCCCTGGGAGGCATGTGCCTGGGTCACCTATAGACCATTTGCTAAGAACACCCTTTGCAAATACACACAGGTACCAAAGAAGGTGCTCACAGATGGAGTTTACTTATCTGTATAGGAAAAGATTAGTTTCCCAGGGACACCTGCAGCACAGTGAGTATCCCACAACTTTGGGCAGCTTCAGAGAGTCAGAGGAGTTCCTCTCCTTCTCTTTGTATCTTTAGGCTTTACTTGGCTGGAAAGTTCTGATGGCAGGCTCCACTAGAGCCCAAGCTCTTTCCTCTTACTTCCCTTTATACACCATTGTGTGAGGCTGTCCCCCTCTGTACTCTGCCCCAAGTCCACCACCATTACCCCACCCCCCTCTCCATCTATTCTGGACCTGGGAGGCATACAGGGTTATTTCTGAAACCACAGGATTAGGGAAGCTGCACAAGAAGGGGTCACTAGTGGGGTACCAAGGAAGCCCAGGATTCATTCCATCCTGAGCTGGCCTGGAAGTAACATTTCACCAAGCCTTCCTCTCCCAACCTTCCCTGGAGAACAGATACCCTTAGCACTCCCTCATCCCCACCCCCACCAACAGTAGAGCCTGGCAGAGGAGAAACCAGGAGTGAGAGGAAGCTGGAGTTCACCCTCAGGCCACAGGGGCAAGATGAAAGGCAGTAGTTAAAGCAGGAGCCAGCTCCCTGAGGGGAGGGAAGCCAGCCATGGAATTCCCAAGAGCTACTGGAATCCCCAGAGGGCTCCCCCGGATTCCCCATGTGCTACATCAGGAATCTAAAAGATGCCTCCTTCCAAGAGCAAGGAAAAAGAGCGACTAATAATTATTTATTTTCCTAACAGTGTTTTGGGGAGGGAGGTACTTTGGTAATCGCTTTTTAGAGGTGGAGAGCTTAATCTAGGAAACCCTTAACACTGCCACCTGCCTGGAGGCAGGCTGAGCTAGGGATGACTGTGATGACTGTGAGGCCTATTATCAGTGGGACACAGGAAGAAGCTTCCACCTGCATGGGGAGTGGGCTTCTCCAGCTATTTCCTGAGTTAATGTTCCTGTGGCCCTACCTGCTGAGCTTTCAGGTTCTCTGTCCAGAGTGTCCAGGCTGGTCATTACTCTGTGGGCTTTCTTTACATGACTTATTTCATTCTTAGTAGTACCCCATGAGGCAGGTATTTGCATTACCCTCACTATACAGATGAGAAAACCAACGTGCAGAGAGGTTAAAGAACTCACCTAAAGGTTATATTCAGTTAGTAAGGGCTGGAGCTGGCCTTGGACCCCAATAATACTGGCTATGGAGGACCTGCCCTGCACCCAGGACCCTGCAGCTCTGAGTGTGTTTTGAGCAATATTTGAATACAAGATTCCAGTTTGACAAGATAATTTGAACTGGTCTCTGGGGTTTGTTGTAATGGGTTCTAACCAGTTACATTCCATAGGAATGATTTAGAATGATGGTTCAGGAAGTATGAGGTAATGTGATTTTAACAATTATTGTCATTTTCTTTCTTTTGTTAGATATGCTCTTCCTGTCTAATTTTTTTACTTGTGTGTTTTCTGTCCCATTATACTATAATGACCATGAGACATATACTTTATTTTAGACCTCCCACTCTTCCCACCTTCTCCCATAGGCATCTTTTTAATTATTAAATATTAACATTGTGGGATGCCTGGGTGGCTCAGCGGTTGAGCATCTCCCTTCAGCTTAGGGCGTGATTCTAGGTCCTGGGATTGAGTCCGCCATCGGGCTCCTAGTGGGTAGCCTGCTTCTCCTTCTGCCTATGTCTCTGCCTCTCTCTCTCTGTTTCTCTCATGAAATAAAATCTTTTTTTAAAAAATTAACATTGTAAATAATACATGAATACATTCTCCTTTTTAAAAAAGGTAAAACATTAAAAATAAGGGTAAGTTTTCCCTTTGACCAAGATCCTCTTCTCATTGATGTCCCCAATCATCTTCCAGAGATAACTTTATTACCAATTGGAAGTGCATCCTTCCAGATCTTTAAAGAATATTTATATACTTAGGCTGTATATGTCCTTGCAAAAGCACATCTTGCTGTTATTTTTGCAAAAATGCCAGATTGTTTGAAATCCGCAGTGGTCATTCATTAAAAATTAATGTTTCTTGGAGATCTATCCATGGAATTGAGATCAATCTTGTTTGTTTTGACCGTTGTACAAAGTGCTATGAGAATACCACCATTTACTTAGCGACCCTCTGTGAATGGTCACGGTGTTTCCCATTGTTGCCATGGCAAACAACGTGAGGTTCTCTGTACATTCCTGGGACTGGAGACTGACCTCAGTCAAGACCAATGTTCTCTGTCCAGGGTATGTGAGCAATCACAATGATCCACAGCTCACCGCATTGCTGGAGCTTGCACTGCCATGCCCAGCACTGGAACTCTCTACAATCCTTGGAACAAAACTGTTCTTAGAACTTGGCAAGTTACTTCCCCAGGCTTTGCCCCGCCGCTTTTACTCTAGGGTCAAAGACTTCAAACAACACAGAGATTGCCTTGATGATTAAAAGAGACTGCAGAAGAGCTACTTCTCCCTTCCCCTTTTCTGCTGTCAGGTTGGCCCCTGGTGCACATCAAGATCTCCTACCCCTACTCCGTCCCTCCAGTCTGACCTCAGCTGAGGTCTGCTCTGAACATCAAACCAAACTACAGCAAAGCTTTGGACTACACTAAACAAAGCTGAACAAAACAAAAACTAAACCACATTATCAGTGTAATAAGTAGAAAGATGAACACAGATGTTTACCTGCCAAGTGAGGGGAATAGAATAGAATTCTTATCCTTCTAAAAATGCAGTGATCCTGTAATGCTCTACAGATGACTTCAGAATACGCCCCCACATGCATACACACCCGTCCCAAGGCCAGTAATGAATGATGCAGGGATTATAGTCTTGTTCATCCATGTGAGCCCGGCTATTTGAAAGCTAGAAAGTGAGTACAACTCTAGGTGGGGTAGGTGGGTGGAAAGTCTAGAGAGATGAATAAGGAAGAGAGATTAAACCTCTTCAAAACAAGCTAAATCCTTTAGAGCACATGAGCAATCCTGAACAACCTTCTTAACTCCATCTTGCAAGCAGTGTGGGGGAAGCCTAAGGGCCTCTCCTGGCTCTCTTCAAATATTGACCCTCTGCGCTCACTGGCCGGAGTTCAGACTAAAAGGCCAGCAGCAGCATAGAGCCAATGTTTGCAGAGCAATTACTGCAGCCCACTGCCTTGTAGGTCAGATTGTGAAACAACCTTCGGTGGAGCCGGACCTTCAGAGAGCCTTCCGGTCCTTCCCCGGTGGGTGCTACTTAACAGTGAAGGAGCTGTGCAAGGACATTTACAGAGGCTGGAAAGGTGGTCCAGTGCCAGAGAGAAGCCAACTTAAGAGCATCTGTGGCCCTTCACCGTCCTCCTTCTCCCCTTAACTGCACCTCCGAGTAATCCAAGTGCTTTATGGCCAAACAGGCCTCAACATCAGGCCTTGTCCCAGACAGCTCCCTCCAGGACAGGTCCCTTTCCTAGTCAGATAGGCTGAGTGGTGGATTATTTTTAGAAGAAATCAATTTCCACATGGAGACCAAGAGCCTCTCTTCTCCCTATTCCCAACTTAACATCTGAAATGCCCTTAGGAGCCCTCTCTGGCTACTGACCTGGTTTCCAGAAGTGTTTGGAATAGTTGTTGAATTGAATTGCTCTATTGATGGGTCAGATCATGGTGGTGCATAGTCTCCTTCTTCCTGTTGGGGCCCTAAAGATTTTCGAGGGCAACAGGGGAAGGCCTGGGAGGGTGGCAGAGCCACCCTCTGGGGTGGGCGTAAAGCCAGATCAAACCTGTTACGGGTCCCAGGTGGTCTAAAGCAGCACAGTCCAAAAAAAACTTCTGTCATGATAAAAAAGTTCTATATCTGCTCCATATGTAGCCACTAGACACTGTGGCTTACTGAGCACTTACAGTAGAGCAAGTATGACCAAGAAAGTAAATTAATTTCATTCTTAAAAATTAATTAATTTTTTTAAATTAATAATTTTTTAATGAATTTAAATGTCAATGTTAATAGCCACATGTAGCGAGCAGCGACCACAGTGAGCAGCACAGGTATAAAGCCTCTGTACCCGGGGCTTGCCAGTGGGCAGGAAGAGGGGCCACATTCAGGGCATAGCCCCTTGTGTGGAGGAGACAAAACCACTGGCTCTGAAGGCTGAAGGCAGACGATATGGGGAGAGAAAGGGGGTCTTATCCTGGTGTCCTTGGAAGGATTTCAGGGGGTATGAATGACCAAAAAGGTTACTGGAATTATCTATGTACACTCATGCATCTGTCTGGGGAGAGAGTCTTTTGCTTTATTAGAAGCATAAAAGAATCCCTGATCTCAAAAAGAAGAGAAAATAACTCCTTGATCTGTCAGATACAACTTCTTCAGAGAAGCCCGCTTTGATCCCAGAGTATAAGGTTTCTCTGCAGTATCTTTATGGTACTTTTCTTTGTAGCATTTGAAATAGTATATATATATATAATTTTTTTTTAACTAAAACCCATCTTATCTCACTAAGGGATAAGTCCCATAAATTAAGGAGTAACCAAATCTGCTTTGGCTCATTAATAAATCCCCAGAGCCTGGCATACTGCCTAGTACATAGAAGATAGGCACTTAGATTAGATAGATTGAGGGTGGGTAGGTGGATGGATGGATGGATAGATGGATGGATGGATGGACGGATGATGACAAATGGACAGAAGGAGGCAGGCATGCAGGTATAAATGAATAAACAAATTAACAAACAAATTAGGGACATACTTAGGCCAATAACTATAATTCTCAAAAAAACAACCAAAGATCCCCAAACTGGCATGGAGGTATGGGGCTATATCACTTTAGGCTACTGTCCCAATCAGAACCATACAGGTATCTTTTTTGTTCCCTCCTCCCAAGGGGAATGCTCTTTCCTTCCTCTCTATCCACAGCATTTTGCTTGTCCCTTAATCTAGCATTTATTTCATCTACAGCGGCCTTTGTTGCTTTAAAGTCTACTTCTCCCACCAGATTTCTAGAAGGAAGGGAACTTGTCCTTCTTAACTTAGCATTCCTTAGGCTGTGTCACTTATGTCCTGCAGAAGTGCAAAATGTGCTGGAGGCCAGTCTACTCTTACCCTGAGCCTGCCTGACTTATTTATCTTTATACTTCCACCCTCACTACTCACAGCAGGGTAAGACTGCCAGATTTAGCAACTGAAAATACAGGACACACAATAAAATGTGAATTTCAGATAAACAATGAATCACTTTTTTTAGTATAAGTATATCCTATGCAGTATTTGGAACACTTATTTTTTTTTTATTTTATTTTATTTTTTTTAAGATTTTATTTATTCATTCATGAGAGACACAGAGAGAAAGGGAGAGAGAGGCAGAGACATAGGCAGAGGGAGAAGCCTATCTATCCCGGATCTCCAGGATCAAGCCTAGGGCCGAAGGTGGCGCTAAACCGCTGAGCCACCCGGGCTGTCCCTGGAACACTTTTATAGTAAAAAATAATAATTATTATTATTTATCTGAAATTCAAAATTAATTGGACATCTCGTATTTTATCTGGTGATCCTACTCCAGGGCCTCAAAGGGAGCAGGTAGCCAGTAAGTAAAGAGTATGGGTGGCATGGGGGAGACAGGAGAATACCGAGATAAATGACCAGCTCTGTATATAGTCCTAAGGCTTCAGATAAGGGTAGAACAACAGGCAGTTACTGAGTTATCTGTGGGTTCTCTTCCCCAGTGCTATGCATGAGCTGGGGAAGAGACCCATTAATGCCATGGGTAACATCAAAGAGACACTGTCTCTCCTCCTTTCTGCTCCTGCCTCCCCCTACCTGCCACCTCCTCAGGGCCAATTGCCCTGGTACGTGCAATGGGATTGTCCATTCCCAAAGATCTCAGATAGATTTGCTCATTTAAACCTCACAACAACCCTACCGGGTGGGTACTATTTAAATCTTCATTCCACAGATGGGAAAACAGAACCTAGAGAAGTTAAGGACTGTTTCTAGAGTTACACAGAACCAGAGCCAGTAACCAGTCTTAGGCAATGTGTTCCCAGTGCCTAAGCTCTAAGCCACTCTCTCACACAGCTGCTCAGAAAGCCCAGTGGCGAAGGCACCAATGACCAGAGATAGGATTAGCAATGCTATTTCTTCTTCCTCTATAGGAGCTGCCATATTAAAATCAGCAACCTTGACAAATAAGAAAGGCTTTCCAAAATGAACACCACTAAAAGTCATCATGTCATGAGTTCTGTAAAATGGGTTTACAAAGATGCTATGCTTGGCTTAAAAGTTAAATTCCAAAGAATCATCCCAACCCCTTTCCAAACTGCATCTACAGGATGGCAATGACCCATGTAGATAGGCCTGGCCATGCTTACAGCTGGAGCCAGCACATGGCACAAGATGCTCCATGCTGTGTGTCCCAACACACAGGAAATAAGCCCTCCAGGCAAGAAAGAAGTAAGGGGAACAGCATTCCTTTCTTGTGAGGTTCTGTAACTAGAGAGGGGGTAAGAGAGCAGAACAGAAGGGGGGCGGAAGCTCTGATTTGAGAGTTTCCGCTGGCTCTCAGACCCTCTCTGGCTCATCAATGAGTCCTTTCAGGGTTCCGTCTCCCAAACTAACTTATCATTTCCTGTCCAGCACACTACATCCATTGACGGGGTATCAGCAAATCCCACCAGTTTATACCAGAAGGATCCAAGAAGATTGGACAGGAATGGGGGAGGTGAAGGGAGGAAGAGGCAGGAAGGTAAGGAGTGGATTTCCATCTCATACTGTTGGATTAAGATTAAGTAAATCCTTTTATTGTAATACAGGAAGCTGGCTCACCTTTGGCTCATCCCATAGGTAGAGTGATAAGGACAATGGGATAAAGTCAGGTACTTGGGGGCAAACATGCAGGCCTGGCCTCTCCAAGATGACTCACCACCAAAAGCCTGAAAATGAAGGAGTGAACCTTGGTTGTGAGGGTCAGGAGTGGGTGTCTTTTCTTTGTGTTTTTATTGGCCTACACCAGGCTTATAGCTCTAAGGAAGAATCTAGAACCTCTGTTTCCCCTTCCTGGTATTGGAAGGGCTGCTGTTCAACTCATGGTGATCCTGCTTTGTCTGGTGCCTGACTCTGATCCAGAGGCATAGGCCCCCTGCTGGTCATGTCTGTACTACATGACCCTCTACCCTGGGCCACACTGATTGGTCCAGAGAGGGCACCTGACCCAAATCAGGCCAATCCAAGTCTTCCCTGGGATTTTTCAACTTGAAGCTTGGATAGTCAGTCTCTCTGGTGTTGGGAAGCACAAGATATGAAATTTGGGAGCTGTTGAGAGCCAAGTTCCTCAGGGATCTGAGGACAGTGCCAGAGAGAAGCAGAGAGCAGACACAGAGAGAGAGAGAGACAGCAGCTGTGGTTTCAGATGTTTCTGGAGGAGAGTAACTCACTCTCCTTTTCACCATTTGGTCAACTGCATGGCTTTCCCTGGTATATCCTTCCAACCAAGTTTCCTATTTGTCTGAGCCAGTAGGAGTATAAAACTATCACTTGTAACCAAAAGAAGTCTAACCAAATTAGTTGGCAAAAAGAGAGGTGACTGCAAGAGAAGCTGTATGAACATGTCTGTGTATATTAGAGAGTTGCACACACCATGCAAGCGTACAAACAGGGCAGCAAGAGCCTCATTTGGCTAGACAGACACAGTGGTATGCCCAGTTTGTGTATGTAGCTCAAGAAACTGCTTATTTTCTGTTTCTGTCTCTCCTGTGTGTTTGCTTTTCTTTGCCTACAATGATGTGGTGGCTTGCGTCTCACCCTGGATGTTTATAGTTACATGTCTGCTCATGCACACAGCACCCACAGCCATTCTCTTGCCTCTCCACCCTGGTTTCCTACCCCCCCAGGCAAAGGAAGGGGACAAAGCTTGACTGTTAAAACCATCAGAGGAAGCCAACAAAACCCGGTGTCTGCTTGCAATATCCAAAACTGAGCCAAGCTCAGCTAGACAGGCGAGGTTTCCTCATTTGTCCCTCTGCTCTGACCTACTGCTGACCCTGAGAGCTCTGACAGGGGTTCTTCAGATGAGTGAGGACATGAGAGAGGCCAGCCCACCAGAGACTCAGGCTACTACAGGTGAAACTGGGTACCATCTGAACTCAGACCAACTTACCTGCAGGTCAAAGAACTTGCTGTACCTCCGGTAGATGGTCTGGGATGTGGAGTCGGACCAGGTCACGTTGATGATGTATACCTGTGGAGAAAAGGTAAGAGCAAATGAGTGGGTTACTAAGGCTGAGCTTCAAGCTGTACCAGGCACCATTTAACATGACTGTGGATGCCCGATGGCCAGGACCATTCTTACGTCTGTCCCCATGACCCAGCAGTGTCACATACCACTATACACATTTGGTTTTTTGTTTTTTTTTTTAATTTTTAAAAAATTTTTATTTATTTATGATAGTCACAGAGAGAGAGAGAGAGAGGCAGAGACACAGGCAGAGGGAGAAGCAGGCTCCATGCACCGGGAGCCCGATGTGGGATTCGATCCCGGGTCTCCAGGATCGCGCCCTGGGCCAAAGGCAGGTGCCACACCACTGCGCCACCCAGGGATCCCCACTATACACATTTGTATGTAGATGCTACACACATTTATTTAAATATCCAGTAAACTGCTAAGGATGATTATCTTAGAAAATCAGAATTACAAGTGGTTTTAATCTCCTTCTTTTCATTTATATGTATTTTATATAACAAACATAAACTGGGGTTCCACTAGTTCTCAAACTTTTAAGTGAATAAGATTCTATAAAAGGTCTTCCCAAATTGCAGATGCTGGGGCCCTACTCTCTGAAATTCTGCATAAGTAGATCTGGGGTTTCAGAACTCAAGCATCTACATTTTATTTCATTTTGTTTTATAAAGGCTTTTTCTTTAAGATTTTATTTATTTGAGAGACACAGAGAGAGTATGAGCAGGAGGAGAGGGGCATTGCAGGGAGGGAGAAGCAGACTACCCACTGAGCAATGAGCCCAACATGGGGCCCAATCCAGGACCCCAAGATCATGACCTGAGCCGAAGACAGACTAAGCCACCCGCATGCTTTTTAGCAGTTTTAGGTTCACAGCAAAATTGAACAGAAAGTACAGAGTTCCCATACACCCACTGCCCTCTCCCACTGCTTAAGTGGTACATTTATTAAAATGGGGCATCTATACTTTTAACAAATCACTTCTGCTATAGTTGATCCTCAGAACCCACTCTGTCAAGCACTTCAGATGACCATAAGCATTTCAGAGATGTGCAATTCATCCCAGTATTCTTACGTCTTAGCTCAGAGCCAGGCACAGAATGGATTGGGTGCTCAGAAAACATTTTACTGCACTGAACAATCAAACTGACCCTCTGGATGAGAGGTGGATTTGCAGGACAGATGTTAGTGTATGTAACATTTGTAAACTTGTCTGAAATGAAGGTATTTCCAGGACCCCATTCCTAATGTCACCTTCACTTGGTACTCAGGCTCTCTAAGGCTGGTGCCTCAACCCAATCTGGAAGGCTCTCTGGACCAGGAGATGGGCAGGCCTGTTGGATGGAGGAGAAAGTCCCCTGCCCCACAATCTGGCCTACTGTCCCTATCATTTCTGTCTCTTGTACCTGAACACACACCAAAGACACAGTGAGAGGGAGGGGTCCCCTCAATGCTCTCAGGGCTATTCTGCTGAACTTCCCCTCTGGTGCCTCCTGTGACATCTCTGAGGTTAAGGGACGGCACTGAGACACAGTGAGACCCCTACTTCAAAGAGACTGAGTGGCTGTATCCACAATTATGATTCCTTTGCTAGGGTGTCCATCAGAATCTGCTGGCAAAGGGCACCTGGGTGGCTCAGTCAGGTGCCTGCTTTTGGCTTAGATCATGATCCCAGGGTCCTGGAATGGAATCCTGCATTGGGTTCTCTGCTCAGCGGGGTGTTAGTTTCTCCCTTTCCTTCTGTCCCTCTCCCTGTAGCTCCATCATGCTCTCTCTCTCTCTCTCTCTCTCCCTCTCTCAAATGAATAAATACAATCTAAAAAAAAAAAAAAAAAGAGAGAGAGAGAGAGAGAAAAGAAAAGAAAACAAAAACAAACAAACAAAAAAAGAAATCTCCTGGCAAGCTTCATAAAAACTCAGATTCCAGGCACCTGTCTAGTAATTCTGATTCAGTAGATCTGTGGGGACTCCACCAGTGAGAACAAAGTGTCCAGTGAAGCCAGGGGTCTCAGCCCCTGTGAGAAGGAAGGAATGCTAGCAAAGAGCAGGAGCATTTAGATCCCTTGGCATCAGGGTAGCTGAATTCTCCAGATACCTGGAGCAGGGCTGTCTTAGTCTGTTCAGGCTGCTGTAACAAAATACCATCAGCTTAACCAACAGACATTTATTTCTCACAGTGATGGAGGCTGCAAATCCAAGATCAAGATTTCTGGTGAGAGCCTCTTCCTGACTCGCAGATGATCACCCTGTTGCTGTATTCTTATGTGATGCAGAGAAGGGGCTCTAGTCTCCTCCTCGTCTTCTAAGGGCACTCATCCCACTACTGGGGCTCTATCTTCATGGCTTCATCTAAACCTAGTCACCTCCCAAAGGCCCTACCTCAAATATCATGCTAGGGATTAGGGCTCCAATATATGAATTTGGGGGGAACACAGTCCACAGCAAGGGTTTTGCACATAGGGATACAGGGCTTTATGTCTGGCTACTCAGTTAACCTCTAAGCAAATGAGCTCTGAATCTTCAATCCCCTCTCCCCCACCCGAGCCCCATCACAGAGGTCACCTCGCTCTGGGCAATGTTCATTCTGAATAGAAACCAAGGAGAGGGCCATAAAACAAAGCAAACAGTGAGGGTTGCCACCCTGACATGAGGTACTGATGACATGTTTTATGTGATCCTGATAAGAAAGAACACAAAGCGAAAGGCCATCCCTATGTTCACAAACTCAAAATAAACTACTATTATAATAGATAGGGATATAAACATATATCTCATACGATAAAAGGTAGAAATCATTTAGATAATGGCCACTTCGTGCCAGCACAGTGTAAAGCACTCATAGCATTTACTCATTTAATCTGTGATGTAGCTGCCATTATTATCTCCATTCTATACAGGAGAAAGTTGAGGTTCAGAGAAGCTAAGTAACTTGCCTAAGGTCACACAGCTAGTAAAATATAGAGCAAAGGATTTGAACCCAGGTCCGGCTGAGCCCAAACACCATGCTCTTCATCACACTGGACTAGCTTCCTATATGTAAATTTCAGAGTGTGGATATTTAAATCAAAATACTTAATCAGGACTGAAAGACATCCTTTTTAAAAAATATATTTTATTTATTTATTCATTAGAGACACAGAGAGTGAGGCAGAAACATAGGCAAGAGGGAGAAGCAGGCTCCTTGTGGAGAGCCTGATGTGGGACTCGATCCCAGGACCCCAGGATCACACCCTGAGCTGAAGGCAGACGCTCAACCACTGAGCCACCCAGGTGCCCCTTTCTTAACAAATCTTTGGGTGGCCTAAAAGTCTGTTGTACCCCTTGCATAGGGGATAAGCCTAGCGGAACATGGGGGAGTCACATCAATTATGAGAGCAAGAAGAGACAGAACTTAGGGCCCAGACAGAAGTCAGTGGTCAGGAATGCTACAAAACCAGACAAATGCAGAGGGAACCCTCACACACAAGTGGCTTCATTGACTGTGGCCAGATGCTCTGGCGTTTTCACTGGGGTTATGACCTACCCCATTCCCCCTGCTGACTCTTGGCTCCTTGACCCCCAAATCCTGCCAGCTACATCTACCCTTCACACAGGTCCCGGGAAGGGAGCAGATGCTATACATGGCCAGGTGCTACCTTCCTGACCTCTGCCTGGGCAGACACACTATAAGGAGGTCCCAAATGGCAGTGCCCTCCCAGGAGAGAGCCTGCAGACCATTAGACAGCAGCCTTTCTCCCTGGCCAACCAAGCAGGGCCTGGAGTAAGGGCTTAACTGGGGCTTACCATGACCCATGCTTCATCTTCTTCAGTAATTAGGGGCTTCCCTTCACCTCCCAGGGAGAATTAATTATAGACTCCCAGCCTCTGGCAGCTGGGAGGCCTCTCCTTCTGCAGAGGAGGAAACTCAGACCCAGGATGGTGATTTGCTAAGGAAGAAGTACATGCTCTAGAGTCAGTCACACCTAGGTTTCACTCTCAGGGCCATCCCTATTGGCTGTGAGACCTTGGCCCAGACTCTCAGACCCTCAGGCTCCTCTTCTATTCGATGGGCACAAGTTTTGGGGCTGCCGGGCCTGCCCCACTATGCTGGCTACCATGGCAAGTGTGCTCACCCTGTTAGTGTCAGAGCTGAGACAGGAGCCCAGATCTTGAAATTCCCAGGCTAGGGCTACCCAGTGCACCACCAGAGCACCCCTCCCCTCTGTACCACCCCCCCACCCCCCCACCCCACCCCCGTCACCCTCCAAATAGTCTTTTCCCTTCCTAGAGAACTATCTCTTTATCTAAACCTTGATCTGAACCCACACCAAAGACAAGCCTCTGGAGAAAAGCCAGAGGGCAGGGCTGCAGAAGTTGTCCCTGTGATCCTTGCTGGCCATAGCCACCAGGCTGCAATACACTGTGCTTCCCCTCAAAACACATTTCTTTCCTTTTTGGGTGAACGATTACTCTTGATAACATCTTGTACCCCACTTCCCACCCCATGAGCAAGCATGAGGCAACTCAGGTGCAGCAGTGTGGAAATGAACCCCATCCCGGGTTCTCCCAGACTTTTAGGATTTACCAGAGGCCCCCCAGCCTCCCTCCTGGACAAACGGTCTAAATCTTGAATTGAGGAAATGATCGGGACGCCTGGGTGGCTCAGCGATTGAGCATCTGCCTTTGGCTCAGGGCATGATCCTGACATTACGGGATCAAGTCCCGCATCAGGCTCTTGCAGGTAGCCTGCCTGCTTCTCCCTCTGCCTCTCTCTATGTCTCTCATGAATAAATAAATAAATCTTAAAAAAAAAAAAAAAAAAAGAATTGAGGAAATGATCAGAGACCTCCTGGAAATAGAATCCCAGAAATCTGAGGACAGTCTCCAGACCCCTTTCTTTCATCTGGGCAGCTTCTTTCAAGGACTTGTCTGCTTTCCTCCAAACATTAAACATCCTAGATTATCATTCCAGATGAGTATGGATATGCAAAATTCCAGCCCAACCCATCCCTCCCCCTTGGCCCATCTGCTTTCCCACAATGAGCTCCTCAAGCCTCTCGGAGCTGGCCCTGTCAGCATTGGAAACCCTAGCAATAAACCCCCCAAGAAAGAGCAGGTGTAGGGGAAGGGGACAGGGCAGAGGTCATCTGAGAAAGCCAGCTCTGTTTACTGGGACTGCGTGAGGGGCCCAGATAAATTCTCCTCTAGCTGCAGGAGCAGCCAAGATAACATTACCCTGCAGCTGGTTCTCAAGAAAGGTTTGCAATTAAACATCCTGCTGCCCCACACTTTACTTGGGGTTATGTTTCCTGGGTGGCGTTTTCCTTACTTCTGGATTTTAAAAACCCATGGATTCTATTTCCCCCATTTCTGGCCATTTCAGACAGATGGCAGGCCTCTAGGAGGCCTCCCTGCTGACCAGCAACTGCGTCCAGCTTCTCTCAGAGAGGCAGCTCCACAGTCTCACATCCACCTGCCCTGCTTACCCTCTACAGATCAGGGTCTCCACCACAGATACAACTGCGGAAACTCTTGGGAGACACCCAGCATCATGCCTTGGTCCCACCAGCCCACTCACTCTGGGCCACCTTCCATCCACTCAGCTCACCAGGCCCAGAAATGTTTGAGGCTTCCAACACTTCCACAGCTTCCAAGTCTTGCTCCTTTCAACAAGAAAATAGCCATGATGCAAATCAGACTCACAGCTTAACTCCAGAGCACTGAGAATGAAGCCCAGCCTTGTTCCCGTGGAGGGACATCCAGGATCAGACCGGGGCTGTGACCAATGAACAACCCAAAGATATGGTGCAACCATTCTTAGAAGTCCTAGGACCTATCCCACGTTTAATTGGAAAGTGCCAATAAATATCTATTGCTCCTGTGCTGACAAAAAGTACGGTTAGAGGCAAGGAGTTAGGAACTATGGAAGAAACCCTATATCTTCGTGGCACTGTGGCTCAGTTTACTAAGGAAGGTCTTATTTTCTCTGGACCTCTGCCAGCTTCCCTGGCCCCAAGCCAAATGGAAACTCAATGACAGTCTTCCTTCACCTGCTCACACCATAGTGCATCAGGTGGCTGGGACTAGGACCATTGCATACAGTTGCACAAGTTGTTCATAGTTGCACAAGACTGCTCAGCCAAGGGGCAAGTAGGAGCTGAAATCCAACCTACACCCTGCACCGCCAACTGTACACTTGGCTGGAAATTGCAGGCACACAGAGAAAGGGGTGCTTTACTCTAATGCATACACAGTGGTTCTGGCCAGAACACAGCACCCTGTTCCCCTGGGTGGGCTGTCACTGCTTTTTAGAGTCCTGAGGTCTCAATGCCTCCTCAGGACTCAGCTCTTCAACTCCCCGCAAATCTTCTAGATGGCTTAACATTTGAGAACAAATACTAAAGGATTTGGCCCCAGAAGTCTGAATGAACACAGCCAGTAAAGGGGAGTTTACATCTGGGGACATGATTGTTGCTCTGGCTTCTGGCCAGAGCAGTTCATCATGCCAAGTTCTCCAAGAAGATGACGCCAGCCCTCCTAAGTACCAGTCAGCTCTAACCCTCGGTTCAAGGGTCCCATGTACTATGCCCTACTCCAGGGAGAGGAGGAGCCAAACATCAGTTGCAAACTAGGCCAGACTAATCCTTGAGGTCCAAACTACCTGGTAAGGTAGAGGACCCCCAGGGCTGCTGCCCCTAGTGTAAGCAGCTATACCAAATGTTGGGCCAATGCCCCCATCCTCCCTGCAGGGGGCCCACTGAGTCCCACAGGAAGCAGTGAAGGCCATGGTGTCAATGACTCCTCTTGACTGTACCCAGACAGAAAGCCCCAGAATCCAGCATCTGACCTGGGTCCACTAGCCTAGCAAGTCTGTACCCATCTCTTGCAGCACCCATAGTTTGTTTCCTACAATTAGCTAGTTATTATATCTGCCTTTATTTGCTAATTGTTGGCTCAAAACAACCCAGCATAGGGTTGTTCCTGTCTAATGCTGTGTCCTTGCCTATTCCACACGGCTGAGTATGTCCCTCCCAGCTGCAAGGGCAGTAAACATCTTCCCTAGCAGCCCTGGAGTTCCTCAGACCTGCCAGTTTTCAGGACATACCGAAATGATGCCTAACTGACAGATCTACTGAGTGAAAATCCATGGGGCTGGAAGCACCAAAGAGGCCACTGGCAGCAACACCTGGGGACTATCCCCTCGCCCCCAGAAGCAAATCCCTTGTGTCTGAGGGTAGACTACAAATACAGCTGGCTCAGTGCAAGGCCCTTTGCCAACCTAAAACCCCACCAGCAAGATCAAGGTTAATAGCCTGTGGCTACCTGACTAAAGTTTCTGCTTACTCTCAGGGTACGGCCCTATTAAAACTCCAAACCCTCCTCTAGGGTGAGTGCTTGTTCTTGGGGTGGGGAAGATGGTGATGCTGCAGATTTGGGGAACAACCACTACCTAGAAGCCTGGACGTGGAGGGTGCCTCCCCCACCCCAGCATGTACGTGTACGCACTGGCCACAGGGCTAATGGCCAGTCCTCAGATCAACCTACTCCAGGCCCTTCTGGACCTCGTGGTTATGTGCCAGTCACAGTAAATGCAGCTGAAGCGGCCCCAGGAAGGATCTGCGAGGGACGGGGCGTGTGCTGCAGAATGCTTCTCTCAGAACTACCTGTCCCCCAGCCACGGAAAGCTGCAGAATGCTTCTCTCAGAACTACCTGTCCCCCAGCCACGGAAACATAGCCACTGCCACCACGGCCAGTCTGCACCACATGGCCCTCATCTGGGATGAAGGGCTTTTTAAAGGGATTTGGAGAGGGGACAGTCAGCGGGCTCCTGTACCTTATCAAACACCTTCAAGAGTATTTAGTGGGCACCCATCACACTCAGTGTGGGTGCCTGCTATTGTCTGCATGGATCATGGTTGGGCCTTGATTACTAATTTAAGTCGAAGGGCACTAGGTAGGCAAGAGAGTCTGGAAAAGGCCTCCATATTATTTGTATCTACACTTACTGGTGGAGATAACAAGAGTCACCTCACCTTTGGGCTGTTGCGAGGATTCGTCGAGCTAACCCTATATCTCCCCATTAGAAGGGAAGCTCCCTGAAGGCAGATTATGGCATCCTAATTCTCAGCATGACACTTTACGCCTAAGAGATATTAATTTAATGTCCCTTAAGTAAGTGAAGGAATGAAACAACCAACAAATGTTGAGTGAATGCTCACCTAGTACCCAGTTTTGTGCCAAGCTAAAGATGAGGCAATGACCCAACCTCCAGGCCCTTATATCTCAATCTGACAAAATCAAGTAGGGAAACAGCAAGATGGAGTCATGGGGTGCCAAAAAGTAAGGCTCAGAAAGGACCAAGGGCAGTGTTGGCACCAAGGAAGAGGAAGACAGTTTTGAAAACATTTGATGAGTTTAAATTTTAGCTCTAACATTTCTCTGCTGTGTGGGCTTGGGCAAGTGTCTTAGCTTCTCTTAGTCACAGTTTCCTTAGCTGCAAAGTGTGGTGTATAATGAGAGCTTCCCATTAAATGTGATGATGGACATGGGGCACTCAACACAGGACCTGGCACACGGCAGGTATGAACATTAATAGCTAATGAACATTAGCTATTCAGATACCCAGGAATAGAGATGGTGTCAACCAACTTCTTTCCCTTTGCTCTGACACATGAACCATGACACCAGGAACTGGAGCAGAAGGAGAATGGGAAGTAGGAAACAGGGCCACTGATGGATGAGGATGCACACATGTGCACATGTGCGTGCACACACCCGCACACACCCCCACATGTGCACACCAGTAGCAGAACCAGCACTGGCCTAGGAAAGCAGAAGCACAAACATTAAGTGCTGTCTGGAGCCAGGACGACAATGGCTGTCCTCAGGAGCAGCCCACTGAAAGACTGGGCGAGCTGTGGCAGGCCCGTCTGGGTCGGAGGCTTTTTTTCTTCTTTATTTCTTGTTTCCTGGAGGGGAAATGAGTGTCTAAAGTAGGAGCTCCCAGGATTTACAAACCCTACACGGACCAGACCTTAAAAGAAGGTTCAGCTGTCAAAGCTCTGTGTATATAATCCCCAGAACTAGAAGAGAAACAGCAAAGAGAGTCTGTTCTTAGACACCTTTTTCTTATATGCACACACTATCGATTTCATGAGTAAGAACAGTAATAGCCAGGCCCACTTCATGGAGCACTTACTGCATTCCAGGCTTTGCTAAGCACTTTATTCAGATCATCTCATTTAATCCTTGTTATTATCTCTAGTCAATGTAGACACCTAGAGAGGTAATGGATCTACCTGGTCATACTGGTGGTGGCAGGTCATGGAGCTTGGCCTAGAATGTGGCATTGACTAAATAGCCTGACCACCTCATTCTCTTAATAACTACACCAGACTACCCAGAACAAGGCAGAGTCCCTGCCACAAAGGTCTGCCCTCATGCTTCAATCTGCTGCTCTGTCGAAGGGTTGCTTCATGGGTGGGTGATCTCTCAGTCCTGAAGTCACCCGTGTGGCAGGCAGGTAAGGAGGGCTGCATGGGGACCAGCACTCTATTTTACATGATCTGAGTTCATCAGATCGGCTCCATGAAAAGTCATTACTCACTCTGAGCCTTACTTCCCATCCATAAAATAAGGGTGCTAATAACTGCCTCACTGTGAGGATTAATGAGAACACAAAAGCCCAGTGCCTGGGACACTGTAGCTGCTCAATAACTGTGACCTTCATTTCTCATCTCCACCCCCGCTCCCCATTGCCTTCAAAGTACCTGGCATGGCCTTTTGCACTTAGAATTTTAGCTTCTCCCCTAGAAGTTTCTGGAGGCACCAATTAGCCCTGAGTCTTGAAAGAAACCCACCTTGGGTTTCTAGAGCTCTGGATGTGGTCCCCACTCCATGCTTTTCAGAGTTCCTGAAAGCACATGGTTGAACCTTTGTACCTTTGTCCCTCAACTGTGCCACCACCCTCTGGTTCCAAGCCAGCTTATCAGAGCAGACAGGTCTGACCACCTTGCACCAGCAGGTGCTCCAATGGAAAGGCAGCAATGGACAGTGGACATCTTGGCTAATGCCCAGGAGCCCAGAGAGGGTGGCAGTGTGCCCAGATCAGGGGAAGGAGGTTTACCCTATTATGAAAATCAAGAAAAATTCTAGATGCATTTTAACTTTCAGGAGCTAGAGTCCTGGAAACCTTAAACCAATGTATCCTGTCCTGAACTATAAAAGAGGGTCACACTCCTGAGCTTCGACGGGGCTTAGACATAGCCCAATGGGTCTAGGAAAGGGTTAGAAATGAGGATTCTCACTCCACACAGTCTCAAATCAATGACTGACCTGGGCCAGCTGACCTGGACACACACATCCTGTGAACGTGCCCCACTCCCTCGTCACACCCTAGAGAGCAAGACAAAGGTTAACACACACAGCTTGGCTTCCTCTTCCTGGGAAACAGAGCAGCCAGGCAAGGCCAGAGGCCAGCGGCCTCCTCCACACACAGTGTGCAGGGGAAATGACCCCAGCGTTTCCTCCCCACCATCTGACACACTCACACCTTCCTCTCTGCTGTGCTCAGCAAAGCTCCATTTTTGACACAGGGCAAATAGCTGTCATTAGGAATTTTGTTGCAGGGGACAGACTGGAACAGTCGTTTTGGAAAGCATTTCGGCAATCTCTATCTTCTACTCATATTGCCTTTGACTTAATGATTTCACCTCTAAGAATTTATCCACACAAGTGTGTGTATGTGTAGGTGTGCATATGCATGTGTGTGCTGTCTGTGTTTATGTATATAAAGCTGTCTATGGCAGCACTTTTTGTAAAATTAAGGGAAAAAGTAAGGAATACTGAATGTCTAGTGATTAAGAAAAATAGTCAAATAAACTCTGATTCATACACCTGTTAAAAAGAAGGTGGCTCTTTCTGTGTCATTTTGGTAAAATGTCCATAGTACACTGAGAAAAGAAAAAAAAACAGATTACGAAACAGAATGTGTACAATATAATCAGATTTATTTGGGGAGAGGTGTGTTATGGGGGGTTTGTATGTGTGAATATGCATGAATATTTGGAAAGTCTGGAAAGAAATGCAACAAATTGATAAGTAGTTATTTGGGTTAAGAGAAGGAGAAACAGAATAATTTCACTTTACACTTCATACATTTCTTTTTTACTTCTTTTGGACTTGTACAGCTTTCATAATTTAAAGCAAAATTTCCATCTTATAAAATAATTGTGTCCTCTTAGCTAATGTCATCTCCTAAATATTCTGCTAAAATCCAATGTTTGCTCATTCTTGGGGAGTTTTAGGGGATTTCAAGTTCAATGTTGAGTCCTTGAAACCAAGGTCTGCAACTCTGCAAAAACATACAATCACCTGGAGTGCTTTAAAAACACTGCCACTCTAGGCCTCACCCTCCCCACCCCCACCACCACACACACACCATTTAAATCAGAATCTTGAAAGATGGGGTGGCACTGGTAATTTTCAGAGCTCCCTGGGTGAGTCTACTGGTTGTTACAGGTTGCGAACCACTAAGGTGAAATAATACTAAAAACAGCACTGAACTAGCTGAAAAAAAATACTCATTACAGAAAGCAATATGATAGTATAATTTGTACTATTAACAGTCAGCTCTGCCTTCAAGAGGGCTAGTGAGAAAGCATGTATTCGGTGATTTTTCTGAAAGTTCCGTCTCCAATTTTGGAATTCACCAGCTCAAATGGGAAAAAGAAAACAAGGGACTCATTTGTTCTGAGCTATGGCTGTTTCGCTTTCTTTGGCAGCCTGTGACCATCCTCACCTCCCCGGAACCTACATCAGTGAGTGAGGGGTCAGAATCCAGCCCTGTTTGGCTCCAGGAGGAACAGCTGAAAGAAGTAGAGGTGCTGAACCCAGAAAAGGCATGCAAGAGACACACGACAGCTGGTTTCATATATTTAAAGGCCCACGAATATGGGATGTTCAACTTCAGTTGCACCCCAAGGCAGATGGTGGACCATGAGTGCTTATAGGAAAGCAGGTCTTTGCCCAATGTCCAGAGGATGCTTTCAGCCAGAGTGGCCAAAGAAGGAAGGAACTATCTCGTGAAGTAATGGGATGGTCAGGGCAGGAGATGAGTGACCTCCTCTCAGCTCTCCAACTTCCAACTCTCTGAGGCCAGAAACACAAAGTTTTAGCAAAATCCACTAGGAAAGTAGCTCCTTTAACAGAAAGTTTCCCGCTCTCAACAAATAAACAGCTTGAGCACCAGCTGAGTGCCAGGCTCTGGCACTGGACATACGGGCAGTGAGCCAGACAGTCTATCCTCATGGAGTTTGTATGGGGAGCATCAGGCACACATACGATCATTTCTGATGGTCTGATAAAATGGAGTGCAGTAACAGAAACCGATGACAGGGGAGGTGGCTCCTTTAAATACATGGTCAGGGAAGGCCGCTGTTAGGAGTGGATATGTGAGTTGAGACCTATATCCAAAGAGGAAAGCTCACCAAATGGGAAGGTGGGTGGGAACCTCAAGTCTGACTCAATTCAAAACTGGAAGGGAACCCACCCTCATATCATATACAAAAGTTAACTCAAAATGAATCAAATACTTCCACGTGAGTGATGAAACCAAAACAAATCTTAGGAGAAAATATAGGTACAAATCCTCATGACCTTGGACTAGCCAATGGTTTCTAAAACATGACACCAAAACCAGCAATCAAATAAACTGGACTACATCAAGATCAGAAACTTTTGTGCTTCACAGTATATCAGGAAGAAAGTGAAAAGACAATTGAGAGAACAGGAGAAAATATTTGCAAACCATATATATGATAAGCAACTTGTATCTAGAACATACAAAGAACTCTTACCATTCAATAATAAGATAAATAATCCACCTTAAAAATGGGCAAAGGATCTCAATAGACTTTTCTCCAAACAAGATATGCAAATGGCCAATATGTATAAGAAGAGATGCTCAAATTTGTAAGCCATCAGGAAAATGCAAATAAAAACCATGGTGAAGGGGCAGCCCGGGTGGCTCAGCGGTTTAGCACTGCCTTCAGCCCAGGGTGTGATCCTGGAGACCTGGGATCGAGTCCCATGTTGGGCTCCCTGCATGGAGCCTGCTTCTCCCTCTACCTGTGTCTCTGCCTTTCTCTCTCTCTCTCTCTCTCTCTCTGTCTCTCATGAATAAATAAAAAAAATCTTAAAAAAAAACATGGTGAAATATCAATTCACATCTACTTAGGATGGCCATAATCAAAAACAGAGAGAATAATAAGTGTTGGCAAAGATGTAGAGAAATTTTAACACACCACATAGAGTCACCATATGACTATCTGTCACCAAGACATCTGTCCAGGGGAAATGAAAACTCATGTCCACATAAAAACTTGTATGCAAATGTTGACAGTGGCATTGTACTATAAAATATTATATAATAACCAAAAAGTGAAAACAACCTAATGTTCACCAACTGATGAATAGATAAATAAAATGATGTGTGACGGGGTTCCTGGGTAGCTCAGTTGGCTGAGCATCTGACTCTTGATTTCAGCTCCGGTCATGACCTTGGGGTCGTGAGAGCATGTCCTACCCACATCAGGCTCTGTGCTTGGCAGGGTATCTGCTTGAGATTCTCTCTCTGCCCCTCCTCCTGCTTTCCCTCCCTCTCTCTAAAATGAATCTTTTTAAAATAAGATATGTTACAGCCATACAATGGAACATTATTCAGTTATAAAAAGGAATGAATCACTGATACATGCTAAAACATGGATGGACCTTGAAAACATTATCTTAAATGAAAGAAGCAGACACAAATGGCCACATTTTACATGGTCCCATTTATATGAGATGCCCAGAATAGGCAAATCTGGAGAGACGATAATAGATGAGTGGTTGCCTAAGGCTCATGGGTGGTGACATTAGGGGAAATAAGAAGTGACTGCTAATGGGGTTACCCTCAAAAAGGAATGATCAAAATACTCTAAAATTGACAGTGGTAACAGTTGCACATTATCTGTGAATATACTAGAAACTGTTGAACTGTTTGCTTTAAGTTGGTTAATTGTACAGTATATGAATTATATCTCAATAAAACTGTTTAATACTAGAAAGGAAAAGATGTCACTCTCAGTTAAGGGTGTTCTTGCCAGGCAGGCTCTATTTCTCCATCCTCTCAGTGTGTCTAATTCTTTCAAGGCCCAATCAGGACCCACTGCCTCCTAGAAGCCTCCCTGGGCTGCCTCAGCCCTGGTGTTCCCTCTGCCCCTGCATCTGTGACACAGCAAGCTTGTGTAGGTAGGGGTCATGTTATGTCCATTAATCTTGGAGAAGACTACTCCTGGGCCCCTGGGCCCCATGTTGCAGATCATCAACACCGGCACATAGTAGGTGTGCCTGGCTTAAAAGGCACCTGTTTTCCCAGGCCCAGTAAGAAGAAACCAGGTTCTCTTTTGCAGACGACTGGAAAAAAGTAATGCCAGAAACATCTTGCTCTCTTTGCCTAGAGAGTTCGCTGGCCCCGGCAGAGCCTGGCGTGCAGTAAGGCTTTCCCAATCAAGCAGCAAAACTGGGAACACCATCAGCTCCTGTTTGGCTTCCAGGATAGAGAAACTGCACTTAAAATCTTCTATCCCTGCTCTGATGTTGGAAGCATCCACAGGAAGTGATTGCAGAACTAGGTGAAATCTGTTCACCTTCTCTAGAAACCTATTTTTCTGTCTGTTCACAATCCTGACCCTGGTGTTTGGCCCAGCCTCCTTCCATCTGGTCCCACCCATCCCTTGCCCCCCACTCCAGGCCTATTAGCCTCTCTACCCAGGGTCTTTTCTTCCTCTTCCCAAATCCTGAGGGGCACACACAGCTCCAGCACCCACTTCAGCACCAAAGACCCAGACTGCCAATTTCACATGTACCCATTCCTCCAACTCATTCCCAGAACTGTCCTCAACGGAGTCATAAACCACTTGCAAGCAAGTATTTTATCCTGACTTTCCTCACTTTCCCTACAATATCTAAGGATACTGGGCACATGGTAGATCCTCAATAAAGACTTGTCACCGCCATGTGATAAAATTCAGTTCCATCCAGTAAAGAAGTATTGAGAGCTTACCATGTGCTGGGCCCTGCCCTGGACACTGGTGAGAAGTTTTACTGCACACAATCCTGGCCCCAGGGGAGCTCTCAGTCTGGTGCCAAGAGTGGTACTGGCGGATAATTTGCTGTAGAAGCTAGATGATGGAGAGATGCATACAAGATCATGGAGGAATACAGAGGAGGGGCACCAAGCTGAGCCAGCTTCCTGGAGGAGGTGGTGCTGGAGGTAAGGCAAAGGGTGAAAGATAATGATAAGGAAGGTAAGCCAAGTGACAAGGTGAGGGTGGCAGAGGTGGGAGGGTGCCAGAAGCAGAAGAAGGCATAGACAAGGGCTGGCAGGGAGCTGGGTGGAGAGCCAGGAGTAACTGGGGTGGCCAGAGCCCAAAGCACAAGGCAATGAGCACCAGGAGGTGAGCTGAGAGTCCCTGGCTCTGGGGCTTGAGGGCATGATGGAGGCAGGAGAGAGCAATAGAGAGGAAGGCAGAGATGCAGAGATCACAGCCAAATGTTTCTCAGGTGGGGAACCTGGAGTGGTTTAGGATTGGAGATAGGGAAGAAGTGGTGTGGAGAGATCTAAGGACCCAAGGCAAAAGAGATGAGGAAGGAGGCTGGAAGGAGTGGGGAGGGGCATGGAGGGTAGGTCAGGCTGGTCATGAGAGAATGAGAGTATGGAAATGCACGGGGTCTGGTAAGCAGAGAGGGGATACCTGGAGACTGAGAAATCTCCAGACATCTCTGGGGGACCCCAGATGGACCACAGTCAGGATGCAGTGGGATGACTGAAAGAGATCTCAGGGTTGGGAATGGACCCCAGTTCCTGGCAGGGCATAGGATGCTTTGCTGCTCACTGTTGGGCAGTGCAAAGAGCAGCTGACACCTAGGGACATTCGGTGCAGATGAGGTGTAAGCAACATTTGGAAAAGGAGAGGGATGAAACACTAGAAGTCTGAGGCTTTGTTTTATGCTCAGTTCACTCTCCGGGTCCAGATCCGAAAGCAAACCTTATAAACCTCCCCTCCCTCCTCCAAACTTGGCTCAGAATCCAGAGCCATTTGAAATGAGGGAAGGGAGTACCAGGTCACGTCTTCGGGGCCCCCAACCCGCTCCTCCCGGCCCTTTCCTGCTGCGAGGCCAGAGGAGACCCTCTTCTCTGCCGTAGCCAACTCCAGAATGTCCTTCGCTCTCAGGTCCCCTGAGGGAGGAGGAGGAGGGCCCTGCCAGGCCGGCTGGAGAAGAGCCACGCACGGCACCCAGGGAAGCCTGCCAGAAGCTGCATCATCTGGCGCGGCTTCCCGCACTGATTCCCCATCTGGCCCAGGCTTGGAGGTGAGACGAGAAACACACAGCCGGCCTCCTCCCCCAGTGCCCCCCAAAGTCACGTCATCCAGGCATTCCCTGGTGGAGAGCGGCCCCCTCCCTCTGACCTCAGCCTGTTTCACTTGGCCAGAGCCCACCTCCAGGGAGCAGGCCCCCTCCCCACATCTTCACTCACACCCAGGCCCATGCAGGGAAAGGCGTGAGCTATAGATTCCAGCCCTCCCAGGCCGCACACCAGAGCCCCAAATCAGGCCCACCCCTCTTAGCCCTGTCCTCTGAGATGCCAGCTGGGCTGCAGCGGCGGAGGGGGGAATGTGGGGGAGGGAGGCTCAGCCAGACACTGCAGCCCCCATCTCCACCCTATGTGTGGGTTCTCCCTCCAGCCTCAACCAAGGAGTCAAGGGTGTACGGAAGAGACAGTGAAGTCCAATGTGTGGTGTCCAAGAGCTGCTGGTATGAAAAGCTAACTTTGCCTCTTAGTTGGTGTGAGATTTTGCATAAATTATCTAATTTCTCTGAGCCTCCATTTCCCTGCCTATAAACTGAGGAAACTGCTTTGGACAGTCTGAGTGTGGATTAGATGGGAAAATGCATTCAAAGTGCTTAGCACATGCCTGGCCTGCAGCAAACAGCCAACATGTGGAAGCTCATTCTTTTACTCCTGGCTTGCCCGGGGTTGGTGGTGCCAAAGGAGACAGCCCCACCTCCACAATTGCCATCGGCCGGCTCCAAGTTCAAGTGGTAAATCTATTATTATTATTTTATTACTGATTTCATCCTTCTTATTTATTTCTATACTTCTTTATTCTGGGAAGTAAACAGCTGGGCTTTTCTGTTTATTATATCTACTAATCACAAAAGCAACTTCAGTGAATTTGTTATTTCAAAAATACTCTCTAATGGAGTGCTTCCCATTGCAGATGTCACCCCCAGTGGCCCAAGCCCCCTCCAAGAAATTCTGGGGCTCTCATACATCTGCACTCACACAAGGTTCTTCCCTGGCACCCTGCCATGCACCTCACTCCCCTAAATACAGAAGCAGCAGGTCCAACCAACACCAAGCCATATGATCACATGCTCTCTGCTCTCCCGGATGCACTGTCCAGCATTGGGGTGAAGGTGAGAGCTGCACCATCACACCTGTTAACAGTGAGAACCCCAGGAAGCTCAGGGCAAACCCAGGACAGCTTCTTGGTGGGAGGTAAAGAGGCTCACTTCCAACTCACAACCCCAGAGGAAACTGATGCCTCCAAGCCCCCTTAGAGACCATTCCACTACCTAAGAAACAATCCAGAGTAATGAGTTGAACCACCCAACAGAAAAATTTTAAATGGACCAAGAATGTAAATAGGCATTTGCCAAAAAAGAAATACAAATGGCCAATCCATCCATGAAAAGACACTCAATCTCATGTGTCAATGAAAAAAAAAAAAAGAAATCGGAGCTACAAAGACATTATTTTTCTTTAGCTGAGTGGCAAAACATTCAAGTTCGGTAAGTCCTGGGGCTGATGAAGGTATGAGGAAACAGATATGTCTCATACACTGTGGGAGGGACGTGAATTCTTTCAGGAGGGCCTTTTGCCAACGTATATTAAAATGAGAAATGCAAACTCCTTGACCCACCAATTCCCCTGCTAGAAATTTATCCTGGGGATAAACTCACAAAAGTGTGTCAAGTTGTATGTTCAGGGACATTTTTGGCAGTATCCATCAAGTTGTTCTAGGATATCCTCAGAATTAAATTCTTTGCAACTGCCCCAAGAGCAAGAGCCTCTAGGTTTGCCCATACGAAGAACATTAGGCCAGGGAGAAAGGAGAAGAACAAGGTGCAAGAGAATCAATCCTTTTGGCATACTTTTAAGCACTTAAGTGCTCTTAAATACCCTTAAGGCAGTGCTGGCTCTAGGAAGGGGCTATTCCTTATCCTGGCCAATATCCACCTGGCTTTAACCCTTCCCTTAAAGGGCTGGGTTCCTGGTGCTGGTGGGCCAAGCCGCAGAGTACCGCGAGTTTCATGGCTCCTGAGTAAGGGATGGAAGCCATCCTGGCAAGCTCCAAGCAGGCTCGATGCTGGAGGCAGCCACACACACACGAGCTCGGGTATGAGCAGTGCCTCCATCTAACAGAAGAGGATGCTGAGGGCCCAAGAAGGTACCTGACTCAGCCAAGGTCACACAGCCAGGAGGTAGTAGGTCGGATTCCAGCCCCTGTGCTCTTCCCAGTTTCTTTTTTTTTTTTTCTTTTTTTTTAATTTTTATTTATTTATGATAGTCACACAGAGAAAGAGAGAGAGGCAGAGACACAGGCAGAGGGAGAAGCAGGCTCCATGCACCGGGAGCCCGACGTGGGATTCGATCCCGGGTCTCCAGGATCGCGCCCTGGGCCAAAGGCAGGCGCTAAACCGCTGCGCCACCCAGGGATCCCTCCTCCCAGTTTCCAACATAGCCTTGGGCCCTATATTATGCCTCACGGACTTCTAGAAAGCTGAGGGAGCCTGGGGAGCCCACAGAAAGGAAGGCAGGGAGGAGCCTGTAGAGGAGGCTGAGACGGGGGAAGGAGGGCGAACGGGTAGGGGGGCAGGCCTCAGCTGGGCCAACGCAGCCAGGCCAGTCAGCTCACCAAGGCCCCACTCACTACTGCAGTGATGAGAAAAGACCTGTCAGCACTCAGCATCCCTACCCGGGAGTGCTCCCTCATGCTGTCCTCTGCCAGCTGGTGGCCATGTCCCCAGCTCCTAGGAAGAAACTCAGAGGCTTGCCAGGCTATTTTGAAAGCTAGAAGCCTTGTGGAATATGCCTGATATGGCACTCTCCTGGGCGACTTCTCCATCACGGACCTCCAGGACCACATGTCCTCCTTCTGCAGAAATGTGCAGAGGAAGGAGGAACGTCCAGTGGGTCCCTGGGACAGAGGGCAGGGATGGAGTTTGGTTCTGTCAGTGGCTTTGATCAACTTCTCTCACTCTTTGGGCCTTCGTTTCCTTGTCTTTAACATGGGCAAACAAAGGAAAGGGCAAAGTTGGGTTATGGCTATGGGTCTAACAGTCTCTGTTCTCTGGGCTTTTCCATGGCTAAGGGGAGGTTTAATGGAAAAATGCTGTGGCATGCCAGAGTTTGGCCCATGCTGCCCACAGCTCCAACTTCCAGCACAGAGGCTGGGTCAGATGGGAGGGGAAAGCGATTTGAAGTCAGAGGCTGGACTTTGTGTCCAGCTTGGTGACCTCAGGCCTACAAGTACTCAGGTTCTAGAGGGAGTCTCTGATGGCAAGCAAGCATTTAGCAAGGCTGAGAATAGGCTGCTAGAATGAGTGACCACCGCCCACCCTGTCCCCATCCTCAGGCCCTGACACTATCCTCTTGACATGAATGGGAGTCTCAACAGAGGAGCTGAGGCAACCAAAGCAATGTCCCCTGAATTTCAATTGGGAAGGGCCAGTATTGGCCGATCAGAGAAGAGAATCAGACTCTCAGGACCAGAAAGGAACCCAAAAGGTCATTGAGCCCTGCCCTGTGCTTGCATATATCCAGCGATGATGCAGAGGTCACAAGTAAGGCAGTCAATCCATTCACTCTCTGGACATCTGACCATCAGGACATTCTTTCTTCTATTGATCTGAAGCTGCTTCGGGCTCACTCCTGCCCAAACCCACTAGCTCTTCCTCCAGACCCCAGAGAAGAGACCAAACTCTCTTAAAGAAGGTCATTTCACACATACACACACACACACACACACACACAGCCCCTGCCCTGCTCCAGGCTAACCTCCCCACTTGCTCTGGTTGATCCCCATAACCAGTCCTGGCTCTTCCACTGTCCAGACTGCCCTCCTTGTACCCGGTTCTCACACAGTGCGCACCAGAGCGCAGCCCTCTCTTCCAGGAGCAGACACACGGCAGGGACAGAAGGGAAGCAGGCTCTCCCTGCCCCCTCCCTCTACACTTCCTAAACCCTGAACTTGTGTGAGTGTATCCTAAGATACGTGAATTCTGTGGATGCATGCCCAGGGTGTGTGCAGAGTCACGTATACATGGACTTCCACCAAGCTTCCAGGCAACCCAAACCCTGACACCTCACACTGCTGCTTCCATGAACACCAGCCTCCTGCTGCCTGCATGTGGACCACTGAGTTCTTGGATAAAACCCCAATATATTAATGCCTATTCAAGTACAATCTTCTTCAAAGTAGTTTTGGAAACTAGCTTGTGGTCTGAAGCCCTCTCTCTCCGTCCTCCCTGTATCCCCTGTAAATGTGAGCAGGCTGACATCAAAATCCCGAGTTGCAGACAAACATTTTTGGTCAGAGACAGAGAACAGAGCCCTGTGGCACCCCCCCCCCCCCACCCAGGGATGTTCCTCCAGGTAAACGCTGACACACTTAGCTTACTTCCGTATGAAGTAGGTGAACAGGAGCCCTCCTGTATAAATCACAGTTGTATATAACAAATTGTTTTATTTTTTCAAATCGTAAGAGGTGCTCTCAATACAAAAGAATTGTTAGCGAATTTTCTCATAAAACAAAGAATCTTCTTGTAAATTAAGTAAATCATAAATTGACCTATTTTGTACACCTACAGCTAATAAAGGAGCCTACATTTGCTCAGGTCTCACCCCATGCTGGACTCCAGGATGAGCATTTCAGGCATCAAGGCACATCAGTGATATTGCCACTCTCACTTAGCAAGCAAGGGCACCTGGGATCTGAGTGATCACATGACTTGCCCACGGTCACATAGATGGAAACCGAGATGCATGGTCAGGTCTGACAGACCCCAAAACTTCTGTTCTCTCTCCCGCACAATGCTGCTCCCAGGTTTTCTTACAGAAGGCTCCACTTGGTGATGTAGTTTCTATGGTCTGAGCCCAGAGCCAATCCCCACCCCCCAGAATGCTCCCCAGCTCCTTCCTGCAACCAGATAGCTTCTGATCTACCAGGAACACAGCTGGCCTTGAGAAACAAAGGAGAGCCCAGGATTTTGGTGGAATGGGCTCCCATTGCTAGGACTTTCCCCTGGTGAGCACAATTCCTTCTGATACCCCCCCCACCCCACTCCAACACACTTTAGAACCCTGGCCTACTTCTGCTCAGGGCCTACAAGCAAAGCGGGTCCTGCCCTAAGTTCAGGAGAAAGGGGCATCTCTGGGCCTCACCCTAACTACCTATAAAAGGGGTATCACAGTAACAATGGGGAACTGCCTTCACGGGATTGTGGTGAAGACCCTGGAACACCTCCCTCCCTTCCACTGCTGAGCCTCTGCCAAACGTTGCTCCTTCTGCCTGGAACACCTTCGTCGTTCCTTCCAACTTTGCAGAGCTGCCTCCCACTCATGCTTGAGAGCCTCTTGTTCCTTTCCAGTCAGTTCCTGATCTCAGATGATGGCTGCATGTCACCCTTGTTAATGCTGGTTGACGCAGGCAGTCTGTGAGTGCCTCCTCTCCGGGGATGTAACTGTTTTGATCCACCCAGGAATCTGCAGGTGCTGACATAGAGTCTGGCACTCAGCACGTCCTTAATAAATGTTGAATGAATGAAAGAAGGTCACATGAGAAAGTGGACATTGGTAGGCTTCACAAAGCCAGCCTGGCTGAGCTGGTGCAAGGGGCTTGTATGGATGCCATTAGGTTAACTAGGAGCTGCTGCTCACAGGAGCCTGGGGTGGGGGTGGGGGTGCGGGCAACAAAATGGGAACATTTTGGGACGCCTGGGTGGCTTAGTGGTTGAGCACCTGCCTTTGGCCCAGGGCGTGATCCTGGGGACCTGGGGTCGAGTCCCGCATCGGGCTCCCTGCATGAAGCCTGCTTCCTGTGTGTCTCTCATGAATAAATAAATAAAATCTTTTTTTAAAAAATGGGAACATTTTAGATTGGGCAGGAGGTAGGGAGAAACAGAGGGCACGGAAGTGACCAAGGGATGAATCCGGTTCCTTCCAAACAAGGATATCCCGTGGTTAATATGTCATCCTGACAGGTCCACACCCACTGTGGATGACTACATCTAATGACCTACCCAAGGAGCGCGGGGTGGAGGAGGGGCAGGAGGGGAGTGTCGCCTCCCTAGAACCAAGGAAACTAGGTCCTCAGCAGCCACTACATGTCATGAACTATAACATGGAAGCGATGGATTTGGGATGGTGGCGAAAAGAGCCTGGGTCACTCATGGGAAGGGCTGCTGGAATGCCTGCAGTTCCGCAGAACCTCCTTGTCTTCTGCTTCCCCCAGCCCTGAAGCACTCCTTCCTCTCTTCCTCCTCACCTCTTACCCCCTTCAAGGCCTTTCCTCCCTGACCACTCCACTAAAATGGAGCCTCTATCATGGCATCGGGCAAAGAGAACATGCTTTGGATTTAGGCATGTGAGTTCAACCCCAGCCTCACTACCTGTATGTAAGTTGTGTGATACTGGGCAAGCAACATAACTTCTCCTAGCCTCAGTCCTATATGTGTAAAATAAACTTCACAGGGTTGCTGTGAAAATTAAAAGAAGTCAGGGATATGAAGTCCGTAGCATAGAACCTGACACACAGTAAGCTCAAGGCATCTGAGTCCCCTCTAGCCTTCCCTATAGAACTCCATGGACTTTCTGGTACCCAATTCTGCAGGTCCTGAGAACTCTCTTTCCATACGAGGAAGTGTTTTCTTTGCTCCTGAACTGTGAGGTTTCTGAGAACCAAATGTCCTGGCCTCCTCTGACACTCCGCTGCAGTGTTGAAAAGCATGGTCTATCACATATGGTCTGTGTGACCATGGGCATATCTTCTTGTGCCTGCTGGTGCCTCTGCTTCCTCATCTGTAAAATGTGGCTAATGAGAGTTATCTTGCTTGGTAGAGAGCTGGTGTGAGGTTCAAATGTGTGCATTGAGTGTGCAGAGTTTTGCACAATTCCTGGCACAGATTTCAACAAATGCTGGAGACCATGGTCATTCCCCTCACCCCCTGACAGGGCCCAGCAGAGTGCATAGGGGCACTGGCACTTCTTTGGGGAGTGAGGCAAGGCAGTTTTCCTAACAAGAGGCTACGGTCCTCTGTTTCTCCCTTTTGGGGAGAGCCAGGCAGCCAGGCTGATACCTCCTTATGTAGGTGGTCATAGCCGACAGGGAGGGGAGGATTGTGCTGAGGACAGAATGCTAGCAAGTAGGGAGACTGCCAGGTCCCAAGTCAGCTGAAGGAATGAGAGGCCATTCTCCACACCCAGGAGTTGACTCATGAACACCATTCTCAGGTGTAGGAACAACATTCTCATGTTCCAAGTCCAGTGAGCAATGTTACTGCCACTCCTCAAATGAGCTTCTCCTCCGCTCATTAAAATGTGTAGGCCAGCAGCGCAGTACTTGGTCAGCTTTGAAGCATCGCCTCCCTGGGGCGGCCCTGAGATAACCCAGCCTAACGTTTTAATAAAAGCAAGATGAAAAAAAAAAAAAAAAAGCAAGATGATTCCCGGTCTCCTTCCAAATAAAGTTAGGCTGCCTGGCCTTGCTTCCAGAGCTCAACCTGATGGGAGAGAGGTGGGCTGGAGAAGCCAGAACGAATCTCATCACCCAGATATTCCACTTCAGGGGCAGGGTGGGGAGGCGGGGGCCCTCCCAGGCTGAGACACTGCACAGAGCCCAATGGCAGGGCCTCTCTGCCAGAGCCACTGGGCTGGTTCACCGTGAGTGTCTATCTTCATTGAAGACTGAGGATGGGTAATATTCCATTGTATTAGGGAGGGCACATGATGAGATGAGCACTGGGTGTTATACCATATGGCAAACTGAATTAAAAAAGAAAAACAGAAGAGCGAGGATGAGGAGTCTCTTGCTGTGAATCTGCCTGTCGGGTCTTGTGAGAACAAAGAGGGTTTCTGTCCTGCCCTTCCTGGCCTGCCTCCTACCTCAACCCCAGCACACGTCACAGTTGGGCCATTGCTGGGGGAGCCGCGATACATACATGGGTGCACGAATCCACTCCCCGGGTGAAAGGCACAGCCACGACGTCTGCAGCCGCATATGGAATACACACTCTCTCTCTTTCCTCAGCGTGCAGTCACCCGTGGCAGCTCACGCTGGCTAGATAGTTCTTCCTCCTTTTGAAGTCTCCACCACATCTTGTGCCCACTGAGTGGGAAGTTCCATGCTGCCGGGTTCTTATTTTCATAACACAGTGGAAACATTTGGCCTTTTCCATAATATTTAGCTCTCCTGATACAATACATAGACAGTACTTTTTTTTTAATGTTGTGTTTTCAAGGGACTGTTTATTTAATGGCGATCTGTAGGATACCACACATGGCTATGGGAGGCGAGTCCTGCAGGCAGGGGTAAGGGGAGGGCAGAGGAACCATCTAGAATGTTGTGCTCCCAACCCACTTCTGGAACACACACAGGCATCCAGTCTTCTCTAAAGAGCATAATTTATTATGCCTCTTTTAAGTTAAAGAGGGTCTCTAAGGTACTCCCTGAGGAGCCCCCATCCCCAAAAAGCAATAAATGAGAGTAAATGAACACATGTAAGAGTAAGAAGATAATGCCACTTTTAAAAGGAAGGAATGTTTGTTTTTTTTAAATAGGTCTGGTTCTAGCCTTTGAAGATGATGGATTAACATGTAATCCTGTGTCAACCACCCAACAAGTATTTACTGAGCACCTGCTAAGTGCAAAGCTCTGTGGAAGAAGGCAGGGAGAGCAGGGAGTGGGGCCAGGTCCCATCAAGAAGAAAGGAGAGGAAGGCCCTCATCACTGCCCACCCACAGCTCATAGTGGAATTGGAGAAGTCAGGCAGACATGTAAAACATAGCCAACACAAGACCTCAAGCCACATTTACACCTTGCTGGAACAAGGCAAGGTATGAGACTCTAGTATCAATCCACGCCAGCAACATAAGGTGTCAGGAAACAGTTATGATTCATTAAGCAACTGAACACTTCAAAGCCAAAATTTGGATAGTACTAGGTAGGAGGCTTTTTCCTATAATTATCCCTGGCAAAGAAGCCCAACTTATTTCCATTTGCAAACAAGGCTACAGGCCACAAATGAAACAGAGCTAAATCCCAACCCTGGCTTATGTGATGGGAGTAATATCCGGGAAAGGCCTGCAGCCCCAGGCCCACCTGCAGATGCAGGTGAAGCAATGTCCTTCAGGCGCCAGTCCTAGAGTCAAACACAAGAATGGCCAGTAAGGACTCGAGGCCTGAGCAAATGAGGAACACAAGAGAAGAGGGGCTTATTTCAGATTAAGTTGGAAAACAAAGGAGGTTTAGTTTTGAAAAGCCAGCTGAGTTCTTAAGATAATGAAGGAAGGTTTTAGGTTTCTGGTCCCATTAGTGAGAACTGGGTTTAAATTAAAGAAAGAATTCTCTTTACAGGCAAGGGAGACAGACCAGGAAGGACGATATGAAGACATGAAAATTCACTATGTCTTTCAACTCAGGTTAGATTGGCCCCTGGAGAGAAGTGTCAACAGCCTGGAAGGTCCCCTCTGGAAGGGAGAGAGGGAGATGACTTAGTCTTCTGGATAATACCGAATGTTGGTGAGGGTGGGAGGGAGATGAGAACCTTGGCTCGTTGCTGGTAGTTGTCTAAACAGAATAGCCATTCTGGAAGCAGTATGGTAGCGTTTACTTAACCTCGATCTGTGTATGCCCACCCTGTGCTCTAGCAATCCCACTCCTGGATGTACATCCTGGAGATGTCTCCACAGTCTGCAAGAGCAGTGGCCTCTGGGGGTGTTTGCTGCAGTGATGTCCGCAGCAGACAAGAGTTGGAAACAACCTCAGTGTCCGTTAGGAGGGGAAGCAACTGAATACCACGTGGTAGACACCAGCGTGGAACTCGATGCAGCAGTCAGAAGTGACAACACAGACATACACAACAATATAAGTCGATCTTATAAACACAGTATTGAGTAAAAAGGGAACTTACCAAATAAAATCTACAGCATAACACTAATATAGTAAGCCACAAACACAAACAGCACAGCTAGTTTTCCGAGGATATGTGGGTTGTTTTTTTTTTAAGATTTTATTTATTTATTCATGAGAGAGAGACAGAGACACAGGCAGAGGGAAAAGCAGGCTCCACGCAGGGAGCCCAACGTGGGACTCGATCCTGGGTCTCCAGGATCACGCCCTGGGCTGAAGGCGGCACCAAACCTCTGGGCCACCAGGGCTGCCCAATATGTGGGTTTATATTAAACAGGCTGGATGGATGTGCAAGGGGGAAAAAAATAGGAATGAGGATTAGGGATGAAGGAGAATAATGAAAATAAAGCAGGAGGAGAGCTTTGCAATAGCAATAATAAACAGTGAATTGAAAAACGTAATGAACTTAACTTGCTACACCTGAGGTCAGAAAAACCAGCATAGGATGTACTCTTAAAGGCAGGGAAGGACACAGTACAGGGCAAGACCAGCAAATATGGATGGAGTGTTAACACTCAACGTCCACCAGAGCCCTTGTCTTAAGGAGCTTAGCATCTGGTGAGTAGTCTGGAGCTCAAGAAGAGGACCCTGTCCATCCTTTCCTCATCCCAAGCATCTGGGACAGTGCCTCCCATATGCTTTTTCAATTAGCCTTGCCAAGGAAACAAACATCTACACCAATAATTATTACAAGCTAGGAGTGGAGGAAGCCCGTCTGCCCTGGATGGATCTGGAAAGTTCTTTATAAGACACATTGAGGGGATCCCTGGGTGGCGCAGCGGTTTGGCACCTGCCTTTGGCCCAGGGTGTGATCCTGGAGACCCGGAATCGAATCCCACCTCGGGCTCCCGGTGCATGGAGCCTGCTTCTCCCTCTGCCTGTGTCTCTGCCTCTCTCTCTCTCTCTCTCTCTCTCTGTGACTATCATAAATAAATTTTTAAAAAAATTAAAAAAAAAAAGACACATTGAGATGAGCCATGAGGGGTTTTAGCAGGTGAGGCGCATGAGCCAGGCAGTGAAAACTGCTAGGGCAAAGGTATGAGAAGGATGCTGGGTGACCCAAAAGTGATCACTCAGGTCTAGGCTGTCTGCAGGGCCCTGCAGAAGCCTATCCAAGCTGCCACATGGGCTGGGATTGTTGTGATGGGGGAGGGGTACAAGGTGGAGGCAAAAGCCTGATGGACCCATGAGACTGGGCAGAAGCAGGCACTGGACACTCACTCCAGCCCTGGGCTCATCCTCAGAAGTCCTGGAAAGCTGTGAAAAAGATATGAACTTTGGGTCCCATCCCCATACCAGGCTCACTGAATAAGGAATCAGCCTCCAGGCTTGGGGCAGGTAAGCCCTAAGGAAGGATTCTCTCATCAGCTTCCCAGTAGATCCGGGAACCCCTCGTCAATAGAACACACAATACAAATGAATGTCAGGGGAGAAGTCAAAAGTCACTCCTGGATTTTGAATCTAGAGACTGGAAAAATGGTAGTGCCATTAATTTAAATACAAGGGGATCAGGGAGTAGAGTAAGGTGGGTGGGGAGGGAGGGATTGCCCTTGGTGAAGTCTGGCTGGCCAGGGACAGAAGTTCCTGCTAGAGACACAAGTCTGCCCAGTGGTCACAGATTAAGGGGAAAAGAAGGTCCAGAACCAGAGTTCAGAGAGAAGGAATGGAAGCACAAAGATTGGTTATTGAACAGAACTTGGGAAAACATCTTTGTTTAGGACGTGGAAAGAGTTATCAAAGGAGGTAAGAGTGATGAGAAATGGGGAAAATCAGCATGGAGAAATGCTATGAAGCCAAGTTTCTGCTTTGCAGCTGCAGCAGAATTACATCCCTCTGGGGAATACTAACTTCACTCTCTGGGTCCATCCTCCTGACTACAAATCCCCTAATGAGGCTGCAGATTATGGAATCTTCTTAATCCTGAAGCAGAATGGAGTCTGTCTTGCAGGTACCCCACCCTCCCCTGCTACAATGCAGGTGGACCAGTCTGGACACCCGACACGGACTACTGATCTCTTTTATGCCAGTTCAGTGGTTCCTACACTGACAGAATCACATCCAAAGGGCCCTCAACACTGAACTGGATAGGCAACATAGGGACGTTCAAAGGTAATTTTGGCCCTCCTTGCTGCCTTGAGAACCTGAGCCACGCATCAGATGAGGCTGCACCACACTGCCATCACCTCCCAACTGGTCTTCCAGGTTCCTCCCATCTCTGGGGTCCAATAGATCCTTCACACCTCGTGTGGGGCTGTATCTTTAAACACACACTGGGTCATGTCAAGCAACACCTCCAGGGCCTCCACGTGCTTGCAGGGAAGTCTGAACTCCCAGCACAGCATTCCAGCCCTGTACCCCAGTCCAGCTCTACTCATACCCCAGTCTCTGCCCATGCCCCAAGTTCCGGAGCTTCTCTTTGTTCCCCCTCATCTGTCACCTGCTCTATTGCTGCCTCCCCAGGGAGAACCTGTCTTTCCCTCCTTCTTTCCTTAGTAACCCAGAGATTAAGAGCACAAGCCCCCAGAGACTACGGTGCCTGGCTCTGACTCCCAGCCCCACCAATTACTGGCTCTACCACCCTGGCTAAGTCTCTTCCTTCTTTAGTAAGCTAGGGATGAGTTAACACCTACTTCACATGGTTGTGAGGATAAAAGAAATAATACTCAGCACTCAACAGCGCCAAACAGTAAGATATCCATTAAAACAGATAAATACATGCACCCTCATGCACATATCTGCTTTTGTATCACCATAGAGCATTCATTTCATCCTACTTAGCCACCCATGTGGGGTCTCTCCCTTACACTGTAATTCTGCAAGGGCAAAGACTGAGTCTTGATGTCACCCCCCACCCTGCTATCCACTCTTTCCATCCTATGGAAGCCCTAGGTTCCTAGCAGAGGTTAATCTGTCAAGTGCTAGGCAGCCACTGAGGGGTTTTGAGCAAGAAAATGATCAAACCAAAGCAGTACCGAGAGAAGTCAACTCTGGTGTGGGTCTGCCAGGACAAATAGGAGTTGCGCTATAAGCTGTTTGGGAGCTCCTAGGGTCCAGGGCTGAAGGCCTGACCTGGAATGGTGGCTGAAGTAGTGTGAAGAGAGCTGGACACAGCAGCAGTGAGGTCCACTGCAAAGGAAGCAACCACAACCCTGTCAATGCTACACTCTTCCTAATGTACAATAAACTCCACCAAGGCATTGAGCAGCTAAGCTCCACTCCCAGGTGGGACTCACCAAGAGCGGTGGGTTCTGGGCTAATTTGTGTCTAATTATCACTTCTGCTATCTCAAGAGTCACTCAACCAAACCTATGTCCAGATCCTCCTGCCTTTTTTGCCTCTTCAAATTCAGAATTAGGCCAGACTTCCATACCAGTGAACTAATAAGGCTGAGCTTTCTTTTCATGTTTTTAATTTTTATCAACTTTTTAAATTTTGGAATTGCAGTATTGTTTTTTTACTTTGAAAAATTTTTGTTTTGTTTTGACATTTCACCATAATATAAACTCTCTAGAGCAGGGATTTTTGCCAGTTTTGTGTACTAATACATCCTTAAACCTAGAACAATGCCTGGTACGTGGTAGGCATTCAACAAATCTTCACTGAATGTATGAATGAACGAGAATGAAGAATACATGTAACATATAACAAATCCTCCTACACTACACTCAAAATAAATGCATGCTACAATTTATCATTTTTAAAATAAAACAGAAACATTATGAAGTTCAAATTCCTTTGTCCTCTGACCAATCTCATGTCTCTCTCCCCATCCTGAAATGACCAGTGCCATTAAATTTTTTTTTAAAGATTTTATTTATTTATTCATAGAGATGTAGAGAGAGAGAGAGAGAGAGGCAGAGACACAGGCAGAGGGAGAAGCAGGCTCCATGCAGGGAGCCCGATGTGGGACTCAATTCCGGGACTCCAGGATCATGCCCTGGGCTGCAGGCGGTGCTAAACCGCTGCGCCACCGGGGCTGCCCCCCCCCCCGCCCCCTCCCCCCCCCGTTAATTTTTTTTATGCATCCTTCCAGTTTGTGTGTTTTTATACTTTTCCACAAACATATGTAAACATATGTAATACACTATTGATTTGTGAATAATTTGTAATTTATAGAAATGGTATATTTACAGATGGTAAATGGTAGAATAGATAATATTTTAATTGCTTTTTTTCATTTACTCTTCTTCTGGGGATCTTTCCATGTTGACACTTATGCAGCTTATTCACATTAATTGTACAGAATTCCATCATGTGAATAGAGTAGCCCCCCCTTATTCGAAGAGGATATATTTCAATATTCCCAGTAGATGCCTGAAACTGCAGAGTACCAAACCCTATTTACACCATGTTTTTTCTTATACATACATAACCATGATAATTTATAATAATAATTTATAAATCAGGCACAGTAAGAGATGAACAACAATAATAAAATATAACAACATACTGTAATATAGGCAAATCCCAGTTTTATTGTGTTTCACTTTATTGTGCTTTGTAGCAATTGTATTACTTACAAATTAAAGTTTTGTGGCAAACCATGTCAAGCAAGTCTGTCAGCACCTTTTATCAACGGCAATTGCTCACTTAGCATCTCTGTCACATTTTGGTAATTCTCACAATATTTTAAACTTCTTCATTATTACTATGATATTTGTTTGTGATATTACCTGAGACTAGTGATTACAACTCACTGAAAGTTTGGATGATGGTTAGAATCTTTCAGCAATAAAGTATTTTTTAAAAATTCTATTTATTTTGGGGAGCGAGAGAGAACACTCACAGGGTGGGTGGGAAGGGGCAGAGGGAGAGAGAGAACCCTAAGCAGACTCCCCATTAAGCATGGAACCATACACCAGGCTCAACCTCACAACCCTGAGATCATGATCTGAGCCAAAATAAAAAATCAGACACTCAATTGACAGAGCTACCCAGGTACCTCAGCAATAAAGTATTTTTTTTAAGATTTTATTTATTTATTCATGAGAGACACACACAGAGAGAGAGAGAGAGAGAGAGGCAGAGATACAGGCAGAGAGAGAAGCAGACTCCATGCAGGGAGCCTGACGTGGATCACACCCTGGGGTAAAGGCGGCGCTAAACCACTGAGCCACCCAGGGATCCCAGCAATAAAGTATTTTTAAATTAAGGGATATCCATTGTTTTTTTAGACACAATGCTATTGCATACTTAATAGACTACAGTATAGTATAAATGTAACTTTCATATATGCTAGGAAACCCCAAAATTCATTTGACTCACTTTATAGAGATACTTGCTTTATTGTAGTGGTCTAGAACCAAACCTGCAAGATCTCCAAGATTTGCCTATTAAAATTATAGGAGGGGTGCCTGGGTGGCTTGATCAGTTGGGTGTCTGCTTTTGGCTAAGGTCATGATCCCAGAGACATGGGATTGAGCTCCCTGCTGTGCAGGGAGCTTGCTTCTCTATCTTCCTCTGCCTGCCGCTTCCCTTCCTTGTGTTCTCTCTCTCTCCATCAAATGAACAAATAAAATCTTTAAAAAAAAATAAAAATAGGGCCACATGGTGGCTCAGTGATTGTCTGTCTTTGGCTCGGGTCATGGTCCCGAGGTCCTGGGATCAAGTCCCCCATCAGGCTTCCCACAGGGAGCCTGCTTCTCCCTCTGCCTATGTCTCTGCCTTTCTCTGTGTCTCTCATGAATAAATAAATAAAAACTTTAAAATAAATAAATAATAAAATCATATGAATGTGTTCTCTCTCTCTCAAAATATCTTATTGTACTGTACACCCTTGTGATGATAAAAGATGATCAAATGCCTATGTGATGAGATGAAATGAGATGAGCTGAATGAGGTACTCATTTTGACATAGTGTTAGGGTACATATTGATTGACCTTCTGATCTTATGTCAGAAGGAGAATCATCTCCCTCATCTCCTATGATTAACTTCAGGTAATTGAAACCCCCCCCACCCAAATAAACTAAATAACCATTAGCAGTCACTCCTCATTTCCTAACCCCTAAAAACAACTGATCTACTTTCTGTTTCTATGGGTTTGCTTATTCTGGGTATTTCATATTAGTGGAATCCCACAATATGTGGTCTTTTGTGTCTGGCTTCTTTCAATGAGCATACTACTTTCAAGGTTCATCCATGCTTAACTATGAATCAGCACTTCATTCCTTTTTATGGCTTAATAATATTCCACGGAGAAGCATTTCATCACCACTGCCAGAGACTGCTACACTCATTTCCCCTGCCAGAGGGACCATGGGAACACTGTGGAGCCTTTGTCAGTCTCAGACATCGAATGCCTATGATAAGCAGAGGGCTCTATTCATTCCACTGGACGAGGGTATAAGTAAGAAATTAAAACTTTGGGGCTGTTTGTTCCTGTAACATAACCCATCCCATTCTGACTGCTATGCCAATTTTTCACTCTTATAAATACACAAGAATGAAAGTCCTTGTACATGTCTTTCTCTGTGCATTTGGGAAGAGTTTCTCTAGACCCTGACTCTAGGGTATCCACCTAAAACTACTACGTCAAAGCATATGCACAGTTTAAAATTTATTAGATATTTCCAAATTATTTTCCAACATGGTTGAAGCACGTAAACTTCCACCAGCAGCATAAAAATGTTCCCACGTCCCCACAGTCTAACCAACACTTAGTATTGTTAAGACTTTTCATCCTGTGCTTTCCAACTGGGAATCACATAATCTCTTGAACAAAATTGCTAACTCCCCTCAAGGGTATAGAATATACCAAATATTATGGTTAGAAAACCCTTTATGTTGCATCTTTTGCTTTTTTTTCCCATCTTTTTCTTTTAAACATTACTTTAGCCTGACACCCAACAATAGGTTAGAAAAAAAATGCAAGATAATACCATGTTCTTGAATTGATTCCACAAACATCAGGAATCCACAAGGGCCTTCATTGTAAATATCAGTTCTCATTGTATGGATTTAGATGCAGATGGAATAGGAGAAAAGGTTAAATGTGGATAGACGGACTTGACATAAACCCCAGATTCTCTTACCTACCATTGTCTCTTCCATAACGTATCCTACAAAAAGAGTAGCCCAAATTCCCAAGATACATATGCGTATTTAGGGCAGCACTGTTTATAATAGCCAAAAAAAGAAAAAAGTTGGAAACAATCCAAATGTTCATAAATCGGGGATAGGTTTTTAAAAATTATAATTTCTTGCTATCCACTTCTGAACCGCATTGAAAGTAAGATGATAAATTTCCACAGTTTAATAAGACAGTTTCAGCTGGGATTTTGTTACTTGCAGCTCAACATCCCCTCACAGACTCACCAGTTTTGCAGGGGACCAGCTCTAGCTACAGGAGAGGAACGCAGTCTGACTCCACACGCAGAGTACTCCAGAGCAATTGGCAACTTCCCTGTCAGCTGCCCCCAAGAGAGAAGTCCCATGACCCTGCATCTCGAGGGAAGAGGCTGACCAGGAACCCGGCAACTTTCACCAGAACTTGGTAAGGAGGCTGGGGACTTAGTCAACATTCAAAACAAATAAAGATGCTTTTATCCTCTCTCCCTATCCCCTCCCATCCCCTCCCGGAAAGAGAGGCTCCCTGGGGGACAGATCAGTAAAGGCTTTGCATGGTTTCCACCCTTCCCCCAAGTTGTTGACCAGGCCAAAGGAAGTAACGGGAATAAACCCAGGCAAGTTCAATATTTTCCTATAACACCCAGCCTCAGCCAGCTTCCAGGTGCTAAGGTAGCGGAGAAAATCCACATGCTGCACCAGCCAGCGATGACAGGCTCCAATGGAACCTGCATTCAGGACCATGGGTCAGCCCTGCCAAGACTTCGATGAGGGTGTGTGCTCAGAGCTCCTCAGCTACCACCGGGACTGAACCAAGCTCAATGTATGAGCCATCGAAAGGGCTGGTGGAGGATGAACCTTGAAACCGTTATGCTAGCCAAAGAAGCTGATCACAAAAGACCACACGCAACAGGCAAATCTACAGGGTTAGAAAAGAACTACATGATTTCCAAGGGCCAGGAACCAACTGATGGAGGGGGTTTGTAAGCGATGGCTGAAGCATTCTTATTTTGGGGGGGTAATGAAAATGTTCTGAAATTGACTGTGGTGGTGGTGGTTGCGCAACCCTGTGACTTGGCAAAAAGCCACAAACGTGTATGCTTTATTTTTTTTTATTTTTATTTTTATTTTTTACGTGTATGCTTTAAATGGGTCCGTTGTAAGGTATGAGAATTACATCCCAACAAAGCTGTCCCCCAACAGGAGGATGTCTAACAGCTCCAATGTCAGCTGTCTGTCACCATCATCCAGGGGAGCTCAACCAGGATGCCAAGCTCCCACTGTTGCCTGAGATGTTACCATTAATACTGCTTCTATGACTACCACCAGCTCTAGGAGCTTGAGCTACTTTTATTATCCCCATATTACAGATGAGGAAACTGAGGCTCAGGAAGATTAAATAACCTTCTCAAAGTCACATGGCTTGTAGGGGGCTCTGATTCACCTATCACTACCGGACTATACCACATCCTAGTCCAATTCAGCAGAGAGCCAAACAAATTCACAAGTGTTAACACTGTATTAGATAACACCTAATATCCACAGCATTAGTGCTGGAAAGTTATCTGAAGGTGATTTTGGAAAATTTGTGCTACTCAGGCTGCCTTGCATGAGTCTGCCTGCTTCCCAGGGTCCACCTTGGCTGATGTTGGGGACACATGGGTGGGGGAAACATGGCCCTTTAAGATTCTCAGGGACACTGGCCAGAACTCTCTGCTCCCAAAGAACTGGTTAGAATCATCGAGCTGGCTGAGTACCAGGGGGCCCTCTCCCAGCCCAAGGAACCAAAGAGTATTGAGTCCATGAGTGAATCCCAAATGTCCCACTCAGACTCACATCTGGGACTGCAGATTCTGTGGGATTTCCCACTGTCCTGATGTGAGCTCTTTCGGACTGGAGCAGCCAGGCCATCCCAGTGGCCCCACTGCCTCTGTCTGCCAAGAACTTGCACTGACGAAATGTCCATGCTCTATTCCTTCCAGGAACCTAGACCCTGCCCAACCCTGTGAGAGGGTAAATCACATAGCAGATCACACAGACTGATCTGCATTGACCCATGTCCACGCATCCCTACATGTAACCTCACTGCAAACAGGAGGGACGTAGGCTCTTGGGGGATTAAATGTAGGAGTCAGTTTCCTAATTGGACTAAAATTTCCACAGCACCCTCAGTGAGGCCCAGGGAAGTGACCTCACGTGCTTCTCTCACTTCTTCTGTGCCCCTTCTCAATTCTTCCCTGGCTTTTGTGCAGCCTGTCCTCCATTTTCACCCTGCTACAGATCACATCAACTCTTTCTTCGAACTGGGTCCACTGGCATGCCCACACCAGCCTTCAGGCACCACACTGCCCACCTGCCCGCTCTGGTGCTCCTTCCTCCATGACCTCCACTGAAGCTGGAAGTGAGGTTTCTAAAGCAAATTTCCTAAGATGGACAGGAGGGCCCTTGCTGCAGAGCCAGAGCCACAACAGAATCCCATCTCCCAGCTCACCCTTCTCAGATCAAGGAGGCAGGAGAAGGTGGGACTTAAGAGGCTGGTCCAATCCCAGCAATGCCACTTCTGGTTGTATCACCTTTGAGTAAGTAACTTACCCTTTAGGATCCCCAGTTTCCTTGCCTATAATATGGGAGTAACAGGCTCTTTCTTTCTTTCTTTCTTTCTTTCTTTCTTTCTTTCTTTCTTTCTTTCTAAGATTTTATTTATTTAATAATGAGAGACACAGAGAGAGAGGCAGAGACATAGGCAGAGGGAGAAGCAGGCTCCCTGTGGGGAGCCCGATGTGGGACTCGATCCCAGGACCCTGGGATCACACCCTGAGCTGAAGGCAGACGCTCAACCACTGAGCCACCCCAAGTGTCCCAGAATCTTTCTTTTGCAAGAGTGAGGTGAGGTCTGTGAGAGCTTGTCTGACAGAAGAGGCACTGGGAAAAGGATGCAAGGTAGTTACTATAAGTATATGTGAGGATCTATGAGACGATTTTGTATTATCTAAGTCTTCCTGGATCCTCTAGCTTGGCCATAAAGGGTTCTCAAGGATAAATGATGGCCCAGGAATATGCCTGATGGACAGTGACTCAACAGCTTGTACTACACACAAAACATACCATACCCAAATACACACATGTAAACACACACACACATCCCCACCACATGCATAAACACTTGCCAACACACACACATATACTACACATCCCCAAATACACATGCACTAAACAGACATATACACATACTCCTTTTCTCCCTTATAAGGACACCCAGTCTTGCCATAATTTCAAACATTGTCACAAGAAACTTTCATGTTCATAATGTCCAAATCCCTGCCAACTAGCCAGATGACAGCAGATACAAGTAGCCAGATACAGACAGGAATCTGACAACAAACCCCAGAGTTTCTTGTTCACAGACGTCCCCTTGCACCTGGCACAAAGGCTAGCAATCCCCAATTTTGTTTCCTCAGACACTGACACTGCTCCTCCCAGCCAGACCTGTATGGATAAAGATACTTGATTTCTATTTGTCCCTAGGACCCTTATTTGTTTCTTTCATTCCTGGGGCAAGTCCATATAAGGTCAGATTCCCATGTTTCCAAAGCCAAACTTCTCTCCATGGTATCTGCATTGACTGAGCTCCTTCTTTGATAAGCCCCTCCAGAAGCTGTTATGTTGAGAAGTATTCTTGAGCCCAGTCCTCTCTGACTCACTCCAGAAACTGCCCTCTTATTAAGCTAAAAAAGACCTGCATCAAACAAGGACCTGTTCTGACTCATCTATAACAAGAACCCCAGAAACCTGCAGAAAGATAGCATGGTCTGGGGGACTGAGTCACAGACAAAGGTTTCCAGTCCTAGTTCCACCACGTGCTAGCAGAAGTTTGTTATCATAGTTTGGGTTCATCCCAAAGTGGATTCTAAGACAAGGCCATGGGTGCAGTGTGCCTGTTAGGGAGACGATTCCAGGAACCCCAGGTGAGGAAGTATGGAAAGCGAGACCAGGAAAGGATAGAGGGCAATAAAGGATAAAGGGTTAATGGCAGGTTACTGCTGTGGGCAACTGAGGTGTAGTCCCGCTGGGGATCTTCTGGTGTTCTGGCTACAACTCACCTCAGAATCCTCTCAATGAAGAGCAGGCAGTGGAGACATGGACTTTGGTCCTCACTGCTTGAGGGCAACCCCCTGGGATAGTAACTCACGCCCCTCCCTTCCCCTGGCCTTCCTCAAGTGCACCTGCTTGGGCAGAGCAAGCTTCTGTGGGGCCAATGGGCTGCAGAAAGCCCTCACACCAAGAGCTGAGGTGGGGGGCAGGGTGAGGTGGGGAGCTTTCAGGGTCCTGCAAACTGCAGGTGAACTCAGGTGAGCCTAGGGGGTCCAGGGTGGGGCATCGACAGCGAACTCCATACTTAGAGAAGCCAGGAGCCTCTCTGAGCCTTTCCTCATCTGTGGAACAGGCAGGAGACCCATATTACTTCCTGGAGGGTCCCTCAGCAGCAGAGACTAAGTTTGTGAGCTCAGCAAGCTGAGATACTATGTAGGGGCCTCCGCAAGGGCAGCCCTGCTGACATAAACACCCAGACACTGCTCATCACGGGAGAGACACAGAAAAGAGTACAATACAAGGCTCCTAGCCAGAAAAGGTCGGTCTGAACAGACTATCCTCCTGGTCCCCCTGACATACCTTAAAGCTGCTTAAGTGGCCACCGTAGAGAGTGACCACTGGATACCTTACACTATCTCGGGTTCTCATTAGTGGCCTGACAAGGAGGGCATGGGCACCTTTGGCTGAGGAAACTGAACTAGGGGCAAAGCTACTCGTTTGCAGACACTCAGCTAGGAGACTGTGGTGAGCATTCAATCACCCACTGATCTGACTCTTTACGCTCCCCTTTCTCTAGAACCACAAGCTCCATTCAATATGTCTCGATCACAAACACCACGGGCCTCTCATGGGTTCTTTTTTTTTTTTTTCTCATGGGTTCTAAATAGATATATGTAGCAGGCCCCAGAGGTTCTGGGCTGATGGAAAGCAGACTCCATGGGCTGTGCAGGCTCAGATAACAACAGGGACCCCTAGGTAGCACAAACTCTCTTTGAGGCATGGTTATAAGTGCTTTTATCTTATGATGATTATCTCATGTAATCCCCTCAGCAATGAGGAAGGCCATTCCCATAAGCCAGAACAGGAAACTGAAGCAGAGAAGTTAAGTGACTTGCCCAAGGCCTCACAGGAATAAATGGCAGAGCTCAAATTTGAACTTAGACAATCTGGTTCTGGAAGCTGCTGCTCTAAACTACTTTGCTACTTTCCTCTCAGTGGTGCAGACTCATTCCCTTCACTGTCTATTAGAAGGTGACAACCCTGGATTTGGGGAATGAAACTGCAGTTGGCCTCTCTGCCTGGATAAGAATTGACAAAGGCAGCATGGAGAAGACAGGATCCCACACCCGGACAGCACATCTCTCTTAAAGGACCAGGCTCCTGGGGAGACAGTGCAAATGCTGCCTCCTGAGTGGCGGTCTCTTTACTGGGGGGCTGATGTGCCCACAGTGGCACCTGGCACTGCAGCCCAACATGATTGGGATCAAATGCTTTGTTTTTTTCTTTTAGAGAATGATGACTTTCCAGTCTAGATGCTCTAATGGGGGTTCCTAGTATAATCTTTCCAAAAGGGAAGATAAATTCAAGAGAAAGCCAAAGATAACAATACGAGTTTCCCAGAGTATGGAGCCAGGGTGAAGCCAAAGCAAGCTGGTCCATGGGGAGATTGTAAAGATCATATGAAAGAACATCTTGGGGCTCACACATGAACAGAGATAACGAGTCAACCTCAGGGGGGATCTGCCCGCAGCTGGACGTAGTCCTTGGCCACAGACACGGTCTTCTTTCCGTTTCTTTCATTACATTGGCAGAACTACTGCCAAGTAGAATAGAAATCCCAGCTCTCCATTTTCATGCCTCCATCCTGCTTTATGACCGTTCTACCTCCACCTGTAGTCCTCAAGCGTAAGTTCTGAATGCAGGCTAGAAACAAAGCCATGCAACTTAGCACAGCCACACAGAAGTCAGGTTAGAAGGAGAGTAATTATGTCAGCTCTTGAATATGCACACATGACTGATTCTTTTAGAGGATGTCCGGCCTTACCTGCCAATGAGAACACACATGATTCTATTCATCAAACTCTTACTCTGTGCCTGGTACCATTTTGAGGGCTTTACATGTATTAACTCATTTATTCCTCACTACCAGCCTGAGAAGTGCTTTTATTATCCATGTGGTACAAATGAGAAAACTGAGGTGTGAAGGCCTTTAGCACCTCCCCCAAGGTCGTGAAGCTCTTGAGTGGCAAAGGTGGGATTCAAATCAGGCAATCTAGCTTCAGTGATTCCACTCTAGTTGCCTCTGTAGCAGTGGTTATAAACCTTCTACTGTGATAAACATACCATTACTTGCTTTGCAGAGAAGGAAACGGAGGCTCAGAGTTACCCAAGGTCACCAGCTGAGTGACAGAGCCAGGAGCCGCACTGATGTCAGACTTGAGCTTGAGTCTGTGGCCACCATGAAGACCTGCCTCACTGCAGGGCAGGAAGGGACAGTGGCAGTGGGTGGCCAACAGGCCAGTGATGCCTGGGAAGAGGGCATGCCAGGGCACACCAGCTGGTTAGCAAGGCAGGCTCTGTAGGGCACAGCCAATGGGCCCCCAACATCCCATGCCATTATACCCAGAAGGGCAGGGCCAAGCGAGAGTCAGGTGCTGTTGACAGACTGGCAGCCGACAGAGGTGATGTAGCCAACAGCTGCTGTTTATTTTGGGGCCCGGGAGGAGGGAACAGACTGGTTAGGACCCACCTCATTCCAACAATAAACTCAACAGGGCAGGGTGGGGAGGGTGCCCCCCTCCTAACTGAAGCAACAATCCAGCCACCTGCTGGGCTTTGCAAAGAGTTGAATGGTCTAGGTGTCAGAAACATCTTGCCAGACACTCTAATCTGGCCTCCACCAACACACACTGTGTTCCCCACCACCCCTCCCTCCCCAACCCCATGTGCTGGACTTGTAAATGGCCCAGGAAGATAACCCACACACAGCAAACCCACCCCCCTGCAGTGTCAGGTTGCAGGGACAAATGGTTTTTCCTTTCTTGGGAACAAAGAAGGGCCATTCCTGCTGGCCACCCATGGCTTTGGTTCCCAAATTCTGACACTTGTTAACTCCATTCCTGCCAGTGGAGGACACCTGATGACAAAGGTCCTGCACATAGTCTTCTACAGATAGCCAACTTGAGCTCTGGCAAGGCTGGCTTGCAGGATTCCCTGAAAGGCCAGGAAGGAAGAGGTTTCCTGAAGGACTCTGGAGCCCTGCTCTGCCTCTTCCTTAGCCTACAATCTTTGGCCTCAGTTTTCTTATCAATAATATAAGAAACATAGTAGTGCTTTCCTCCTCGGGTTGTTGTAAGGATTAAATAAGTAAAGTGCCTACAAGAATGGCTGGCACATTGGGTGCCCAGGTGGCTCAGTCGGTTAAGCATTCGACTCCTGGTTTCAGCCCAAATCATGATCTTAGGGTCGTGAAATGGAGCCCTACATCGGGCTCCAGGCTCAGCCTGGAGTCTGCTTGAGATTCTCTCTCTCTCCCTCTCCCTCTGCTCCTTCTCTGGGCTCATATATCCTCCCAAAATAAAATAAATAAAATCTTAAAAAGAAAAATGGCAGGCACATAAATGCTGCCATCATCATTGTCATCATCATCATCATCATCCCCATTTAGCCTATGATCTGTGAGCTCTAGAAGATCGTTTTCCTGGATAGTATACACAGAGTTTAGGTTCTAGGCTAGCCCATATATAGGTGAACCAAAGACATCTGGGTCTTTGGGCTACAATTCCATCTACTCCATGAGTGAGAAAAGTTTTGTTGGACTTGCTTGAGAATTTTAACACCATTTACAATATTATATCAATAGGAATATATATATTTTTTTAATTTCAAACAAGCAATTTCTATAGTTTTAAGTTAAAAACTATGGTTCTTTTTTAAAAAATATAGAAGTAGGGTAGGAGGAAAGGGACTTCAACAGAATGAAGCCTTTGTCCATGTATTTATCCCATTGATCAAAGACCTACTGTGATCCAGACCTTCTGCCAGCACAGGGAGGAGGTGTTAAAGATGAAAGGATATGGTGCCTGCTGCCTTCACAGGAGCCCCCCCACCCTCTGGCTGGGGAGCTGGAGGAGCTGCTTTCAGCACGGTGCCTTGTACCCAGTAGGTACAAACTCACATTCAGTGAGTGAAAAGCCCTAACAGGTGCACTATTTTTGAGGTCCTGGAGTTCCTAAGTCCATGATGCTGCTGAGTTTCCCCAGAGAGTCCCTCTTAGGGGTTCAAAGTCGAACCCCACATACAGTCTCCAGAGAGCAACCTCTCTGCAATTCTTTGGCCAGTTTTAGTCTTCAGCAAGTCCTGAGCAAGCACTGTGCTCATTGCCAGGAGGAAGACAGGCTCAACTGGGCCTCTTCACTGCCCACGCTCTCCCCCTCACTGTTTCTACTAGATCATGCCAGCCTTTTCTCTGGAGAAGTCAGGTAGATTTCCACCTTAGGGCCTTAGCACTGGCTGTTGTGTCTCCCTCAATAGCTTTCCCCCCGAATATCTGCATGCCCTATTCCCTCACTCCCTCAGACCTTACTCAAAAGTCATTGTACAGATATACTGGCCTCCCTCAATGAAATAGCCTGGGTGGCTCAGTAGGTTGGGCGTCTGCCTTCGGCTCAGTAGGTTGGGCATCTGCCTTTGGCTCAGGTCAAGATCCCAGAGTCCTGGGATCAAGTGCCGAATTGAGCTCCCTGTTCATCTGGGAGTCTGTTTCTCCCTCTGCCCCTCCCTCTGCTTGTGCTCTCTCTCTCTCTGTGTCAAATAAATAAATACAATTTTAAAAAAAGAAAAAAGAAATAGTACAACACCTCCCATCACCACCATCTCCTGTCCCCTCACCCTGCTTAGTTTTCTGTACAACATTGATCCCCCAACTAACACACTGTATATTTTACCTAAAATAGGTTTTTTATTGTTTCCCTTCCCCCATCAGAATGTAAGCTCCAAAAGGACAGGGACTTTTATCTGCTCCACTGTGTTCCCAGTCAGTGGCTGGGACATAGTCAACATTGAAATGTTGACTGAATTACTGAGTATCACATTGAGGCCCATCCCTCGAGAGGCTTTTCCATCAACCAGGCAGCTAGACAGGGGCCTGCCAAAAGCTGGCCAACCAAGGCCATTCTTGGTGTTACACGAGTGGCAAAAATGATAAACATCATAAAAATTCACAGGAAATATTTTAAGAGTAGACATCAGAGAAGCTTCTGGAAGGTAGTAGAAACTGAGTAAAAGCATGAAGGAAGACCATGCTAATAATGGTAACAATAACTACCCTTTACTGAATAGCTATCTTGGGTCAGGCAGGACATAGAGAACAATCATATAGGCTAGTTAGTATTATTATTCCATTTTACAGATCAGAAAATTGAGGCCCACAGAGGGGAAGAAACTTGACAAAGTAAGAAAAGCTAGTAAGAGGCTTCTGAGCCAAAGCCCATGTAGCCAAGGCCATTGCTGCCCTGCCCCCAGCCTCTTGCTCTTGAATTCCAGTTGCTGGCTCCTGAGGCCCTCTCTGGGCTGCCAGGGCCTAGGATAGCCTAAGAAAGCAGCAGGCAGCAAATGCCCAGAATTAAACTCCCTTCTACTCCCAACCACAGCACTGTGGCCACAAAGCCATCTTCTCCAAGGACAGGATGTAGACCCCCATCAGCTAGAGCATCCGAGGGGCCAGGCCTTCAAAAGTGGCTCTGGACAAGAGTTCAAGGGGAATAAAAAATTGAATCCCAAAATAGAAGCCAGATCTTGCCAGGGGTTCAATCTCAGCAGCAAGAGGTTTGTTATCTTATCCCAACCATATCATGTGTTGATGGAGAGGCTTGGTGGGGAGGTCAGAGGATGTAGAGGACTTAGGGATTTTATCCTTACCCTTTAAGTTTCATCTGGGGACCCACGAGAGGTGCTCCCTAGAAATCCCCAGCCTCCAAGTCCTCAGGAGGCTAAGCCATGTATGAAGCTACAGGTCCTCAGCCTTCCAAGGGAAGGCATACTCGCCTGGGTCCACTCCCTTTCTTAAGCCTCAGGGCCAGGCTCTCAGCGTTCCATATGCCAGCAGAGCCAAAAATCATGGCTTCCCATGGGTGCATATGGCAGAGGGCAAAGTATAAGCACAGAGAGGAAGATCAAGTGTGGCTAGTTTTGACATGTTGCGGTTGCTTCCAGCTGGGCCAGGAATAAAAAGAGAACTCCCAACTAGACACACAGCCACTGGCGGAATCTGTCAATCTCCAGGGATCACAGTGGGCCATGAGGAACCTCTGTTGCTGCAGAGATCTGGGCTCAAACCCCCAACTCTTGCCATTCACTGCTGTGTGAGAGAGGGCAAGATGTAGCACCTCTCTGAGCCTTGCTGTCCTTGTCACCAAAACAGGGAGAGCACTCACAGTTTGCACAGATTAAAGCAAACAGTGGGTGAAAAGCCCTAGCCCAGTGCCTGCACCCAGAAAGGGCTCCCCTCATACTCTCTCTGATTCAACTTCCCCACTTCCCCTGCCAGGGAGCTGTGACGTCCAGAAATCATGGGGAAAGAAGGCTGCCCTTCTCAGGCTGCCGATGAGTGATAACCAAAGTAAATGATTAATCCTGGCTTGAACCAAAGTTCAGACATTGTTCTATTAGAGACCTTAACTCGGACAAAAGGATCTGTTTGCCAATCCACTGGGCCTTCAGGCAGCAGAAATCCCTGGGCAGTCAGCGCTGGAACTGCCCTTGCTGCCAAATGGCTGTCTGTGTCCCTTCCAGGTGCCAGGCACCGTGCTGAGAGCTGAATGAATCGATACCAGCCCGGGGGACAGAATTCAGGAAAGAGTCTCACTCTGTCAGAGTCCTGCTGCCAGCACCATGCCAGGCCAGCTAGGCCGCCTTCTCTGTTGTTATAATGAGAAATTCTCCCACACAGGCAAGTCCCTTAAAATAGCCCTTTGGGCCTGGGCCATCAGGAAACAGAATAAAGCTGGGTCGGAATGGGGCCTACCATGAAAGACTTTACAAAGCAGCCACTTCACATAACAGGGACAATCCCTTCATGCTTAGAACCCTTAGGTGGGCAAAAGCAGCAAGGCAGGCTTTCTCAACAAAGAATGCTTTGCCACAGGAGGACAGCATGTTCGGGCAGCAGGAACCCCCACTACCCCTGGGGCAGCCCCTGGAGAAGGACCAAGCGTGTCAAGTAGTGTGACAGCGTAAAACAGGCATAGGCTGGGGACAGGGGGTCAAACACACCTGGCTTTGTGCGTGATGAACAATGCAATCTGAACTTTCTGCACCTCAGTTTCCATATGAGTAATACGGGGCTAGAAACACGTGCCTTCAGGGCTGGTGTGGGGACAAGAGATTCTAAGTAAAATGTCTAGCGGTGCCTGGCCCAAAATAGGAATTCAGTGTGTGGTAGCTGTGGGATGATGATGCCCACATATGACAGGCCAAGGTCTCTTTTATGACTAAGTGAAAATACTCCTAGAAAAATGGAACAGTGAGGGCTCTCCACCAGGGACCACCAGCGATAGGCTGAAGTACAGACCAGCCCCACACCCTCGCCATCCCTAACCCCACCTGGAACACCCTGCAAGTCCACTGGAGCCCACCCCTCTCTCCCTGAAGTTGAGTGTTCTATCTCTGCCAGGCTCCAGGGACCTCAGAGACAGACTGGAGGGCCTCAGATGCCCCACTGCATAATTCATGCTGCACTGACACACACAGAGGAAGGGACTCCGACCCCACCCCACCGTGTCCCTCCACCCAGGCTTGGGGAGGATGGCTTCCTCACCAGCCAAAGGGAAATGACAGCAAAGGGCCGGAGAAAGGGCCAAGTGGAGGGGCAGACTGCCCAGCTGTTTCCCCTTTGCTAACTCAGCGCCTGATGTCACTTCCTCCCCTCAGGTAACAGTAGCAGGATATGTGCCTGGAAATAGGTCTGTCTCTTTCCATTCACAAAAATGACAGGTGTGGAGAGCAGCAAAGTGCAGTTTCCAGAGGCGGCTTTCTAGAAGACGTCTTCAATGAGGGCCGAAGGTGAACCTCGTCCACCCTGGCTACAAGGCTTCTCAGGAGAAGGAGCGTGGCTGGGGCAGCTTACATGAACATTTCCTGGAGGTCAGGAACAGCTCCCCTTTGTAAAGCATTCCTAGCCCCATCTGCGTAAGAAGCCCAACTGAGGGATCTGGGGAGCAACTGCTTTCTTTGGGCCCAGCGTTTCCCCAAACAGCTTTCACACCCACCCTCCCCTCTGCAAGGTGGACCAGCAAGGAAGCAATCACCCTAATTTCTAGATGGGCAACTGGAGATCTAGAAGGGGAAGGTGACATGTGGAGGCTCTCACATCTGGAGAAGCCAGTCAGCTAGGCCCCATGTGGGATCTCCTTGGGACCCAGTCTTCCCAGGAATAAGATGTGAGTAAGGGCTCTGAGGAGCTGTGGGACAGGGCAGCTTTTGGAGTCAGCAGGCCCCTGTCCATATGCAGCTTATTAGATATTTATTATTAGGTATTTGGCAATTTATTTAAGCTCTCTGGGCCTCAGCATCCTTACCAGGACAATGTGGACACTAGCAGGAACGACATGCTTTGGGGAACTGTTTTGAGAGCATCCATGTAAAACTCTTAGCACGTAGAAAGCATTTAGAAATGTTAGCTGTTCTATTTATTATTACATTCCCCCCAAAGAATCGGGCTTACTGGAATATCTGGCAGGGGTGTGGCAGGGGTTTAAATGAAGAGGTAGTTTGAAGCACCATATTTAAAACTAAAACCAGTTCAGAGAAATATTGAAGGAGAAGGCAACATGAGTGTGAATGTTTGGGGTGACAACCTTGGCTCCCAGCAAGCTGTTTAGGACTAACCCCCAGGCCCTATGAGGAGAGGGGTTTCCTGGGGCGTCTAGTCAGCTCAGTCAGTGGAGTGAGAGACTCTAGATCTTGGGGTCATGATTTTGAGCCCCACATTGGGGGTAGAGTTCAACTGAAAAAAGAATAAATGAATTTATTTAAGGGGGGGGGGAGCTAAAAGTTCTTTAAAAACAAATAGGTTAGGGGTTTCCTCTCTCTTGCCACTGGGGTACTTCCATGGCAATGCTGGGGAATGTGGATGGAAATTATCCCACTCGGCACACCACTGCTGCACCAGGCCCCATGGGTCAGAGCCCTCCAGGGGTGTTGCCCAAAGCAGCCTGCACCTCGCTCCATGCTGCTCCCTCATCTCCTCCTCCACCCTTCGCGCCCCTACCCAAGACGTCTGGGGTGCAATCAACTTTTATGAGGCAGCCTGACCCCTCCGAGGAAGAGCTATAAACAGAGAGGGCTGAGGTCTGTCCTGCCAACAAAAGCGTCCCCAATGCAGAACTAGAAAAACTGCTCCAGTTCTTACTTCTGTTCCAGCTATGGCTGCAAGAACCACCCCAGCCCTGGGGCCCACCAGAAGGATCCCACAAGGACAGTCAGCTCCTCTCCCAAGGATTACTGGGTAGAGGTGTCTACACAACAAAACTGAATTCCATCCGCTGGCATTCAAGGCTCTCAGAAGCTGGCCCCAGCCTTCCTCCTCATCCTTCTCCTCCAGGTGGGTTTTGGCCACATTTTCCTAGCATGGCCCACCTCCATCCAGTACCTTTGCTTTTTCCTTTCTTAGAATGCCCTTCCCCTCTTTTCCCACCTAAATCCTACTCCTTCCCAGCCAAATCCTAATTACTCCTCAAAGCCCATCGTGAGCCTGCCTTCCCTGAAAACTCTAGTTCACAGAGAGCACTCCCCCTCCTGAAAAGCTTTAGGACTTAATTATTATTAAAGCAAGTACCTCTGTTGTGCTTCACACATACCAGGTAGGTTCTTAGCTCTTCAACTCTTCACATTTATTAACTCACTTAATCATCGCCACCACCATACCAGCTAAGTCCTCGTTTCCCCACATTGCTTGAGGAACCTGAGCTCCCAAGAGAGGAGTAGCTTGCGCCGGGCCCCATGGTGGCCAGTGGTGGAGACAGGCTTCCGTCCGATGGACAGCAGAGCCCAAGATGCTCCCTCACAACACGGCCTTCCAGGTGCACATGTCACCCTCTCAGGAGGAGCTACTGGCACTCCTTGCTTATTTTCATCCCCCTCTCTCTCTGATGGGGAAGAGGGCCACAGGCTCACAGACTTCCATGTCCAAGACCAGGGTAAGAATCCCAGCCTTGCCACTCAATTACTCTGAGAGTCACAAAAACACTCTGAGCCTCAATTTCTACATCTGCAAAGTGGATATAAAAACACCTCCCTACCGGGGCACCTAGGTGGCTCGATCAGTTGGGCATTTGCCTTTGGCCCAGGTCATGGTCCCAGCCCCACATTAGGCTCCCTGCTCAGCGGGGACCTGCTTCTCCCTCTCCCTCTGTCTGCTGCTCCGCTTGCTTATGCTCTCTCTTGCATGCATTCTCTAATAAATAAATAAATAAAATCTTTAAAATAAAACAAAACATACCTCCCTACCTCACATGGTGGCTATGTAGCTCAAATAAAAGGTCCTCTGAAAGGTATCGTCTATACTGCCAGACATATGGTAAGTACTCACATATTGATTCTTCCCCTTCTCTCCTCACTGTGCATCTTGACAACCTCACGGGACTCTGCTCAGCACTCATTGCCAAAGTGGTGCCTTGCCTAGCAGTTACTCAGGGGTGTGAAAGAGGTTCACCCAATGGCCCCCCTGTGCACGTGTCCAGGCCCCTGACCTCTCCATTCACCTGCTTTCCTGACACTGACTTCACTGCAGGCAGCAGCAGCCTGGCCCCAGCGAGAAGTCACATGCAGCTCTGGGAATCACCTCTTGAAATGCTGATCACCCTACTGGACGCTTCCATTATTTTTGGCGATTGCTATGGCAGAGAACACCTCTGGCCCTGACTCAGAACCTATTTCCAAAGCCAGAGCTCCACCTCGTTTCCCACACACACACACCCCTTGTCCTTCCTGTTCCCTGGATCCCTGTCCTAAACCATTATCCCTTTCCTGGATTCTCAGAACTCAAGAGGAGTAAGTGTGACTACTGTATGTATAGCTCTATTATTTGCTTGATTTTGTTTAATTAAGAGGCAACAGGGAACACAGTTGCCTGTGAGACTTTTTCTGGCCAAGCACTAGGCTGGTCAGTGACTCAGGCTGAGGAAATTAGAAGGCAATTTCCAGAGGATTGCTGTGCAGTCCCCTAAGTCCTAACACTCCTCTAATTCATGGCCTCCGCTGGCCATTAACTCACGCTGGCCCCAGAATATCTCTTCGGAAAATGCGGCAGCTGGCACTTATATTCCTGGAGCTGGAATCAGTCTCCCGTGACATCAAATAGGTTTATTTTTCCCTTCCCTTTACCTCTCCTCTGCCTGCCACCACACACAGTGACTCTGATCCTGACTTGTCCCCCCCAAACCCCCACTCAGCTCCCAAAAGGGTCATGATAAATGGCTGGTCGCGCTCCTATTCCAACAGCCAGCAGGATGTGGCTGGTTGTTCCATGAGCAGGAAGCTGTGTCAGATCTGTGAATCACCCCTGGATCACTTGCCTCCTTAGAGAAGGAGAAGAAACAGTTCTTGTGTGTGTGCACGTGTGTAAGAGGGAGAGACAGAGACAAAGAGAGAAAGAGACCGGGCAGGAGTGGTAACCGACGTGCAGCACTGACCTTGGGGCTAAGATCCTATGTTGACCTTGCCCTTACAGGACCACCTCTTTACTCCTCAACCTCAACCCACATGGCTTCCCTTCTGCTCAGTTTACTAGGCAGCCATCGCTAGATGGGCTCCAGGAAGCCCTCCAGGTCTGAACAGCTGTTCCTTGTTTATCTGTTTCTCTTGTGTGTTGGGTGTTCTCCACTGGGCACGTTGCCCAATTTCCCATCACACTATGAGCAGCTGGTCCTTCCTTCTTGCCTCAGCCTTCTCTTTTCTCTCAGCTTCACCTACCAAATCCAAAGCATACTCCAGCTTTCTGGTGATTGCCAGATGGAAGGAACAGCAGATGGAAACTCATATACGTTGAACATGAGTGACAGGGGCCAGGTACGAAGTAGAATGCTTTACCCAAAATTATCTCAAATCAACTTTCCAAAAGCTCTGTGAAGTTACGAGTGGGGGAAACTGAGGCTCAGAGTGGGTGGCCCAGGGTGGCACTGCCAGGAGACACCAGAGGCGGGATTCAAGCCCTGATCTGCCCCCACAGCACTTGTTCAGGAAAGGAACTGGCCCTGAGAATTGCCTCTTCTGCAGCTACATGTCTTTCTCCCACCGTAACACTGGATCCACACTCAAAGCTCTTAGAGAAAAACTGAACGGCAGAGAAATGAATGGGTCTGGAGCCAATTCCTAAAAATGTACTCCCAGGACCAAGACCAAATTCTGTGATGATTTAAACACTCAGGAGAATGTACTATTTCCACAGTGTTGATCTGTAATTTATCACCTCCCACATCCGTGGGGACCAGCCATCATCCTGGGTCTGCTCCATTCACCCTGCCTCACTGTGATCGCCCTCTGTTGCCTTCACAAACTCACACCTGTAGCATAAGGCGAATGTCCCATACAGTGAGGTGGTCCTCAATAACACCCTGCACTGCTCTCCCGCTAACATGTGAGCCTGAGCCTGGTCTCCCCTACCCTGACTCAAGTTGAGAAAGGGCTCCATTTTAGGTCCATATCCTCCTTGGGAGGCAAGCTAACCTGAGTTTACCCAGATCTGCCTTGTCCTAACTGGGAGATGCAGGGCAATCTCCAACCTCTCCAAGTTCATCCATCTGTCTAAAGGAATCAAAGCACCTACCCCAGGTTAGGGCGCATTAGGATATATTCGATGAACCGTAGGAATCACAGGAAATCGTGCACGTTAAGTATTTGGTACCACCAATGGTAACTACTAACACTGGCTATTATTTGCATTCCTGAAAGAGTCCTGTAGAGGATCAGAACGTTCATGACTGGTACTTGTCTGAAATAAACAATCAAGAAAGGAAACTACTGTAAAAGCACAATGCCTCCCAAATCCAAACAAATAATTTGCTTGTTCTAGAGAAATGAGCTTCTCTCCACCACCATAGGACTTGACATACACCTGCATGTACATGTGACTGCAAAGAATTATGGTAAACTTGCACTGATATCTTATAGAAGACTTCCAAATGAAGTAATCTGCAGGTTGCATCCAGCATTATCAGGACCATTTGAAAGACAAGCAGCCTGAAGCCAAAGCCACTTTACCCAAGGTCTCCCCAGGGGCAGCTCATAAAAGCTAAGAGAGGAACCCAACTCCATGCCAGTGAGCCTGACCTAAGCAGCAGGTGCCCACTTTCCCCAAACCCCACCCAATTAGGGGCTTGGCAGAGAGGAAGGAAGCAAGGGCTGACAGCACCATCCAAATAATAGAAGCCACTTGCCCATCTTCCGTAAACAGACTAGAGTTATAAGACCCTTGGTGTCCAAGCAGCTCCCCCTTGTCCTGGAGACAAGCACACCCTTTGCCGGATGTCCTGAGAAAAAACTTTGCAGTGTATTCCCAGTGTTCTGGAGCCAGCAGAACAGCCTCCTGCTTGGGCCCCAGGCCTCTCATCAGCCAGCTTCAGCTAACGTGCACATCCCATAAAACCTCTCTGCTCTGCAATTTGCCAAACCACAGACTAAGAATTCACCATCAGTGGAGGAGAGGCGGGAAGGGGGCATGCTTCTCCAGTGCAGAGGACTTCCAGAACATCTGTGACTTGGGCGCAGCGCGTCCTGCCAGCCACCCACACCAGAGTGTACCTTACACAGAACACTTGACTTCTGGTGTGTGGCATCTACTGTGCAAGGGCAAAGAGAGGAGGAGATCCTAAGCTTCAGAGGCACAGGCTCCCCCAACCTGTTTCTCCTGTCCCTATGAGCCCTGCTGACACTATCTATTATTAGGGCCCCTGTCCTTATATTATGCCCCATTAATGCCCCAAATATGTAGGAACCTCTTACGATCACCAGATATTTGTCTTCCTGGTCAACTCCAACCAGACTTAAGGTACTTTGACAAACAAAACCCACACCCTGGGCAAAACGCCAGGTAAACCTAGGTGCCGTGAAGAGCTAGATTGCAAGTGACTTCCCCCCCCTTCTGGTTCTCAGATTCCCCATCTGTAAGATGAAGGGGTGGAGCCTCATGAGTCCGGCCAGCTCCACAATTCCACAACATATAACACTTTATCCTTTAATTGTTTTATACAACCTTAGTTTAGAGCTCTGGATGGCCCCAACTGTTCAGTGACATCACTCCCTGCCCCAAACATAATCCCGATTCTTACATGGGAAGCAGAGATGTCCTGGGAAACACTGTCCATAAAAAGGGAGGCAATGATCATTTCAAGGGAATTACACAGGACTTTTGTGTTTTTCACATAGAACAAGTTATTATCAATCTTAAAACCCAAAATCTTTCTTCCTTTTTTGCCAGACCATTAATAGCTGCTTTTCAAAAGTGCTTTCTTAGTCAGAATCTCACCAATAATAAGCTACCATTTAGTGCGTGCCTGTTCTCTGCCAGGAACTGTGCTAAGTGCTTTTCATGGATGATCTCATTTAATTCTCCAGACAACCCTATGAAATAGGTACTATTATCATCCTCACTTTAAAAATGAGGAACCCTCCCACGAGGTTAAATAACTTGCTCCAAGTCACAAAGCTAGTTAGTACTTGACCAAGGCTTTGAATAAGACCCTCTACCTCAGAGCCCTAGCACTAACCACCCTCCCTCTACTGTCTGTGGTGGATTCTCTCTTGCTTTAGCAACATTTCTGGCTTGTTGCCAGTACACCCTAACTTGTAATCTTGGACATCACTGGTTAGAGCTAAGATGTGATGTTTCACTAAAAATCAAGAGCAGGGAGAAAGCACCTGCCTGGGTCTCAGAGCAGAGAGTGCCATCTGTTGAAAGTAGGCCAGGCTTCACTGAGGACTACAAAGAGAACCCCTAAAACTTAGCCTGTGACATGTAGGAAAAACAGTAAGTGAGGCCAACTTGATACTAAGGGCTGGGAGGTTCAAATGGACATCTATCTGTACCTGGAGTAGGTGACCACATAGTGACCCAAGTCCTCCGAAACAAGCTTTCTTGAAATGGCAGCTTTCTTGAAATGAAGATGCTTGCTGAGCCAGGTAACATGAAAGGAACAACTCTCCCACCCACCTCACCTCTCTGTCTGGTCAGGAACCAGACTCCTTAGTTTACCTCCTCTCCAATCTGAGCCCTGGCCCATTTATTGCACTCCCCCCAAAAACCGCAAAAAGACAAAACACCCAAAGTTCAGAGCTACTGGTGATAAAGACAGAAAGAGTAGCCTGAGGCTGACATTGGCACAAAACCCAGGCCTCTTTCAACAGGGAAATGAAAGGCATTTCTCAGAGATCAATGTGCAGTCTAGGGCAGCACCCTACAACCTGTTCTAACCGTTAAAATGAATGCTTTGGGCATTCTGAGTACCCCCTTTAAGCGCCTAACTTGCAAGTAAGATGCAGTCCTCCTGCTTCAGATGCCTCGCTGTGTCTTCTATCTCAAGTATAGGGGCAAAGCTTCAGACAGGCGTCCTCAGCCGTCAAGGACAGCATGTTTACTTCCCAAGGTGCGAAGGATGGGAAGACAGGACCGGCTGAGATGAAAGGGGACGGGTCACCCAGTCCCCGGAGCTCGGCTCAATCAACCTTAGCCCCTTCTCATTAATCGTGGGGCAGGAAGGGGGAGGGGCAGCCAGCCGTTCCTTGGAGACCACGGCAAACACTGGCCTCCCCGTGTCTGGAGACGGAGCATCACTTAAGAGGAAATGAACCCGGTTAAGGGTCACGTCCAGAGAAGGGATAAAAGGAAAAGCCACAATTCTCCTCACACCGACGGACACAATGACTTGAAGAAGGAAACCAAAGCTGGGGGCCGAGGGTGGAGGTGGGGCGGGGGGCGCGGCGGCTTCCCTGGGCCCCCAGAGCCCCGCCTAGGGAGCCGGAGCCCAGGACCGCGCGGGGCTCCCCGCCCCCGGCGAGCCCCCAAAGCCTCACGGTCGCGTCAGCCTGGGCGGCCCAAGCCCCAGGGAGGGCCGGGGAGATGCTCTTTCCCCACGGAGCTTCTCGGCCAGGGTTTGGCGAAAGCTCCCCCCACCATCCATCAAAGCTCAGGCGCACGGATGACTTCACCGCTGTAACAGACAAGGGCAGCCACTTGCCAATTCCAATGCCAAAAAAAGAAATCGGGGGGCGGGGGGGCGGTAGGAGTGGAGAAAGGGCAGAGAAGGCTTCCCTGGAGATCACAGCCTGCAGAGACAGTCCACAGCCAGCTCCGGGACTGGGGGGGGGGGGGGGGGCGCCCCGGGGTCTCCGGCCAGCCCCCCGCAGGGCTCGCGCGGGCAGGACTCACGTAGTGCTTGGAGGGGTTCCTCCGCTTCTCCACGTCCACCACCGTGGCATCTTGCACGCAGTAGGCCAGCATCTTCCCCCCCAACAAAGCGAGTGGCGCCCTCCGGCGGCGTCACCTTCTCATCCCGGTCGGGCTGCGGCTCCTGCTCCCGCTGCCCGGGCCCCGGCGCCCTCGGGCACGGCCCCGGGGCGCGGACGGTCCGGGGGTGCGGGCGGCCCGTGGGCGGCTCCGTGGGCGGCTCCGTGGGCGGCTCCGTGGGCCCGCCGCGCGCCCCTTCCCTCCCGCGCCGCCGCCGCCGCCGCCGCTCTCCGCCCGCCCGCTCTGGCCGCCCCGCGGGTCCGGCGGGAACTGGCGGAGCGGAGGAGGGGCGGGGGTGTGTCCCTCCGGCGGGGGGACGGGGCGGGGGCCCCGGAGCCTGCTGTCAGCGCGCGGGGAGCGGCTGGCGGCGCCCCCTCGCCGCGCTCGGGCTCCGGGGGGCTCGGCGCCGGCAGAGGCTGTGGGCGCAGGAGGCGGAGGCGGGGCCGGGCCGGCAGGGAGGGGAGGGGAGGGGAGGGGAGGGGAGGGGAGGAGAGGGAGGGAGGGGCCCGGGCCCGGGGGAGGGGCTCGGGGCCGCGGGGAGGGGGCTGCGGCCGGGCCTGGAGACCCGCGCCCGCCGGCGCCCCCCGCCCAGCCCTGAGCGCCGCGCGGTGGCTCCGGCCCGAGGAGGCCGGGGAAGGGAACCCAGCGCCCCCCGCCGGGCCCTCCTCTTGGAGCCGCTCCGTGCCTTTTTGTCCCCACCTCCGCGTCCCCCTCCCACTCCCACCCCCAGATCCCTGTGATGAAAAGTAGTGCTTTACTGCCCAGGCTCCCCGAGGAGGACACGGGGACGGGGACGGGCCGGCGGTAAATCCTCCAAACCAGACCCTCTTCTGATGAACCACCTGCCCTCCCTGTGGGTCACAGAGGGTGGATTCTCCCCGGAAATGGGATCGATCCCCTGCCCGAGTCGTCCATCGATCTGGCCCCGTGTAAATAACCTGGGACATCATTTACCAGTGAGGCGACAAGGCTCTGCGTAACAGCACTGCCTGAAGCCCAGGGCTCCCCTGGGAACCTTCCCAGGCGGGCGAGGAGGGGAGGGACCACACAGTGGTGGGAACATCCACCGGGTCGGCCCCCCACCCTACACCCCTGTTCGTCATTGGCCCCCCCACCGGCTCTGGATGTCTCACCACTTCTCCTTCTGGGCTGGGAAACTGACTTGCGGCCACTTGTCCATCCCTGGACTTGGAGCACAATTACTATTTAATTGAATTTACACACAGACCCCCTCCCCCCCATCTATTTCATCTATTCTTTTTCATTCTAGCTTCAAATATTTAAAGAGGTAGTATTTTCACGATTAATTTTATTGTTTCACGAACACAATAAAGCTTTGTGACCATGGACCAATGTGAAACATCTGAAATTGGGATAAAGAGTTTTATGACCTTATTGTATTAAAAGTTTCTTCCCTACGCTGTCAGAACCCATGTACCAATCTAAGATTATTCACACATTTGCTTGGGACAGAATACCCCACTACTCCTCTGTCCTTCTTGATAAAGGATGCTAGAACACCAAGGGATGGCACTATCTAAATATTTGACCTTGAGCAAATCACTTAATGCCGTAGGGATTAGAGTCACCTTATGGTTTTCTTTTGTCAAATGTGGGTGCTGAACTAAATGGTTTTTTTAAAAATATTTTTTTAATTTTATTTTTATTTATTCATGAGAGACACACAGAGAGAGGCAGAGACACAGGCAGAGGGAGAAGTAGGCTCCATGCAGGGAGCCCGATGTGGGACTCGATCCCGGGACTCCAGGATTACGCCCTGAGCCAAAGGGGCTAAACTGCTGAGCCATCCAGGCGTCCCAAAAATATTTTTATCTAAAAAAATTTTTTTAAGATTTTATTTATTTGAGAGAGACAGAGACAGAGAAAGCGAGAGACTACATGAGCAGGGAGAAGGAGAAGCAGGCTCAATGTGGGGCTGGATCCCAGGACCCTGGGATCATGACCTGAGCTGAAGGCAGACACTTAACCAAGTGAGCCACCCAGGTGCCCCACTAAAAAGTCTTTCAAGATTCCTTCCTGCATATACTGAGAGTTTGGAAACTCTCAGCAGTCCTTACTCCTGTGGGCATAGTTTCGAGTTCTTTGTTTTTAATTATTAGCTGGTATGGCATTTGACATTTAAAAAATAAATAATGTATCAACTAAGCATCTACTCTATGTTCCTTTATAAGACATTAAGAGAGAAAAGAGAGAGAATTCAATTAATGTTTGTGGAACTGAAAACTGAGTCCAACTGACCAATGCTTATCCCTTCCCTCAAAGAGTAGGGTGTCCAGTTAAGAAACGGGGATATCACTAACTCTGTATCTAATAAAATGTGTATTAGGACTCCAGAAAATGGGACTCAGAGCAGTCAAGGGGAGCTTCATGGAGGAGGCTGCCCTGTGCTGGGGCCCTGGAGGATAGGCAGAGTTTGGAACACCTTGGAACACTCTGCCTCCCCTGAACTCTTCTAGGCCAGCAGCACTTGTCCCGAGCTGTCTTGACATGTGTGTATTTGTCCGTAACAGACTTCATTTCTTCTGAAAGCGCCTCTTCTAGGCTAGGATCCACTCCGAACATGATTCTAAGCACAGGGAGGGCAGACCAAAGGCTCCATGCTCCTCCACCATTCTAGTGACTTAGTCCTTGCCTGCAGGCGTCGGTCTTTTCCTAGCCTGAGAAACCCCAGACAACCTGATAGCTCTTAAATTCAGGGTCTTGGGGCACCTGGGTGGTTCAGTGGTTGAGCATCTGCCTTTGGTTCAGGCCATGATCCTGGGGTCCTGAGATTGAGTCTCGCATCAGGCTCCCCGCAGGGAGCCTGCTTCTCCCTCTGCCTATGTCTCTGCCTCTCTCTGTGTGTCTCTCATGAATAAATAAAATCTTTAAAAAAAAAATTCAGGGTCTTGACATACAACTTGAATACTCCCAACTTCCCCTTGTGCTCCCAAATTACCTCAATTAAAGGGAGCAACTGAGTGGAAGCATCCATCCCACTTTAAGCACTTCTTCCTGTTCAGCATACTTTTACTGAGTGCCGGGCGCTCCCCAGAAATGACTGACATTGGCCAAAGGCCCCTTGGAGAGGGGACCATGTCCCCATCATGCTTGGCACATAGTGGGTACATTGACTGGTCTGTGTTGAAAACATCTGCTCAAGTAGCTAGCAGTGCTGTAGAAGAGTAGGTAAATCCCTATTTTTGCCCCCTCCATCTATGAATTGGGGATGACTTCAGTCCGAGGACATTGTGAGAGTTCAAATGATACAATATAATCATAAAAATGCCAAATAAAAGTTTAAGATAAATAAGGGAAAGAGGACTCAAACTAAAGATGCAAACTGATGGATGCCTGAAAATCTGATTTTTCCAAAACAGTTCATTGTAAGATGCTTAGTTAGAACAAAGATTCTTCCAACTGGAAGGGATCCAAGAAATTATTTATTCCTCTAATTCTACAGAGAAGCAAGCTGAGGCAGAGAGAAACTAAGCAAGTTGCCTGATGCCACAGAGCCAGGTAGTCCCAGGCCAGCAGTCTTTCTCCCCCACCCCCTCCATGCTTAGGAGCCTATTCAGAGGCAAGAAACGTTCATTGAAAGAGCACACTCCGTGCACTGACAAACATCTGCAGATCCAGAATGTTTCTTTCCCTTGAAGCCCGAGTCTCCCATTCCATTCTCTGTCCATACAAGCATCACATAGCTGCCTGGACCCCCCAGCAAGGCGGGATGTCTGTCAAGGCCAGGGACTGTGTGTGTCTCCCTGGAAATCCCATCAACTCCCCCCACACGGAGCCCACCTTGCTTCCTCTCCCATGTAGTCTTCATGACCACGCCAAACACAGGAAAGCACTGAAAACCGTTAAATGCTAAACAAAGGCACAGTAGCACTCTCTTCCCTTTTCAGAAAGTTGATGGCGATTGCTAACCACTCCTTTGGTCACTAATCCCACATTGCCCTACGACAGCTCCACTGCGACTGCATTGAACCCCGATCAACACCTTCTGTTGCTCTTGAATTTAGTTGTGCTTATGTTGTGCCTTCTAGACCAGTAAGAAGGCTGTGAAGGTCTGGAGGACTGTGACCACAGACTCTGGCACCACCCTTTCCCTCCCTGCCCCCGCCATAGCACCCCACCACCTGCTGCACATCCCCCCATGCAACACAAGGCTCTCTCCATTCCAGGCACTCAAGGGATAGTTGTCTTCTTAAATTTCTGGGCTCTCAACAGATATCTGTAGGTGCTGATGATAAAAGTGATGTCTAAGAAGAGCTCAACAGAGCTCTGGAACAGGATTTACACAACCCGGGTCACTTGCTCAACCACAATCCAGACTTGTGACATTGACGTTACTTCCCTTCTCTGGGTCTCTGACGATTTTTCTGGTCCCTTCCATGCCACAGAATGGTGGGAGACTGCTATGTAAAGTGAGGTATAGGTGGACTCTTCCCCAGAGATGTATAAATTTGAGTGAAATTTGGGGCCCCCTCCTGGCCAAAGTGGTTTTAGCACCTTTAACTCCAACAGCTGGCCCCAAGGTATCCCTTTCAGTCCTCAGCTGACCTCTGGCCAGGTATGAATGACCTGACAATTTATAGACTGTGAGCATCCAGGGTGTTTCTCTAGCCACCACCCTCCCACCCCCCGTCTCTCACTCTTTCTCTTTCAGATCAACCTTAGTAGTCTTATGTTTGGGGAGTGTGTTAAAGATAGGCCCTCCTGAATTTGGAATAGACAATGAGGTCAACTTCCATTTTCTCCAGAGAAAGGTAAATTGCTGGCCAGACTTTGCCTCTCTTGCTGTGGAATGGGATCAGGATGAGGTGCCAGGACTGCCCTATCTGCTCAGCCCCACTATTCAATAATTGCAGCCATAATAACGGACCCCTCCTGTTTGCCAAACCATCAGATGGGGGAAGCCACCTCTACCTGTCTCCCAAAACAATAAGAATATCAACAAAGTCTCAACAGGTGTCTTTACATGGTGTCATGGAGTCTCAGCCTCTTGTCTTAGCCTTGACTCTGGTAAGGGTTCTTAGGCAGCAGAATTTTTTGATAGAACCGCTTTCAAGTTTCAGCCTTAGCAAATGACCATGCCCCTGGAATACCAAAGGGAAATCTGATAACTTGCATGGCCAAAGATGATAAGGACACAATCAGAGTCACAGAGGGGAAAAAAGTATTCTATAACTCCAGACATCTGGTGCCTCAACCAGTGCATTGTGTTTTAAGACCCGCAGGATAGGAGTGTGGACAATTTCAGACATCTATCTCAGCTACTGAGCATGCCTTCAAGTATACTCCTCCCTGGTAGGGGGTTACCGGCATCATCTTATATAAAAGATCAGTCTGCCTAGTTCCATTTAACCATAAGCCACCAAAGATTTTCTTTTTCAAAATCCCCTGGATTTTCCAGAAGCCAGCAAACCCTAAATTGGCCACTGGATGACAAAAAGAACAGAAAAAAAAAAAAAAACCCTTGGGGAATTCAAAGGCAGTTTCTTTAAATAGCCTGAAGCCACAAATAACCAAAAATATGAGTCTGGTTTTGGTTTGACCCTCTTGTCTTTTTTTCAGTTCTGTATTCAAAAAATGTTTTGAACTCATATGTCTATTTCAGGTGAAAGAATCAAGACTCTGAAAGTCAGGTCTGACTCCAGCTTATATCCTGGTTTCTCTGTCCCGAGCAGAAGATATCCCCATAGTTGATCCATTGCTTACCCCCTTAGGCTAGAGCAATTACGGGGAAGCTCTTGTAGTAGGCTGGGTTTTCCTACCTGGGTGAACCTGGAGGGGATTTGGACTGTCAACAAGGTGTTGCCCTAGGCTGATTTCTATGATCACTTTGATTCCTTTTACTGCTTACTATATGAATAGTGCATACCTTTGTTGAGACTGGTTTACAAGTGCAAAAAATTGAGCTAGGCCAGCTAAAAAAAGAAGGGGCTTTATTTATTTTTTTTTTTTAAAGAAGGGGCTTTATTTCCAATATACAGCAGTGTCTCCTTATCCACAGACATTGAGGCTTCTCAGTAGAAGCAGGAAGGAGCAAATCTTTGAGAACATGCTCATTGCCCCCCATCACTTATCTCTGCTTAGCACTGTGTGTTCTGGTTCATTCTTCTCTATCTGCAGACTGTTTTTCTCTGCTTCTCTACCTACACAGCAAGAGCCCCCCAGGGCCCAAGTGTCTACCAGTTCCTCAATTCCAGACACACATAGGACTCACCAATTGCCTCTGGAGTCCAGATCTGAGTTCCCAGGAAAAATAATCTCATTGGCCCAGTGTGAGTCATGTGTCCACCCTGACCCAATCAATTACCAATGGGGTGGAGTCAAGTATTCTAAACATTTCTCTTGAGAGCCAACCAGTCTTCTAAGAAAAAAGACTGATTTGAGTGACCCACACGCCCCAGAATACACCTACTAAATTACTGTTTACCGTTTCAAGGACTTCATCTGTTTATTCACTCAATGGAAATTGAAGCTATCCACAAGTTCACCCACTCTGCCAGGACCTGTGGCTAAGTGTGGGGCAAGCCAGACCAAAGTCCTTGTTCTCAGAGAATTGTATCACCTTTAAGGAAGATATACATTGTTTTAAAAATCATTCAAATAAATGTAAAATTATAATCGTGACAAATGTTATCAAGGTGAGGCAATCATACTAAAGTGTGAATGGTGGTGATCTCTAGGGGTGGGAAAGTAAAAACTTAAATTTTAAAAATTAATTTATTTAAAATTTTAAAATTCTATAGTTCACATATCTGTCTGTAATAATAATTTGTTTAAATTGCATTTTGAAAGCATACTATGATCCCTTGGTGAAAGGCCCAGGGGATGACAACAGCTAGAAATCTGCAGTGCAATACAAGAGGTGAAAATAGCTTGGAGTAGGATGATGATGTTGGGGGGAAGTGATGGGGATTGTAGGAGGTAGAGTGACCCCTGTTTGGTAATGTTGGTCAGGGATGAGGAAAACCGAGGTGCTAAGGACAGCTGTAGGTTCATGGCCTGTATAACTGAGAGGATGGTGGTGCTATTCAGTTTTCCAACTTCATTTAGTCTGTGGGGACTGATCTGGTCAATATCAAAAGTTCCCTTTAGCTATTATCATTATCACCACCATCATCATCATAGTAACAATAACAATGGTAATCTCGGCAATGTTTTTTATAGTAATCTTTTTAAATTTTTTGTTTATTTAAGAAAGAGAGCACGAGCAGGTGAAGGTGGGGAGAAGCAGAGGGAAAGGGAGAAGCAGGCTTCCCACTGAGTAGGGAGCCTGAATTGAAGCTTGATTCCAGGACTCCAGGATCATGACCTGAGCCGAAGGCAGACATTTAACCCTCTGACCCACCTAGGTGCCTCTATAGTAATGTCTTTATTTTTAAGATTTTACTTATTTATTTGAGAGACAGCATGAGAGAGAGAGAGAGAGAGAGAGGGAACACAAGCAGCAGTGAAGAGTAGAAGCAGAGGGAGAAGCAGACCCCTCCTGAGCAGGGAACCTGACACAGAACTTGATCCCAGGACCCTAGGATCATGATCTAACCTGAAGGCAGACATGTAACTGACTGAGTCATCCAGGCACCCTATAGTATTTTTTTAAAGATTTTACTTATTTGAGGGGTGCCTGGGGGCTCAGTCAGTTGAGCATCTGCCTTTGGCTTGAGTCCTGATCTCGGGGTTGTGGGATCAAGCCCCATGTCAGGCTCCCTGCTTGGCCAGGAGCCTGCTTCTTCCTTTCCCTCTCGCTCGCCCCTCCTCCCCTCACTTGTGCTCTCTTTCTCTTTCTCTCAAATAAATAAAATCTTTTTATTTTTAAAAAGATTTTACTTATTTGAGAAAGAGTATGCATGAGTGGAGGGAAGGGCAAAGGGAGAGAGAATCTCAAGCAGACTCTGCACTGAGCAGGGAGCCCACCATGGAGCTGGATCTCATGACCCTGAGATTATGACCTGATCTGAAATCAAGAGTTAGTTGCTAAACCAACTGATCCACCCAGGCTCCCCTCTCAGCAATAGTTTATTAAGCCTCTGCTGTGTGCTGAATGAGCACCATGTTCATGTATTTATTCTACAAATGGGAATTTAGTCAAAACAAGAATGTCCTTCTTGGTGAAGTTCACAGTCTAGGTGGAGGAAACAATGAATTAGGCAGGGGGAAAAAAAAATCAAGATTTGGGGGTCCCTTCAGATCTCTATTTTTTATTGTTTTAAAGATTTTATTTATTTATTCATGACAGACACACACACACACACACAGAGAGAGAGAGAGAGAGAGAGAGAGAGAGGCAGAGACACAGGCAGAGGGAGAAGCAGGCTCCACACAGGGAGCCCGATGTGGGACTCTATCTTGCGTTTCCAGGATCACACCCCGGGCTGAAGGGAGCGCTAAACCACTGGGCCACCGGGGCTGCCCAGATCTCTGTTTTTTAAATATTTGTTTGGTATTTATTTAATGAGAGCTGGGATAAATAAATTTTCTATTACATGTGCACTTCTTTCTCTATTTTCAGAGTAAGGCATTTATTAAATGGCTTGAAAGCAGTGTGTTCTGAATCATCTTTTATTTCATGGTTTTCCATACTTGGATAATGTCACTCACATACTTCCATGAGTAAAAGTAACTTACATGGATATAGCTTCAAACTCTTAAAAATATTTTAAGAGCATCTTTCTTCTTCTTCTTCTTCTTCTTCTTCTTCTTCTTCTTCTTCTTCTTCTTCTTCTTCTTTCTTCTTCTTCTTCTCCTTCTTCTTCTTCTTCTTCTTCTTCTTCTTTTTCTTCTTCTTCTTCTTCTTTCTTCTTCTTTCTTCTTTCTTCTTTTTTTTTTTTAACTTTCATGGAGGTCAGATGTTTCCTATATTTTGAAGTTCTCTCTCTCTCTCTCTCTCTTTTACTTTTGGGGGAGGGGAGAGGAGGAAGTTTTCTGAATAGTTAACTTCTTGGGAAGCATATTAAAAGTTTGAACTTACTTAAAACCAACCATTCCTCCCAAGGAAACAGCTCTAGGCCATGGATTACTGCACATTGACCTTGCAGCTGGGGGTGACCACTGCTGACTTACAAGGCTGTCTGCTGGCCAGGGTCAGAGCTGGCCCAGCCCAGTCTACAAGTGCAAAGCATCCTGTACAGGCACACTGCAAGAATGCTCCACAGAGATGGGAGGTGCTAGTGAGGAGGGATTTGTAATTTCCACTTGGAGGATATTTTAATGTGGCAGGAACTGGACCTTTTTGTGCCAGGAGATCCTTGGAAAATCCCACCCTTTCAGGCCAAAACTTAGCTATTTGTCTACCCTGCTTAGCACACGGTAGATTGCCACTGTTCAGATTTTTAGAAACAAAATAGAAAACTCTCACCAATGGATAGCCAAGAAACCATGTAGATGATGTCTGATTATTAAGTCATGATACTATTAAAACATAAGAATGCCAGCTCTATAAACACAGAGATGCTGGTCTGTTTTCTTATCCTGACACACCCCCAGTGTTGAGAACAATATCTGACATACAAGTTTTCATTAACTAAACTGTAGTGAATATTTTTTACTTTTTTGAGCCATATGATCTTTGTTGTAACCACTGAACTCTGTATAATATGCCCATACTATAACCCTGTAATTTCATTCCTAGTATAGATCCAAGGGAAATTAGTGCATATGTCCACATAAAAAATGTACTAAAGGATTTACACCGTATTCGTCCTAATTATTCAAAACTGAAAGCCACTCTGATGTCCACTGAAGCTGAGTGGATCAATAAATGGCATTACATTCATACAATAGGATACTATACATACCAGTGACAAAGAACAAACAATTGCTATGTACAACACTAGATGATTGCAGACACAATGTTGAGCAAAAAAGAGACAGACTCAAAGGGCACCTACTGTATGATTTCAAGTATATAAAGTTCAAAACAACCAAAATTAATTTATGGAGGTAGAGATCATATTAGTGGTTGCCTTTAAGAAGTATAAACTGGGAGAGGGTACAAAAAACTGTGGGTGCTGGAAATGGTCTTCCTCTTGGTCTGGGGGGAAGTTCAAAGCCATGTACTAGAGTCAATTACTTCAGTGTTATTTATATATATACCTTGCTGGGGACTGAATGTGTAACCCACCCCCCAAAAGTTCTTCTTTCGAAACCCTAATTCCCAGTGTGATGGTATTTGGAGATGGGGACTTTGGGAGGTAATTAGGTCAGGAGGGTGGAGCCCTTATGATGGGATTAGTGCCCTTATAAAAAGAGACATAAGACAGTTTGTTTCTTCTCTCTCTCTCCTGCCCTACCCGACCTCCCACCTATATGAAGAAACCAGGAGGAGAGTTCTCACCAGACCCATCCATCCTAGCATTCTGATCTCATACTTACCAGACTCCAGAACTGTGAGAAATAAATGTCTGTTGTTTAAGCCACTTGGCCTATGAAATTCTTGTTATAGTGGCCAGAATCAACTAACACAGATCTCAATTTTTTAAAAAAAATGAATAAAATAAAACTAAACAAGTCAGTCTGAATAAATCTCCACAAGATTCTGGTGAATAAAAACAATGCACGTTGCAGAAGGATATGTACAGTATACCATTTATGTAAACGTTAAAAATTTTAAAAATACTATATATAATACGCATATGTTTAGGGGCATATACACCTGTGGTTAAAATACTTAAAGTGGACAGGAAGAAAACATACCAACTTCAGGATAGTGGTGAGAGAAGGGAACCAAAAGATTCTGTAATTATAGTAATACATGTCCTTTTAAAAAAAGAATTAAATGTGATAAAATGCTCTTATTTGTCAAACTTGGGTTAGGAGAACTTGTTTTTCATATTACTGTCTGTACTGAGAAGTATGTTTGAAATATTTAGAATTTTAAAATTCTTTAAAGTGGAAATATAAAATCAATCAGTAGGGACAATGAATGTGCTTTGATAGGCATGGAAATCTGGTTATGGATTCAGTTCCAGGTTTATATCAGTTTCAGCCATCTATTTTTATATTTTGTTATTGTTACCCAGCATCAGGTGGTTCTTGATTCACACAGAGATAGTCCTTGCAAATAGTAACAGTCTTTATGCCACTTGTCTGGCAGTCTTCTGACACATTAATGAAACTGTTCCAGAAGCTTGCAAGAAGAGTGACAAGAATTTTCTGTTTCAGTTATATTACTAATAATAACTAACAACTGCTCACATTCTTAAATTGACTCTATTTCTAGGTCAGTGAAGGGTTCCTCTTCTAGATTTTGCTTTCATTGCTCAGTAAAAAGTATTATTCAGAAATGCTTTGTAACTTTATAAAATGTTCAATGGGGCCATTTGAAAAATCTGGTATCTTTGAGTCTTAATGGGTCACATATCTTACAAAATTTCAAGTATTACTTCTTTAAAAAAATTTTATTTTATTTTATTTTATTTATTTATTTTATTTTATTTGATAGAGTGGGAAAGAGGGAGAGAGAGAACGAGTGGGGTATGGGGCTGAGGAAGAAAGACAAACACTCTGCTGAGCACAGAGCCCAATGCTACGACCCTGGGATCATAACCTGAGCCAAAGGCAGACTCTTAATAGACTGAGTCACTCAAACACCTCAGTATTACTTTTTAATATAGAGCTGTGACTTAAGTCTTGATGTCATTGCTAACACTTTATCTTTTTTTTTTTGGCTAACAATATATCTTAAAGCACTCAATACTTTAAATTCTCAACATAAAATAAAATCCCAATCTTGCAATACAGCTTCAGCCTTCTCAGGTTTGTAAAAATACCAGCTGAACCGTTACATCTAAATTTAATTCATTTAAATAAAGGAAGTATTTCCCTAGTAACAGGTTTTCTTTAGCCAAATAGAGAATAATTTATTTCCTCATTTGAAATGGTCACATCAGCATCTTGCTCTGGCCTGAAAAGTAAAAAGTAAATTCTAGATCTCATTGCCCATGTTATTATTACAATAATCCAAAAAAAGTCTAACGAGTCTTCAGTGTGAAGACTGCACATCAGCGAGACTGCACACACACACCATGCATTTTAAGAGTCTGTGTTCTTGATAATGGCTAATGCTTACTGTGCGTATCATACTTTAACCAAACTGAGTTTGCTCCTAGGTGAATCATAAATAGAAACTACACCAGGTAGAGTTGTCACACAAAGGAAACTTTATTTGCAGCCAATAAGGAGAACACAAGGAATAACTTCCAAAGCCATGACTCCCTGGGCAAGAGTGAATAGGTTCTTTTTATTTAGGGTTAGGATGAATATTTAGAAAGGGGAACCTTGTCATTATATGTAAAGGTTCCCACGGGCATAAGCTTGCTCATGTGCCTTAAGGAAACATGACTATACATACATTGCATGTTCTGTAAGTGATGCTTGTGATCTGCCTTGAGTGGAGATTTTACTATTTCATTGAGGTAAAGGTAACTGTTGGTCTCTTGGACTCCATGGGTCACTCCATGGTCCATCTGTGCAGGTGTGAGTTGGGGGTTAAGTTCAAATTGGTGTGGGTGGGCTGGAGCTCTTCATCCCAGCAGTTGTTAGTGCTGTGAGGGGTAGTTTCTGTTTCTTCCTGGGATGCTATGCCTGTGAGCTGCAAAGAAGAGCGTAAGGAAAAATGTGGAACCAAAGTCAGTGGGTGGGTTTAGGCAGGTGAGCAGTAAGAGTCAGGTCTTGGGGTCCAGCTGTTGACAATGTGACACTGAACCCTGGCTTATGAAACAACTTGACAGAAGACACTACTTCCTCACTCCCCCCGACCTGAATAATTATTTTCTCACCATCTGAATGTTACTACTATATTTTTGCCAGTATTTCATGGTGTGTGTATGTGTGTGTGTGTGTGTGTGTGTGTGTGTTTCAATCTTCCTCATAATAGCTGTTCTTTCTGACTGCATATGTGGCAGAGGAGTGTGGTGCAGAAGGAGGGTGGGTCTGGGTTTGGATTCCTGCTCTACCATTAATTCTTTGTGCAATCTTTTAACCTTTGCGAGCTTTGTGCAAGTCATTATTTACTCTTTCTAAGCTTCAGTTTCTTGCCCATAAAATGGAGATAATAAAACTTAATTCAGAGGGTCATTGTCAGGTGAACATGAAACAATTTGTGGAAAATGGTTAGCACAGTGTGGGCACGTGTTAAATCTTCAATAACTATTAGCCACCGCCACCACCATCATCATTACTACTTACTAAAATGAGTACATTTGTTCTCTGGTCCTGCTGGTTTGTAAAGACCATACATAACCTTCATCTTCAAACATGAAGCAACTTGGATTCATTGATTCATTCAGTAACGATTGAGTGCTTGCTCAATGAGCAAGTTAGACCAGAGCTCCACCCTTAAGGAACTTCCATTTTTAGTGTGATTTGTGCATTTGCAAATTTCTTTCTGGGTGGAATCATCAGGTGGTGGTTGTTGTTGCTCTTTCACAGAGGCCTGCTATTTCAAAGTGTTCTTGCTTGTTACTCGATTATTGATAGATCTTATTAATAATGGCTTGAGGTCTTCTAAGCTTTTCCTTAATAGTATGTGCTCCTCTGTGGGCACTGCGTTATTTATGTGCGGCACTAGAAGTGCATGTTCATCACCAGACTTCTTTGCATATGTTTTTACAAAAGCATTAAGCTGTTCATTTTCCGTGGAGTGAAACAGAAAGCCTTGTTTTCACGCTCTGCTGTGTTTAGTCTCAAAATGTCATTGTAGCTTGGCAGGGTCTATAAAACTAATTTGCAAAATTTACTACACAAAACATATTTAGGACTTGGGTAATTTTTATTGCCATAAAAGGTGACTTCTCAAAACAACTAAACATCATTGTTCTCTCTTGCCTTGGAGTGGGCTTTGAATAAGCATTTCCAGTGCATTGCTTCTGTCACCTATTGTCAGTGAGGCTAATGTTTCAAAGAATTGGCCTAGGGTGGGATATTTGATATTTTTTCCTGATCAAGCTCATCATATTCAAATTTTCTTCTTCTTCTTCTTTTTTTAAAGATTTTATTACTTATTTTTTTAATTCATGAGAGACACACACAGAGAGAGGCAGAGACACAGGCAGAGGGAGAAGCAGGCTCCACGCAGGGAGCCCGACGTGGGACTCAATTCTGGGTCCCCAGGATCAGGCCCTGGGCCGAAGGCGGCACTAAACCGCTGAGCCACCCAGGCTGCCCAAATTTTCTTCTTAAATATCCTGTTTTTCACTAGTGAAATTCATTTTTAGTTTTTAAGGGTAATTTTAAAAGCTTAGTTGAAGAAGATCTTACATGTATATACATTAGCTATTCAGGCACATCCCATGGCTAATGTAGGATAGTGCCTCAATGAGAAGAATAACACAGAAACTTGTTACTGCAAGACTGATGAGTGCATGATAAGGAGTGCAGTTGCCCTGTGGTCACCGATGTGTTCCCATTTGGAATTATAACACATTTGGATGTGGATATTGTTGCCTGAGTTTTAAACATAGTTAAAACATAGTTTAGAGGGGCACCTGGGTGGTTCTGTGGTTGAACGTCTATCTTTGGCTCAGGGTGTGATCCTGGGGACCTGGGATGGAGTCCTGCATCAGACTCCACACAGGGAGCCTGCTTCTTCCTCTGCCTATGTCTCTGACTTTCTCTGTGTCTCTCATGAATGAATAAATAAAATCTTTAAAAGCCAAAAATATAGTTTAGAAATTTGAATTTTTAGGGAGTAACATGTAGCAGCATTCTGTTTAGATGTGTATAGATGACTTATAGACGTGTATCAGACACTGGCAGTACCCTGCCCATGTCATCTCAGCCCATTCCAGAGATCTGCAGCTTCAGTGGACCTTCCATACACAGTGGCAGCCTGTCCCCTCAAGCACCTGTGTTTTTCTGCTTGGAACTTTCTCTGGCTGTCCTCTTCAGAAGCTATAGTCCCTCTGAGCCACATACAACCAGGAGGAACTAGAATTGGTGAATAAATCCCTCAACTCATTCCTTAGACAATCCTGAGGTGTGTCCACATAGTCTCTCGAGGGGCACAGTTGGATTGATCATCAATTGCCCAAAGTGCTAACCTGTTCATTAACATACCTTCATTGGCTTTCTCCTTTTCCTGTCTCACTTCCCCACACCCTCATCATGCTTCTCCAGATTATGTTCCTCCAAAATTACTTGCATCCAAATCACTGACATGGGACTGCTTTGAGGGGAGCCCACAGTTAGACGCTGTGAACATTAAATGAGGTAGAAGGATTCCCATCTAACAGATAGGGCTGTGGTGGGCACAAAATGAAGTGGCTGTCCAGTGCACAGTAGTTCTCCCAGTTACCACACCTATGCTACCTCTTTCCTTTTGAAGAACTGTTCTCCTTCCCCAAAGAACTGCCTCCCTGGCCACAGTGATTGGTTGAGATTGGAGACTTGATCCAAGCCATGAATAACACCCCACATCATTACAATTGTAATTGTCCATTGAGAGAATGTAACCCACATTGGAATAACCAGAAAATTTCCCGGGATTTTTCTAACTGATGCTACGAGAAGAGAACTTCTTTCCTCTCAGAGCTATGAAGTTATGAACCCAGAACTGACCTCAGTCATCTCTCTTACCACACAGAGAAGCCTGCTCACAATGCAAGAGTATACAGTGAATTCTCAGAGAGGCAAGGGATGAGCACTAGAAGCATCTCAGTGGCATTGGAATCTCTAGGACAGTCAATCCTAAACCAGCTCCACTCTGTCCCTCCCCACAGTTTGGTTATGTGGACTTCTCTAACACATCACCGTGTTGGCATATGCTAGTTAGAGACTTTATCACTTACAACCAAAGACCCTTACCACAGATGTTTAACTCTGGGGCAGAAAGTTGGTTTGGGAGTGAGAATGTAAAGCAGGAGGATCACTGTTTAGATACCATGTTTTTCAGTCCTACAATTTCCATTTTTTTTTTTTTTTTTTAGTTTCCAGATTTCTCCTGAACTTCTCATCTCTTCACCCAGTATATGCATCATTCACTGTAGACTCTTTAACATATTTGTCAAAGTTATTTTCAAGTCCTTGTCTGCTAAATCTAACATCTGTTTGAGCCTGTTTCTATTGACTGGTTTATGTCTTAATTATGGGTCACACTTTTCCTTTTCTTCACATATCTAGTAGTTTTTGGATAGTGAACATGGTGAATACGTTCTAGACACTGGACGCTATTATCTTCCTCTGATGAACATTGTCATGCAATAGGCAGAGAAATTATTGGTTGGATTACATCTCTTAAACTTACTTTTAGGGGTACCTGGGTGGCTTAGCGGTTGAGCATCTGCCTTTGGCTCAGGACATGATCCCGAGGTTCTGGGATCAGGTCCTGCATCGGGCTCCCTGCAGGGAGCCTGCTTCTCCCTCTGCCTATGTCTCTGACTCTCTCTGTGTCTTTCACGAATAAATAAAATCTTTAAAAAAATGTTTATGACTGGCTTTTAGGTTTTATTAGGATGGGTCTATTTTAATTTTAACCTTAGTGGCAGGGTGAATGCCTTAGTCAGAGATCCAGTCTTTACTCAGAATTCGGCCCTTGCACAGTTTCAGCTGAAAGCTTGAGCTGTTTACCAAACTGCTATAGCTTGGTAAGACTTTCAACTCCAAATTCTGTTTTCCCTGTGATAGGCAATTGTGGAAATCTCTGCTCAACCTCTCTCAGCCATTGGCTGTTGTTTTCCTCTTAGAATCCTTAGAGTTTCACCTGGACACGTACATCAAGGGTCAGCCAAGGATTTGAGAATAGTTTTAGCACCATTTTTGGGGGGCTTCCCACTCTGTGACTGAGTCTTTTCCAGAATTTTCTCTTTAATCTTCAGTCACTTTTGTTGCAATTCCTCAGAATCATTAGTCCCTTAATGACCCATACCCTGTGTAATGTACAGGGGTTGAGAACCCTGTTAGGGGTTCTCAAAATGTGGTCCCCAGACCAATGGCATTAGCCTCCTGTGGGAACTGGTTAGAAATGCAAAATTTTGGGCTCCACCCCAGGCCTAGTGAATCAGAAACTCTAGGGCTGGAGCCCAGCAATCTATATTCTAACAAGCTCTCCAGAGAGCTTGTTTGAGAATGAGTGCCTTAGGGCAAAGCTATACAGGACTTTCCCTTCCTTTACTATCTGGATGCTCTCCAATGCTGTTAAATAGGTTGGTGGGGTTTTTGTGTGTGGATGTGGGTGGGGGTGTCCAGAATTTGTAATCATTATTTGTAGAAGGGATTAGCCATAAACAAGCTACTCCGTCAGATGGGAATTTGGACGTTCACTTTTCAGGATACATTCTATACTATATACTGTTCGATTTTTTCTAAGAATCTATGTTCTTTGTCACTTAAAATACAAATTTAAAATACTTTTAATTGCGATTTGAATAGAATGTTTGTAAAATCCTGGAAGCACTTTATCGTTTTATGGAACACAGCTTGAAAATCTCTAGTTTAAACCATATGATTGACAGTATGGGTGGGGATTAGCTTCAACCATGCATAGGAGTATCTCTATGGCAACTGTCACCATAGCATCAGGCCTAGGACAGAAGTAGTAAATGAGCTTGTACAGGGTCAGGAGGAATGCAGTGTGGTATCTTTCTGAGTCCCATTCCAGGAAATCCCAGAGACATGCCTCATACCTTGACAGAAGACTGCAGATAGTAGCCGGATGAAAATGACCTCTTTGCTAAGAGCTGGCTGCTCATTGCCAGCATTCCAACCTGTTTTCAGAAGGAGGCTCTTCACTCCTGTGCCCCATATTCATATCAGCTTTGGTTGATCAGGCCTCACGTGTTAACATTCACCTGCTGTCTTTGCTCCTCCATATAAGTACAGGGACTCCCCCTCAAAAGGAGTTGACCTTAAGTTTTTCAGTATGCCCACCCTGCCAGACCTATGGAATGAAGAGGAAGTTCATCTAAAAAATCACCTCGTCTTCTCTTCCTCTGCCTGCACCCCCACACAGACCTGCTGGGCTAGCAAGCAGGCACTGGGCAGTGCTTCCTCAACTTTAATGTGTACACGGGTTCCCTGCAGATCTTGTTACAACGTAAATCTTGATTTAGTGGGTGTTACGGGCTGAACAGTGTTCCCTCAAAATTCATATGTTGAAGTCCTAACCCCCACTACGTTAGAATGTGACTGCATTTGGAGAGAGGGTCTTTAAAGAGGTAATTAAGATTAAATTAGGTCATTGAGGCAGGCTCTAATCTACCTAAGATGACTGATCTCCTTAGAAGAAGAGGGGAAAGGGGGCGCCAGGGTGGCTCCATCAGTTAAGTGTCTGCCTTCAGCTCAGGTCATGATCTCAGGGTCCTGGAATCGAGCCCTGTGATGGGCTCCTTGTTCAGTGGGGAGTCTGCTTCTCCCTCTCTCTCTGTCCTTCACCGAAGCTCATGGTCTCTCTCTCTCTCTCAAGGAAAAAAAGAAGAAGGGAAGACAGACACAGAAGGAAGACCATGTGAAGACATAGGGAGAAGATGGCCATCTACAAGCCAAGTAGAGAGGCTCCAGAGGAAACCAACCCTGCATACACCTTGACCTTAGACTTTAAGTCTCCAGAACTGTAAGAAAATATATTTCTGTTGTTTAAGCCACCAGTCTGTGGAACTTTGTCATAGCATCCTTAGCTGACTAATACAGTAGGTCTGGGGAGGGAAATAATTTGCATTTCTAATAAGCTCCTGGATGATGCTGATACTGCTGGTCTAAGGACCACACTTTGAGTAGCAAAGACCTGGAGAATGTGATCCCTTTTTGTTTGATGGCAATGTCAACAGCTTCCCAAATCACTGAGTCTGTGGGGCAGAAGAGCGCTTCTTTCTTAAGCTCTGCCTTCCTTAAGATGGCTAAGGCAATTGTCTCAGCCTTTTTTATTTGCATTACTTTTGAGATATTATAAATATGAGGAACCTTTCAGGGGATGAGGTTAGATTATATAAGCAAATTAGATGCACTGGATAATAACAATACATAACTGGGGAACTCACACTCCGTCTAATGTGGGCAGCTGCCACTCTCTCTGACCCAGAATATGAGCCTTTGTCATATTTTCCAAAGTTTCAAGAGAAGCTAGAAATTTAGAATTTTACATTAAATCTCTAAATTTTCTAACTTTTTTTTTTTTTAAGATTTTACTTATTTATTCATGAGAGACACAGAGAGAGGCAGAGACACAGGCAGAGGGAGAAGCAGGCTCCATGTAGGGAGCCCGATGTGGAACTCAATCCGGGGTCCGGGGTCTCCAGGATCACTCCCTGGGCCGAAGGCAGACGCTCAACCGCTGAGCCACCCAGGCGTCCCTAAATTTTCTAACTTTTAAATGTTGGCAACTCCATCCATTTATTTTTGAGATGTGAAGCAAACGAGCTCCCTGAGGTCCTGGACATGTTCTTGATTTGTATCTTGTTTTGGGAACATACGTAGGTAAAAATTCATCAAGCTGTGTGATTAAGATTTGTATAATTTACTCCTAGTAATTTATGCCACAATAAAAAATCTGCATGGGAATGATGCATATCAACCTCAAGGTCACCTGTGGGGTGGAGGCGAGGCAGGAATGGGGTTAGTTCTACCTACATCCCCATCATGTTTCTTTAAAGAGATAGAACTGAAGCACATATGGGAAATCATCATAGCTGTCTCAGCAGCGTCCAGGTTTTCTGCCTCATTTTGTTCTGTATGTTTGAAATATTTCATAATTTAATATTTTTAATATTAAAAAATAATAATGCCTGAGAATACCAATACTATACGGGCCAAACCAAAACCTCTGGAAGTTTCTGAACTATTCTTTTGGTCTTGCTCTGAGGCTGTATTGCTGTTTAGATAAGAATGTTCATGGGCCTGACCTACATGTCCTACATGTGTCAGCTGTCCTACATGTGTCAGTAAATACCTGTCCTCCCCATGCCATGTGTGTGACATGATGTGATCCTACTCACTGAGCCCAGCATCCTATAGGACTTTCTTACTAGAAGCAGTGTTCTCACTGTAGCTTCAGATGTAGTGAAAATACAGTTTATACATCAACCCAAATGTGAAGACACTGTTGGGTTCACAGTTCAGGGCTACCTGAGAATAGGCTTCTCCGATCTTAAAAGCAATACAGCCTAATGGTTAATCTCACTGGGTCCAAACCTGGCGCTTCTGCTTACTTGTTGCGTACTCCCTCAGGCAAATTAATCTTGGCTTCAATTTCCTCACATGTAACACGGGAATGATAATAGTATCTACCTACCTGGGTTTACGTGAAGATTTAAGTTTGCTGAGTGATGGGTGCATGACTTTCAAAAATCATCAGCTATTATTAAGTACTTTTTTTTAAAGGTTTTATTTATTTATTCATGAGAGATACACAGAGAGGCAAAGACACAGGCAGAGGGAGAAGCAGGCTCCATGCAGGGAGCCCGACGTGGGACTCGATCCCGGGTCTCCAGGATCAGGCCCTGGGCCGAAGGCAGGCGCCAAACCGCTGTGCCACACGGGCTGCCCTATTATTAAGTACTTAACATTAGTGAAGTTTTAGTTCAAATATCTTTGCTACATTATGGATTAAATTTGAGGTCACAGCATTAAGAAACTGATAGGTGACCACCAGGCCTTGAAGAGAAAGTATTTTCAACTCTGATTCAGGAGAAATGTGATCAGTCATAGATACCGTTGCAAAAGCAGAGGTGGGTAACACTCACTTTCTGCCTTCAAGAGACTGACCTGTTTGCATCCTTTGTGAAAGACCCCAAACTGCTAAATTAAAAGTTAGGGGAAAAGAGTCATGGAGGCTCCAGGCTGGTTCACTTACTGGCTGCTGAAACCTCAGGACTAGGGCATCTGCCCCTCCCTCTGGATGGTGGCGTTGCTACAGCAGCCTGGCTTGTTGACATGCAGTGTTGTTGTTTGGGGCTTGTTGCTCAAGGTAATTATATTCCTCCCAGGAACAGCACCCTGCTGGCAGCTTTGTGACCCAGAAAGAGCTTTAGCAGTGACTAATAAAGCTGTGAAGGATGCATGCACCCAGATCCAAGAAAATCCATTCCCTAAAGGAATATGATTTCAATGACTTCTTAGTTGGTGCTTCTTTGCCTTTTAAGCCACAAGCATTAAGTTTGTCTGACATTCCCATTATCCCATTCTGCATTCTCCAGTAAGGCTGTAAACCCCTGAGTAAATCACTGAGACAATCACCTGAATGTAAGAGAGAAGAGCTAATTACCTCGGAGAGTGCATTTCCTATGTGGGTCTTTCCTTGAATCTCAGGAGATACATTCTTGGAGCATTCCTGCTGTCTCCGGTTCAGAAGGCCCACAGATGTGCTGGACTGTCTGTCTTTCCCTTCCATTGGCCTAAAAACTCCTGTGGCATGTCCTATTGTCTGCCCAACAGAACTTGGGAGTTGCCCTGGCCATTCCCACTCTCCTTCACCCCTAAATGGGTAACCCAAACCTCCTACTTCATTAATGTCTTTGACATCTGTCCACGTGCCATGGCCCCAGTTCAGGCCCCAGGGCCCTTCCCTGGTTCCTGTCGCACACACAGGCTCCCTGGCCTACCTGCCCTTGAGCTCACCCTTATGCAATGCTCCTCTACTCTGCTGCCAAGCGGGTCTTTCCAAAATGTAAATCTGATGCCAACTCTCAGCTTAAAATCTTTTAATGCTGTCCCCCTCCCCCCACCCACACACTGTATTCAGACTAAATATTCCCAGTATTGCCAGAATTCTGAGTTGTCAAGAAAGGCCAGAAATCTGGATTTTTATGTGAATTCCCCCTGCCATTTTGCTTATTTTTAGAGCTATTACATTTTCACATTAAAAAAATTAGAAAACATTATTGCAATAAGTCTTCCACCCACTCCTGGCCCCAATTCCCTAACTGACGAGGCCACCTCTGTTACCAGTTACTTCTGTAGCCTTTCAGACATACACAGAAACACATGCATACACATTCGCACACACACACTTTTTTTTAAAATATAGATGATAGCCAATTTTTAAAAAATTTTTATTTATTTATGATAGTCACAGAGAGAGAGAGAGAGAGAGAGGCAGAGACACAGGCAGAGGGAGAAGCAGGCTCCATGCACCAGGAGCCCAACGTGGGATTCGATCCCGGGTCTCCAGGATCGCGCCCTGGGCCAAAGGCAGGCGCCAAACCGCTGCGCCACCCAGGGATCCCCGCCAATTTTTTTATGATATAAAATTTTAAACTTCTGAGGGTCAAATAGGACGCATTTGGATCCATGGTCATAAATTATGTAGGCATGTGCTATGACCCACTTGATCGAAAGTTGCCTGAAGACAGGGGTGAAGCTTTTTCTTGGCATCCCCCTCTATACCTGGCATGATGCTTTGCACATAGCTAGCACTCAATAAGTGCATCCATTTATACACTTATTAAACACCACTCTGTGCCTATTGCTGGGTCTGTCACAGACCTCCAGGTGAACTGTGACAAGGGCACCCTCTGAGGAAACATGAGAGCTGTTAGTTAAGTCTATCTAGGTAAGTCTCCAGCCCTGGGGAAACATAACCAGAACTCCACCGGCTATAGTTCACCAGCCCCACCCCCACCCCACTTTCCCTGGTTACTTGATTCTACAACAAATGGACAGAAAAAGCAGATCACTTCCTGTTCACAGGCTTGCCCCGACGGGGTTTCTGCTTGTGCTGACACCAGCATTCCCAAGCCAGCTGTCATTCCCAGAAGTGGTGATTCCATTTTTTGCCCTCCACCAGGTCAAGGCAAGCTGGAACGGGCCAGAAACCACAGGCACAGGCAGTTAGCTGACTCCTCCTGGGGCTCTGGGCTGGGCTGGGCTCCTGGAATGAGTAAGGCCTTTTCAAGCTTCTTCACGTTGGGAGAAGACTCACTGCTCAGGTGGTTTGCGGCCCTTCTCCTAAGTTAGATCCTATTTGCTCACTAGCCTGTGGGCCCGGTCATCCCTGGCTGGTTAGCATGCAGGACGTGGCAGAACAAGGTAATAGGTTCAGTTCATGATATGGTGAACCCTGCTGAGGAAATGTAACAAACTCTTATCACAGTCCTCCTGCTCCCCAACCCCCCATCCTTGAGAAGGATGTTTCTGCCATGACACAGGACAGGTGGGTGTCACAGGCAGCATGCTTCTGTGGAGGGGTCATAGGCAATCCCCCTGGAACTGTGCTGTGACCTCCTCTCTTTCTCTCCCACTCAAGAGGCCATTCTGGAATGTAAGTTGGTGGGAGCATGAATTTGTTCTAAGACTCACTTTGAATATATTCTAATTGTAGTGCTATATGAATCTTACTCCCAAAACTCATATAAGTGAGACTTGTCATATTCCTTTCTTTATTTCAAGTTACCTTGAACTTAAAGACCTCATCCTCTGTGCAGGCAGGAAAATAATATTGGTAGGTAGCAGGTGGAGCAGCCTCTCTCTCTTTCCCTGGGGATGTGTGAAAATCCAGGAGGTTACATAGACCTGGAAAACAGAGACTAATCCACTATTCTCCTGAGACCAAGTGTTCTGCTGACATACCCCCAGGCTGTCCCTGCAGAGAAGGCTTGCGCAGCTTCCATTCCAAGCTTGGGAATCTTGGCTAACGCAGGGAATCTGAGGCCAAAGTTCTAAGCCTCAGAGAGACACCACAAAGCTGCTGCATAGAAGTCCTGCCCTCCTGCCCACCTGCCTCAGGCACCGTAGGGAGTACATTCCGGTCTGCAATGCCTGGAGTCCACTAATCTCCAATCCCTCCTAGGCTCCAGGCTTCCAGAAAACATAAGCCAGGTTGTCTGCACAAACAACTTCTGCATTTGGCCCCCAAACCAACCTCCCCGAGGCAAGGCTGGCTTCCTGCTCAGAAAGAAGAAATTAAACACAGGAAAAACAAACCCCCGTGCAAAGAGCTCAAAATATTACCCTACCACCTAATTTGTATTAGAATAAACTAATCATTCACAGATTTCTGTACATGACAAAATTCAGTACTCATCATGAGTCCATTGTGGCACACGTCACAGCTTATGCGGTGCCGCCATTGCTTTGTTCTAAAGTAGAGCAGGGGAAAAATGGATCTTCTGTCCTCACCCTTGCTTTATTTCCCCCATTCACTGATTGTCCTTGGAACAAAAAAAATAAAAACCCTTCTCCCTGAGGAAGTGATTTCTAGGCAGAAGATTATCAAAGGGGCTGCTGCCCAGTGCCCCAATTAATTGGACCAAATCCAGTCAATGATGAAAATACAAGCATCACCTTATTACGATAATTCTGCAACACTGATTAAAGTGGAAGTGGCATTAAAACCATTTCTATCCCTAAAACTATCTTCTCCACTTAATTAGCACTTTCTTAACAATCCATTTTCAAATTAATATGGCTAAGGACAATGTCAGTGAACCAGAGCTGAATAGTCTCTGGTCTAGGAGAGGTCTGCATCGATAATATGATGACTGCCTTCATGTATTAGTGTATGTTATATTTGGGCAGGTAAGGGACCCAAGCACTTGAAGTAGCAAAATGGAAACCTTGAGGTTTGAGTTCTTCACGATGTTTATTCAAGCTGTGCATCAACTAGGATCTCAGTAGCAGGTCTGTGGACTGGTTCTGTAGCTGACACCACTGCAGAATATAGGATCAGGGCCATTCTCAGCCTCTTCTGGAATCAATGCTTACTATCCAAGGCAAAAGTGCATCTGTCTCGAGGTTGCCCATAATGACAAATACTCAAGACTACTCATACATAAAAAAATATAAAAGCAAACGAAACCCAGAAATCATTTTTACCTATCAGATGGTTGGTGATTAAAACCACAGATAGTACATATTATAGATGAACTTGCAGGCAAACAGTAGATTCATAAATCATTGATAGGAGTATAAATGGCCCAGTCTTTTTGGTGAGTAATGTGTCAATGTCTATTTGAATTCTTAAATGCTCATGCCCTATTTCCTGGCAGTTGCATGGAAATGTACCATACAAATATACTTGCAAGTATATGGCAAGAAAGGAAAACTGTATAAGGATGTTTCCTGAAGAACTGGTGGCAATAGAAACAAACTGGAAACCAGTTAAATACTTCTCAACAGGAATATGGTTAAATACATTAAAGGACAGCCACGTGAGGGAATTTTGTGATCATTTAAAAGGATGTGGTCAGGAGCGCCTGAGTGGCTTAGTTGATTAAGCACGCAACTCTTGGTTTCAGCTTAGGGTCATGAGATAGAGCCCTGCTTTGGGTTCTGTGCTCAGCAGGGAGGCTGCTTGAGGTTCTCCCTCTCCGTCTGCCCCTCCCCCTGCTCACATACTTCCTCTCTCTCTCTCAAAAATAAATAAAAACTTAAAAGAAAAAAAGGATGTGGTCAAATAGTTGTTTTGATGACTATAACTCTGTAATATACGGTTGGCCCTTGAACAACAGGGGTCTGAACTATACAGTTCCACTTATACATAGAATTTTTTTTGATACAGTACTCTAAATTTATGTTCTCATCCTTATGATTTTTAATAACATTTTCCTTTCTCTAGCTTACTTTATTATAAGAATACCATATATAATATATGTAACATACAACATTTGTGTTAATTGACTGTTTATGTTATTGGCAAGGCTTCCAATCAATAGTAGGCTATCAGCAGTTATGTTTTTGGGGAACCCAAACTTATGTCTGGATCTTTTTTTTTTTTTTAAGATTTTATTTTATTTATTTATTCATGAGAGACACAGAAAGAGGTAGAGACACAGGCAGAGGGAGAAGCAGGCTCCTGGGGAGCCTGATGTGGGATTCGATATCAGGACCCCAGGATCATGCCCTGAGCCAAAGGCAGACGTTCAACAGAGCCACCCAGGCATCACTATACCTGGATCTTGATGGCACAGGGCATCAGACCCCTAGCCTCCATGTTAAGGGCCAATTGCAGTTTAAAATCAGGAAATGTGATGCCTGTGACTTTGTTCTTTTTCAAGATTGCTTTGGCTATCTGGGGTCTTTTGTGGTACTATACAAATGATTGTTTTTTTCTATTTCTGTGAAAAATGCCACTGGAATTTTTATAGAGATTGTTTTGAATCTTTAGATTGCTTTGGATGGTATAGACATTTTAACAATATTAATGCTTCTAATCCCTGAACATGGACTATCTTTCCATTTACTTGTGCCTATTTGAATTTCTTTGATGCGTGTTTTTTTTTTTTTTATGATAGTCACACACAGAGAGAGAGAGAGAGAGAGAGAGAGAGAGAGAGGCAGAGACACAGGCAGAGGAAGCAGGCTCCATGCACCAGGAGCCCGACGTGGGACTCGATCCCGGGTCTCCAGGATCGCGCCCTGGGCCAAAGGCAGGCGCTAAACCGCTGCGCCACCCAGGGATCCCCTGATGCGTGTTTTATACTTTAAGTATACAGATGGTTTACCTTCTTGTTTAAATTTATTCCTAAGTATTTTATTGTTTCCAATGCTATTTTATTTATTTTTTTTTATTTTTATTTTTTGTTTTTTTTTTAATTATTTATGATAGCCACACAGAGAAAGAGAGAGAGAGAGAGGCAGAGACACAGGCAGAGGGAGAAGCAGGCTCCATGCACCGGGAGCCTGACGTGGGATTCGATCCTGGGTCTCCAGGATCGCGCCCTGGGCCAAAGGCAGGCCCTAAACCGCTGCGCCACCCAGGGATCCCTCCAATGCTATTTTAAATGAGATTGTTTAACTGCATTTTAAAACAGCTTGTTGTTAGTATATAGAAATACAACAGATTTTTTTACAACTGGAAAATAAAAGGACGTGGTTAATCTTCATGCTAAAGTAGAAAAAACCTCTAATATAGAGGAATAAATTAAAAGCCAGGATATAAAATGCTGATATATTTTTTTCTGGAAGGATAGATGAAATAGTAATGTGGTTATTTTTCTAAAAATATACATATAATCCAAAAAAGAAAAAAACAGAGTACCTGGAAAGTGGTAGACCATTTCTCCTCATTCTTTGTCCTTATTGATATGTATTTAAAAAAAAAAAATGAACACCAATAAAAAAAAAAAAAAAAAAAAAAAAAAAAAAAAAAAGTTTTTTGTTTTTTGTTTTTTTTGGTCTTTAAGAATGAGACATGAGGCTACAGAGGCGCCTGGGTGGCTCAGTGGTTGAGCGTCTGCCTTCAGTTCAGGGCACCGTCCTGGAATCTCGGGATTGGGTCCTGCATTGGGCTCCTGCAGGGAGCCTGCCTGCTTCTCCCTCTGCCTCTATGTGTCTCTCATGAATAAATAAATAAATCTTAAAAAAAAAAAAAAAGAATGAGGCTGTATGTGTATAAAAGTTGAAACATGTCTGTGACAGATTGTGCTTTCCAAAAATGGCCAGGGCAATATTCCTGGTTCTATAGGCCCTTCTAGAACTTTGTTACTCCCGATCAGGAGGTGGTTTATTCACTCCTCTGGGTGGGACTTTGACAGCTTTGGCAATGAGAAAACCACGGAAACGACACTGTGTGACTTCTGGGGCTATGCGCAGAATGGCCATACAGCTTCTATGAGGATCATGCTGTCTCTTGGGATGCCTACCCTTGGAATGCAGTCATCATGCTGTAAGGAATCCCAATCTAGTCCACAATTCAGTGGTTTGGAGTATGTTCACAGTTGTGCAAACATCACTGCCACCTAATACCAGAAGATTTCTATCAACCCAAAAGGAAATCCTATACTATCCTATCCAATCCCCTCCATCCCCCAGGCCCTGGCAACCACTATCTTTTTTCTCTATGAATTTGCCTATTCTAGATACTCCAGATAAATGGAACCATACAATATGTGGCCTCTTGTATCTGGCATCTTCCACTTAGTGTAATGTTTTCAAGGTCCATCCATGTAGTATGTATCAGTACTTCATTCCTTTGTGTGGCTGAATAATACTCCATTGTATGGATACACATTTGTTCATCCACTCATCACTTGATGGATACATGGGTTGTTTTCACTTACTGGTTGTCAGGAATGATAGTGTTATCAACATCGACATAGAATTTTTTGTGTGGACATGCCCTCAAATCTCTTAAGTACTTTAAAATCACCTATTAGGGGCACCTGGGTGGCTCAGTGGTTGAGCATCTGCTCAGGTCATGATCCCAGGGTCCTGGGATTGAATCCCGCATTGGGCTCCCTGCAGGGAGCCTGCTTCTCCCTCTGCCAATGTCTCTGCCTCTCTCTATGTGTCTCTCATGAATAAATAAAATCTTTAAAAAATTTTAAAAATAAAATCACCTATTAATATTAAATAACACATAACACGTAATAATTAAATGATACAATTAAGATAATTCTTATTCATCAAAACAGGTTTTCTATAGAGCAGCCAACCTGCTCCCTCATAGTAATGCAGATGTCCTACAGAACACCACATAGACTTAATAAAATAGCACTACTTCCAGACTTTTCACTAATTTACATAAGCCTTTCACCGAATCAGTCTGAGCTAATGACATACCACTTTACTACCTAAAAAAACTATTATGTGGTATTCAAAATTTCTCTCTTTATGTTCCACGATGAAACCTATCACTTTAATTTGACACACAGGGAAAGACTTCGGTCCCTTCAGGAATTTGGGATCTGATTTACAATTCTTATGAACACAGCCTTGTGCTGTACTGTGACTTACTTTTTGGGTTTATTTAATAAAACTTCAGGAAAAATAGGCTGTATTTAAAAATAAATTCTGTACAAGCTTCATCACGGTCATTTGGAGTCTGCCGTATGCTTCACATTCATCTCGTAAGGAAACAATGAGATGCTTCTCTGGGAAACTGCTATAGAGGCTACTTGTAGAGGAGAAACCACACTAATAAGATAGTATGGATGCTTTCCCTGATGGAAAATTACAAGTTTGCTTGGTTTCAATCGTTGGCACCAAATCCTGGGTTTCTCATCACTGAATTGACTTCTTTCCACTTGGCTTTCTCTCGGCCAGTGTCCTGGCACACTATCAGAGGGAAAAATAATTAGAAAGAAGTGTCTTTTAGGGTTGAGGAGCGCTGGTAGCTTACCAGATGGAGAGAATCACAGAGCTTCACACAAACCCCTGTCCGGACAGAAGCACTACTTGTCCTCCTGCTTACATAAACCATACACAGTATTCATGCCTCCTGAGAAGTGCACACTGAGAGTGCCAGGATGTTTCCCTCTTCTTCAGGGGAAGCCTCTGGTGGTTCTTCAGGGCATGAGCAGTGACCCAACTGTCGTTAGTCCCAAAGAATTTTCCAAGGGCTCTGCTCATCTTCTCAGAGTTCTTCTGCTGCCATGGGATTTAAGGCATCTTATTCCTGGTTTGCTCATCATTCAGGTTGTGTGGGGTGGGGAGTCAAAAGCAGCTTTATAATTTTTGTAGAAATAACAATTGCTAATTGTAAAATTGTCAACTACAGATATGTAGCTAAAAAGCATCTGATATCTCACCTTACAGGATCCAGTGGGTCACTTTGGTTTTTCTAGTAATCTCTACTTGATATGTAATTATTCATAGAGCATTTCTCAAATATACTTATGAACGTGGTGTTTAATCTGTGTTCAACCAGAAGCTGACTGTGAGACAAGGACTGGAAAGGAAGGGACTCATTTGGGAGATATAGCACATAGTAATGAGGAGTGGGGAAGATGGGGAAGGTAAGGCAGCCAATCAAGTGTGGCTGTCAAGTCAGCTGCTGCTGCAGGTGGATGGAGATTAATCCCACAAAGAAACTCTGGAAAATGGTGTAGAACACGTGCCTCAGAGATCTTATTTGAAGGGCAAGTGTACTGGGGTGTTTATACCCCAGGTCCCACTAGATGAGCTGTTCCTAGTGGGCTTAATTTTGAGCCTCAACAGCCTTCCAAGACACTGGAGAAAGACATTCCCTCTCTCCCCCCTGGGGGGGGCGGAAAGAAGGGAAGATCCTTGCAGGTAGAGGGCAGCCAGACATATACACAGAAGTGGTATCATTTAAAGGATAGCCAGGCACTGCTCTAGAGGCAGGGGACACAGCAGGAAACAAAACAGAGAAAGAGCCCTGTCCTCATAGGGCATTTCTTCTGCGGGAAAGACTGATAATAAAGGAAGTAAGAAATATATGTAAGGTGTCACATGATGATGAGTCCTGTGGAGAAAAATAAGTACTGAAAAGTCCTTGAGGGAGGGAGAAAGGGTTGGTTCTGATTCACAAAAGAGGGACCAGGGCAGGCCTTAGCAAGACGGCATCCTCAAGGAAAGACCCAAAGGAGGGGAGGGAAAAGGCTGTCTCATGGTTGCCTGGGTAAGAAACATTCCAGGCAGAGGAAACAAACACTAAGGCCTTACGGCAGGAGTGTCCCTGGGGTGTGAGGGACAGGAAGGCCTGTGCAGCTAAGCGGGGTGGGCGCAGGGGGCAGATTGCAGAGAGGAGGCCCAGCAGAGCAGAACCTTGTTGATACTGGGAAGCCCTGTAAGGGTCCTGCCTGGAGCAAGAGCCTCGGGAGAGCAGAAGTAGAGGACGACAGACTCTAGCTTCTACTTGAACAGATGGCTCTGGCTGCTGTGTGAAGAGTGGACTGGGGAGGGTCAGGAGGCAACTGCAATACGCTCCAGTGGAACAGTGCAAAGCCATTAGATTCTAAAAATACGTATAAGGTGGAACCAAGGTGACCAGTAGGAAGGTTGGATGTGGAATGTGAGAGAAAGAAGAGTCAGAGTGTTTGGCCTGAGCACCTGGAAAGAGAAGGAGGCCTTTTCCTGAATCAGAAAAAACTTGAGAAGGAACAAGTCTTTGGTCAGGGGTAATTAGGTGCCCGGCTGTGGGTATAAAGTTGTGGTGTCTTATAGACACTAAGCGGAGGCGTTGGTAGGAGGCTGAATGTAGGGGTCTGGGGTTCAGAAGAGGTCCTCACAGGATAAAATATGGTGAGTCTGTCAGCATATGGATGGTCTGAAGACCTCCAAGGGAGCAAGCTACACAGGAATGATGAGGTCTAACACAACACTGAGCTCAGGGAGAGGAGACCATGAAAAGGACATTGAGAAAGGGCACCCAGTGTGGTGTCCTGAAAACCAAGTGCAGAAAGTCTTTCTAGGAGATGAGACTGATCAACTGTACGTGTATACCCGGGCCACATTTATACAGATGTGCATGCAGAAACATCCTCTCTGTATAGAGATACAGATACAAGTAATTTAGAGCAATAGTGGTATACTATATAAACAGATCTGTGACTCAATTTTCTTGGTAAGTGTCCCATGGGAATGCTATCAGTCTACTCCATCATTTAACGGTTGCAGAGTATTTTACTGTATACATGTATCATAATTAATTTTTCCCTATGGATATTTTTCCCAATTATAGAACCCTAATTACACAGCAATGGGAATCTTGTGCATTCCTCTCACACCTGTGTGGTTGTCTCCTTGGGATAAACCCTGGAAATGGGGTTGCTGATTCAAGACTCCTTCCTGGGCAGCCTCAATAATCTACGATGTATTCAACATGGAACATCCTTTGCTATTAAGGAAGAACTCCTGGGGTGTTATTCCAAGTAGACCCCATTTACGGGGAAACTTCCAAATGCACAGAGGACACAGGGCAGCTATCTGGGTAAACTTCTGTTAGAAGGAGGGCAGATGTTTGGATCAAGTAGAAAAGTCCACGACAGGAAGCAATGTGTTGGTACTAGCCTTCAGCCTGACATATGAAACTGCAGCCAATTTCTGTGTATAAAAACCACTCCATTTCCACATAGAACAGAACAACTCTCAAGGCCTGCAGGCTCTCCAGCAGAGCCACTAAGAGCTTATTACGTCAAGAGCAAATGCAGCAGACGAAGGCAGATGTGCCTTTTTGCAATGACTGTAATTAACTTCCAATCTTTCTCCACACTTTATTTTTGCTGGCTGGATTTGTCATTTAGCTGTTAGAACAAGCCTACTACATATCTCAGAATTTTCCCCTTTACCTTGTCATTCCTAGCAACACCATGACTCCATCACCTGTCTGGGCACATACAGAGTCTTTGTCTGGATGTCAGGACGCCTTGCACATTTAGTGGTAACCTTGAAAACAGTATCTACCGGCCAGGCAAGGGACTTCAGGGCATTAAAGGACAATGTCTTTAGTCACGTATATCATCAAGTTTAGGGAAATACACTGAGACACCTTTTGATTCGTAAGGAAAGAAGTTAATGACCAACACAGCCATGCCTTGGATCCATTTATTCCCATCTCCGGGTGGGTCTGTAAACAACATCCATCCCAGGATTCAGAATCCACCACTGGTACTTGACCCTTGGAAATCACAGATGAGTGATATTCATCCAAGAATGAGTTCCCTACACTAAGTTCTTAACCACTGAGAGAGGCCTACAAGAATGTACCACCTGCCAGTCTGAAGTTTTAAAATGTTTTAGGTCTGTGTGATCTGGCTATATGCTTTTCAGTTCACTTTACCATGTGACATCCCTTTACTATGACAGAACCCTAAGCCACACACACACCAATTCAGCCACTTATACTTTCTTCCCTTCTGCTCCAAGGGTAAATGTCTGGTCCAGTATGGAGGTCAACAGGGAGGGTTTTCTTCTATGTCATGGCCGAAATAAAAGTTATTTTATCCCAAGGATATGGCAGCTAGAGGGCAGCCTACAGAATTTATGCCAAATTCCATTCCTTAAATAACATTTCACAGTTTATTATGAGACAATCGCCACCAGACCTATAGGACTCAGGGTGATGTTTAAAATCAGAGCCCAGGAGTGACCACCACCCCGTCTTCCTCTTCCCTGGCCTGGCCCCGCCCACGCCGTCCACTGGTCTCTCCTCAGAAGGCCTCTCCTCAGAACGCCGTGTAGTAGTGCTCTGTTGTGCTGACGATGTCACTCTGGTCCTCCAGGAGCTCCAGCACCTGCTGCAGCACACCTTCACTCAGGCCCGGGCTGATGCTCAGGCGAGCACAGGCCAAGATGTGCTGGAAGTGGCAGCCCTTCTCGGTGTCTGCTGAAAAAGGCAGTTGGCTAAGTCTGGCATGCCTGTCAGGCCCCCCTTCCCCTTCTTAGCCCTCCCCCTCCAAAGCTCCCAAGTCAGGACCTGCATTTTAACAAAAGCCCTGTTCTCAGGACCCTGATTTCACCACATGACGTGGACTCACAGCTCAGGAACTTGGGCCTTCCAACTTCAGGGAATGCTAATCATTTATTATCTATAACCGAATGGATTTTTAGTACTGACAATCTTTTTCCTCTAGTGCAGTTACATGCATGAGGGCACCTATTCAGGGCTGAACCCACAGCTTCCCAGGCGGAAGCCATCTTGAGATGGACAACAGAGCTGGTTACGGCAGCCTCCACAGTCCTCCCGTAAGTCCTGACTAACGAGACAGCCTGGGGAGGAAGGGATTCTGACCACTACTCCGTTCTCATTCCTCTCTGCCTAGGCTTCCGAGCAGTCCTGTCCACGATGGCTGTGTTCTAGTAATCTGCTTTCCTCAAAAAAACCCAAGACCATTTAGTTTACAATGATAAAAGTTCAGGGTTTAGCAACCTCTTTCCTACTTCAAACCAATGATTTAGAGAAGTGGAATGGACAGTGAAGCTGTGACCATTAGAGGGTCAGGGAATCAACTCAATGGGTTGTGTGATTAGCATTTGTTTCCTTATCAACAGATTAAGAAAGAAGGGAATAGGAAATTACAAAATGCATTGCATTATGGTACTATAAGTATTATTTTGTGAAACTTTTTACCTGTATATAAATATACACATGTATAAGTATATGCATTTTTTTCATGTATGTGTATGTATATATATGTATGTGTGTGTGTGTGTGTGTATATATATATATATAGTACTGGATCATGATGTAAAATGCATTTGTTACTCTGAGTCAAAGTCAAACCTCATTACTGAAAACAAACCCTCCCCAGATTCACTTAAAGCCCCCCTGCAGGGCCAGGCTTGGCCTCTCCATTGCATCCCCAGCATCTGGCACATCTGTTGCTCCACACAGTTACTGAATGTTGTTTTCAGAGAATAGAATGCTTTAGGCTACAGGAAGGTGATTAAAGAGGTATCGTGGTGTTGGGCAAAGCATGGTTTGGGAGGTGGCGCACCTGAGCCCCAGTTTTCTCACCAATGGTGGGGGGGAGGGACTAAGCAGGGGGGAGGGGGAGGGACTAAGCAGGGGGGAGGGGGAGGGCACCCCTGGGGTCCTTTCCAGCTCTAAGAGTCAGAGAATATCACAAGCAGTGCTCTTGAGCTAACGGAGACTTGCTAAATTCTGACCTCTAGTGGCCCTGTCAACTCAGCACTCCTCCCTGTTTGGGTTGCTGTTGAACAGCTTGCCACCTTCACTGGTTTCCAGGCTGTTGCTTCAACATTCATTCCATAAAGACTTCCCGAACCCTACAATGTGTGTAGTGCTGCAAAAGGAGGAGCAAGTGACAGAGGGAGAGCTGACTCCAGAGTCCAACAGACCCAAATTCAAGTACTAGCTCCAACTCAGGCAGAGCAGTTCACATCTCTGGAGGTGTAAGATGGAAAGAGTATCATCTACTTCACCAGAGGCTGTGGGGACTAAAGGAGCCCTGTGGCGGGTGCTTCCTACATGGCAATGATGACGACAATGTCATCTTCATAACCCAGATGGTGCACGTGACCTAGTCCCTATTCCAAAGCAGCTTCAGCCCTTCCTGGGAAGGGTGATGCTGGAGGGTAGAGAGGGACTCCAACCAAACTAGGCCTGTACATGGCAGAGAGGGAGCACTGGGACTCTCACCACACTTGGGTTTTCATAGGTCTTTGCTGGGCCTGGACGCCCAAGCTCAGGGATCAAGAGGACCTATGGACACATGTGGGGCCCCAAGCAGTGATGCTAACTGCCCCGAAGGCCTTAGACGATTTCTTCAGAAAGGCCATGCTGCCATCTGGGGGTTGTCTGGGAGGGATGCTCACAAAGTGACCTTCCAGTCACATGGGGAGAAGGACTGGTATTAGTTTTGCTTTATGTGTTTGGTAGAATTCACCAAGAAGCCATCAGGTCCAGAGCTTTTCTTTGTTGGTAGATTTTTAGTTACTGATTCAATCTCCTTATGAGTTAGAGCTCTATTCAAATTTCCTTTTTCCATGTGATTTAGTCTTGGTAGCTTTTGTTTCTAGGAACCTGGCCATTTCATCTGGTTATCCAGTTTGTTAGCATGAAGCTGTTCACAGTACTCTTTTACAATCTTTATTTCTGTACAACCAGTACTAATGTCCTCATTTTCATTTCTGACTTTAGTAATTTGAGTCTTTCCTTTTTCTTCTTCGTCTCCCTTGAGCTAAAGTTTTGGCAATTTTGATTTTTTTCAAAGAATCCACTTTTGGTTTCATTTTCTCTATTATTTTCTATTCTCTACTTCATTTATCTTTGCTCTAATTGTTTTTATTGTCTGTCTTCTTCTGCTAGCTTTGGTTTAATTTGTTCCTCTTTTATCTAATTCCTTAAATTGTCAGAAGTTCGGTTTTGATTTGAAATTCCTCTAATTTATAGTGTGTTTGTAGCTATAACATTCCCTTTAATGCTGTGTCTCCTAAACTTTGATTCCTCTAGCTATTTTCCAATTTCCTTTGTGATTTCTTCTCTTATCTACTAGTTAAGAGTGTTAATTTCCACAAATGTGTTAAGTTTTCTAGTTTTGTCAATGATTTTTAACTTTATCCCACTGTGGTCAAGAAAATACTCTGTATGGTATCTTTTTGTAATCTACTGAGACTAAGTAGTAACCTAACATATGCTCTATCCTGGAAAATGTCCCATGTGCACTTGAGAAGAATGTGTATTCTATTGTTGGAGTGTTTTGTGTAGGTCTGTTAGGCCCAGCTGATTTCTCGTGGTGTTCAAGTCCTCTTTTTCCTTATCTTCTGTCTGTTGGTTCTATCCATTATTGAGAGTAGGGTATTGATGTCTCCAAATAGTACCGTAGAACTATTTATTTCTCTTTTCACTTTCATCAATTTTTGCTCCATCTATTTTGATGGTGTCATTAGGTACATAAATGTTTATAATTGCTATATCCTCTTGCTGTATTGAAACTTTTAGTAATATATAGTGTCCTTTTTTGGTTTTAGTAATATATAATGTCCTTTAAAACTTTTGGTTTTAAAGTTGGTTTTAGGGATCCCTGGGTGGCTCAGTGGTTTAGTGCCTGCCTTCGGCCCAGGGCGTGATCCTGGAGTCCCGGGATCGAGTCCCATGTCGGGCTCCCCGCATGGAGCCTGCTTCTCCCTCTGCCTGTGTCTCTGCCTCTCTCTCTCTCATGAATAAATAAATAAAATCTTAAAAAAAAAAAAAAGTTCGTTTTATCTGGTATTAGTATAGCCACCCCTGCTCTCTGTTGGTTATTTTTATTTGCACAGGTTATCTTTTTCCAACCTTTCACTTTCAATCCATTTGTGTCTTTGGATCTAAAGTGGTGGCATTTCTTTCTTTCCTTTTTTTTAAAGATTGATTTTTTAATTTATGTACATATGTATGTATGTATGTATGTATGTATTTCTTTATGACACACAGAGAGGCAGAGACCAAGGCAGAGGCAGAGGGAGAAGCAGGCTCCATGCAGGGAGCCTGATGTGGGACTCGATCCTGGGACCACGGGATCACACCTGAGCCAAAGGCAGATGCTCAGCCGCTGAGCCACCCAGGCATCCCTAAAGCGGTTGCATTTCTATAGACTAAAAATGAGCTATCAGAAAGAGAAAATAAGAAAACAGTCTCATTTATAATTGCATCAAAAATAATTAAGTATCTAAGAATAAACTTAACCAAAGAAGTGAAAGATCTGTACTCTAAGAATGATAAGACGCTGGTGAAAGAAACTGAAGATAAACAAATGGAAAGACATTCTATGCTCATGCAATGGAAGAATTAAGATAAAGATAAGCTGGGCGGGGAGTGTAGAGGAGAAGCAGACACCCTGTTAAGCAGGGAGCCCGACCTGGAACTCAATCCCAGGACTCATGACCTGAGCTGAAGGCAGAAGCTTAAAGGACTGACCCACCAAGATGCCCCACCATAAGACTTCTAAAAGAAAATATAGGCAGTAAACTCTTGGGACATCAGTCTTAGCAATATTTTTTGGATCTGTCTCCTCAGGTAAGGGAAACAAAAACAAAAATAAACAATTGGGACTACATTGAACTTTTTAAAAAAGCATTTGCATATGAGGGAACCATCAACAAAACCAAAAGGCAACCCACTAAATATGAAATATCTGTGCATGGCAGATCTATAAGAGGTTAATATTCAAAACATATAAAGAATTCATATAACACCAAAAATACAAACAATCCAATTAAAAAAGACCCGAATAGACATTTTTACAAAGAAACCACACAGATGGCCAACAGACACATATCAAAAGATGCTCAAAAGCACTCATCATCAGGGAAATGCAAATTAAACCCACAATGAGATACCACCTTATACCTGTCAGAATGGCCAGAATCAAAAAGTCATCAAGAAATAACAAATGTTGGAGATGTGGAAAAAAGGGGATCCTCAAGTACTGTTGGTGGGAATGTAAACTGGTGCAGCCACTATGGGAAATAGTATAGGGGTTCCTTAAAAAATTCAAAATTGAAATACCATATGATCCAGCAATTCCATTTCTGGACATGAAATTCCATTTCATTTATCTGAGGAAAATGAAAATACTAGTTTGAAAGATATATCTGCCCCCTTATATTCACTGCAGCATTATTTACAATAGCCAAGATAAAGAAATAATCCAAGTGTCCATCGATAGATGAATGGGTAAGGAAGATACAGTGTGTATATACAATGGAACATTACTCAGCTATAAAAGAGAATGAGTTAAAAAAAAAAAAAGCGAATGAGTCTTGCCATTTGCGAAAATGTGGATAGACTTAGAGGGTATCACACTAAGTGAAGTCAGTCAGAGAAAGACAAATACCATATGATTTCACTCATATGTGGAATCTAAAAACCAAAACAAACAAAACAGAAACAGACTCATAACTACAGAGAACAAACTGGTGGTTGCCAGAGAGGAGGGGAGTGAGAGAATGGATGAAGTAAGTGAAGTACAAACATCCAGTTATAAAACAGTGACATGAATGTAAATAGAGGTAAAAGTCAATATTTTAATAACTTTGTACGGTGACAGATGGTCACTAGACATCATGGTGATCATTTTGTAATGTATATAAATGTTAAATCACTACACTATACACCTAAAACTAATATAATATTGTAAACCAACTATACTTAATTTAAAAAAGAGAGGTGCCTCGGTGGCCCAGTCGGTTAAGTAACTGACTCTTGATTTCAGCACAGATCATAATCTTCAGAGCCCCCTGTTGGACTCCCGGCTCAGCGAGAAGTCAGCTTCAGAGTCTCTCTCTCCCTCTGCCCTCCTCCCGCTCACGCATACTCTCTCTAAAATAGATGAATAAACTTAAAAAAAGAGAAAACTGATGCAGAGGCCTGCCCAAGATCACACAGCTACAAAGAGGTAGACGTGGGATTCAAACCCACTGAAGGGGGGCTGGAGAGCCCAGCACTTCACCTCTGCCATGCTGCCTGGCTTTAGACAAGCCCAGTATCAGTGCTTAGGGGCTGGAAACAGGCTTCACATTTACAGTCCTTTCCTTATTGTAAGTTGTTCCGTTACTGACTTATAAAGGACTAGAGATTTCATGTCCTACCAATCATCCTGATAAGGAAAAATTCAATGCTGTTATTTTGTACAAAAGGTCAGAAACGAACAGCCCAGTAGGAATGATTAAGTGGTTGAAGATCTATCTATACATATAATGGAATCCTGTGCAGTGATTAAAAAAGACTGAGGCACTGTTATGTGTGCTGTTGCTGAATGACTTCAAGAAGCCAATGTTAGATCTAAGGTACAAGATGTGGAAACTGAGAATCGAATGTTAACCTTTACTTGTGGGGCTTTTTAAAAAGAAACTACACAGGTATGTTTGTAAGTATTTATAACATCTCTATAATAATATGTAGGAAACTGATTAACAACCATGGCCTTTGGGAACATAGACCCTGGAGGGAGTCTGACTTTCTGTGTGCACTTTGCACTGTTTGACTTTTTACCATGTCCAGACATGATATATATATGTGTTTTTTTTTTTTTAATGTCATAGGTTTTTTTTCTATGACAAGAAGTGATCTCAACAGATTCCAAGACAGTCCCTATGAGGTATTTTGACTGGTATTCTCAGTTACTAATGCTCCAGAATTCAGCTTCTGGGAGTGTCCTATTTCTGGGGACTAGCTTAAAGCTTTTAGAGGCTCCCATATACAGAGTGGCAGAGGCTGTCCACCTTGACATACACACTCACCAAGGCAAGAGGGCTGGGAGTTAGAAGGGGTGTAAAACCTGCCACTTTTACAGACTCTCAGGTTACCAGGCAGTTTGGTTCCCCTGAGAAGTGTGAATTCCTTTCATTTGCTTCACCAGGCACTGGGATTATTTCAATCCATCCTGTTCCCAATGCAGATCAAAATAAGATCTGGCTAGTGGCCTACAATGAGGATGAGTGCAGGAAGGCTACCTGGGGAGCAGCCTCTCATCTTTTTGGTTGAAGCACTCCACATTTCAGTGCTCTTTAAAGCACCCTAAATAGTGGGTGGACAGGTTTTCCCCCAACTCAAGGATACTCGTCCTTGTTCTGAATGATGTAAACAAAAGCCAGAAACCTTGCATTAAAATAATAGATTGCTTTCAGTTTATTTTAAGATCTGTTGTCACCCTACTCTGGGATATGACCTCATCGGTTCTTAAAGGCTAAGCAGGGCTGCATACCATAAACCCCAGGACTGGAGACCTGGTCCAGCTCCACCTGCTGACAGCCTGGAGCAGGGCCAAGTCCTGGGGATGCAGTGGCTGAGAGGGCTGAGGGTGGGTTTCTCTGGAGAGAAAGCAAGCAGGCTGAGGAGACCTGCCATCATTAACAAGTCTTCCCTGCTCTTCCAGGCTTGTTTATTGACAAATGACAAAGTTCATTATCAGCATATGCTTGCAAAAGACAGACTGAAAAGTCACCTTGAAGTCTGATCAGTTTACATAGGATTTAAAGATAGGACTAGTGCTTTCTTCTTTTTCTGACAAGTGTGAAGATGGTAATGTCTATTGTCAGACTACCTACAGTTTGAGTGTCTAACCACTAGGGGTTGACCTAACACCACTGAAACCAACTGTATTTTAAACCATTTCTTCTGCAAATTATCAGGTTCCACGATGACTGAATTACACTAATCATAAACTGTAATGTCTAGAACCATTCCTCCTCACACTGAAAGGCTTGATGTTAGAAGAAAGGAAGCTGTCTCGTCTGGGTTCAAAGACAAGGGGCAAGAGTAGAATAAGAAATAAGACAAATTAGTGAGAATATGAGAACCAGAAGATCAGAAAGTCCTGGCCTCGTGTCTTACCTCACTGTACAAGACTCACCTGCGATGCTCACCTGTCCAGCTCCTGTCCCAACCCCTAATGAATCAGAATCCCCAGGGTTGGGACCTGAGCACTGCATGTTTAAAAAAGCTCCATGGCCAAGTCTAATGTGCAGCTAAGGTCAGAACAACCCTGAGAGTCTAATGCTCCCTTTACAGAAGAAGAGACTGAGGCTCCGATAGGGCAGTTGTCTTGACCAGTCGTTTTTCCAAGTCACTACTGGGGAAAGCCCCAGGTCTCCTGACTCTCCATCCAGTGCTCTCTGGGAGGGAACACTCCCCGGCAGTGCACCGGGGTACCACACACACATACATTCCACCACTTACGATTTGGTTTTTGGCAGTCTTCTTGAATGATATGGTGGATCTTTCTATGTAGTTCTTTGTCTTCTCTGGTTACCTAAATGGGGAAAACAGGAGACAAAGCATTCTTGAGCAATGAAGTAGTTATGTCATCTGACTCCCAGCTTGGTATTTAGGATAGTTTCTCAAGATTTCACAATAATCACCATCCCTACACAAACAATAGGGTTTTTGACACCTGGCCTCTTGTCAAACCCGCTCAGTCCCTGAGCAGCTCAGGGCTCTGCAGTTGGCCGAGAGGCACACTCCCTTGGAAGGTGGTTTACTGGGGCCATGATGTCACAGAAAACTGAAATTCCATACTTTTAAGGTGCAACTTTCTTCTCAAATATTCATGACACATTTATAACGTTCCTCATACTCGCTTTTATATTCAAAGGGAGGCATGAATGATCAAAGTCCCCAACCAGGACTCCTTCCTCTGGGCCCTGACACATGTCTCCCATCTCCTTACTTTTCTTCTTTCTCCCAATTACAAAGAAAAACAAATGAAATAAAAACTGTCAGGAAAAAAAAAAAAACTGTCAGGAAAAGCTAGCAAAAGAGTACATCTAGCCCATCCATTGAAACACTTTCTGTCTCAAGGGCAAACATAAGGAAGCTCCTTTCTGGGGATCCCTGGGTGGCTCAGCAGTTTAGTGCCTGCCTTTGGTCCAGGGTGTGATCCTGGAGTCCCGGGATCAAGTCCCACATCAGGCTCCCTGTGAGGAGCCTGCTTCTCCCTCTGCCTGTGTCTCTGCCTCTCTCTCTCTGTGTGTCTCTCATGAATAAATAAATAAATAAAATCTTAAAAAAAAAAAAAAAGGAATCTCCTTTCTCAACCAGCTCAAGTAAGAGGGAAGCAGTAACCAAATGGGTTTCACCTTCATGTTCCATAATAAATCTAAAAACAAAAAGAAAAAAAAGCAAAAGAGGAAAGAAGGAAAAGAGGCGGAAGGAAGAAAAAGCCTGTGAACAAATACATTTATAAGGAATTGTATGTCCAGACCTAGAGAACAAGCAGACTTGGGAATGCATGGGGATACTGGCAACGCCTGCTTTCTCTTGACTCACAACGTTACTGTGAAGATTATCTAGAGTAATGGGGGTGAGAGCTGCTGAAAGCAAGAAAGCACAACACAAACACAAGCCATCTACAGCCCTGTGACAGTGACTTCCCCAAGGCAAGGCCTTCTGGAAAACAGAAACTTGCAGGTTGGGCGAAGAGGTGGAAGGGGAGGAGTGAAGGCAGAGAAGGGGATGATGGTTCTGTGAAGGAAGAGAGCTGGTACTGTGGGATCTCCCCAGCCCAGCTCACACTGATTCACAGGAGGAAGTGCCCTAGCCCTGCCACACCTTGGTCCCGGCCAGCTGCCCAGGTCATGCTGCTACCCTGGGAAGAGCTTTCTACAGACACAGGGGGCCAACCCTAAAGCCTCCAGGGAGAATAGGAGGGGTAGGGGAAGCATGTCAGGGTGAGCTGCCCAGCAAGGGTTTCCCCTGCCCTACCAGACCTTTCCACACCAAGAGGAGGTAGTCTGCACTCATCCTTACACAGATTAAATACCCTTTTCAAAAGTTACTCAGGAGCACCTGGCTGACTCAGTGGGTAGAGTGGGTGACTCTCCATGTCAGGGTGAGGAGTTCAAGCCCCATACTGGGGTGTAGTGCTTAAGAAGAAAACTGGGGCACCTAGCCGGCTCGGTTGGTAAAGCATGTGACTGACTCTTGATCTTGGGGTTATGAGTTCATGCCCCTACTGGGTGTAGATTACTTAAAAATAAAATTTAAAAAATAAACTTTAAGTTACTCAAATAGTATTTAAAACACATCTTAATTTATTTTTTTGAAAAGATTTTTATTTATTTATTCACGAGAGAGACAGAGAGAGGCAGAGACACAGGCAGAGGGAGAAGCAGGCTCCCTGCCGGGAGCCCAATGTAGGACTTGATCCCAGGGCCCAGGATCATAACTCAAACATTGAGCCACCGAGGTGCCCAACACATCTTAACTTAAAAAAACTCTAAAATAGGGAATCACTAGTGTAAATCAACATTAAGAAAATGTCCTATTCAGGAAGGCTTCCCCTCAAGAATCATGTCTGTAAATACCAAGACTTCTGGGATTCCTCAGGACTTTGATCTGCCTCCAGGACAATCACTCATGACTGAAGGCACACTACCAATGTCATGAGGAAGCCCGTTTTCACTGAAAAGTTGGCTCCTCCAACTACTAAAGGTAGGCTGTGAGAGGTGAACCTTTAGTCTGAGGCAAGCAAGCACTTCCACCCCTGGTGGGAATGTCAACTAGTAGCACTTTGGGAGGTCAATCACTCTGTGCTGGCCAAATGCTTAAAAATACATGCCCTTTGCTCCAACAATTCCTTTTTTAAGAGTCAATCATAAAAAGAGAAATGCTTACATGAATTCACAAAAATAGCCAAAGCAACACTATCTGTGAGAGCAAAAGACAGAACCAACCCCAATGGTGACCAGAAAGAAGTGGTTAAAAGTGTCCAACAAGTACCCATGATATGGAGTACCATGTGAGGTCAAAAAGATTGAGGAAAATTTAAAGTACTAACATGGAAAGATGCCTGTGATGCGCTATTTTGGTACCCTGCCCCAAAACTGCCAGGCATTATTTACAGATTCTCCACTGTCCCAGGGGACACCTGTCGATGTCCTGAGACATTTTTGGTTGTCACAAGTCAGAGGCTGCTACCTCTATCTAGTTAATGAAGGCCAGGGATGCTGTTAAACATCCTACAATGCAAAGGAAAGCCATTCACAACAAAGAACCATCTGGCCCAAACAGTGTTAAGGTTGAGAAGTCCTGATTTGTAGGATAATCACATTTTAGAGGGTCAACAAAAAGGCCACAGAAGCATTTGAATGTGTACATTTTGGCAGATGCACAGTTTAAGTGTCTAAGACATACTGTTAAAAATGGCACCATGAAAAAAAAATGGCATCATGTAGGGAGGGTGCCTGGGTGGCTCAAGGCATTAAGTGTCCGACTTTTGGTTTGGGCTCAGGTCATGATCTCCTAGTTGTGGGATCGAGCCCCACATTGGGCTCCAAGCTCAGTGCAGAGCTTGTTTCAGATTCTTTCTCCCACCCCTCTACCCCTCCCCATGTGCGCTCTCTAAAATACATAAATAAAATCTTAAAAAAAAATGACATGGAAAAGATACGGGCTTTCACTCCTTAGTTTATGAACCTCCTTAATGATTTTTAAAAACAGTAAATAGGTATTCCTAGGGAATGAATATAGTTGTGATCAAAGTATCAAGGAAAAAAAATAAAGTTGCAGGTCTCTTACATAATATAGCTTATCAAAACCATGATCTTTCTGGAAAACAAATCCTTTTTCCTGCAGCAGCTGTATTGCATTCTTAAATATACTATGAATTGCCTTGGAAGTGGTGTCATTCTTAGAATTCTGTAGGAAGAGGAAAAAGAAAAGAAGTTAAGTCCCATCTTACAGCATTTCAGAGTAACTCCCTGGACCAACTGGTTTATGAATTCACCCAACAGGCTTTTTATCTGCTGAGTCAAAAAGATCCAGGTGTGTGGCCTAACACAGAATAGTATTTAAGGAGGCCTGGGAAGTTTGCTCAAGTAGGATCATGCTTGACAACTGTTCTCTACCTTAGTTGTGATTTGTTCAACTTTATAATATAAAATGGAAAATCAAGAAGATAATCTTTGAATCTGAGTATGTAGTTTATATGTCTTGACTCATTTAAAATTATTTCTATTCCCAATTTTTTATTTTTTTTTTAAATTCAGAGCCAGATCACTGTATGCATGTATCAGCTCAGTTTTTTCATTGAAATTATGGCTATAATCTAATCTCTTCCTAAGGACTTCAGAGAATTTGACGTAAGTTGGGGACTCTAGGACATAGAGAATATTACGTCATCTCCTTATTTTAAATGGTGGAAAATGTAGGTAAATAGCCATGTGGAGACCTGTCTGTCCAAGGTGGGTCATGGGGCTAAAAACAGAGGGGGTCCCAGACTGCATGGAAGGAACCTCTGTGGCTATCAGTTTTCTATTTCCTCAATTTCAATATTTCTCCTCTAAGACACAGGTTTACCCAGAGTAACCAGTTCATCCTATTTCTTGTCCCAGAGGAAGCTAGGCTTGTCCCAGAGGAAGCGAGGCCTTCAGCTACGTCTCACCGAGGTTAACTAAACTTTAAGTTTGCTGAGTGGGGGACTTGATTTCAATTTGGCCATCTCCTCCCTCACACACCGAGGGTAACTGATAAGATATTTGTGTAATGAATGGGAAATAAATACCCCATTATAGAGGTGGTATCCTTTTTATGATTCCACTGGGGGCTTTCAGTCCATTCCTGAAGCAAAGTGGTGAACAACTGTCCTTCAAGGTACAGATCCACTTTTAATGTGACAGAAATCTGTCAAGATAGTTACAAGATGAGAGCACCAAAGGAACAAGGCAAAAGCTTCTAAAGGAGCATTTGAAGGCAAAGTCCTACCCCTAATGAAGAATGCTGATGAAGGCTGTTGGGGGCAGTACCCACAGATGCTGAAAGAGTTTGCTTGTGATTTGCTAATGACCTTTCCTGCAAGAGACAGGGAAAGGAAAGAAACCCCCAAATGGCCACAAGTGTTGATAACTGCATCCCTAGAGAAACCCTCTCTTTCTAGAAGAGGCCTTCCAAAGAGGTGTTGTTTTAATCTCATGGATCCTAGTGATGTTTCACAAACATGCTCCCCTGGACTGAAGAGAACACTCTCAATTAAATTAATAGTCAACAAGCTGGAGCACCTGGTCATCAGGAGATTAGGGCCTAAAACAGACAAACATTCCAAGTTATGACAGCACCCGTTCTCTGAAGGCAGAATAAGGCCAAGAACTATGCGATGACTCCCACAGGCAGAAAAGCTACGTAAGTGTGTTTAGAATAAACAACTCACTTAGCAATTCTGTCACACATCCTTTTATTCTGGGGGGCTTCAGGGAAAGCTGTATTTACTTAAGGGAAGTACAATCAACCCAGAATAGAATCTCCCATGAAACTGTTACAGCCACTTACTCTTCATAATTCTAAGGAAATTCATCTTCTTTGGTCAATTTACTATCAGGATCCTAAGGGTTGAGTTTATTACAGCTCTTACCAAGACAGAAATAAACTGGAGACTAAAAATGATTGTTGCATGATTACTGCCACCTTAGAAATGATTCGTGATTATCCCCAGACCACACAAAAAGCTCAGCTCCTCCTCCCAGATTTCAGAAAGCTCAGGCAGCAGAAAGACAGTGTGCTAGGTCCGTGAGATTAAAAGCACAGCTTCAGCTGTGAACAAGAAGGGCCCAACAGAAAGGCTCTGTGAATATAAACAGCATGTGGAACTTCCTTTCCAAAAACATTTGCCTCGGTTGACCTCAGAGCATATCTCCCTACTGGTTATGAAGATCCAGTCTCAGGGGGAAGGCCTCCAATCATCTCTCCTGGCCCGTAGCTCAGCCTGGCCTGGGATTTGTGTCTTTCTTGTCCTTTTCTAAAGACAAGGCTCATCCGATTCAGGAAACCGAAACTACACAGAGACAGAAACAGAGACTGGCTGAATATGCTGAGCCTGAGCAGGCCTCTCCTAGCTGCAGGTCAGGAACTGGGTGGATCTCTGAAATATATATATAGTCTTCATTCTCAAACAAACTCCACATTTACCCAGCTGTCAAAGAGAAAACAATGGTTTTGCAAGGTCTGCTTATCATGTTTCTGGATTTGCTAAGAAGGGCCACTATGGAAAAAAAAAGTGGGGGGATGGGGAACATTCAAACCCTCCCTCCCCTGGCCTCCAAACTATAACACTCCCACAATGATTTTTTTGTAAAGCTTTCATCTGTATGACAATAGAAAGTGCCAAAGGATCTAGGGTTTCACCATCATTGTAAAGCATCCTTAGTCTCCCAGGCTCTATTAAGCAGAATTCAACTCAATGACACTGATCTCCCCAGCCAGAGTCATGTGAGGGAATAATTCATAATTGATTGGAAAAAAGAGTTTCCAAAGACAAAACAGAGTGCCACATTCATTTCTTTTTAAACATACAGGACTGGGCAGACACAAGTTTCTGCTCTAAGCATTCTCAAAGATACCATGCCAAAAGTTCCCCAAGGTCGTTCTGAATGGAGGAGACTTCAGAGAATCCTCAAGTCTTTCTCCTTAATTGCGGCTCCCACAGAAGAGTGGGTTCACAGGAAGAATGTGGTCTTTGCTAAGCTTCAGAGTTTCTTTCCAAACATGCCAACAGAGTGGTCAGAAGTGCTAGGAGGCTAACTTGGCGGTGAGCCGCCTCTAACTGACTAAATGGCAAGGTTTATCTTGTAGACAGCAGACAGTTGGAGAGCCCCAACTGCCTGGAAGCCCCAGGGCACAGAAGGGAGAGGCCGGCCCAGCCATCTACCCCCCCCCACCCCCCCTCCCCCCCTCCCCCGAGTGTCTCCTGAAATGCTATCCCTCGTTGCTGCGAATGACATCGCGGGTCACTGTGCAAATAGCCTGGTGCCAGGAGGAGATAATTAGGTTCGTGAACGAAACTGAGAAGCAGTGGTAGTAGCCTAGGAGGTCAGGATGAGGACCTGGTGTCTGTGCCCCCAGAATCACGAGGAATAACTTATGTTACTTAACGAGAGTAGTCACGGCAGCCCTGTTGGTAATGACAAAAGATCGGAAAACTTCTCAACAGTCCAGAAATGGAGAGACTGCTTCATGTAACCAAAGATTATTATAGTGGCAAATCTATGTGTACGGCTAGGAAAGGCTCTGTAAGACATGCCGTTCCATGAAAAGCTAGGTACAGATTAGAGTTTAGCATGCTACCATTTGTGTAAGAAAAGAGGACAGAACTACTCCTGGTTTATAAATGTAGACTCTCTCTGGAAGGATATTCCTAAGACCGGTAATGGTTCTTGTTTCTGGGGGGGAAGTGGTTAGGAGGGAGGATGGGAAGGAAACTTACTCTTAACCAGATACTGTTGGGGACTATTGAAATTTTTTAAAACTGTTCACTCCTTCAACTAACAAATAATCATCAAGAACTGAGTTTATGGCAGGCCCATTCTAGAACATGGTTCTAGAGAGCAAAGAACAAGGCAAAGAAGACCTCTGCTCTTGTAAAATTTAAATTGTGGCAGAGGAATAGGCAGACAAATAAGTAAATACCAGTGATATCCTGAGATATGAAAACAGGGTGATAACATAGTGAGGAAGCAGGTGACTCTCAGAGCAAATAGTTGGGGAGGGCTAGAAGGTGACATCTCAGCAGAGATCATTCCCCAGTGGAATAAAGAAAATAAAAATAAATGGTGTCACAACAAAAAACCCTGATAATTGCAATGAAAGTGAAAGCTTAAAACCAAAGTTTCAAATGACTCTTAATTCCAAGTGAATAAGAAAACACCAAACAACTTAGATTCACCTGTAAAGAGACAGCTCTCTCCCAGACGAGTGAGACATTACTTGATTATTCCTAGAAATGTTTACTTATAAACTAGACTGAATATAACTTGGTCTTTATTTAAACTTCTAATAAGGAAAAAAAAAAAAAAAAACTCCTAATAAGGTACCTTATTTTGACGAAGAGAGAGCAAGTCATTAAAAACTTTGGTTCAAGAATCACCTTGCTGAGCAATAAATAATCTTGGAGAGATAATTATCTCTTCTCATTTATTTCCTCCTCGTTTGGCTCCTGCTGAGATTAAGTAGCCATCTCAGTGAATACTAAGAAGTAGTATGAACCTTAGACTACTTTTTTTCCCTACCCAAAGATTAAGTTTACTGAGATTAAGTGAAGAGGGCAAAAGGGCAGGTACATTTTCATTTTAGATTCTTAGTGACCTTTCCAGAATACAAACATGGAATAGAACCAGAACCTCATCCCTGGGTCTACCCTCTGAGTGCTCGTGCCACAGTCATGTTCACCCCCCACACCCTTGAGCTGTAGATATGGGATAGGGGGCCTGAATTCTTCACATGGGCATGCTACACTTACCTGCTCAGAGGAGGTGCCGTGAATCACAGGCTGATTGGCAAGGGATAGCAGAGATTCCACAATTTCCAATTCCTGCTGGTAAAAGGTTTGCACTTTGTTCTCCATGAGGAATTCTTTGGCTCTTTCACTCAGCAAACACGTGAGATTGGCAAGGTCCAGGGCGCCTGGATCGCTGCTGGGGGAAAGTTTTTAAAAGCCCTGCAGAAAACTATCACCTTTGTTTCTTTTTGCTGTGCATAAAACAGAAACTTAGCTGGGAAATGTGACACTATTTTGATGTTTGATTGATTGAAGTATAGCTGACTTCCAATTTTAAATTAATTTAAGGTATACAACACAGCAGTTGACGAGTCTATTCTACGCTACATTCACAAGTATTGCTACCATCTATCATCATACAGTGCTATTATTACAATATCATTGACTATATTCCCTATGCTGTATCTTTTATCCCTAGGACTTACTTATTCTAGTTAGACTTCTGTTCTTTGAAAAATGTTACTGATATTTTGATAGGGATTGCAATGAATCCATATATTGCTTTGGGTGGTATGGACATTTTAACAATATTAATTCTTCCAATCCAAGAGCATGAAATATCTATTTGTGTCACCTTCAACTTTTTTCATCAATGTTTTATAGATTTCAGAGTACAGGCTTATCACATCCTTGGTTAAGTTTTTTCCTAGGTAATTTGTTCTTTTTGGTGTAGTTGTAAATGGAATTATTTTAATTTTTCTTCCTGCCACTTTGTAACTAGTGTATAGGAATGCAACTAATTTCTGTGTATTAACTTTGTATCCTACAACTCTACTGAATTCATTTGTCAGTTTTAATAGTTTGTTTTGGTGTGGTCTTTTGGATTTTCTATAGTATCATGTCATCTGCAAATAGTGACAATTTAATTTTCTCTTAACCAATCTGGATGCCTTTTATTTCTTTTTGTCTGACTGCTGTGGCTAGGACTTCTAGTACTATGTTGAATAAAAGTGGCAACATTGGATTTGTCTTGTTCCTGCTCTTAGAGGAGAAGCTCTGTTTTCTACTAGCTAATATGATGTTAGCTGTTGGTTTTTCATATAAGGCCTTTATTATGCTATGCTCCCTCTAAGCCCATTTTGTTGAGAGTTTTTATCATGAACAGATGTTCAATTTTGAACAGATGTTCAAATGTCTTTTCTGTATCTATTGAGATGATCATATGACTTTCATCCTTTGTTTGGTTAATGTGTTGCCTCATGTTGATTGATTTGCGACTATCAAACCATCCCTGCATTCCCAAAATAAATCCCATGTGATCATGGTGAATGATCCTTTTAATGTATTGTTGAATGCAGTTTGCTAGCACTTTGTTGAGGATTTTTGCATCCATGTTTATCAGGGATATGGGTCCATAGTTGGCTTTTTTTTGTAGTGTGTCTGTTTGGTTTTGGTGTCAGGGTAATGCTGACTTCATAGAATGTATTTGGAAGCTTTCCTTCCTCTTCCATTTTCTGTAATAGTTTGAGGAGAATAGGCATAGGCATTAACTCTTTTTTTTTTTTTAACTGTTTGGTAGGATTCACCTGTGAAGCCATCTGGTCCTAGACTTTTGTTTGTTGGGAGTGTTTTGATTACTGATTCAAATTCATTATTTGTAATTGGTCTGTTCAATAACAATGCTTGTTTTTGACATAAAGGGCAATTCATACAATGAGCACTGAGTGGTCATTTAAAAGGATGAGGCAGGACTACAGGAGCTATAATATTTATTAAAGATTTTGAAAAAAATGTCAAGTTGCAGAATAGCATATAAGGTTAAGTTTCCATTATTAAAAAGGAAATGACAACCCACAAAATACATGGGTGAATATTTATGCTCGTATATGCAGAGAAGAAAAATGTCTAAAAGGATACACATCAACCTATGAATGGTGGGAACCTCTGGGGAATGGTATTGAGGCAGGAGACAGGAAAATGGGGAACTTCCACTTTTTACTTTCTATGGGTCCACAGTTTGGGTGGGTTTTTTTTTGTTTTTAAGTTTGTTTTTTTTTAATTTGACAGAGAGAGAGCATGCATAAGCGGGGGGGAAGTAGCAGAGGGAGAGGGACAAGGCGGCTCTCCATGGAGCAGAGAGCCCAATGCGAGGCTGGATCCCAGGACCCCAGGATCATGACCTGAGCTGAAGGCAGACGCTTAACTGACTGAGCCATCTGGGTGCTCAGTTTGGAGTTTTTTAAACATTAATTTTTTGAATGTCATATATATATATATATATATATATATATATATATATATATATATATATGAAAAATTAAAGTGGGCAGCTGGGTGGCTCAGTCAGTTAAGTGTCCAACACTTGCTGTCTGGCTCAGGTCATGATCTCACAGTTGTGAGATGGAGCCCTGAGTTGGGCTCTGTGCTCAGCACAGAGTCTGGTCAGATTCTCTCTCCCTCTCCCTCAGCCCCTCCCCACCCTCCACTTGCACACACTCTTTCTCTCTCAATTAAAATCTTAAAAAAAAATTAAAGGGTCCAGAGTGAAGTCTCCTTTCTATCCTCTTAGTTCCCACCCTTAGTGGCTATTGCTGGTTTTCTGGCTCCCCTGAGTCCTTTGACATATACACTAATGAACACACATATATTCTTACTCCCTGTTTCCACCACTGCCCCCAAGAGTAAAATCATCCCTGGTTGGGAATGATGGATATCATTTTTTATGGCTTTTTGTTATAATGTGTCACAGTATAGTATTTTGATTGTGATGTTTCATGGCAGCTTTCTTTCGGTTTCTTGCCTTGGGGCTCATTGAGCTTCCTGAATCTGTGCATTTATAGTTTTCAGCAAACTTGGAAAAACTTCATCCCTTATTTCTTCAAATATATTCTCTCTGCTCCCTGCACTCTTTCAGGGACTCCAATCACACATTCATTTTCCTCACAAGATCCTGAGAATATCTGCACTACTTTTATCTTTATGTTGCAGGTATAAAAACTAAGGCATAGAGGGAATAAACGGGCTTGCCCAGAGCTGCTCAGTGAATGCAGACAGTTCAGGATTTGAACCCTGGCCCATCCCAGCATCTGGGCTCCTGCTGCCTGGCCTTACTGCCATCATCACATCTTTCACAGTCAGAGACCACAACTTACCTTTCTTGCTCTAGGGCTGGGATACGGAAAGGCTGGTCATAAACTTTCCTGTAGATACTGGGCAGCTCAAGCATCCTTGCAATTTGAATGTTGCACACTGGATCATCCACTTTATCTAACAAGCCATGGGGAAAATATGCCACAGAAATTACAATGAGATCAGCTCTTTCCCATGTCCAAATTGCTGCTAGGCACCCGGGGGGTCTCTTTCCCTATGGGTGCCCAGGGTCATGCATCTAGAGGCACTAAATGGTTCCCAGTCATCCTCTGAGAGGGAATGCAATGCCCTAAGCATCACAGGTTTGTCCAGGAACAGACTGGAACCAGGGAAAGCACATTTGCTTATTCACTTATCTGTTACAATGGCAAACAACAGGGGCCATCCATGGTATTTCTAACCAAAATCAGACAGAGCACTGCAAAGCGTATCACTCAGGGGATGTGGGACTATCACATTTCCAATAAGCTGTTTTCCTTCAAAGTTAACGACTCAGTGGTGCTCAAGAAATCTCCATCATTTTAAAGAATATGAATATACTTTGCCCTAAATGGATTGACACTTAGAACTTCAAAGTACTTTTAACATTGATGTTACCCAAATAAATTTGCCTGATATAATAAATCATTTGCTTTCCTCCCCAATTTCTAGTTACCCTCTTCAAAATAGTTAAGAAAGCATGTTATGAAATAAAATTTTCTCCAGTAAAGAGTTGCATCTTTTTTTTTTGAGTTGCATCTTTTTATTTGAACTTTTTAGCAGTTTGACTTTTAGCTAATCCAGAGTTCATTGGACACACACCCAGAGTAACCACCAGTTTTGGCAGAGATAACTTGTGCTTACAGAAAGTAGTGACACGAATCTCTCGTTCTTCTCTATATGTATGGACATAACCTCTGATTTGGATAATGTCCCCAATTTCTATCTTTGTCTTCTGCTCAATGGTCTCTTGCAGCTTCTTAAGCTGTGAGGTTAAGCTCAGCACCCCTGCAGTTGAAGCAGCTGTAGTTACTAGGGCCAAAAGAAAAGAGACAATGCATAACACAATCACCCCACCACATTTGTGAGATAGTTTTGGGGTGAGACCAACAAAAGACATCTACTCATTCTACTTCTGATTAGTTGCTCTACTGTACAGAATCTGCACAACCTTCTGAAATCCTCTGCTGAATAGAAGGCATAAGCTGTAATTATTCAAAAGTAGAGTGAAGGGAACAGAGTCTAGGAGGCCTGGCAATCCAAGTGAGAAAGTTCTGGCATGGCTCCAACATTTCCTCTCCTGCTCTTGCATTACCAGTGCATTCAAAGGGCTCTACGTGGTCCTGAGCTGAATTATGTATGAGTTCAGCTGGGTTTGGTAGCAACAGCTCTAAACAACCCTTCAAAGTGTCCTTGCAGGAAGACAAGTCTGGCATAGGACAAAAGGGGACCCAGATCTACATATGCAGTTCTGTTTATGGGGAAGTGCCTCAGGCTGATCTTCCACCTAGGTACTCAACACCCTAATCTCTCACCTTTCATCTTTGTTGGGTAACTGAGGTAATTTCTCTCTCTCTCTCTCATACACACACACACTGTCATATCACTTAAAACTATAAGCTTAAGCAACTTCATGGTGAAAATAACCCAATGCACATTCGACTCTAAATAATTTCAGTGTGCCTGGGTGGCTCAGTCAAGCGCCTGCCTTCAGCTCAGGTCACGATCCCAGGGTCCTAGGATTGAGCCCCGCGTTGGGCTCCTGCTCATCGGGGAACCTGCTTCTCCCTCTCCCTCTGCCTGCTGCTCCTCCTGCTCGTGCTCTGTCAAATAAATAAAAATAAAACCTTTGAAAAAAATAATTTCCATCACTTAAGTTTAATTTCAAATTGTATTAAATACTTAATAAGCACAGCCTCAATTATTAGATACTGTAGGTGCTGTTCTAGGACTCTACAATGTATTAGAGCATCTAACCCTCACAAGTATACCTATTTATTATTAGCCCCATTTTATTTTATTTTTTTTTTTTAATTTTTATTTATTTATGATAGTCACAGAGAGAGAAAGAGAGAGAGGCAGAGACATAGGCAGAGGGAGAAGCAGGCTCCATGCACCGGGAGCCTGATGTGGGATTCGATCCCGGGTCTCCAGGATCGCGCCCTGGGCCAAAGGCAGGCGCCAAACCGCTGCGCCACCCAGGGATCCCTATTAGCCCCATTTTATAGAGGAAGTTACTGAATCACAGAGAGGTCAAGCAACCTGCCCAAAGTAAAACAACCAGTTAGTAACAAAGCTGGAGTCTGAACCCGAGCAATCTCTGACTTCAGTGTTTCTGGCTTATTCTTTATTCTCTGCTGCTTGCCCCATGAGTGTACACATATTTTCCAGTTACAGCTAGTGTGTGTGAACAATTCTATGTTCTGATTTTCTGTCTGGCCCAAGCTCACATACACACATGTATCAAAAGAATTCATACAACTTGAGCATTTTAAATAATCATGGAGCATTCATGTCAATATGAGACAGTTTGTTTAGCTGATCTCATTAAATATTCCACTCTCCCCCCTTCTTGTAATTTTTTTTTTTTTTTTTTTTTTTTTTTTTGGCTTTAATCACCTGCACTGGATGGGGCTTAGTGGTCTACACTTGGGTAATGGAGTCAGACAGACCTGGCTGCAATCTCCTCTCACCTCCTATTAACTACATGAACTTGGGCAGCCTGTTTAAACCCACTGTGCCAGGGCTTCTTCAGCTATGAAATGGGGGTAACAAGACAATCCACCTCACACACAGAGTGGTTGCCCAGATCTAAGTTAACCCTTAAATCACGAGCATGGCACAATGTCAAGATCCGCAGGAAATGTTCCATAAATGTCAGCTATTTGTAAAAGTGAATAATTATGCTCTCTAAATAAAATTATTGTTTTCTTTGGGGGAGTCTTTCATTGGGAATTGCTGGATAGAAAAGTAAAAACACATTTACAGTTCATTACATATTGTCAGAATGTTTGCAGAAAAAATCCCCACCAAACCATTCTTTTTTTACAAGGTATTGCCAGCAGTGTGTGCATGCTTGTAGCACCTACACTGCCTCTGGTCACTTGGATGTTTAGCACCCTAAAAAATACCTAATAATTCCATGACGTTTTATTTTTGCTTTTAAACTACCAGACAGAGGATGCCTGGGTGGCTTAGCGGTTGAGCATCTGCCTTTGACTCAGGGTGTGATCTTGGGATCTGGGATTGATATAAAAGTATATATTTTATGTGATTTATTCCTACTAAATGAAGTGCACTACTGCCTCATTAAAGACTCTTGTTCCCAGAGCCTTTAAGTGACTAAGGAACACCACGGTAGCAATCTTAAGCCCTGCCTCCACCCCTCAGAGTTTATTTGAATACTAAATTGTGCCTCTCAATTTTTTGTAATGCAATAAAATTAGTATCTTGATGGTTTTTAAATGTATCCTTTGAAAATTGTTTTATGTAAAATAAATGTTACTGAATTATAAAAAAAAAACACTCCATATTTACTGTGTAAATACACAACTCCATCTTTGGGTTACGTTACGTAAGCTAGAAGACAGGGATCACAGTTACCTCTTTTAAAAATATCTTTATCTACCTGAATCAACAATATTTGTTAAATGCTGATTTATTTCCTACTGTTGTTTTATTTCTGGTTTGTCTTATGCTAGCGTTCCTATAATGAATGAACAAATCTATTAGCCTATGGATCACATTTTCTGCTTTTTAATCTAATCGCTTAGATGACTGTGGCTTTATAAAGTGCAAAGGCATTACTTTTCTTTCACCACATCTACTCTACCAAGGGAAACACCAACCTGGGGAACATGGAGCATTCTGTGTACCCAGTAACCAACACCTAGGAATCTAGACACCATCAGCATTTATGTTACTCAGCTTACCAGGTTTCTTCAGAAAATACCCAAGTATTACTTTTTAAAAGGTTATTCCATCTGTGTTCCTATCCCCTCAAGCCCTCTTGTACTTTGGGTGAATTTAGAACACGTAATGATAAATGCTTCCTATAGCACCGCTAAAATGATCAGACTGGGGCCTGGTGTGAGAATGAGGCCCAGCTTTCATTTCAAGGGTGAGCCAAGCTGCTGAAAGAATGGCTCGAGCTGTAATTTAGGGACTATAATGAGTGGCTGGAGCCTGACAGGATTTCATCTTAAGTAGCCTATTCCACCCTGGAAGATAAAGGCCCTCTAAAATTCTAGTATCAAAGGCCAAGCTTTCTTAACTTTTCTCCTAAGCTAGTCCAAATGGTATACTCAATAGGACATTTATAGGAGTTAATAGCATTTTCTTATATACCTTAACGGACTGGAACATGATTTTGACTCAGACTAAATTTTGATTAAAAAAAAAAAAATTAGTCTTCATTGGCCACGTTCTAGCGCAAAGCTTTTAAACTGAGGGCAATTAAATGAAAAGGAGAGAATGGGCTAGTTGGGAATAATTTTAACATATCACTTCATATATAACGTGATGAGAATCATTTTCAGGCTTTTTCCTTGTACTGTTACCCTCTCTTTTTATTCTCAAAGCAATTTCCAATTAAGGCTACCTACTGTGACTGTTCATCTATTCATCTATTTACACGAATTTTAAAAATCTCACTCTCAGTATTAGTAGCCATTTTATCCAAAAAATTACTAAATATAAGAATTATATAATATTCCTAATATCATTCTGATTTTGATTTTGAAAATTAAAACAATGTCTAAAACAGGAATCTGCAAGCTACAGCCCATGGACCAAATCTTCCCACAACCTGTTTTTGTAAATTTTTTTTGGAACTCAACCATGCCATTCATGTATGTACCATGTATGACTGCTCCTGTGTTAAAATGCCCGTGTTGAGCAGCTGAGGTTCAGACCATATGGCCCACAAAGTAGAAAACTTTTACTATCCAACCCTGTTCAGAAAGTTTGCTGCTCCATGATCTGAAACAAGTATATATGTAAACAATACTCTCTGATTAAAGGTTTTGACAACAAAAAAATGATAAATCTGCAAATGATTTTAATACTCTAGACATATGTGAAAATTCAAATATCTGATTGTCTTATAGGTTTATTATTCTTGCTTCTAGAGACAGCTGCATAAAAAAACCTGTTGTCTCTCTTAATTCTTTTAATCTACAAAGTACCCTGAACAAAGCAGTGCCAATGACTAAGATATTCCCAAATTAAGAAATGGAGTACTGAAGTTATATACAACTGATGGGCAGATTCTAAATGTAAATGCCTCAGAAAATTAAGCAAAGGAGCATTCCATTGATCAGGATAGTCCAAGTAGGAAGCTGAGATTCTTCTGGCAGGTTAATGGCAAAGAGGAAAGATACCATGTATCACCAAGGAGACAGATGCTAGATGTTAGATATTACAGAAGACAATATTTAATGAATGACCCCATTGTGCATGGCACTATGCTGTGTAAGTTGTAAAACAGAAAGACAAGGTCCCAGTTGCTATAGTTTCTCTAGAGCCAAAAATGACCACCAATACTGCTCAATATTTTTTTTTATTGTAAACTTAACTTAAAAAAATACCTAAGAATTATTAAAATATACTCAAGGAATTCCAAATGCTGTTTCAATTATAGCCAATGTGTTCAAAACACAATTTTAAAGTTTCTTCTCAGTTTATATTATTCAATGGCTAACTTCAAAGGAATCCTATCTTACCATCTCATCAGCCTTAGAATTCCTGGTGTATTTGAGATTTCAGAAAGTCTGAATCCTGGTAGCACAGATGCTAGTGGCAATCATGTAAGAGGAAGTCTCCAAACCTTTCTTTGGTCAAGGGATAGGCCTGGATCAAGGGGATTCTGACCTGACCAACAATTAGGCTATCACATATTGACTTCTGTAATAACTACCACAGTAAAAGTAAAATGCTCAAACTCTCCTCAACCTAGTCATACTTCTGCAGGCTTAGGGGGAAGTGAGCACCAAAGAGACAGGAGAAACACAACTAGCTTTTCTCTGACATCAGTCTGCAGAGGAGCCAGAGCTCTGGGTATAGCACTTTAAATTGATCAACAGAATTCATCAGTAGACAAATATGAAAATTTAGCTTTACAGCTGTTTTGATGAGCCACCTTAAGGAAAAGCCATTAGTTAGCTGAAAAGTAAAGGAGTGTGTCAAATAAAAGTACCTGATGAAGACTCGATATTGTTCGACTTTTTCCAGCAGATGCAATTTATAACTCCAGTGCTGTCATCCACTGTAAGAGAAGCATAAAAGGATAGAAGAGAGATTTGGGTGTTGCTAGTGAATTAGCACATTGTCATTGCATTCAGCCATACCCAAAAATGACATTTTTCAACAGCGTGGATGGGCAAAGCCCTTATAAAACTATCCTAATTTTAGAAGTAACCTCTCCTGGTACTCCAATGGGAACTGCTTGTCTGCACAGGTCAGTGTAATATTCAAGCCTAAAAGAAGGAAGTCAACATTCATGTAGCCTGCCTCAGGTACTGATGATTCCTGTCTGTGCCTCTCCTAAAAATGGTGTGTTATCAGGAAGTTAAGTACAAAAATCTCAATGAATGCTAAGAAACAAAATCAGCCTGGCTTTCCCACCCTGAAACAAGAGCTCATCAACAGGGTCTGTGGTGAAAGGCACTCAGAGGGCAGGCAACTTTCTGTCACCATCCGCTCCTTTACCAGCTCAATGACTTTCCAAGACAAAGCATCCCAAATTTCCTGATCCACACTTCTGTTTGTGAATGAGCTTCTGCCCAGGCCCCAGCACTGCAAGAGATGTAAGGAAAGCCAAGTATACTGCAGAAGGGCAAAGTTTTATTTTCATAATGGAAAATAATAACTTGCTCACATAAATAATTTTGGCTTATTTTATCCCTAGTGCAAAAAACTACACACAGACACAAAGAATTCCCATTGCACTTGGATTTATAACTGCAGAGGAATTAAAGATGTTTGCTATAGGATGAGAGGTCTTTTCTCTTTGGCTAATTTCTGAGAAACTCAAAAAAGAGATCAGTGGGCTTAATGCTTTTTAAAAAAATCATCATCAGACTGCTATAAATGCACACATAATAATACAATATAGGGCAATTTTTTTTTTTTTTTTTACTGCTGGTTTAAACCTGTGTTGAAAGCAGAAGCCAAGAATACTTCTTATACTAAAAGACAGTGTGGTACTGGCACAAAAACAGACACATAGATCAATGGAACAGAATAGAGAATCCAGAAGTGGACCCTCAACTTTATGGTCAACTAATATTCGACAAAGGAGGAAAGACTGTCCACTGGAAAAAAAAAAAAAAAAAAGAGTCTCTTCAATAAATGGTGCTGGGAAAATTGGATATCCACATGCAGAAGAATGAAACTGGACCGTTATCTTACACCATACACAAAGAAACTCAAAATGGATGAAAGATCTAAATGTGAGACAAGATTCCATCAAAATCCTAGAGGAGAACACAGGCAACACCCTTTGTGAACTTGGCCACAGTAACTTCCTGCAAGATACATCCATGAAGGCAAGAGAAACAAAAGTAAAAATGAACTATTGGGACTTCATCAAGATAAGAAGCTTTTGCACAGCAAAGGATACAGTCAACAAAACTAAAAGACAACCTACAGAATGGGAGAAGATATTTGCAAATGACGTATCAGATAAAGGGCTAGTTTCCAAGATCTATAAAGAACTTATTAGACTCAACACCAAAGAAACAAACAATCCAATCATGAAATGGGCAAAAGACATAAAGAGAAATCTCACAGAGGACAACATAGACATTGCCAACACGCACATGAGAAAATGCTCTGCATCACTTGCCATCAGGGAAATACAAATCAAAACCACAATGAAATACCACCTCACACCAGTGACAATGGGGAAAATTAACAAGGCAGGAAACCACAAATGTTGGAGAGGATGTGGAGAGAGGGGAACCCTCTTGCACTGTTGGTGGGAATGTGAACTGGTGCAGCCACTTTGGAGAACTGTGTTAAGGTTCCTCAAGGAGTTAAAAATAGACCTGCCCTACGACCCAGCAATTGCACTATTGGGGATTTACCCCAAAGATGCAGATGCAATGAAACGCCAGGACACCTGCACCCCGATGTTTCTAGCAACAATGTCCACAATAGCCACACTGTGGAAGGAGCCTCGGTGTCCATCGAAAGATGAATGGATAAAGAAGATGTGGTTTATGTATACAATGGAATATTCCTCAGCCATTAGAAATGACAAATACCCACCATTTGCTTCAATGTGGATGGAACTGGAGGGTGTTATGCTGAGTGAAATGAGTCAATTGGAGAAGGACAAACATTATATGTTCTCATTCATTTGGGGAATATAAATAATAGTGAAAGGGAATAGAAGGGAAGGGAGAAGAAATGGGTAGGAAATATCAGAAGGGGAGACAGAACATAAGGACTCCTAACTCTGGGAAATGAACTAGGGGTGGTGGAAGGGGAGGAGGGCGGGAGGGTGGGGGTGAATGGGTGACAGGCACTGAGGGGGGCACTTGACGGGAAGAGCACTGGGTGTTATTCTGTATGTTGGCAAATTGAACACCAATAAAAAATAAATTTATTATTAAAAAAATAAAATAAAATAAAATAAAATAAAATAAAATAAAATAAAATAAAATAAAATAAAATAAATCCTAGATGGATTTTATTGAATGTAAAACAGGTAAACTCAAAAGGATGATAAGAAAATATGGGTAAATACTTTTGAAACTTGTGCTTATCGCTGGTGTGGGGGAGACTTCTTTAAGCAGATCTGAAAATCAGAACTCGTTTTTATAAGGCTGATATAGTGCAGCCCAGGGGGCTCAGCAGTTTAGCGCCGCCTTCAGCCCAGGGCCTGATCCTGGAGACCTGGGATCGAGTCCCACATCAGGCTCCCTGCATGGAGCCTGCTTCTCACTCTACCTGTGTCTCTGCCTCTCTCTCTCTCTCTCTCTGTGTCTCTCATGAATAAATAAAATCTTAAAAAATAAATAAATAAAAGTCTGATATAGATGACCAACTAAAAATTAATACCATACTGCAATTTTCCAAATGATAGAGCTAGCATATTAATATATTAAAGAGCTCATACGGGGGCGCCTGGGTGGCTCAGTCAGTTAAGCAACCGACTCCTGATTTTGCTCAGGTCATGATCTCAGGGTTGTGAGATTGAGCCCCGTGTCCCCACACAGCGGGGAGTCAGCTTGAGATTCTCTCCCTCTCTCTCTGTCCCCCACCCCGTTCTATAAATAACTCACTCACTCAACAAATGAATAAAGACCAAGACCACCAGAAAAAAATGGCAAAGAAAAAGAATGTAATTCGTAGAAGATATAAAATGGCCAATAAACATGTGTCAGTATACTAAGTTCACTAGTTACCAGGAAAAGAACAAATTTAAATAATTTCTCAGCTATTAGAATGACAAATATTAAAAGCACTGATACCTTCATATGCTGTTAGTGGGAGTATAGATTCATATCAAATTTCTAAGGAGCAAATTTGGAAATGTGTTGAATTTTTAAATGGAATTTTTAAAGGAAAAAAACAGAATACATAGATTTATATATCTTATGTGAGGCTACCTGTTGCAATATTGCTTATAATACTGTTATTTGGAGATTATCTAAATGCTTATAAACATAAAATTGATTAAATAAATTACAATGACATACCATATGAGAATAAAGTTATAATGAAGACTTAGGTTCCTTGCTCTTAAAAGATATCCATGTGTCATTTAAAAAAAGAAGTTTTATATATAATCTAATTTATGTAAAATGTTAAATAGCATATTTTGACACAAATGAGTTTAAGAAATTGAAACCATAATAGCAGGTTTTTTTTTTTTTTTTGGAGTGTGGGAAAGAACGCCACACTGAATGTACATGCTAACTGTAAGCCTCATTTCAGAAATATTAAAGAAAAAGAAATATGCATAATAGTACAAGGAAATAAGACATACTTTTTTTCCATTATTAGGAACAAGTAAAAAATTTTAAGAGGGATGTTCACCCAAACACTGATGTTATTTTTATCTTATTTATAGGGTTTCACATGACTTTTATGTACTTCAGTAAAATTTTCTCTGGTTTTAAATTTTATTTTATAATGAAAATCATTTTAAAATAAAGCAACAAGGGCATTCTGAGTGAAAAAACTCTGGCACCTCCAGGCACACTACTTCTCTGGTCAATGTAAGATCTTGGTTTACCATGTAAAATAAAAAATATGAGCACATAAACATTTGTTCTAGAAAATGTGAGGACATTGAAGGTGGCCTCCCAGGATTCTAAGTCTGCAATAGAGCTGCTGCCAAGTGCTCTTGAGTGCTCAGGGCGCTGCCACCAAACCCTTGAAAACTTTCTGGTCTATAACCTCTCCTGGCAGGTGCTGTGCCTTGGCAGCCAAGGTCCGGCTGCTGGAGTGCACCGGAAGAGGAGCACCCTTGCAGGGTGGCACAACACCCTCTCCAGTCGGGCAGCAATGCTGGGGCCACTGGCCTTTTGTCTCAGCCATGCAATGAGTCAGTGGGAACAGGAAACATCCCCAGGACAGGCCTGTGGTGAGTCAGGTGGAGCAGGACCCAGGACAGCAAGGAGTGGCCACCTGGCAGTTGGCCCTGAACATAGCAGAGAGGGTGCAGTTCTCCTCTGAATAGGCCTCACAAGAATGAAAGTTCCTCCTACTCTCAATTACTCCAACCTTCAGATGCTTTTAGTTTTCCCACTGCCCACAGATGTGTCCTGTCCACCCTAAAGAGAACATTTATTGGGGAAGAATCAAATAGATCTCCTTGATCTTTTTATAATGGGAAAAGGGGTTGAGTGAAGCCCCTTGAGGTCACAGGGACAGTACCTGCCTGGTTTTAGGGCAAGGACTACCATCTCAAACAGCCTCTTTCACGTGACCTAAAAAAACAGAAAATCAAAAACGAGATGGGCTCTCTGCTCTTCCCTATTCGACAGACAGCTGCATCTTCTGGTATAGTGCCAGCTGCATCCCTGAGACATGACTGCCAAGGTCAGAGTAAGTGGATTTGGCCATTTGGGGCTCCTGCTCACCAGGGCTGCTTCTAACTCTGGCAAAGTAGATACTGTCACCATCAATGAGCCCATGGTCTACATACTCTAATATGATTCCACTGTGGCAAATTCCATGGCACGGTCAAGGCTGGGAACAGGAAACTTGTCATCAATGGAAAACCCATCTCCATGTTCTGGGAGTGAGATCTCACCAATATCAAATAGGGCAATGCTGGTACTGAGTGAAGTCCACTGGGGTCTTCACCACCATAGAGAAGGCTGGGGCTCAACTGGAACATGGGGTCAAAAGGGTCACCATCTCTGCTCCTTCTAATGATGGGCCCATGTTTGTGATGGGCATAAGCCAGAAGAAGTAGGACAACTCCCTCAATATTGTCAGCAGTGCCTCCTATACCATCAACTGCTTGGCCTCTCTGGCCAAGGTCATCCATGACAATTCATCTCTGGCATTGTGGAGGGACTTATGACCACAGTCTGTGCCATCACTGCCACCCAGAAGACCACAGACAGCCCCTCTGGGAAGCTGTGACATGATAGCTGAAGGGCTGCCCAGAACACCATCTGTCCTTCTACTAGTGCTGCCAAGGCTATAGGCAAGGTTATCTCTGAGCTGAAGAGGAAGCTCATTGGCATGGCCTTCCGTGTCCCCACCCCTAATGTGTCAGTTGTGGATCTGACCTGTTGCCTGGAGAAAGCTGCCAAATATAATGACATCAAGAAGGTGAAGGAGGCATCAGAGAGTCCCTTTCAGGTCATCCTGGGGTACACTAAGGACCAGGTTGTCTCCTGTGACTTTAACAGGGACATCTACTTTTCCACCTTTGATGATGGGGCTGGCATTACCCTCAATGACCACTTTGTCAAGCTCATTCCCTGGTACAACAATTGATTTGGCTACAACAACCAGGTGGTGAGCCTTATGGTCCACATGGCCTCCAAGAAGACCACGAGCCCCAGTGATAGCAAGAGAAAGAGAGAGGCCCTCAGCTGCTGCGGAATCCTTACCCCAACTCACCCCTCAATATACTGAGAATCTCCTAACCTGAACAGTTTCCATCCCAGACCCCCTGAAAAGAGGGGGCTTGGGGAGCCCTACCTTGTTATGTGCCATCAATAAAATATAGTGTCCCCAGCAAAGACAAAGACAAAAACAAAAACAAAAACAAAACCTTCATACAGATGAAGTTGATTTCTGGTGACAAATGAGTGGTGAGGTGATGGGGGAGAGAAAAACCTAACTGAGTTATATGGAGACTATATAGCACAATGGAATCAATAAATAGATTGGGCCTATAAACCATAAACCTCCATCAGTGGAACCCTGAACAAGTGATTGAGCCTTATTTTCCTTGTCTACAAAATGTAAAGAACCTCTGTCCTTTCTAGTTCAAAACATTAGGGGGAGAATAACACTATAAATTACACATGTAAAAGTGCTTTGTTAACTGAAATTATTACTCCATCACTGGTATTTGGAGAGGAAGTACTTTGCTATACTATAGAAAATGTACTTGCCCACAGCTGAGTATGCTAGAGGAAACTGCTGAATACTTATTGAATTACCTGGAGAGAAACAGAACCGATACCGTTGGTAAAATAAAGCAGAGAAGAGATTCAGTGAGGGGATGCCTGACAAGATGATCTATTTTAGAGTTTTAAAAAACATATGCTAAGGAAAAGAAGGCAGCGCGGGCAACCTCGTCCCTCACATGTTATTTTATAAGCACAAGACAATCATCTTCAGGAAAATGAATACATGTTGAAGAAATGCAATGACATTGCATCTATACTATACATTATCTGTCACACACACACTGCCAGTGAAATGTTCCTGATCCCTTAGCTCAATGGCCTCTACCTTTCCACAGTAGAGTGAGAACGCAAATCCAAGGCAACACAACAGAAAGCAACAATGTCAGTTACAGCAAAGGCTTGGAATCCGAAGTTAAGCTTCCCACAAGATACCTAGCTTGTCCTCCTAACTGCAGAGACTCTAAGAGCTGCACAAAAAAAAAAAAAAAAAAAAAGAGCTGCACCAGGCAACGGAATAAAATGCTTACATTAAACTCAATGAAAAAAAAAAATCAAGACTCACAATACTAACTACTGGTGTCCAAATTGTAGAAATCCTTTATTTAGTTTCCACCATGATGAGGGAAGGGAAGTTTCCTGATAATGCGTATTTACCCGAGTACCAAAAAGCTTTTTAAAAATACTATTCTGGATATATATCTTATCAATTATTTTTCATACCTCCCTGTCTTCTTGAAGAGTCTTCTTTAACATTAATCTGGTCTTTTTAATTTTAAAGGTATCAATATAAACATCTGCTACCATTCACTGCTATTTATAGCTACCGCCTCAGGTACCAGGTGTCTGTCCCTGGTTTACCAGAAATCCTAGACTGTCATATTTTAATTCTTCTACCTCGTAACTCCCCATCAGCTGTCCCTTGACAGTATTCATCAGTGTCATTCCTACCTTTTGCTTCATTTTACACTTAGTCCATGTCAGTGGCTCCAAAGGGCCCATGATAAAGGACAAGTGTATGGGCTCTCTGACAGTCCCCAGTTGCTCTCAAAGGCTGGGGCTGCTTCAAATGCAAAGTTCAGCTAAGTGAGGTGCTTCCACATACACTCAATGTCAGGCACAATTGCTCTTACCTCCATAACTGTAGAAAGCATCTTTTTCTCTCCTTCCAATTACAGTTCCCAAGATCTCTACCTGCTTTATTGGATGCCCATTGTAAAAAAATACACCTGAAATTAAAAAAAAAAAAAAAATCAGTCCTTTACAAATGGCAGGCCCCAAGAAATTCAGTCAGAAGTAGAAAGTTGGGCTTTAATGAAGTATGTACTAATGCAGAACAGAGAAAACCATTATCCAACTAGATTTGGTTAATCTTCTTTCCACTAGCGAAAATGAAAGGTGCCTCCTTGTGGACTTCTCACAAGGGGCTTAAAAACAGTCATTAGATTATGAAACCAAATCTATTTTGAGGGACTGCAAAAGAAAGAGAGGAAATCACAAGAAAGGTTTCTTTGACTTTTTTACTAATGCTTTTCTAGGACACCAGTCATCATTTCTATGAATGAGCAGTGACTTTTTTTTTTTAAAGAGAAGATAATTAGGTTATAAAACACTGCTCTCTGGAGCCAGCAAATTATAACAACTCAAAACCTTCTCTCTTTTTTTTAAAAGCTTTATTTTATAGAGAGAGAGTGCGCAAGTGAGTGTGTGCGTGGGCAAGTGAATGGGAGGAGGGGCAGAGGGAGAGAATCTTCAAGTAGATTCCCTGCTGACTATGGAGCCTGATGCAGGCCTCGATCCCACAACCCATGAGATCATGACTTGAGCCGAAACCAAAAGTCAGATGCTTAACCAATTGAGGCACCCAGGTGCCCCCAAAGCTCCTCTTTTTTAAAACTCTATTTTCAAAACCCAGAGGACAGATGCCAGCAGGTAGGTTCCTGCCAGAAGAGAAACCTGAGAAGAGAAACTTTACACTAATACTCAGAGGCCTTTTTTTGGACCTGGGAAGGGACACAGGGACTCCTGGCTGCAGTGAGTTCCTAACTCCAACTTCAGGTCCCAGTGCTGTCCTGACTCCTGCAGAGTTTCCTGTCTGCAGCCCCCTAACATCCTTACTACTTTGGCCTAAACTACTTGTATGTGTATCTATCTCTTATAGCTAATGAATCCAGACTAAAATCTTCTCCAGCCTGTTTTTCCCCCTATGATGGCTAAATTCTTTACTTTCAGAAAGACGCTGTAACTGTTTAAATGGCAATTTCCTTTTTACATAAAGATCTGAACTGTAAACAAACATTCATGAGCATAGACATTTGGCCACATTCTTCCTCCCCACCAAGCCTGGTCAGAGCCTCTCTCCTCCATATCCATGGGGCTGGGGGGTGGGACAGACCTGTGGGCTGAACCCTGAGGCCCTTCAAAACCCCCAGACTGGCTTCTGCTGACAGCTCTCTTGTACCCCATGTGGCTAAAGGGGCTGAGGACTAGTCACTCATGACAAGTCTCAGAGGATGGATAAGGAGGCTCTGAGCTTCAGTCAGCTGGAGATTCTAGAGAGTGAGATGTGCTTGGAAGGAAAAAATGGTAGCAAATTCAGCCTAAAGGAGGGCCCTCTCCCCGGCAGAGCATCCTTCTCAAGATGATTTAGTGGATTAGAGACCATGCGCAGAGCAAAGGAGGCGTGGTGGGGGGCCACACAAGGGAAGGAGCCGGAGTCACTCTCATCCTCAAAGGAGGGTCACCCTCTTCCAGGAACACTTAGGCTGAGTGGGGACAAACTGGCTCCACAGAAAAGCCATGAAATTTTAAGAGCAAGACAGTTTGGATCGACTTCTCCTGAGTTCTATGACTGATATCCGGGTCCTTTAGTTACTACCTTTGATGATGAGACCTTTGGGGCCCCTGCCCCTGCCTCCCTGCACTGGCCAAACACAAAGGAAAAAGGGTGACTTCAGAGGGAGAGCCCTACAGGACCTCTGCAGACAAGTTCAGACTTCCCAGTAGCAGAAAGAAGTTATTTTATTTATATAAGTGTATATATAAATAATATAATTTATATTTATATAATATAAATTATATAAGTGTGTATATATATACACACACTTATATAAATAAATGTTTATACTTATATATTTTTTATTTATACATACACACTTTTATTATTCATTATAGTATATTATGCTATATAAAGTATATATACTTTTATTTATTATTTCATATTATTAAGTCCATAATATGCCAATCACGAGCTAGTTTTCAGCAGTTACATTCCCTTGATCACAGCTGCAGAAGGATGTGATCAATTGGAAAACAGGGAGACCAGAGACACGGCGGGAGGTGACATCACACAGCATCAGAAGGAAGTTTAAATCGGGAGAACGAGCCTCATCTAGGGATGTGGGCGCGGGGTCCTCTACTGAAGTATACCCTGGCACCGTGCCCTGCCATGCTAGCATGCAAAGAGCTATGACACGGCACTGCTTTGTTTTGCTGTAGGACCAGGTGGGGCTTGGAGTGGCCTGAGCTCCAGGCTGTTCTCTGGTTTCAGCCAGCCCTTTCTGCTTCCCTAAATGCACTGGACAGGTAGTAACACTTTCTGTTTGTGCACTGAGCAGAGCAAAGTTAGAAAGAACTGTTTTCTGGAACCTGACTGGCCTTCCTTGACCCCATCTCAATGGTCTGTCCTGGTTGCCAGGCATTTGTTTGCATTAGAGATAGAACACTCTACAGGGTTCCATATGGTCAGTTACGGCTCCCAGGACATTAGTAGCAGGAAGCACAACCGTGGAAGCCTTGGGAGCCACTGGGGAGCCCAGTACCTGCCCCTGAAATGTCTCTCCAGCTGGTCCTAGACCCACTACGGGGTGCTCTGCTGGTGACGTCTGAAAACTTGACACAGTCCCAGGATTCTCTGGGTTTCCCTAGGACACCCTGGTATGTGCTGCTATGGTGTTTGTAAAGAGCCGACATCCTTTGAGAAGGGGAAAAGAGCTAGCCAAAAGGTGCTCTGCCCGGGTTGAAGCATACAAAAAAGTGGTAAGACTGGACAAGACTGGACTAATGACAGAAGCCAGTAAAGTCAAGTCACCTGTGATGGAGGCCAATCCTGCAACGTTAAAAACTGGGTTGGGCCACTCAATGAAAATGTGAACAGGTCTTTACTTGAGGACACAACAGACTTCCTTAAAAAAAAAAAAAGTAGGGATCCCTGGGTGGTGCAGCGGTTTGGCGCCTGCCTTTGGCCCAGGGCGCGATCCTGGAGACCCGGGATCGAATCCTACGTCGGGCTCCCGATTCATGGAGCCTGCTTCTCCCTCTGCCTATGTCTCTGCCTCTCTCTCTCTCACTGTGTGCCTATCATAAATAAAAATAAAAATAAAAAATAAAATAAAATAAAATAATAAAATAAAATAAAATAAAAATTAAAAAAAGTAGAGAAAAAGTAGCCCCCTAAACTTTATCTTCTAGACTGACAATGGCTCACCTTCAAGGTCAGACAGTCACTCAAAGATGCAAAAAATCCTTCTAATCTCGTGATTGATGCAGAAAACATCTCAAAAGCATCTCTGGGGCACCTGGTGGCTCAGTCGGTTAAGTGTCAACCTTCAACTCAAGTCACCATCCCAGGGTCCTGGGATTGAGCCCCATGTAGGGCTCCGGGCTCAGTGGGGATCCTGCCTCCCCGCTCCTTCTCGCGCGTGCGCTCTCTCTCTCTCTCAAATAAATAATCTTTTTTTTTTTTTTAAAGCATCTCTGAACAACGGAAAACGAATTCAGAAGAAAATAACACATGGCTTGAATCAAAACATTCAGAGAAAATCAAGTGAGGAGGAAACACACTGCTTGGGACTAGAGCGGACACTTCCCTAAGCACAGAGCAACAGAGCAACATGAACCACAGTCTCAGAAGCATAAGCAACAAGACTACGGTGGGAGGCATGATGAGAACTGGAGAGGACCACTTCCTTCTATCAACACAAGATTCTCTCCCACGACAAAAGAGCTAAAAAAAAAAAAAAAAGAAAAGGATGGTGGCTCCACTGACTGAAAGAAAGATAAGAGAAAATAACCAAGATAACAGATACTGGCTGAGGAGGAGTTGGAGCTGCCGGCCTTCCCCAGGCAGTCCTTCTGCTTCAGCTGCCTTTGTTCCAGGTGCTGACCATCAGGTCCCAGGAAGGAGGGTCATGCCGGGAGGGTTCAGGGTTACAGGGTTACACACGGTGTGATGCAGCTTTCACAGCAGCCCATCCCTGAACAGCCACCACCATAGCAAGACAGTCGCCTATTTTCACTTTTTTTTTTTTTTAAGATTTTAAAAAATTTATTAGAGAGAGAGCACAAGCAGGGGGAATGGCAGAGGGAGAGGGAGAAGTAGGTTCCTCACTGAGGAGGGAGCCCAATGCAGGGCTCGATCCCAGAACCCTGGGATCATTACCTGAGCTGAAGGCAAACGCTTAACCAACTGAGCCACCTAGGCACCCTTGTTTTCTCTTTTTAAAGTAATTTTATATCTTTTTAGTCTAACTGCCATTATTTAATTGATGTCCAACAGCATTCAAATGCCTAAGATACTACTTTTAATATGACTCTTATGAATACCCTATTTCCTCTTCATCGGACCCTCTAGAATTACATAACATATATGTATTGTATTTTGACTTAAACGAAGATAATAGTTATCCCATTATTCAAGTCTGACAGGGTTATTTAGAATAATAAAGAGTATTGCTGTATGTTATAAACAAGAAGATAAAGCCAAAAAGACCCCAAAACTAGGACATCTGAGTGGCTCAGTCAGTTAAGCAGCCAACTCTTGATTTCATCTCAGGTCATCACCTCGCGGGTCGTGAAACTGAGCCCCTTGACGGGCTCCACACTCAGGGGAAGTCTACCTTAAGATTCTCTCCCTCTGCTCCTTCCCCAACACTCACTGTCTCTCAAAAATAAATAAATAAATCTTTTTAAAAAAGACGCTAAAACCTATAAACACCACCACCACCACCACCACTACAAACTTCATAGTATTTATTAGTGTAACCATAAATTTGCAGATTAATTTAAAGGAGCTGACATTTTGCAACCATTTTGCAAGGCAATTCTGATGGTAAACATGCAGAGTAAGGTCAAATTTCAAGTTAAAGGCACGATTTCCCAAAAAATTGCTCTTTTAGTCAGTGGCCCTAAATTTGGGTGTTCTCAGGCCAACCACACTTCTGACCAACTGGCTACAAATTCGAGGAGTCCTTAAATCTCTCAGCTTTGATAATTTGTTAGAATGGCACACAACTCAGAAAGGTACTAGATTTATGACTACAGTTTTACAATAAAGGGTACAAATCAGGACTATCTAAAGAGATACATCAGACAAGGCCTGGGAAAGTCCAAACACAAAGCTTCGACATCCACAGAACACATTACCCTCCTGACAAATCAATGTATGATTATCAACCAGGAAAAGTCACCTGAGCCCTGGTGTCCAGAGATTTTTTTTTTTTTTTAAGATTTTATTTATGGGGATCCCTGGGTGGCGCAGCGGTTTGGTGCCTGCCTTTGGCCCAGGGCGCGATCCTAGAGACCCAGGATCGAGTCCCACGTCCGGCTCCCTGCGTGGAGCCTGCTTCTCCCTCTGCCTATGTCTCTGCCTGTCTCTCTCTCTCTCTGTGTGACTATCATAAATAAATAAATAAAAAATTTTAAAAAAGATTTTATTTATTTATTCATGATGGAGAGAGAGAGAGAGAGAGAGAGAGGCGCAAAGACACAGGCAGACAGAGAAGCAGGCTCCATGCAGGAAGCCCGATGTGGGACTCATCCCGGAACTCCAGGATCGTGCCCTGGGCCAAAGGCAGGGGCTAAACCACTGAGCCACCCAAGCATCCCTGTCCAGAGTTTTTATTTGGGTTTCATTATGCAGGCATGACTGAACCACTGGCCACACTTCAACTCAATCTCCAGCACCTCTCCTTTCCTAAGGAGTTGGGCTGATGTCACCTGGTTGGAAATCCCAGTCCTCTAATCATGTGGCTGTTCTTTCAGACATGGACAGCCCTTAGCCTCAAAACCAAACCAAACCAAACCAAACACAACACAAAAATAAGAACTGAGACAAGGGGAATTTCCACCCCTTAGAGCCTTACAGTATAATCTAAAGAGGATCTCCCTCATGAAATTATGGTTGGTGTCTGCTTCAACCATGATGTTTCATTTTAAAAACTGTTAAGAGTCAGCAGTTACGTTGTTAACAGGATGCTTGGAGGCCAGCAAAGGGGGAGTCATGGCTAACTATTAGGGGGAAGGTCAGAGCTGGGTCCTGGCAGTACTCCAAAAACAAAGTCACATGAGGCTAGATCAAACCAAACAGGCTTCAGACAAAGAAGGTCAAAAACCCTGGCCAAGGAAGGGAGAAAAGGCATAAAACCCTGCTCCCCCAAAAAACTCCTTCCCCGAGTAATAAATATTCCATCCCCTAATTAGCTGTCTAAAAGACAGGAACTCAAAACCTGGGGTGCAACTCTCCCTTGAGTTCACCTGCTCTCACATCTCAAGTACACTCTTTGTTTAAATTATTTTATTTAAATTCAATTAATTAACATAGAGTCTATTATTAGCTTCAGAGGTAGAGTTCAGTGATTCATCAGTTGCATACGACACCCAGTGCTCATTATATCACACACCCTCCTGAATGCCCATCACCTAGTTACCCCACCCTCCCACCTACCTCCCCAACGGCAACCCTCTGTTTGATTCCTACAGTTAGAAGTCTCTTAGGGTTTGTCCCCCTCTTTGCTGAGGGTGTACTCTCACTTTAATAACCTTTCCGATTTGCACCACTCAACTTTTATGTCTGGTCTTTCCTTGAATTCTTTCTTGCAATGAGATCAAGAACCTCTGGCAATATCCCTGGGAAGGGCTGGATGGAGGCCTCAGGGTCAAGTCTCCCTAGTCCACGGCAACAAAATCACATCTGAATATCAGTGTTACAGCAAAGACCATCAGGATCAGGTTTCCTTGATCTGCTGTTAATACATCATAAAGTACTTCATCCATAGGAAGTGTTAAGTCCCTATCATGTCCTGAAATTTCCTTGAGCACCTTCATTAAGACCTTCTTTCAAATGCAAGGCTGGCATTTGGTGTGAATTACTTTCTTCCAGAGATGAGCTATGAAGAATATCCGCCTGTTCTGGAAAATGGACAACTGTGGGGGAGGACGACTGCGTTCCAAGAAAAGAACAAAACCAGACCATTTCCAACAATAATTAAGAAACCAAGGTGTGGTGAAAAATCTGCATAAAAGGCTTTAGAATAAGGTCATCCAAATATATTTGTACATAGAACTGGAAACACATAAAACATCCTTTCATTAAAACCGTGCATATTTGAGATTCTTGACTACTTCTGACTCACACCTTGCTATTCATTCAAAACGGCAGAGTTTAACCAAACTTCTCATTTAACACAGTAAAGTGAAGATCCATACACAGCTATGTGAATTATTTAAATCTACCCCAAATTATATTTGTTATATTTTTAGGTATGAAGAACCTATCTTTAGTAACCACCACTTTAAAATACAGTTTTCTTTCATTTTACATTTATTTATAATGCTTTGCTGCCCAACTACCATTTTCTTTTTTTGGGGGGGGTGGGGGGCTCACTACATGCCAGGCACGGTTCTAAGCACTGGAATTACATAGCTGAATAAGGCAGATGACATCTTTCCTCTCAGGAAGTTTATATTACTTGGTTCTGATTAATTGAAAACAAAACAAAACCCCATAAGAAAATCAGACCTGGGACGCCAGGGTGGCTCAGGGATTTCGCACCCGCCTTTGGCCCAGGACGTGATCCTGGAGTCAGGATCCAGTCCTACATCGGGCTCCCTGCACGGAGCCTGCTTCTCCGTCTGCCTATGTCTCTGCCTCTCTCTTTCTCTGTGTGTGTCTCTCAGGAAAGAAAGGAAAGAAAGAAAAGATCAGACCTGGTTAATCCCCACTTTTACAAAGAAGACACCTAAGCTTTTACAGGTGAGTCACATGCCCAGGCCAGGGAGTAAGGCCTAGAGACGTCTGGTCCAGTGAGCTTTCCACCAAGAGCTGTCCCAAAGAAAAACAACTGAGCCTATTAAAATATGAAAGACCTCAACCGCAGACAAAAACATTCCTGGGTACAAAGGTTACTTCTCCAAGCATGTATTTAAAAAAAAACAAAAGTAAGAATTAGGCTTTTTAACTTGCACAGAAATGAACTCATTCGAGAGTCCACGCTAGGTCATTTTCAGAGCACGCAGCACAGAAGGCTCTCCTGAAAGCCACTTATGCCCCGGCTTTGTGCAGCTTTGAAGAAACAAGGGTGCGGTGCAGGCAGGTGCAGCACTGGGCAACCTCCAGGCTCACCAGCCACATACCTTGTACCTGGCGGGACTCCTTCAAGTTCAGGATATCCCTGATGTAGAGTTTTGCAAAGGCTAAGAATACCGGATCCAAACCCCACAGGAGGGAAGGGGGCTCCTCTTCACACTGGCTGGATTCAGACTGCATCGGGAGGCTGGGCTTTGGCTGGCAGCCAACCCTGAAAGGCTCTGCGTCACTGAGTCGAGGATCTGGAGGGGAGACAGAAAAATATCAGGATGCAAGGCGTTTAAAGCGGTGAAACTGGCTTTCGGAGGCTGCTCGGGGCGCTGTGCGGAAGGCTGGGAGGGATAAGCCGCGGGGTCCAGCGCCCGACAGGATCACGCCACGGGCCCGAGGCACCGGGGCGCCCCTCAGGGCTCTCCCTCTGCAATCTGCCCACCAGCGTGTTTCTCCTTCCCCCCAGGCACCAGCTTCAAATCGACCACACGTTCACTTTTCACCTGGGGGAGATACGTCCAGACAGGCGCACCCCGGGCCGCTCTGATGGGCGGGGTCCAGGAGCAGCGGGCGCCCTCGTGGCCCAACTCCGGAGGCTCAGGGCGGGTGGGCCTGGGCGCCGCTCGGCCCCGGCACCTTCCGGTCTGGGGATGAGCCCGGGGAAAGGAGGAAAACGGAAACCAAGAGCAGACCCGCTCGAAGCCCCTCCCGCCGCGCTCCCGCCCCCAGCCCCCGACCCCCGGGGGCGCGCAGGCCGGGCCCTTCCGGGCGCTCGCAGGCCGCGGTGCGCGGGGCCCAGGTCGCCTCCGGAGTCGCCGCGGGGGCCGCCTCCGCCCCCGGGCCGCCGCCAACCCACCTCTCCCGGCCGCGGCCCCCCTCCCGGCCGCAGGTGCCCCGCCGCGGCTCCCGCGAGGCCCCGCCCATCCCGCGAGGCCCCGCCCATCCCGCGAGGCCCCGCCCCCAAGCCTCGGGCAGGTGGCGGCGCAGCTGCCTCGGTGCGCGTTGGCCGGCGCGGTGCTGCGGCGCTCCCTCCGCCGGGCCTTCCCGGGCGTGCGCTGGAGCCCCGAGCCCAGGCTCCCGAGGCCTGCTGCCCGACCCTGCGGTCCCTGCCGCCCAAACCCCGTCTTCCAAGTCTCCCGCCCACCCTGTTCCCCGCTACTGGTAGGACGCCGAGTCAGGACCCCAGGGCCTTGGGACTGGTTCTTGCGTGGGGAGGGGTTGGAGGAGGAGGGGAGAAGTGGGGGTTGGTTCCTGATACACTAAATATTAAATGAACGAATAAAAAAACGCAATACCAACAGGATTACCCTGCGGCATATTGTAAATGTTGATTTATACTTGGTGAGCGAGCTGCTCATACGCACACGTGCACACGCACACTCGGATTCTCTGGTCTCACTGGGAGATGACGTCTCCATCTAAATGTGAGCCCTTGAGCCAAGGTGAGGACTTGGCTCTACCCAAGGTTTACCCCGACAGGATCATGACAATAAGTTTCGTTTCTTTTCCTCCTATTCGGTCTACACTCTGGAATGTTGTACACTTGAGAATTTTGAAAAACTGGCATTCTGATAAATCATGGCTGCCTTGATGGTGCTTGTCCCCATTGGTCCTAATTTAAAGTGAGAAAAGATAGCCACATTCCACTCCCACAAATAAATAAGCTAGGTCATGAAGTTACTCAAGATGGCAAGAGTTCGTCCTAATTTATAGGGACTCTAAAATGGATGGGAGGAGTAGAGGTCACTCTGGCAGGCGGTTCCCCGGGGGAGGCAGGTAGTGGCCAAAGAGATAATTACTAAACTATTTAGCAGAGAAAGAACTTCAAGCATCTGGAATGGAAAATGTGTGTCATTAGGAGGATGACAATTAATTACAACCATGACCACTGAAAAACAACGCTTGGCAAAGTATAGCTTTGTCCATATTCTATTGCAATGAACAATTGTTTCTGTGGAGTTTAAGGTTCAATGGAGAGAACCTTTTTGATAGGAGGGAGGGTCTCTTGGAGGAAGCACATCCAGAAGGACACCCAGGATAGGTGCTTCTGGCTGACCTATCAAATGAGGAGAGACAGGTGACATTTTCCTGATTGCACACATCAGCTCCAGGGTGGAACCCAAGAAGAAAATCACTGCTGTGTGTACTCAGAGTCTGAGACTTCACGAGTGACTCTTGTGGTTCATTCCCATGTAGATAAGAGCCCCTGGGGACTCCAAACTTACCAGTAGCCTTGGGGAGGGCCATACCCACATGGGGTGAGCAGAGCAGACTGCCCGTGACAGTTGTCTTTTACAATAAAGGGTGGATTCCTTGGAGATCAGTGATGTTTCTTTTGATCTGAGCTTAAAACTTGGACTAACAGGTTGCAACTGAAACCCAAGGTGAGATGTAGGACAGAATTTCCAGACTGTAGAAGAATCTGGAGGAGTTTAGGAGGATCTTCCTCCTGTCATCTTCATCAAAATAGACTCCGGGTTCCCCACTCCACTGCTGAGAGATGTGCAAAGAGATTCCTGAGATCATGCACACTGGAGGGACCTTCAGCTTGGAACTCCACTACACAGCAAAGCAGATATTTCAAAACCCAGTAGTCTAAGCTTAATGCTGGGAACCTTTCTTATGGAACCTGCTGCTGTACTTCTCAGTGTGAAATAATGCTTGGTTTTTTTGTTTGTTCTGTTTTTTAAGATTTTATTTATGCATGAGAGACACACAGAGAGAGGCAGGGACATAGGCAGAGAGAGAAGCAGGGTCCCTGCGTGGAGCCTGATGTGGGACTCGATCCCAGGACTCCAGAATCACGACCTGAGCCAAAGGCAGACGCTCAACCACTGAGCTACCCAGGTAACCCAATGCTTGGTTTTGCAAACACTATTGCCCGGCTGGACAATTTTTTGCTGGAAAGTTAAGATTTTAGCAAATGCTTCTGGAAATGGAGGGGGTTGAACTGCATATCTCCTACCTCAAAGTTCAAACTATCCTGCCTTAACCATTTTGGCATTTTACTGGTAGAACAGAGTTTGTCCCCTTGTATATTGGGTTTGATTTTCTGTCTGAAGTTTATAATAAACATAACTTATCAAAATTTTTATTATGTGACTCTTATAACCCTGGGGGGATATCTTTGGTCACTCAGCATACCATGAACACTCTGTGTGATATGGGGGAGCACTAACAATTTTCATTTCACTGGAGCAAAAAGAGTGATGCATGTAATATATCAAATAACAAAGCAAGAGGATAAATTTCAAGTAAGCACAGAATGTGTGGCCTGGATAATAACTACTGTACAAGTTACAGGAGGTGAATGGAGGAGGGGACTCATTAAGTAAGATAACATATGTAACTGCTAGAACAAAGGAAGCACTAAATACATACATATAAGGGCAGCCCAGGTGGCTCAGTGGTTTAGCCCCGCCTTCAGCCCCTGAGGGCCTGATCTGGAGACCTGGGATCCAGTCCCACATCCGGCTCCCTGCATGGAGCCTGCTTCTCCCTCTGCCTGTGTCTCTGTCTCTGTCTCTGTCTCTCTCTCTCTCTCTCTCATGAATAAATAAATAAAATCTTTTTAAAAAGACATACATAGGGATCCCTGGGTGGCGCAGCGGTTTGGCGCCTGCCTTTGGCCCAGGGCGCGATCCTGGAGACCCGGGATCGAATCCCACGTCGGGCTCTCGGTGCATGGAGCCTGCTTCTCCCTCTGCCTATGTCTCTGCCTCTCTCTCTCTCTATCATAAATAAATAAAAATTTTTAAAAAAGAAAAAAGAAACATACATATAAATATTATTATTATTAACTATGGAGGTGGGAGACTGTGGAGGAGCTGTTCGTTTATGCGTGGAACATACTCGTAAAGCACTTGTTAAGCCCTATACTAGACACTGGGGGTATGAAGGAGATAGGACAGACTGGGAAGAGCCTTTACGGAGCTTCTGTTCTGTTGGGGGAAGGAAGGGAGGACGGAAGAAAGGATAAGCAAAATGAGTGGAGATGGTTCTCAGTGCTTTGAAGGAAATAAACAATGTATTATAATCACTCATAATGAGGTACGAGATGTACTCTGCATGGATTGACTTTCATCACATGAGATGAAGCGACCTTCAGGATGAGACCTGAAGGTCAACCATGAAAGATGCTAAAGAAAGAGCATTCCAGGCAGCTGAGTAATGGCGAATGTCTGGAGGTAGGAAAGTACTTTCCTGACGGAGAAACAAAGAAAGTGTGAGGGAAGAGATAGGCAGATGGCAGATTCCTAAGGGTCTTGTAGGCCATGATCGGTTGAGACTACCGTCTCAGCCTCCCTATACGTACAGAGGGTGACAATGTTGTGGTGGGGTAGCAGCAGGGCTAAAGAGGCAGGATCAGCCAGGTACATTTGTGGGTAAGCCAACACAGCCACTGGCCGGAGAGGACAGCCACATGGAAACAGGCTAGGACCAAGATTTTAGCTAGATGCTGAAGGACTTGAAATTGTTTCTACTTTTATTCCCTGTAAGCATTAGAGTGTTGTTGATAATGGATCAGAGGAACGATTTAATAAATTTTAAAAATTGCAGGCATACTGCCCCATCTAACACACTATGATAGGGAATACAAAAATATGTAACAGGAGTTCTCTGCCTAGTTTATTGAATCTAACCTAAAAATTATATTTTAAGGATATTTACCAAATGATGGTGAAGCAACTAGAGTAAGAAAACATTGCTGGGCTTATTATCATGGGCCTCACCTGTATCACTTCTCCTTCTGCCTCCTCAGCAGCCTGCTCAAACCCCTATGATGTCAGCCTCCCCCTCTCTCTGGTTTCTCTCTGGTACATAAACATGCTCTTCCCCTCCCTTGAAGTGTCACCCAACTTGAAGGAAACAGCCTCTCTGAGGACCCTAGCCCCTCAAGCTACTGCTCTGTAGCTCTCTTGCTCTCCTTTCAAAGCTAAATCTCTTGGGAGTAATATGTGTCCCCTATTCCCCTTGTCTCTCATTCAACCTACCACAATCTGGCTCACCTTACTTTCAACTAACTCCACCCCAGTCCACCACTCTAGTGAAACTTCTCTCCTAAGGTTAGCAATTACATTCAAATTTTCAAGTACAGTGGATACTTATTAGTCTTCATTTTTTCTAAGTTTCTAGAACTTAATATTGATTTCATCATATTTTCTCTCTATTCCACCTTGGCTGCCTGATATCCTTTTTAGGTTTCTCTCCCCCCCTTCCTCCTCCCTCTCCTCTTCCTCCTTCTCCTTTTTAGTAGGGTCCATCCCATTGTGGAGCCCAATATGGGGCTTGAACTCATGACCCTGAGAACAAGACCTGAGCTGATATCAAGAGTCAGGTGTTTAAACTACTGAGCCACTCAAGCGCCCCTGGTTTCCCTTCTACTGCCCCATTACTTCCTTCTCAGTTAATCTTTCCTCTGTTAATCTCTTACATATTGATTTCCAAGGATCAATCGCCTGCCCATTTCCTTCGCACCCTATGTACTAGCTCTGAATCACCTCCTCTAAACCTGTGGCTTCAACCAAACCAACATTCTCATGACTCTCACCTCTTAACATCCACCCCAGAAGTCTCCAGAGCTCCACATCTGAATTTCCAACTGGACTCCCCTGAGTACCTCAACTAAACCTCTGTCCCTCTCTTTGTCAAATGGATGTCACCACCAACCACCAGTTCATCTAAGCCAGAAAATCAGAAAGTTTCTTGCACACCTCCCTCTCTGGCACCCTTAGATGAAATTAATCACAAAGACCTGTCAATTCTGCTTCCTAAATATGTTTTCTTAGTTTAGTCCCTCCTCCCTGTTCCTGTTGTCACAGCCTTAGTCTAGGCTTTCATCATGGACTACTGCCACCATTTTCCCAACCAGTTCTTCTGCCTGGAGCCTGGACTCCCTCCAATTCATTGCCTGTGCTGCTGCCAGGATGATCCTTATGAAATGCAAATTGCAGAATGCTGCTCCCTTCTCTAAGTAAAATCCTTCAATGACTTTATGTGGTCTGCAAAATAAAGTTGAAATTTCTTAGCATTTCTTACCAGATTCCTCATAGCTTGGCTCTCTGGGCTCATCTTCCACCAACCTTTCACAGCTATCCTAGTTTCCAGGTTACTCTCTCCTCAATGCTGTTCTGAGGAGCACTTCCTCAAGATGTTAGTAAAAGTCTGGTCAAATCTGTTTGAGAAAGGATGAAAACAAATTTCAACACAGTAAAGGGCATTAAAAATGTCCAAGAAAGGAACAGAGTGAGTTAAGTTTGAGCATTAAACTCTATTAACATCTCAAGGAATTCAGTTTCAGAAATGCTACTGAAGGCATTTGGAACAACTTAGAGTTCCTAGAATATGCCATGTTTTCTTTTGCTTCTCCCTCTCTGCCTGGAATACCACTCAGTTATGATTAATTTTTAAAACACACTGCATATGCTAAAGAGTGCTCTCTACTGGGCATACCAAAGGCAAAGGGGCTCTGAGTGAGCCAAACAAGTAAATGTGTGATTACAACATTTTGAGATAAATGCTGTGCAACTTGGCAGGATAAGTGGAGGACCAGAGCTGGGGGGATGGCGAGACACCAACCTTGCTCCCTCCTCTTTCATCTGGGTTATCTCTGAGATAGGCATCTGTTTTCCCTTACTGTATTTTGAGACCTACTTGTTAACTGCATATATATTTATAATTGTTATATCTTCTTCAGTTATTAACTTATATGTTAATTAACTTATATAACTTATTATGAAATGTCCCTGTTGTCTCTGGTAATATGTGTCTTTAAATCTACTTTCTCTGATATTAATAAAACCATTCCAATTCTCTAATGATTACTGTTTAAGTGGTATATTTTTTTCCATCCTCTCACTTTCGATCTATTTGTGTCTTTGAATCTAAGGTCTCAAAGACAGCATATGGTTGGACTCTGGCTTTTTATCCAGTCTGACAATCTCTGCATTTTGATTAGGGTGTTTAGACTTTTCACATTTAATGCAATGGCTGGTTTGATTGGACTTATAATTGCCATTTTTCTCTATTCGTCTTCGATATGTCAACTCTCATATTCATTTTTTCTACTCCCACTTGACGGGCTTCTTTTATGTCAAGTATTTGAGTGTATCATTTAATTTAAATTTAAATTTATCATTTAAATTACTTTGTTATTTTTGAAAAAATCAATTACCTTTTTAGGAATTGTAATTGAAGAGTTACAATATGCATTTTAATTTATCACAATCTAGTTCAGATTAATACTAATTTAATCCTAGAAAAATGTAGGAACTTTGCTTTAATATGCTTCTATTCTCTCTCCTCTTTTGTGCTATTATTGTCATTTTCATTACGTTTGCATATGCTATAAGTCCAATAATACAATGTTATAATTATTGTTTTATATAACTATGCCTTTTAAAGAAGTTAAGACATGAGAAAAAGATAACTATAGCCTTTTATATTAGCCCATATAATTATCATCTCTAGTGTTCTTCATGTCTCCCTGTATGTAAGGGCAGTCCAAATTGAATGAGCCCCTTTTACTATGGCAAGGGTACTGCTGGTACTCATGGCCTACTCTGCCCTACTAGAACATCTACATTGGTCAACCTGGGCCAGGGACAGGTTGGGGAATGGAAGCATCCCCAGGCCAGAATGCCACAGACTCCTACCATTCTTACCTGAAGTCCAAATGTGAGTGCTTTTCAGATTGTTGGGTGCTTTTGATCTATTCTCAGAATACTGAAATCATTGTTGAGTCAATTTTGTCCAGTTTTGTGGCTTCATTTTGGAGAGATTATTTGCCGATCTTTTCAACTAGCTATAGCTGGAAGTCCCTGATGCCGATCTTTTCAACTAGCTATAGCTGGAACCAATGGTCCCTAAAAGGGTCATTGGTTCAGGCAAAATGAAGTGGCTCAAGAAATAAAGGGTGAGGGACTGAACCATAGAATAAGGTCAGAAACTACCTAGAGTGAGAAAGTAGTTACTCACAGCCCATCCTGCTTCATGGACTTTGATGAAGATTTTTTTTTTTTAAGATTTATTTATTTATTTATTTATTTATTTATTTATTTATTTATTTATTTATTTATGATAGAGAGAGAATGAGGCAGAGACACAGGAGGAGGGAGAAGCAGGCTCCATGCCGGGAGCCTGACATGGGACTCGATCCCGGGACTCCAGGATCGCGCCCTGGGCCAAAGGCAGGCACTAAACCGCTGAGCCACGCAGGGATCCCCTGAAGAAGATTCTTAAGTCAGCATGAGGCAGGTGTGAACTAGTGTACAACACACCAGAACACTTTCTAGAATGAGGAGAACCAGAAATGACATCAAGAAATAGCTGAGGGTGAGACACCTTCTAGGTCCTTACATTTACTTTTTTTTTTTTTTAAGATTATTTCGTTATTCATGAGAGAGAAGGAGAGAGAGAGAGAGAGAGGCAGAGACACAGGCAGAGGGAGAAGCAGGCTCCATGCAGGGAGCCTGACATGGGTGGCTGATCCCAGGTCTCCAGGATCAGGCCCTAGGCCGAAGGCAGCACTAAACCTCTGAGCCACCCGGACTGCCCCAGTCCTTACATTTAAAACAAGAAACTCCTTCCTCCTGCCCAAATGATCTGATACACCAAAAGGAATCCTGAGATTAGAATGATGACCTTTGGAAAGACGAAAAGAGGAGAAGATAATGGGCTGGGGTTCATTGTCAGAGCAGAGAATGACTTTCTTATAAGGAAAACTTGTGTCCCAAGAGCCGGGATTGAGTGCAAGAATTTTGTCTTTTGTATTTTAAAAGTCTGTATCTTAAAGAAAGTAGAATGATGATTGCCAGAGATGGGAAAGAGGGGGAATGGGGAGTTGTTATTTAATGCCGCAGAGTTTCAGTTTTGCATGATGAGGAGAGTTCTGGAGATAGATGGTGGTGACAGTTGCACAAAAAAATGAATGAATGTACCTAATATCCCCTGAATGTACACTTAAAAATGACTAAGATGGTAAATTTTATGTTATGTACATTTTACCACAATTTTAGAAATTGAAAAAGATGTTTGTATCTCAGGGCAATCCTGGGCATGATCTGTGATTAATGGTATATAAATTTAGGTGACAATCACCTGTGCACTACATTATGCCTGTTTAAGCCACAGACCCATATAGCATTTTGCTAAGGGTGGAGGTTCCCTTCCTTACTGGATGGCTTATGAGATAGGTAGACTATTTTCAACTGGACTCATGCCCATAATAAGGTGAGTGCAAACAATCAAACCTTGGTTCTTCACTGCAAGACTTGGGTGCATGCCCACTCTTCTTGAGAAAGTCCCAGAGTGTTGCTCTGACAGATGACAGATGTCCTTACAGGGCAGAGCTGGCAACACAACTACTTCCCTAATGGCCACCAGCCACCAGCAAGCACACCAGCTGGAAAATAAACTGCATCTTATTCCTATATTTCTCTTCTTCTTATAAAGATGCCGCAAAGATTGTAAGGTACTTGGAGCTGACTGAGAACTAAATTTTGGAGAAATGGGATTAATAGTCATAATAATAGGGCAGGATAAGGAGGTTAATAAAAATAACAAAAAGAAATGAGGACTTTTCTTTTTACTCAAGATCTTCATAAAAGCTTATAACCCTGATCAAATAAATTGTATACAGGCACACATATAATTTTAAAACTAATTAAAAGTAATGATGCTTTTTCTAATGATGTGTTTTGTAATGTTAGGTACACATTATCTCTTTAACAACAAAAGTCATTTTAAAATTAGCATCTCTTGTATTTCACAAATGTAGTGTTGAGTGAAAGAAGCCAGATACAAAAGACAGTATGCACTATATGATTACATTTATATAAAGTACAAAACTAAGTAAAACCATTCTGTGGTGTTAGAAGTATGGATAGTGGGGCACCTGGGTGGTTCAGTCAGTTGAGCGTCTACCTTTGGTTCAGGTCATGATCCATCAGTACTAGTACTAAGTACTAGTAATTCCCTAGTACTTGAATTAGTTGCATTTACAGTTGAGAGGAATAAAAAGTAGAAACTTACTAAATGTATAGGACTCCAGATTTTGTGCCATTATCATGTGCATAAGAAAAGTAGACCATTTTAAATGTTAATGTAATTCAAGATGAGCTAATAGCATCATCTTGAATTTTTCCTAATTATTGGACATGTGCCTATAGGCTCCAGTAGCCATGACATTTCATAAGTATTAGCATAAAGCTGGCCATCTGAATAGAATTTTGTTTCTCTTATCAATTTATAATTCTCCCCAGGGCTACTTTCAATCAAGGAAAAATTGAACTCCCAATGATGTCAAAGACAGCATATTGCAGAGGTTAATTAACAAATCACCCAGAGAAGATTGAACAGCCATTGTGCTGACACGTTCAAGGGCTAATCGGTTCTGATGATGTAATTTGCAGTAGTGCTTGATGTATAATAGCCCGATGGGTGACAGCTGCTATGGGACCTGATGATTAAAGTGTGAAGCATTGGGGGAGGGGGTGTAGTGAGTACTTTCAAATGGAGAGAGACTTTTATGGAGCCAAGTGAATGCAATCTGGTCATGCTGGTTACCTTACCTGGAAAGCCTGCTTATCTCATCTTTATTTAAACAGATTTTAGCAGGCCTAACACGACCTCAGCCCTGGGCTCGCTTCATCCAAGACCACTCCAGTCAACATTGACACTCGCTCCTCTGGGCTCTGGTATTCCTTCCATCAGCATTACACACTTTAAGTCATTTCTTTACTAGTTATTTTGGGAATGTTCATTACTTTCCCCCCACTTGACATTAAGCTACTTAAGGACACATTTTTTTTTTTTTTCTGTATCCTCCACTGCATGGAACATAATGTTAGGCACAAAAATTAAATGAAAAATAATTGGGGCAAAATGTTGATAATTGTCCAAGCAGAGTGATGATTAGATGTGGGTTTGTTCTATTCATTTCATTTCTGTGTGTTTGAGAATTTCCTTGATAGCAGTGTTGGCAGATTTAGCAAATAAAAATTCAGGATGCCCAGTTAAATTTGCATTTCAGATGAACACTAAATTTCTTATTATTCATAATTTATATCCTATCATAATATCACCTATAATATTCCATACCATTTAATTTAATCATATAACATATAACAATGTTATTCATATATACTATTTATTATAACATTATATTGACATGGTATATTTACATTATTTTATATGTTCCCATGACACATATTTACACTAAAAAATTATCACTTATCTGAAATACAAATTTAACTGGGCATCTTGTATTGTACCTGGCAACCTGACTTTCTAGAACCTTAAAGCGTAAATGGTGATTAATCAATGGGCTGAAAGAAAATGAGTAGTAGAAACAGTACAGTCTGTTAAAGTGTGATCTAGAGTCACTTGAATCTTTTATGAAGCCCATTAAAAAAGCAGCTCCCTGTGTCCCCCTACCCTCACCCTAGAAATGCCAAATCAACATTTCTGCTGGTAGGATTCTGCATTTTCAATGAGAAGAACCTCAGGTGATTCTGGTGCTAAGTTTCTCTGTTTTTCTATCAGGGACCTAACATAAAAGATGTTAATATTCTATTCCTGTTCCATGACTCATCCACTGAAGATTATAAGTCAAATACTATCACAAATATTCTAGAGGCACCTGGTTGGCTCAGTGGTTGAGCATCTGCCTTTGGCTGGGGTCGTGATGAGACCCGCATCGGACTCCCTGCAGGGAGCCTACTTCTCCCTCTGCCTAGGTCTCTGTCTCTCTCTCTGTGTCTCTCATGAATGAATGAATAAAAAAACAAAACAAAAACAAAAACACAAATATACTAGCAGCATTGTGTAGTTAAGCTAACCCTTGAATATTCATCCAATGGCCCAGGATCTTACCTACTGATGTCTATTCTACAGATACACATTTATTATAGAGAAAATTGTAGGTGGCAATTTGCAACTCCTATTAGTATTTTAAGGCCAGGGATGCTAGGGCAACCAAACTTCCTACCTTGCTTAGGACTGGTACAGTTTTAGCATTGATATTCCTATGTTCTAGGCTATCTCTTATTCCTGACTGACCCTGGTCATCCTATCTGTAGTTGACGTCATAGAGTATCCCTCAGATCTTCACTTCAGAACCAAGACACTCATTTCACCAGCTGTTGATAGTGTCGGCTCACCCTTGAGACCCTACTCAGGAAGCTGCCTTACTCAAAATATGCCCTGTCCTCAGGAGCAGTAACTCACTGATAAAGCCTCAGTCCTCCATTCAGAACACCTCTGATTGGCCATTCCTGTGGGGTCAGCTGAGGCCTCTGCTCCAACTGCCCTGCAACTCAACTTCTCCTACCCAGCCCTGCTTCCCTCCCAGAAGCAGCTCCTGAAAGCACTCCCCAGTACACCCTTACAGGCAAATCTCAGAGTCTGAGAGTGGGGAAGAACGTGCCCTCCAATAGATGATACAGAAATGGGGTGGTCCTAGGAAGCAGATTCTAAAATAAGATTTTGGAGTTGGATCATTTACAGACTGGAGAGTAATAAGAAGCCCTCACCAGCAGTAGTGGAGTCCCTGATAAGGTAAAAGTTTTAGTAGTGCTGAGCTGGGCTAGAATGCAAGCAGAAGGGAATGTCCTGGAGGGTGTTGCATCTGAGGCTTCTGAAGGTTTAGGGAAGGTAGTGATTTAAGAACAGTGGAATGGAATGGCTATTACTGGCCACTATCAATGCATTGAAGAGAGACAAGAAAGGCTGGGAGTGATTAATCATCAATTTAAAAGGCCAGACCTCCTTAGGCTGAGGCCCAGAACATAATGTATAAGGTAGCTGAGCTCAGTCCTAGCAAGTCAGCTATGCCAAAGTCATGGCCTTAATTGAGAAGGAATGAGATCCTGAGATGTGGGATAAGAACATTTGGGTTGATGTTAGTGCAAATCTGGACTCCCCAGATTTCCTCCTAATCTGTGCTGTGGAAAGCACCCACTCTCCAGGTTAAAAGTTAGCACTCCTCACTTTTGCAGTTGGTGCAGAGGTTTTTGCTTTATGGGAAAACATCTTTTTCCCTCAGAGGATCTTAAGCCACTGCATAACCCACATTCCCACACCCCCAACTGATAAGTATTCAGTCACAACATTGACAATGGGCCTGCTAGGGGAGAAATGAGACAATGTCAGCAAAAGTGGAAGAGTGTGTGTAGATCCTGAGCGAGCATGGTTAAGGAGGAGGCAAAGGATATAAAGCTGAATAAGGAAGATTTCACTGGTAAGAAAGCATTCTCCTATGATATAGGAGTTCACCCTGACAAGGACCCCAGGATATGGTGCCATCATACTGCTGGGATGACTCTTGCAAGCTTGCAGAATGCATCATCTCAAACTGGTCTGCTGTATCAATGATCCCATACTAATTACACTGGGGGAGCCAGAAGTGCCAGTAAGTTGAGGCCTTCGTAAGATACTTGGCTTCAGATAGTGAAGATCCAGGGCTCTGCTACATCAGTGATACCCTACATCAGGGTATAGAGACTGGGCTATACCAAGATGTTCCCCCCCAAAGGAAATGACACATTGTTGCATTTTATTCCTTCTATTATTTAGAAAGAAGCACAGAGCCTAGTAGATGGTCAGGGTTCTGGGGGCAGCATTTTCCACACTCACAGGGTGACTGAGAAGATTTCTAGCTTTGAACCAAATCCAGGATGATGCCCTGCCACTTGGGCCTTTCCAACCACCAACCATCAGGTCTGTGCATCTGAAGTTGTTTGCATTGCTGTGTAACCCCCTACCATCTCTCCTCCATCACTCTTTGGAAACCTTAAGTGAAGATGTGGCAGGGTTTCATGTCCAGTTTCCCATGTGACAAAATAGAGGTTCTAATTATGGAAGTGTAAAACCCCAAGAAACGGAGAACCTAAATGCCCTGAAAAATTTCAGAAAACCAGGAAAATGGAGCCAAAGGTGAAACGGGCAGGGAGGCCCCAGCTGACAACTGGTTGCACACCTTTTTTTTAATTTTTTTTTAAGATTTTATTTATTTATTCATTCATAGAGACAGAGAGACACAGGCAGAGGGAGAAGCAGCCTCCATCTATGCAGGGAGCTCAACATGGGACTTGATCCCAGGTCTCCAGGATCACACCCCGGGCTACAGGCGGTGCTAAACCACTGCGCCACCGGGGCTGCCCTGGGTTGCACATCTAATTCATCATTATGCAAGTTGAGAAAGTGGAAGGGGGTTGTTGAAAATGAGGCGAATGAGTCATAAAAGGTACCAAAATATTAGCACTTTTCACTGCTGTCCTCGAACAATTTGCCTAGAAAATATAATGGTGCTGCTGAACCCGTGTTTCCTGGCTAGCCCAGAAAGGGGATGAAATTGGGATCTCCATATGAAATTGTGTTTCTCTGGCTCTTCCCCCAGATACCAGGTGGTACCACCATTTCCCTACTCTGGCTCTGGTCCAGCTCCCCAGGATTCCGTCTGTGTCTGAGGCCAAAAGCGCCCAATTTATTCTGCAGGTGCCCTTGCTGCCCCAAGGGCAGGGAAGCCACTGTGGAGGCCGGCCCTGCAGCTGCTGCCCTGTGAGCTCTCAGCAACCCCACAAAGAGCCCAGTCCAGCCCAGCCACTATCATGGACTTGACCTCCCACCATCACAGACTTTCCCTGGCACAGGAGCTGGGCTGGGGGATAGCCTGGGGACCCACACTCACTTGAATTCAGCAGTAACTTATCCAGTGATTTCATACCCAGAGGGGATAATTTTCAAATATCCTTCTGCATGACAAAATTATTTTCAGTAATAATCATGAAACAAAACAAAAAGTGACAATAGCCAGAAGTGAACATTTTCTTCTTTTGAACTCTTATAAATCATGCTAGTAAGGAAATATGAAACACTGGGAGCCCGACGTGGGAATCGATCCCGGGTCTCCAGGATCTCGCCCTGGGCCAAAGGCAGGCACCAAACCGCTGCACCACCCAGAGATCCCTCATTCCACAATTCTATACATTACCCGGACCTCACCATGGACATGTCACTATACATCACTATATTATTACAATGCTATTGATTATATTCCATGTGCTGTACTAGTATGCTTGTTTGATTAATGTCTACATCTCCAGCTGGACTATAAGCTCCATGAGATCAAATACTGTATCTGTTTTGCTCATCATGGTATCGCCGGGTCAAACATTTGTGTTGAATGTGTGAATGAACTAGATATTCATTGGGAACTCATTGGGAAAACATAGCTGTATACCTAATGGGAATAAACTACATTGAGGAGAGTATAAGGAGATAAGTGCATACTTGGTTATGGAAGGTGATCTAGAAAACATGCTGGTTCTTTTGTTGTTGTTTTTTTTTAAGTTTTTATTTATTTAAGTAATCTCTATACCCAACGTGGGCTTGAACTCACAACCCCAAGATCAAGAGTCACGTGCTCCTCTGACTGAGCCAGCCAAGCACCCTGTGCTCTGACTTCCACAAGTGAGCTAGGCATTGAGAGTTGTCAGTCCAGATGCTCCAAGGAGGCACAGGACTTCAATATGAATGAATTGAACAATCCTCATTTCCACTGGGAACTCATTTCTATTCTGCTTTTGTGTGCAAGATTGAAGAACTTATTTGAAGACCAAGGTCAAAGAAGACTACATATATTGTTCTAGCAGCTTTTCCCTAACAAGTCTCTGCAGGCTGAGTATGAATTGGGTAGAGTCTGTGGTAAAGTTTTACTTCAGGAATTTCCTGAAATAACTCTTCAGAAAAGTTTAGCTCTCTTAATTGAAGACTACGTTGACCTCAGGCACTGCTAGCACGCATTTTAAAACTTACTGGGAATCAAAACCATCATGAAGTTGCCAGTGATTATGTTACCAGGTTATAATGGTCAGGAGCACTTTTTACATATTTTTCTTCATGTTCTTTTTTTTTTTTTTTAAGATTCATTTATTCATCCATGAGACACAGAGAGAGAGAGAGAGACAGAGAAGCAGGCTCCATGCAGCAAGTCCAACCTGGGACTTGATTCCGGATCCCGGGATCACGTCCTGAGCTGAAGGCAGATGCTCAACCACTGAGCCACCCAGCGGTCCCATTTTTCCTCATGTTCCATTGAAATAATTGTAATGTGGTGCAATAATTTCTTTATTATCTGTCTCTTCCAACTTTCTACTCTGCTTTCCACAAGGGCAAGAATAAAATAGGAGCTCAATAAATATTTCTTAAATGAATCTCAGTGCAGTGTCTGGACTTGAGTCTTGAAAGAACAGTTTCTTAGAGACAGTTCTGGCCAATTACAACTTACTAGCTCTGCAACCCTGGACAGATGTTTTCATCTCTCTTCATTTCCTCCTTTAAAAAAATTTGAAAAATGTAAACATGAAGAATATGAGAATAATACAATTAACATCTGTCTGCCATCAAGTTTTATGAAATTTTAATAGTTTGTGAAATGTGATGGAGAGAATGCTCTGTGTTTATCAAATCCTATTGCACACAAAGGACTGCATCTCCCAGCCTCCCTTGTAGTCAGATTGGTTCCACGAGACTACATCTGCCAATGGGCAGATGTGGTGTGTGTTACTTCCAACGTAAGCGTAGAAGAATGACAATTCTTTGTGCTCTCTTCCCCAGCTGCAGGGGCCATGAAAACCATGTTTTTAAATGGCAGTATCAGGGACACCTGGGTGGCTCAGTGGTTGGGCGTCTGCTTTCTGCTCAGAGAATAATCCCGGTATTCGGGATCGAGGCCCCCATTGGGCTCCCTGTGGGGAGCCTGCTTCTCCCTCTGCCTGTGTCTCTGCCTCTTTCTGCGTGTGTGTCTCTCATGAATAAATAAATAAATATTTTTTTAAAAATGGCAGTATCAGAAGATGAGTCTCCACCAACCTATATCCTTCAGTTACACAATGGATAAGTGTTTGAGAATCTCCCTTGCTCTACATCCTAGTTAACACTGAGTTTTGTCTGCTTTTAGGCTTTTCTGCCAGTTTGATGACATGGAATCATTGTTTTAATTTGTATTTTGCTGATGATGAGTGATAGTGAGCATCTTCTCAAATGCTTGTTTGACATTGGGTTCCTCTTTTGTGAGTGCCTGTTCTTATCCTTTGCCAACCGTGGTAATAGGGCTCATTATCCTAGTGTTTTGTAGGAACATTTTATACATTTTGGAAACTAATAATTTATCAGTTACATTCCCTGTAATACTTTCCCTATACCTGTAGCTTATCTTTTTTCTTTGTTTTAATTACCTTTGTTATAATGAAAATTTAAATTGATCAATTTTGTTCTTCTGTCTTGTGTAAGATTCTTTCTTATCTCAAGGTCATAAGGAAATGTTTCTATATTTTCTTTAGAAAGTTTCAAAGAGTGAGCCCTGGGTGGCTCAGCGGTTTAGCACCTGCCTTTGGCCCAGGGCGCGATCCTGGAGTCCCGGAATCGAGTCCCACGTCGGGCTCCCGGGATGGAGCCTGCTTCTCCCTCTGCCTGTGTCTCTGCCTCTCTCTTTCTCTCTATGTCTATCATAAATAAATCTTTAAAAAAAAAAAAAAGAAAGTTTCAAAGATTTGCTTTAAAGATTTATTAAAAAAAAAAGAAAGTTTCAAAGATTTGCTTTTTATTTTTTTAAGTCCTTAATCCACCTATAATAACGTGTGTGTGAGATATAATGTAAGAACATTATTTTTTTCCCATAAAAACAGCTGATTTGGGACACCTGGGTGGCTCAAGCTGTTGAGCATCTACCTTCGTCTCAGGGCATAATCCCGGGGTCCTGGGGTTGAGGACTGCATTGGCCTCCCCGCAATGAGCCTGCTTCTCTCCCTCTGCCTATGTCTCTGCTGCTCTCTCTGTGTCTCATGAATGAATAAATAAAATCTTTTAAAAAAATAGCAGATTCCCCAACACCATTTATTGAGTGGTTCATATTTTCTGTTGCCTTGATGGGGATACAACTCTGCAATGTAACAAGTGTCCATTTATGCAAGGATCTGATTAATGGGCTCTTTGGTCTGTTTCATTGGTTTATTTGTCAGTCTTTGGGTCAAGGCCAGGCTGTCTTTTTTTTTTTTTTAAGATTTTATTTATTTATTCATAGAGACAGAGAGAGAGAGAGAGAGAGAGAGAAGCAGAGACACAGGCAGAGGGAGAAGCAGGCTCCATGCAGGGAGCCTGACGTGGGACTCGATCCAGGGTCTCCAGGATCATGCCCTGGGCTGCAGGCGGCGCTAAACTGCTGCACCACGGGGGCTGCCCGGCCATGCTGTCTTAATTACTATGACTTTGCAAGTCTTGATATCTTGAAATTGTATTTGCATATTTTTGTTATTGTGGTTGATAACGAGTTTTTTTACTATTACAATTTCTAGTTAGTACCAATGATACGGAGATATACTATTGATTTTCATATGTTGATTATGTACCTAGAAATCTTCTATGTCCTCACATTAATTGTATCTGTAGAATCCTCAGAATTTGTAAACAATCTGTAATAAGAACAGCTTTGGTTCCTCCTTTCCAATTCTTGTATTGCTCTTATACGGTACTGAATGAAAATAGCTAATCTTATTCTTAGTTTGAATGATTTAAAGATTTGCCATTAGTATGTGTTTGCTCTGTTTTCTTCTCCCTTTTTTAATGGATATATTTAAGCTAAGGAGTTATATTCAACCTTTTAATGCTTCAGTCTCATTTATGATAATGTTGATATCAGCAACCATTTTACCTATTTTGCCAGGCTATTGTGAAAATTAAATGAGCTATCATCTCAAAAAATCTTTGAAAAGAGCAAAGTAATATATTCAAATGTCTGTTCCTGTGTGTGTGTTCATGGCTGTGTCCTCAGTACCTAGAATATTTTCTGGAACAAAGTTGTTGCTCAATAAATACATGTTGATCTTGAAGAAAGAATATTCATATTAAACAGATTTTTCCATGCAAAGTAATTTTTTCTTACATCATAGCAGAAATAGCAATGAGACGTGCTTGCTGCCATTCCCTGGATAGCCCACCAGTGGCAACATTCATGTGATCTCGAACTGGGACACTCAACCTTAGAATCTATTTCAACTCAGTGTTTTGGGCAGCCATTTCCAGTCTGCTGTAATTGGCATAGGAAAAAGAACTTATTTAGCAATAGCGCCTAAAAATACAACCAAAGCCAGAGCATTTAATCTTTACTTGATTGGCCATATGATAGTGTTATGAAAGAGAAATTTAGTAACCGAAGGTTTCTCATTTCCAAAGGTAGATGTCCACAGGAGGGCTGTATAACCAACAGCACATGGAAAGGTCATTCTGTTTAATTGTTTTATTCTTGTGCATTTCCACAAAAGTTGAAAATGCAATAATGTCTGCTAAGTAAAAAGGTACATCAGACTTTTACAATTTTTTCTTCCTTATTAGTAAATGCTTGTTTATAAATGTATATTTATTATTATATTGCTAGCTGGAAATGAGAACTGAGTACAATTTTCATAATTGGATTAAAGGTCTTAATCTTAAAAAGTTCTTCCAGCCAAGCATGCTGAATCTTTTATTTCTGATGGGTAGAAATTGAGGTGAATCATAATTAGTCATCCTCTTACAAACAAAAACAAATGAGCACTAAACTTACGAAGTAATTCTAAAGTACTTAATTTAATTTTGTGCATTTATATTGCTTCTCATGCTACATTTGCTATGTTCACATCTTCTTATGCTGTCAATCTATGATTTTACATAAAAAGGGACCTTGCTGAGTTTTTCTTCCCAAACATTTCTGCCTGTCACTTCCCTCCCACTTACCACAAACCCCTGCCAATTTTTGCCCTAGAATATACAAACTTTAGATGTTAAAGATGAAAATGTGAGGCACATGTCATTGGACATGCTCATTTACTGAGAACTAGATGATCAATGACTCAATACTTTGTATCAAAAAACAAACATCCTCCACCCTTGAAAGATTTTTGGTTTCATTGTGGTTCTTGATGATGCCTGCCACTTCCTACTCTTTGACTCTTCAGAAGAATGGACCTGCTCCAACTTTGCACTCCTGCGGCCGGGCTTTTAGGAAATGTGTCATAACATTAAAAAAAAAAAATTCAGATACTATTTTCTCCACCAAACAACTTTGCCAAAATCAAGACTTGAGGCTCTTATAAAAGATTAAAATTTCAAAGCTAGTGCTTTGCAGTGAAGGGCATACATCATTATTTTGTTCTAATCTGTAACCACCTGACAGGCTCAAGAAGCAATCATGGCCAGGAACCCAAATCTCAAATATTGTAAAGTCATAGTTGCTTTTCAGTTTTGGTTTAGCCCATTCAAAAGCTATCAAGTAAGGGTATTTGCACGATATAAAGTTATATCAAAAAAGGAGTTTATAATATTATAATTGATATATGTATATATTCATGTATGTATATATATGACATTAGGCAAGTTAGCTAACATCTCTAAGCCTCAATTTCCTCTTTTGTAAAATGGAAATAATGACATTATCTATCTCATACAATTGTGAATGTGAAATGAGGTAATCTATGCGAAGTACATAGCATAGGGCCTGGTAAGAAAGTGTACAGTTATATAAAGTGTATGTAGATTATACTTTATTTCCAATATTTTGGAACAAAGTCTGGATGGATATATACCTAAATCCTAACAATGCTTATTTTGGGAGTGGTGGGGTTAAGAATGATTGCTATTTTCTTTCCTTTGCTTTGACAAGATTTCTAAATTTTCTCCCATGAGTCTGTGTTATTATTATTATCTCTTTTTTTTGTAAGAAAAACACGGAAGTTAGTCTCTCTTGACTAAAAATACTTAGGGGGCCGGAGGCCGCAGCGGGACCCACCCCGGAACCATGTTTCGCAACCAGTATGACAATGACGTCACTGTTTGGAGCCCTCAGGGCAGGATTCATCAAATTGAATATGCAATGGAAGCTGTCAAACAAGGTTCAGCCACAGTTGGTCTGAAATCAAAAACCCATGCAGTGTTGGTCGCATTGAAGAGAGCACAGTCAGAGCTTGCAGCTCATCAGAAGAAAATTCTTCATGTTGATAACCATATTGGTATCTCAATTGCGGGACTTACTGCTGATGCTAGACTGTTATGTAATTTTATGCGCCAGGAGTGTTTGGATTCCAGATTTGTATTTGACAGACCTCTTCCTGTGTCTTGTCTTGTATCTCTAATTGGAAGCAAGACCCAGATACCAATACAACGGTATGGCCGGAGACCATATGGTGTTGGACTGCTTATTGCTGGTTATGATGATAGGGGCCCTCACATTTTCCAAACCTGTCCATCTGCCAACTATTTTGACTGTAGAGCCATGTCCATTGGAGCCCGTTCTCAATCAGCTCGCACTTACTTGGAGAGACATATGTCTGGGTTGATGGAGTGCAATTTGAATGAACTGGTTAAACATGGTCTGTGTGCCTTAGGAGAGACACTTCCTGCAGAACAGGACCTAACTACAAAGAATGTTTCCATTGGAATTGTTGGTAAAGACTTGGAGTTTACGATTTATGATGATGATGATGTATCTCCGTTCCTGGAAGGTCTTGAAGAAAGACCACAGAGAAAGGCACAGCCTGCTCAACCTGCTGATGAACCTGCAGAAAAGGCTGATGAACCAATGGAGCATTAAGTCACAAACCAGTCTATCTGTGTATTATCAAATATGTAAGAATGCAGGAGCCCTTACTGATGACAGTAATCTATACTTTGAACCAAAAGATGCAGCGTGGTCTTCTGGTATGTTTTAGGAATCGGTCCAGATGTGTTTTTCCCAAGTAACTTGTCTGAACCATATAATGGTGTGCATTTTTCTTTGAGAGGGTCTATATAATCATTTTCTAGAAAGTATAGTTATCTGTACTAATGTTTTTATATGAAGAACATAGTGTCTTTGTGGTTTTAAAGACAACTGTGAAATAAAATTGTTTCACCTGCCTGTGTAAAAAAATAAAAATAAAAAAAAATAAAAATACTTAGGGGTACTCATTCCCTATAGAAAAACAGGGGCTATAAATGGGATGAGAAACATTAATGAAGCCTAGAGAGCTGCCCGAGGAAGGTAATTTTAACAGCTCCTCAAGGAATCTCACCTCTGGATGTCCATGCCCTATTGCCATGTGACTTGGCTGTTCTTCCCATCAATAAATGGAGACTAATTTTCTACCACTTTAAACTGGGCTAGCTTTGTGACTTGCTTTGACTAACAGAATGTGACAGAAGCGATGCTGTGTGAATTTCAGAACCTAGACCTTAAGAGACCTTGCAGCTTCTGCCTTTACTGTCTTGAAATCCTGAGACACTCTCTGCTGTGCAGAAGCCTAGCGTAGCCTACATGAAGAATAGCCATTGGGCCCCACCAGACAGCCAGCACAAACTGCCGGACACGTGAGTGAGACTATCTAGGATCTATCAGCTCCAGGCAGGTGGTCAGATGACTACAGCCACATAAGTGACCCCAGCTAAGCCTGGAAAGGAGAGCCCAGGTTGTCAACACATAGGATTGTGAGACATAACATAATATCAATATTTTAAGTTACCATGCTTTGGGATGGTTTGTTACCAAGGAATAGATGTCTGAAACGCTAGTAACCATGATGTTTATGCTGCCCAAACAACTTATAGTGCAGAAATAGTTTCTCTCCAAACATATTAATTTACTGTGCAGTTAGTAGAGAGTAAAAAAATATGTCCTTTTATTTTTGCTTTGTGACCTAAACTTAACCTCATGTAATTGTAAACCTATAAGGTTGTCACTTGATAGGTATAGAATTGAGAATTTCCTCCTCTGCCTGCCTCAGAAGCAAGAGTGTTCACTTCTAGGAGGCCAATGTTTGAAACTTTTGAGAAACAATGTCTTACTCTCACTGTGCTTTGTATGACCCCATTTTCTAGGGGTATGCTGGTGGGATATTGAGGGATCCAACAGTCACTCATTCATTTATTTGTTAATCCATCCTCAAATGTTTATTGAGCACCTACCATGTATGAGACTGGGGTAAGCCATGAAGGAAAAAAATAAAGACTTTAAGACATAGTCACTGCTCTCTACAACAGGAAGATAAGATGACAGATAATGTCGATAGAAAGTAATCCATGGTTAAAGTACTGAGTGAATTTATAGGCAACTCATAAACCACATGAGTTCAAGAGGAAGGAGATTTTCCAACTATGAGTGCCAGGATTGGGTTTATAGGGAACATGCCATTTTAATTTCAGTCTTAAAGATTGAATTAAGAATTTGGTGGAGGTGAGATGGTGAGAAGCCATCTGGACAAAGGAATCTTTATGAGCAAAGGTCAGGAAAGACACATAAGACACACTTGAGAGGTGTCTAGGAGACAAGGAGGGTTCATTTACTGATTTATTTATTGATCTAACAAATACTAACTGCATGTCTGTTGGGTGTCAGACCCTCTGCTAATCTCTGAAAATACTAAGAAAAATGAGAGGGCCCGTCTCTAAGGAATAAGTAATTTAATGTGCAGGCAACAAACAACCTATTGTAGTGAATAGGATAAGTTTGTAGCTATCAAGGAAGATAACTCTGGAAAAGCAGATTAAGGTCAAACTATGGAAGACCTTAAAAGCTAGGATTTTCCCCTCAGCCCCGTAGCTCAGGGTGTTTCACTTTAAAAAAAAGGAAACTTTTTTTCAGGTTAAGTTTTATTTGGAACCACAGTATAAAAGACTGATAAAAGTAGAACTATTCTGATTGAAGAGAAGGATCTAGAAGCCTTACTGGCCTTATCTCTCTCACAGTCCTTTTCCCTGTGGCAGCCCCTGGGCGTCTCTACATTTCCAAGGAACACAGTTTCAAAAATAACATTGTCCTGGCAAGAAGGAATCACTGAAGTTCGTGAGGTTAAATCAGGAGAGTCATGTAATGTACGTACGACTCTCAGTCAACATAACTCACAATTGTTGAGCACTTTATAGGTAGCAGGTGCCATATTAAGTGTTTTTCATATACTCTATCACTTAATCTTTACCACAACCTCATCAGGGAGGTAGTATTATTGTTAGCCCCATTTTAGAAGCAAGGAGACTAAGTTTCAGAGAGGTGAAGTTAATTAACCAAGCTTCCCAGTTGGTTAAGAGGCAGAGAACAGAGGCCAGAATAGAGTCGAGACCTCAAAATGTGTGCCATAGGTTAGGCCAACCTAGTGAGGGTATACTCTAAGCTATACTGCCTCCTAATCTGCTCATCATATACGAGACACTTAATTAATGATATCTATTATTATGATCATTATTTCTGGTGCTCTTAAAAGAGGACAAGTAGCTAGGAATTAACTTCATACATTTTGATATACAATTTTAGTTGAGGCGGATGAATTAATGGCCTGGAATGGCTTAGGATAAACACAACTTGTTTTAATACAGTACATAAAATACCAAATGATATTATCATTTACTATTTGTCTGTGCCATTGGCGTATTACACAGATTCATGAGAATATCATCTTGATGGGTTTTCAGCTATTCAGAACAGCTCTCCATGAAGAAAAAACCAAAAACAAATGGGCCATAAAGATACTAGGGTTGTATAGAGTAGAGTCATAGTTAAAGAAATGCAATTTCAAACAGTACATTTTCAGGGCTGCATGCAGAGTTGCTCAGTTTGAGCACTGTGCAAACGTGACTGGCCAAGGAAGGGAGCAGGGTGAAAGTACAGTTCTGAATGCCAAATTCCATGTTCTGGCCTGGAAGGTTGTGGGAAGGGGGCAAGGAACTTTTAACATTCATTCACTCAAGGGGACATCTTTTTAAAATTCACACAAAGGCACCTCATAGGTTTGCAGGGGAGCTGTGAAGTAATATTCCCCACCTATTGTTATTGACAAAGATTAAAACGTTTTGTTATGCCCATAGCTGATGAAGGTGTGAGTAAAGAGGCATTCTCCTGCATTGATTTGGGGAATTATTGGAATTTAAATTGTGGCTGCTTTTTAGAGAAGCAATGTGGCAATGTCTTAAGTTTTTTTTTTTTTTTTAATTCTCACAGCATTGGATCCAGGAATTCTACTTCTACACCATTTATGTTATAGGTATATCACAGAAATGGGGAAGATAACCGTCAAGGATATTCCTTGCAATATTATTTGTGAACGGGGAAACCAAAACTACCTACCTATTCATGCAGGGAAGTCTGGCTAAAAAAATTGTTTTTTATATGATTAATTATTTTATATAATTAATTATTATTTCTATTAATAGAAAATGCTTTTTCTATTAATAATATGGAACCTTTCTGAAGAAATCTGCAACAATATGAAAAGATATACAGAATATATTTAGATGAAACTAATCAGATTGCACAACCCTTACATATTATACTCTCATTGGTACAAAAGAGTGACATATATGTGTATATGGTTGTAGACTTGCAGGGCATTTCTGGAAGGATACACAAGCAATAGCTAACAGTGGTTCCTTCTGGGAAACTAGGGGATGGGGTTTGGGATTTTAATCTTCCATTTTATATCCTGTTTTGTTGTCTATATATATATATATATATTTTAAAGGTTTTATTTATTTGACAGAGACAGAGAAAGCACAAGCAGGGGGAGCAGCAGGCAGAGGGCAAGGGAATAGCGGGCTCCCTGCTGAGCAAGGAGCCTGATGCGGGGCTCCATTCCAGGATCCCGGGATCATGATCTGAACTGAAAGCAGAAGCTTAACGGATTGAGCCATCCAGGAGACTTTACTATATTTTTAAGATGAAAACAAATAAAAGGGGTTTGCCTCCCCTATTCATTGCAGCATTATTTATAATAGCCAAGATACGGAAACAACCTAAGGGTCTGTCAATGAATAATGGATAAAGAAGATGTAACATATATATGAAGGATATCACTTATATGTGGAATCTAAAAGAGCTGAACCCATTGAAACAGAGACTAGAAGGATGGCTACCAGGGGCTGCAGTGTGGGGGGGAAAAGAGAGATGTTGGTCAAAGAATACAAGCTTCCAGATGAATAAGCTCTGGGGAGCTAATGTACAGCATTGTTATTATAGTTAATAATACTACATTATGTACTTGAAAGTTGCTAAGGGGGTAGATCATAAATGTCCTCACCACAAAAAAAGAGATGGTAATTATGTGATGTGAGGGAGGTGTCAGCTAAAGGTTTCAGTCATTTTGCAATATATAAGTGCATCAAGTCAACATGTTGTACACCTCAAAGTTACACAGTATTTTATGTAAATTATGTCTCAACAAAGCTGGGAGGGAAAGGAGGTTCTGGGGAAGCCAGCTCAAAGACAGAGAGGTAGGTGTGCTGAGAGTTTATTACTTGGCCAGTACTCTCAGGTTGAACATCTGTGGAAGAGAAGGCAGGGGAGGAAGCAGAATCAGGTGGGAAGAAGGTGAAATAGTCTCAACACAAGCTTCAGCTAAATCCACTGTGATCTCTGGGGCTGGGATGGTCCTTCAGAGCTGTCCTGCCTCCAGCAGGGAGGGATAGGCCCAAGGGACCCTGGCAGCAACCAGTCACTGGCTGAGGCCATCTCAGGAAGACCATGTGACCTGGGGAGAGGAAGTCTTTAGGTGGAGCCTTTTCTGGAGAGAACTGACTCCCAACACCTAAGGAAATAACCCTTCAGTCCTGAAAACGGAAATGGGTGGCATATTCAGCACCACTTCCCTACCAAAGCCCATTTTCTGCAGGTCCGATGACACTTTGGATTTGCCAGTAAAACCCCACATGGTTAGCCCTTTCAAAGATAGCTGATGAAAAAAAAAAAAAAGATAGCTGATGCAGCTAAAGACAGCACTGGCTTTGGGCTCTTGGTTTTCAACTCTGGCTTCTCATATTAAAATATCAACCAACATCATTTTGTTAAGAGAGTTTTTAATTTGTTTTGAGAGAGACAGAGAGAAATGGGGAGGGAGGGGCGGGGAGGGGGGGGAGAGGCAGAGAGACACTCTTAAACAGATATTCCCCTGCTGAGCACAGAGCCTGATTCGAGACTTGATCTCAAGACCCATGAGATCATGACCTGAGCCGAAATCATGCATCAGACACTTAACCACCACACTTAACTGAGCCACCCAGGTGCCCCTCAAGTAACATCATTTAGTTGCTGGTCTTCTTGAGCTCTTAACTCTTATATTAAGCAAATTGTAAATGATGAAATGTCTTCTATATTAGAAACATCCCTTTCCTTCCTCCTCCCATCCTTCCTTCCTTCTTTCCTTCCTCTCTTCCTTCCTCCCTTCCTTCCTTCTTTCCAAACCCTATTTCCACCCACTCATTGTGTGAGACTGCTACTGAAACAGTTTTAAATCCTCTGATTAATTTGCTACCTGTTCTTTGCTAAGGGAAGACTGAATTTTTCCTTCTGCACACAAAAAATAATACCTTGACTACACAGAAACTCTCTTTCTTTAATAAAAATGATGTCTTCTTGAAGCCCAAGAAGCACATTACATTACAGTGCTTTTACATGAATAACCCAGCTCGCTTGTTTTGCCAGTGCAATAAAGGGGTGAGTAATTTGAAAATAATTCAATTGGCCTGGTTTACAGGAGGGTACCACGTTGTAAATGAGTTTATCTGGAGAATCTGGATGCTATCAAAACATAGTGGAACATAACCTTCCTTTGGTAAAGTAAATCATGGGGCTGGAGAGGAAGACAAGGAAAGCTCTCTGGAAGAGCTCTCTGGAAGAGAGCTAGTGCTTCTGAGTTTGTGGGTTTAGCAAGATTGGTCGGTCTGGGGTTGGATGACAGTAATACTTGGCTTCAATGCAGTCTTTCTCCTTTAATAATTCTCTAATCCTTGTTGTTATGTGAACCAACAAACATTTGAAAGGCAATGCTGTACAGTGGAATTAGGATGGTCTTCCTGAGCGAGTTTCAAAGGGAGCAAAGAACTGGCAAGTTCCCACTTGAAGCCTGCTTTTTGAGAAACTGAGTGAACACTGCTTAAACACAGAATGTTTTACAAATCGCAGCATAATTATTGGTGCTAATCACAGATACAAAAACCACCTAAATGGTTTCCCTATTATAGGAAGGGTCACACAAAGGGGAAGTCTCACCTACTGGTGACCCAGAATTGTATGTTGGGACAAGAAGCTTATGGATAATGTATTGATTTGGAACTGGAGGCTGGAGGACTGCCAAGCTTTATTTACATAGCATTTTGAGTAAGATTGAGAACAACTATGTCTATAATATTTGTCCATTTCGAAGACTGGAGGGCACGGTTGCTAATAGGGATAATAGGGCTACCAAAGCCCACTCGGGTCACCCTTCCATGACCATTTGTCTTTTCTCTTTTATTTTTAAATATTTTATTTATTTATTTGAGAAAGAGAGAGAGAGTGAACACAATTGGGGGGGTATGGGGAGGGAGGGTCGAGGAAGAGGGAGAAGCATGCTCCCCGCTGAGCAGGGACCCCAGTGTGGCCAATCCCAGGACCCTGGGATCATGACTGAGCTGAAGGCAGATGCTTAACCAATGGAGCCACCTAGGTGACTCTTACTTGCCTTTTCTATGAAAATGGATTTTCAATTTTCAATTACCAGTGAAGGATCACTTCTTAATGTTTTGCTTAGGGACCCTTTGTGTAAACTTTAGCTAGGTGCACAGCCATAATGGAAACCTGGGTTTATTATTATTATTAAGGGAAACCTATGAATTGACTTTGAATAAGATACAAAGTCCCAATAATCATTAATTGATTGTAATAACTATGTCTTGATTAGATTATAATTATTTTTTAATTAGATAACATCATTAAAATGTTAATGATGTATAAAATGTATAAAACATTTTCAGTTTCATCGAGGTATAAGTGGTACAATGAATTACACATTTAAAATGTACAATTTAGTAGGTTTGGGTATATATATTCACCTGTGAATCCATCGCCATATCAAACTAAGGTACATATTTACTGTTCCCCCAAGTCTCCATGTGCCTCTGTGAAACTACTCTCCTCATCCAGCCCCCAGACAACTATTGATATACTTTCTATCACTATAGTTGAGTTTGCATTTTAGTTTCCATTTACTGTATAAGTGAAATGTACTCTTTTTTTTGTTCAGCTTCTTTCACACAGTACAGTTTTTTATCATTGTATGCATCTAAAGGTTGGTTCTTTTCATTGCCAAGTAGCGTTATGTGGTATAGTGTGATAGTTAACTTTATATATCAAGTTGACTGGGCTAAGCGATGCCCAGTTAGCTGGTTAAGCCTTATTTTTGGGGTGTTTATGAAGGTGTTGTGGAAAAGGATCAGCATTTGAATTGATAGAGTGAATAAAGGAGATCCACCCTCAGCAAGGCAGGGGTGGGGGGACACACATCATCTACTAAGGGCGTGTATAGAACAAAAAGGCAGAGGAAGAGTGATTTAGCTCTCTGAGCTGGGACATCCATCTTCTCTTGTCCTTGGTGAGGTATATATGTAACATGCTACAATTATTTTAGATTTTCTTTGAGAAAAAAATGACCTCAATAAAAAGTGATCATAGTTTTCAACTATTTTAAAATTATGTAATAGAGGTCAATAGGACTTACCTTTAAATTTTAATTGAGTGTGTGGGCATCTCTCTAGATGAGGTTGTAAAAGGGGATGATGTCCAGGAGGATCAGAAAGAATTGAAGAATCTGCTGTAGCAGGGGTAGGTGACAGCCTCTTAGATAGAGGGACAGGGCACCAAGTCCATAAGAAGAGGAGAGATAGCAAGAACAGAATATAGAATCATAGAGCCTAAGAGCCAGACTGTTTTACACGTCACTCAGTCGAATCACTCATATTTAAAGGACTTGTCTGAAATTCTATGGAATGAGACAGAGCCTATGGTAATTGAAAATTCAGACAGGAAAGAGACCATCTAGGATGTTCAGACGATGTCCCAGAGGTTCCTGGTAGAAGCCAGTACAAACACTACTTTATAAATCACCTTTGTTAAATCCAGGAAAAGATGTCCCTTTGGGCTGACAGTCTCCCAGGCACTCAGCCTAATGAAATGTGGCCTGGACTTCAGCCTTCTCCTGCCCTTTGGTGGTGTGCTTCTGTGTGGTACACAGAAGCCAAACAAATGGTATTTCCACAAGCCAATGAGAAATCTAGAAACCAAAATTCCTAACTCAGTTGGTTTGCGAGTATGGTGATTATTGTTGGCATAGTTTGATCATGAAGGTTCATATAGAAAATGACTTTTCCAGCAATCAGGTGTAGATTGGGGTGACTAAGATTTGGTAGTAAGGCTTTGGGATGGAAAGCAAGGTACCGTAGCCCATGCTAAAGACTAATTGGAGAGCTCTACTTCCAGAGGTTAGGTTCCAGCAGAGAGGGTCTGAGAGGCTAAAGGGGAATGATGACAAGGGGCTTGGGAAACTGGTCAGTATCCTTGCCTTCATAATGCAACACTTTAACAATGTGTTTTTATTCCAAAATTCCCTCATGCTAAAATGAATTGTCTGAGCTGAGACATGGGGGAACTGGGGATTGGTCTTTGTTAAGAAAACCAAAACATTTGATTTTGGATGATGACAATGAAGAATAAGCTTGAGTGCCATTAGATATGAAACAGGATATACTTTCTCAATTTATCCAGTTGAGTCCAATGTTGCTTTTAAGGCCTAGACAAATAAATAGCCAATTTTGTATTGATATATTAGAAGTATGTTGTATAGTTCAACCTAAGATCAAGTGAGAATTTAAGGAAACATAAAAAGCACTTTATAACATTCAACATCTCAATCAGAGTGTACATTGCTACTATTATTTTCCAAGTAAAATGGAATTTAGTGTTTCTTTTTAAAATTTCTGTAGCCATTGATCATGACTTCAGGGACTTTGAAGTAACTACTGGTATATCATCTAATCATTTAAATTACCATTAAAACTTTTTTTTTTTTAAAGATTTTATTTATTTATTCATGATAGACACAGAGAGAGAGAGGCAGAGACACAGGCAGAGAGAGAAGCAGGCTCCATGCACCGGGAGCCTGACGTGGGATTCGATCCCGGGTCTCCAGGATCGCGCCCTGGGTCAAAGGCAGGCGCTAAACCGCTGCGCCACCCAGGGATCCCCCATTAAAACTTTTTAAATAATTAAACATTTTTTCATTAGGCAAATTTAAGGTATTTTAATTTTATATGCATTTTCCAGTTAAAACTATGCTGATACTAACTGAATTACTGAAAGGTTAGTGTGGTTTTCTTAAAGTCTGACCCATGGAGCCCCAATCCTGCAAGATGCTGCCTTAAAATACAGATTCTGGGGTTAAAAATAGAGAAACACTGGCTACTCTTGTGCAGAAACACAAAACACAGTAGCCCATTAAAAGTTCCATAGTAAGAAAACCTTTAATCAAGAATTTCCCAAAGTTATGTGGCTATAGTTCTACTTTTAATTTAAAAAAAATTAAAAAAGATTTTATTTATTCACGAGATACACACACACACAGAGAGAGAGAGAGAGAGAGAGAGGCAGAGATAGGCAGAGGGAGAAGCAGGCAGGCTCCATGCAGGAAGCCCGATGCGGGATTCCACCCTGGGACCCCGGGATCACACCCCCAGTCAAAGGCAGATGCTCAACTGCTGAGCCACCCAGGCATCCCTATAGTCCTACTTTTTAAAGTAAAATTTTGGTTTACTTAACATTGTTCCAGTTACAGACTGTTGCTTGACAAACTTCTCTAAAACTTAATGGCTTAAATTAACAAGAGTTACTGATTTAGTTCATGAATCTGCAATCTGGGTAGGGCTCAATGGCAAAGTCTTGGCTTTTCCTCACTTGATGTCAGGTGGGGTAGTTTGATTAGAGGCTAGAAGGCCAACTTCAGGATGGTTTACTCACATTGCTGGCAGGTTGATGCTGGCCATCAGGGAAGGTAATCAATTCCAAGGGGCTGGGGCGGGGCCTCTGTTCCTTTCCACACGGGTATCTCCACATGGGCCCCTCCACAAGTTGTTCAGACTTCTTAGGAGCATGGTGGTTGTGTTCCAAGAGTTAGTGTCCCAAGTGACAGGAAGCAGAAATGGCCAATTTCTTAAGGTCTAGGTCTGGAAGTTGGCACAGTATCACTTCAGCTATATTACATTGGTGAAGTAGTCACAGATCCAAGATTCAAGGGCAGAAGGTGTAGATCCCTCACATCTTAATGGAAGGAGTTTCAAAGAATGTAGTGGCTATATATGTTGAATTATACCTACAGAAAAACACACAAATCATAAGAGCAGAATTTAGTGGATTTTTGCATAATAAATTCACTCATGTAATCAGCATTCAGAAGCCTTCCCCACCACCTTATGCCCTCTTCTAGTTACTACCCCCTTCTAGTGACTTCTAACACTAGAGATCAGTACAGGATTTCTCAACCTCAACTGGATAGCTTTTTGTTGGGAGTAGGGTGGGGGCTGTTCCTTACAGCCTGTGTAGGATGTTTAGCAGCATCTCTGATCTCTACCCATCAGATACCAGTAGCATCCCCTTCCACAGTTGTGACAACCAAAACTGTCTGCAGAAATTGCTGAATCTCCGGGAGTGGGGGGGAGTTGGGGAACAGGCAAAATTATCCCTAATTGAGAATCACTGGGCTAGAAGGTAATATCTCTCTTTTATTATTTGTCTAAATCCCACTTATCCATCTAGAATATAAATTCCAGGAAGTACAGATTTTCATTTGGTTGTTTTGTTTTGTTTTATTTGGTCTCTTTTGATTCTGATTCCCAGTCCCTAAGAGACTTCCTGGCATATAGCAGAAAATCAACACTGTTGAGTGAAGGAGTGAAGAAAAGGTAACATTTTTTTTTTTTTTAAAGTAGGCTCGAGCCCAACATGGACTTGAACTCATGACTCTGAGATCAAGACCTAAGCTGAGGGATGCCTGGATGGCTCAGTCAGTTCAGCATCTGCTTTGGGCTCAGGTCATGATCTCAGGGTCCTGGTTGATCAAGCATCACATTGGGCTCCCTGCTCAAGAGGGAGTCTGCTTCTGCTTATCCCTCTGCCCATCCCCTCAATTGTGTTCTCTCTCTCAAATAAATAAAATCTTTAAAAAAACTGAAAAAAAAAAAAAAAAAAAAAAAAGAGAGACCTAAGCTGAAATCAAGAGTCAGACACTCAACTGACTGAGCCATGTGGGGCCCCTAATTCTAAATAGTTATTTAAAGAGTCAATCTTGGGGACACCTGAGTGGTTCAGGTCATGATCCTGGGGTCCTGGGATCGAGTCCCGTATCGGGCTCTCTGCAGGGAGCCTGCTCCTCCCTCCACCTATGTTTCTACCTCTCTCTCTGTGTCTCTCATGAATAAATAAAATCTTTAAAAAAAAAAAGTCAACTTTGGAATACATATTTTGAGTTTTTTTTTTTATTTTTATTTATTTATGATAGTCACAGAGAGAGAAAGAGAGAGAGGCAAAGACACAGGCAGAGGGAGAAGCAGGCTCCATGCACTGGGAGCCCGATGTGGGATTCGATCCTGGATCTCCAGGATCACGCCCTGGGCCAAAGGCAGGCGCCAAACCGCTGCGCCACCCAGGGATCCCTGGAATACATATTTTGTATTTAGTTGAACACTCAATCACAATCTGTCCATTTTTGTTAGAAATGGCCATTTTATGAAGTTCACATGGATACACATTGAGAATAAATATACTTCTTTTTAAAAATTTTATCTATTTGAGAGAGATAACAAGAGAGAGCACAAGCAGGGAGGAGAGGGAGAAGCCGTCTCCTTGCAAGCAGGGAGCCTGACGTGGGGCTTGATACCAGGGCCCCAAGATCATGACCTGAGCCAAGGGCACATGCTTAACTGACTGAGCTACTCAGCCACCCCGAGAATGAATATACTTCTAATAGGAATCTATATTGGTTAATTTCTTCCTTTAGCAATATGAAAAACAAGCTATGGAAATAGAAAAGATTGTGATTTTCCAGACAAATTGGCAATGTCTCACGATTGTGTTAATGATTTACTGTAATAAGCCATAAATTGTGGTTTGTAATTGCTGTGATAGCTTTGTGAAACAGGAACTTGCAGTAACAAAGTTTTCATTAAAAACCTGGGTAAGATGCCAGAGTCTGAAAGATTAGAAGAGGAAATAAGGAAGTGTACGAGATGGCAGTAAGGACTTGGGAAGTTATTTCTTTAGAGCAAAAACCTGAACATTTATCTTCTGATAGATAGGCACTGACTTTACTCTGAAAATGTCCTTCTCTCCCTAGACAATGCATATAGTGGGTTTTCCCCATATCACTTGGTAAATTTCTTTGTTTTCCCTTTAAATATTTTATTTATCTATTTGAGAGAGAGAGAACAATTTGGGGGTGGGGAGTAAAGAGGGAGAAGCTGAGCAGGGAGCCTGACTCAGGGCTCTCTCCCAGGACCCTGGGATCATGACCTGAGCTAAACGCAGATGCTGAACCAACTCAGCCACCTAGGCACCCCTCACTTGGTAAATTTATTAAGGGTCATCTCAAGAATAATTTTCAGGGGCGCCTGGGTGGCTCAGTTGGTTAAGCACCTGACTCTTCATTTTAGCTCAGGTCGTGATCTCAGAGTTGTGAGATTGGGCTCTGCCCTGGGGCAGGGAGCCTGTTTAAGATTCTTCCCTGCTGCCCCTCCCCCTTGCCCCTCTCTCCCTAAAAAAAAAAAATAAAAAAAAAAATAATAATAATTTTCAGCACAAACAGGATTCTCAATGTTTTTTGATAGACATGCCCTTTTTTCTTAAATTCCAGCTGTAGTTGTCTACTCTTCAGTCACAATTATATCAGAAAAAAGGACACAAATATTAATACATATGGTAACTAACATTAGGGGCACAATGAAAACAGAATTTTATAGTTGCAAGAGCTCTTAGAGATGATATGATCATTTTGAAGAGGCAAACAACTACAAAAATCTTACCTGAGCAGTTATCCTATTTTCTGGATGATTCTGAATGGTTTCATTTCCCTGAAGCCACCTCTGTTAAAAACTAAAACTCATGTGTAAGATTCAACTGTTGCATAGTGACTTGCCCACAGAGCCAGTTAATGACAGGACAGTTTTGAGCCAGTACTCAAAAGTATTACATCCAACATCTATCTTATAAAACAAAGACAGAAGAAATATAATACATAAGAGTATGGAGCAAGAGAATAGCACAAAGGCTTCATCGACCCCAGAGGATTGGTTGCTTGAGTGCTGCAGCTAGTTAATGCCTGAATAAAATAAACTCAATATTGACCATTCAAGTCCTTAAAATTCAAAAGATGTTAGTGTCTAGGTTTTTAAAACTGGAATTTGAATACTGCTTGTAAAAGAAATATGTCTGTATGGCTTTCATTTTTTAATTTCTCAAGATTTGAACATGTTAAGTCTTGTCATTACACTGCCAAATGCTTATGATTCATTTCAGCAGAAGTAGCTGGGAATGAGGAGAGGGTGGGAGTGTGAGTGTACCGATTCCGTGTGACGCAAAAAGGGAGATGAAGTAGAAAGGAGGATATTTTTAGATTCCCCTTTTGAAACAAAAACAGCTTAAGTCAGGTGATTCGTTTACTTTAAAATAGGAAAAAATAACCAAAAATCGGATTTGGAATTTCTGAATGACACACAATCCTATTTTAGGAGAATAATTGCTGTAATTGCAGGTTACTTTCTTAATATACCTGAAAAAATGCTTCCTAAAAATATAACTTCAGAAGGACGGAAAAATGTATTTACATCACAGAGCATTTGTATACCAAAGGAATTTGCTATTTCCATGTAACCTACAAGGTAGCATTTAAAGAATGTACTAGTAAATTTACTGCCTAAATTAGAAATAAGGGGAAAGAAGTAGACCTGTAATTTACTTTCAGTAAGTATAAAGTTCTTTCAGTTTCATTCATTATTCAACACAAATTTATGGAATTGATTCAGGGGATATAAGGATGAGCAAGAACCAGTCCCTGCCCTCAGAAGTGCTATAGTTTAGAGAGAGGAACATACACATATCCCCACAAACATCTCACATATACACATTTTCACATACAAAAGTATCCACACATACCCATATACACATATATTCACTTACATATCCACACATTCACCAACGTAGTCATGTATGCTCATACACACATATACATACACATGCCTACTCACATACATATTCATACATAAACACATATACACTCACATAACATATATGTTTGGGAACTGACAAACTGGAGATAATGAGTAGAATATGTTTTCAAATTAAGAAGGACAGGAGAAAGAAATCTCAGTGGTGACAGTCGTGTAAGATAGCTATTACAGAAGCTAAGTAAGGCTAAGGAGACAGTCTTAGATAGCTGCTAAATGCTAGGGAGTATGGTTTATCAAGATCCAGATTTAAGTTCAAATCTGCCATTATTATCTCCGAGATCATGACCATGTGATTTAACTCTCAGTTTTCCTTGCTTTTACACCAAAGCTACAATAACACCCACCTCATAGAGTTGATAGGAAGTTTACATGAAAATGTGGGTAAAAACCACTTAGCATTTAGCCTGACATGCAGTAAGCACTCAATACATATCTAATTTTTAATGATATCCTTACTGTTATCATTGAAAGTTAGTTATCTTGTAAATTGTGAGTTCTCACCTCACCAAGTTGTTAGTATGTTTTTTTTTTAATTTATTAAAAAAATTGTTTTAAATTTATTTATGATAGTCACACAGAGAGAGAGAGAGGCAGAGACATAGGCAGAGGGAGAAGAGGGCTCCATGCACTGGGAGCCGGACGTGGGATTCGATCCCGGGTCTCCAGGATCGCGCCCTGGACCAAAGGCAGGTGCCAAACCACTGCACCACCCAGGGATCCCTGGTGAGAATGTTTTAAACTCTTTTTAAAGTGAATGGAGCCAAAACATTGTGCACTAATATATATGGCACTGGTTAAACTTCACCGGTTGAAAAATTCAAGGAAGCCAAATTACAATTTATAAATAACACAAACATCTCAGTACCATGGTCATTACTGGGAAAATCTGAATCTGTCTAAATGACACCTCCTTTGATATTATTAAATAATTTCTGTGGCTATAACTTCATGGAAAAATGCATAAGCTATTATTAACTCCATGATCATCTTACCAAAATATGTTAGGCCTCATTGCCTCATTGATACAATACTAACATCATTTGATATTATTGATATAAGAAATAAAAGTGGCTAATATACATATGGAAAGGTGTCACACCACTAACAGATAATTGTATATTGGAGGTTATTTTGGGTTATTAACTTGGTAAAGATGAAAAATATGAGACAATACCTTGGTACTATTGAGGGTGTGGTGAAATTGGCGTTCTCATACATGTGGTAAGAGTATACATTAGCACAACCTTTCTAGAGGCCAATTTGGGAAAAAATGTCTTTAATATTAACCTAGTCTTTGACTCAGCAATTCCACTTGAATTTCATCTTAAGAAATTATAATCTGGAAAATACAAAGATGCTTCCATATGCATGCTCACTGCAGTGTTATGATGACAAAAAATTGGAAACTACCTAAATGCCTAGCAATAAAGAAATGCTTAAATAAATTATGGTAGAGCTGTACACTGAGACTCTCTGTACCCATTAAAAAGGATTAGATAAAATAAAAAATAAAAAAAAATAAAAAGGATTAGATAGATCTATTTATCATGGAAAGATGTACATGATCCATAGTGGATGCCATTTTTATATTTAAAAAGCATAGGAAAATATGGTTATATGTCTATATTTACATAGTCTATCTTTAAAATTTTTTAAATTATTTATTCATGAGAGACACAGAGAAAGAGGCAGACATATAGGCAGAGGGAGAAGCAGGCTCCCTGTGGGGACCCCAATGTGGGACTCGATCTCAAGATCCTGGGATCACAACCTGAGCCAAACGCAGATGCTCAATCACTTAGGCACCTAGGTGTCCCCTAGCTAACTTTTTTAAAGCAGGCTTATTATGGTTTAATTTATATACCATAAAACTTTTCCAATTTTAAGTGTACAGTCCAATGATTTTCCAATGGTTTTTAGTAAATGTGTACAGTTGTGCAATAATCAACACAATCCAGGGGTGCCTAAGGGCAACTCTTAGTTTCAGTTCAGGTCATGATCTTATGGTCCTGCGATCCAGTGGCCTGTGGGGCTCCCATTTCCATGCTCTACACTCAGTGGGGAGTCTGCTTGGGATTCCCTCCCTCTCTCTGTCTCCCCACTTGCTTGCGCATGCACATACACATGCTCTCTTTCAAATAAATACATCTTTAAAAAAATCACAACCCAGTTTTAGAACTTTTTTATTACCCACTCACCCCCAAAGTTCCCTCATGCTCATTAGTCTTAAGTTTTCACAATGTTTAGGGTGGGGGTGTAGTTGGGGAGGGGAAAGCAGGACAAGAGAATGACAGACAGCTTCAGAGTTTATCACATTTGTATTATTTGAATTAAATTACTACAAGATATGATATCTTTTAATTTGAGAAAACAGTAAAGGTCTTTCTATTTTGAAAAGAACAAAAAAAGGGAAACAGATTTATACCCTTTGACCCAAATCTTCTTTTGGTAATTTATTCCAAGGAAATAATCAAATATGTGGAAAAGCATTTGTGAACAAAAGTATTTATCAGTGTTTTTATCTAAAACAGGGAAAAAAATTGTAAGTAATCTAAATATCCCATGATGGAAGAAAATAGTAACTAATAATACTGGAATATGAAAAGTACAGAGTAATTATGCAGTATAATTTTATCCCTGTAAAAAAAGTTAATGCCCAGCCAAAAAATTCTGTTTGGAAATACTGTATGTGTAATAAAGCCTTACCAATGGTTATCTATGGATGGTAGAATTAGAGTAGTTTTTATTCTTTGTGCATTTCTTCATTTTCCATTATGAGTATGTTTCCTTTACATCTAGTGCCACCTACATAAATGATACTAATTAGAATGGATTATGGTATTGTTTCCACAGGTGTATTGTATACATTTGTCAACACATATTAAAGTGTTTCTTGTGATGCCTGGGTGGCTCAGTGGTTGAACACCTGCCTTTGGCTCAGGTTGTGATCCCGCTGTCCTGAGATCGAATCCTGAATCGGTTTCCCGCAGGGAGTCTGCTTCTCCCTCTGCCTATGTCTCTGCCTCTCTCTCAATGTCTCTCATGAATAAATAAAATCTTTTTTAAAAAAGTGTTTCTTTAAAATGTGACTTACTGTATACCAATTATACCTCAATAAATAGTTTTATAGTTTTTCATAACCTTTATTGCAAGAGGGGTTTGTTATGCCATCTTGGGGCTGGAAGGCAAAATGGTTAGGAAGGGGTTTGTGGGTACTATATAGATAGCAACACAAACTTTGCTCCCTATATAACCTTCCTTCCTTCCTTTCTCTCTTCCTTCCTTCCTTCCTTTTCTTCAAGGGATCTGCTTTCCCATGATATGCCAGGAATGTTGCCAGGTTCTTGGATACCAAGATGATCAACAAATCGCTGCCCTGAAAGAGCTCTCTTCTGCCGGAGGAGGGGAGGGCAGGTCATCATCGGCAGATTCCAGCCAACGTCCACATGGCCGAGATGGACAGTGTTCTACTACTGGTGTCCAGGGTGGGCCAGAGCCACGTCAGGAAGTGAAGTTCTCAGTAAGTGGTTCAGGTGGAGTCACTAAGGGTGGCACCAGGGCTGTGACCCCATGAAAATGGCCAGGAGAAGGTAGATGACCCTCAAGGGAGTGTCCTGGTCATCACTTGAGAAGTAGGCTTAAGCAATTTTTATACATCTATGCCTCTCTTAACTGCACACTTGTACCAACAGCAAGAACTAAAATTGAGCGTTTAGGGGCACCTGGGTGGCTCAGTAGTTGAGTGTCTGCCTTTGGCCCAGGGCGAGATCCTGGAGTCCTGGGATCGAGTCCCTCATGGGGCTCCCCACAGGCAGCCTGCTTCTCCCTCTGCCTGTGTCTCTGCCTCTCTCTGTGTCTTTCTTTCTTTCTTTTTTTTTTTTTAAGATTTTATTTATTTATTCATGATAGAGAGAGAGAGGCAGAGACACAGGCAGAGGGAGAAGCAGACGCCATGCCAGGAGCCCGACGCAGGACTCGAGTCTAGGACCCCAGGATCGCGCCCCGGGCCAAAGGCAGGCGCTAAACCGCTGCGCCATCCAGGGATCCCCCAGTGTCTTTCATGAATAAATAAAATCTTTAAAAAAAATAAAATTAAGCCTTTGCCCGTGCAGGCAGCATGCTAAGGGCTGACCTCTATTTATTCCTCGCCACAACTCCCCCAGGCCTGCATTTCATCATGAAGAAACTGAAGCTCAGAGAGGTTACCAGCCCAAGGTCACAGAGCTGGAGAGCTCTGGCTCTAAAGTTCCAGCCATAAAGCATACTCCTTTGTCACAGGACTTCTGGGACCCCTTAGGGAGAGAAAAGGTCCCCTTTGCAGCCCCAAACGGCAGCTCAGCCTTCACTCTTTACAAATTTTCCAGATCCAGAATGGAGGCACCATTCGGGAGCACGAGCAACAGGGTCGTAGCGCCCACCCGGCAACGCGCCCGAGCGGCGGGCTGACAAGGTCTGGGGGCCTGGAGAGCAGACCCGCGGCCACCGTCCCGCAGCGAGGCACGTGGGCGCCCACCTCGCACCCCCGCGCCCCGCCGCCCAGCCTCTCCCGGCCGCCAGCACGCGGAGCTCAGCGCGCGTGCGCGGGCCAGAGGGGCCGCCCCCGCGCGGGCGCCGGAGAGGGGGCGCGCGGCCGAGGGAGCGCGGGCGCGCTGCGGCGTCGGCGTCTGCGCGCGCTCCCGGCCGAGGCTGTGTGGGCTGGGCGCGAGCGAGGCGGCGGCGGCGGCGGCGGCGGCGGCGGCGGCGGCGGCGGCGCCTCAGAGCCCGAGGGACGCGCGGGCCTCGCGCCGCGGGAGCGGACGGCTGCGGGGGCGCCCCGGGGCTCGCGGCCCGAGGTGGGAGAGCTCGGCCTGTCGCCCGCCCGCGTCCGGGGCCCTGGCCGCGTCCCTCGCGCGGGGTGGCCGCCGCCCCAGGAGACTCGCCGTGACACGGGCCTAAGCGGCGGCGGCGGCGGCGGAGGCGCACGTCCGGACCGCGCGGACCCGTCGGGCCGGGCCAGGTGGGGACCCGCGTCCGGGCAGGTGCCGCCTCCCGAGGGCACGCGGGGCGGGCTCGGCGGAGGGGCCGCTCGCAGCCCGCGGCCGCCGCCCCCCCTCACGTCCTCGCCCCGAGGGCCGGAGCCGGAGCGCGCCCCGCCCTCCCCGGGCACGGCCCGGCCGGAGCGGCGGGAGCCGGGAAGCCCGCGCCCGCCGGGCTCGCGCGGAGAGGAGGGAGGAGAAACTTTGCCTTTTATTGTTGCTTTTAGTCCCTCAAGTGCAAGGAACTCTGCTGGGAGGGAAAATGTCCTTCTTCAATTTCCGTAAGATCTTCAAGTTGGGCACCGAGAAGAAGAAGAAGCAATACGAACACGTGAAGAGGGATTTGAACCCCGAGGAGTTTTGGGAGATTATAGGAGAACTGGGGGACGGAGCCTTTGGGAAAGTGTACAAGGTAAGGAGGAGGAGGAAACGGGAAGTTGGTCTCTGAGATAAAACGGCCGCGGGTGCGGAGAGGCACGGGAGGGTCTCTCTAGCCTCGTCCCCTTCCTGTCGCTGGCCCCTTCTTCTGACTTGGTGAAGGTGCACCAGGGCTGTGTGTGGGCTGCCATCCAACGAGGAGCTAAGAGCGGAGAGTAGAAGGTTGAACAAAATGGGGCCTGCATGTGGCTTCGGCTGATTGCTAAAGGGAGGCAGGGTTAGAGAGCCTATAGACTCTGTCAAACTTTAAAGGAAACGAGGGTGTTCTCGAAAGGAGGGGGTCTGGTTTTTGAAATCAGAAACTCAGTATGCTTTTCGGTGGATTTAGTGTGTGTCTCCTAGCTGTCTGTGTTCATTTATGTGTGCTTGTACTGGAACAGTTCCCTTTTTAGGGCCCAGGGCATGTATTGGGTTTTATCTGTAGCTAATGCCATAACCAGTCTTCTGGGATGAGAGCAAAGTGATTGCTACTTGCAGGCTATTTATTATTCTTCAGGTTGGTTCCTGGACAACATACTATAAAACGGAGTGGAATTTCTGATAGAAATTTTCCAGAAGAAAACCTGCATCTGGTACTAGTTTCTAAATATAATTACAGCAAGCCATTGACCATAAGTCAGTACTAATGCTTGAGAAATTTAAAAATAATCTATAAAGACATATATCTATAGTATAGACATAGATATCTATATGTATTTTTTTTTCAGTAGAGACAGTTTTGACGTTTCAACGTGAAGGATTAATGTTAACTGTTTATTATTTCATAAGCAGTAGATGAATGATGTCATCGGAATATTTTCATCCTGAAGGGTGAGGTTTTTATGAGACACGGTTCAGAGGGAAGGACCCACAGGGTTGCCTAGAAGTGAAAACAAATAGCTTATGTTTAAACAGGACTTTGCAGCTCCTAAGGCACTTTCACGTAATTTGGCCCCTCCACCAAAGGCCTGGAGGTACGCTGGTCAGTAGTATCTGCTTTTCACAGATAAAGACACTGAGACTCAGAAATTTGTCAAAGTCACGTGAGTCGCAGTCTAGATTTGAACTCGAGTCTTCTGACCCTGTATTTACTATTGTTTTCCACTGTCATGTCCATTGGTAGAAATGATAGCGTTTTTCTCCTAAGTACCATCACACTTCTCTGCCTTTGCCCTTCCTCAAAAGCATCTCATAGCTTCCAGTCCTCATTTTTTCACTCAGACTGGAATAGCCACTCTTCTCTGTGTGCTTTTAAAACACATTGTCACATGGCTACTATAGCTACATTGTTACATATTGTAGTTAATGATAAAACCAGGGCCCAGAATTGTTTTTATCTATTATCTATTGCCTGAGCACATAGTGCGTCTCTCTCTGTATCTGTGTGTGTTACCTGTGTGTGAATGCTATGGAAGCAATCCTGTGCTGTCAAAGTTGGCAAAATGAAGTTCAGTGTTTGTGTGGAAGGTAGAGTATGGGTTGCATCAAGAGCTTACAGTACCGAGTAAGGTATCCTAAGATCACTCTTAGGAGTCAAGAATTGTCTTTAGTGCTGGCCGTCACAAGCCAGCATTGTGGTGATGGACAGAACACTTCACTTCTTTGGATCTTCGTTTTCTTAGCTGGAAAATCCTGCATTTCCCTAAACATTTGTTTCACTCCACACTGTGAGTATGCAGTTCTCTAAGAAAAGCAGAAATAAATACTTAGGGCATCTGGAATCCAGTAGTTAGTAGGTGGTTAGGGCAGGTAGGTGATTATGGGCAGTTTTCATGGTATAAATGTTTTATCAGATAGAAACAGTATAGTATTAAGACATTGGCTCTGGAGTTGGACTATATCTGCGCTCTCTCAATATTAGCCTGTGACCTTGGACAAGTTAACCGTTCCACGTCTCACTTTTCTCAGTAAGATTGGTGCTTCAGTGTGTGAGAATTAAAGGCATGTGGAAAGGGCTCAGTGAGTGGTAGGAATTATTGTTAACTACATTTAGAGCTCAGAAGCGAAATACGGGATGGGACAGGAAAAGGGGCCTACGAAGATAGTAAACCATTTTCTTGTTTTCCCAGGGCACAGGCAGATTGCAGGGACATACTAATAATGCTCTATGATTTCATTCTTTAATGACTCTTTCTGTAAAATGTAACAGATCTTCCTAAAGTGAAACATCAACTGAAAATTTTCTGAAAAGAGACTTACTCCGTGTAGTTGAACACTATAATTATAAACTGTGTCAAAGATAATATTTGTGAGCTTGATGACTGTTTTAGGGTGATGGTTGAAGAGTATGAGTTCTTTGCATTTTACTTTTATCATTTCACTATTCTGTGCTTCCAAGGAATGGGCTCTGAGATTTTTTTTTTTTTTTTAAAGAAAATTTAAAATTTAAACTTACCTGGCCTGTTTTGCTTTGTGAATTATAGTTCCTAAAGGTTTTTTTGCTTTCCAAGATCTCTGGAAATTTTAACTATATCAGTTTCCTCTTTGTGGAGCAAAAAGCTATCAAACCTTAATATTGTATGTAGTAGTATGCAGTGGAAAACTTTCTAAAATTGATTCTGTCATTTGCTTGTAAAAGTTAGTAATTGTTTCAAAGATTAAGTGGTATATAGGCAGTCATCTCCTGTACATATTTAGTTTATTTGAAACATTTTTCTTTGATATAGTTGTATTCCTTCCACTCATTTCAGCACTGTACAACTGTGTAACAGTAACTTTCTTGCCTTAAAAATCTTCACTATTTTAATTTTATTTTCTTTTTTAATGTAGTATTATTTGACATATGAATGAAGATATGTAATATCTCTCACAGTTTTTTGTGTTTGGATTTTTGTTGCTTTTAATAAAGAAAGGATGGGGATCCCTGGGTGGCGCAGTGGTTTAGCGCCTGCCTTTGGCCCAGGGCGCGATCCTGGAGACCCGGGATCGAATCCCACGTCGGGCTCCCGGTGCATGGAGCCCGCTTCTCCCCCTGCCTGTGTCTCTGCCTCTCTCTCTCTCTCTCTCTCTGTGTGTGTAACTATCATAAATAAATTTAAAAAATTAAAAAAAAAAGAAAGGATGACATGAAATCATGTATTGAATAGAAACTGAATTTCTGACTGTGTGCTGGATGAAAGTGATTCTTTTTATGGCCCTGATGAGCATGTGCCTTTTTTTAAAAAATTGTGAAATATGTATGTGAAGTTCATGTTTATCACCTAGAGCTGTAATTTATTTCCATTGTGTCATGGAATTCCATTTTATGATTATATCACCCATTATTTACCTTTGTACTGTTAATGGGTATATCATTCATTTCCAGTTTTAGGCTCTTATATACAATTCTGGTGTGTATATGCTTAAATTTTGCTAAGACTTGAGTAGAATTGCTGGGTTATAGACTAGTATAACTTTAGTTACTTCACTAGAGATACCAAACTATTATCAGTTTATGTTCCCACCAGGAGTGTATGGGATTTTCCTTGCTCTGAGCATCTCTTTGCAACATTTGATACTGTCAGAATTTTTAATTTTTGGACAATCTGATATTGTTATGTTTTTCATTATGGTTTAATTCATCTTTCCCTGACTACTATGTAATCTTTTGGGGTAAGTTTATTGGTAATTTGGATTTCTTCTTTTGTGTTCGTTTTTTATTCATGTTCTTATTGGATGTCCTTTTCTTGTTTATTTGTAGTGTATTCTGGATTTTAACCATTTAGAATTATGGTTATTGTAAATATATATCCTCATTCTCTGGCTTGTCTTTTCATTTTCTTTATGGTGTCTTTTTGTGAACAGGAAATTCTTGATTTTAATATAGTGCAATTTGTCAGTTTCTTCCTTTCAGTTAATACTTTTTGTATTGTATGTAAGAAATTCTTTTCCTAACGTGGGATCATGAAGATAACCCCCTGTATTATCTTCTAAAACTTTATGATTTTGCCTTTAATGGTTAAATATACAGTCCACGTAGAATAGGTTTTTGTAAATGGTTTGAGGTGGGGTCTAATTTCAGTTTTTTCTTCAGCTGAGTACTCAGTTATCCCAGAACCCATTATTGGGAGTAAACTTTTTTCTCATTGCTTTACAGGGTCCTGTGTATTATATAATGTATCTCTTTTTGTGATCTTGATTCTCTTCCATTGATCTGTTTCTGTACCATTTTCTCACTGTGTTAATTAGGAAAGCATTAAAATACATCTCTGCCCCAGTGGCCCAGCGGTTGGGTGCCGCCTTTGGCCCGGGGCGTGATCCTGGAGACCCGGATCGAGTCCCAGGTGGAGCCTGCTTCTCCCTCTGTCCCCCGCCCCCCAATCCCCACCGGTCATTAAAAATCAATAAGTAAATAAATAAAATAAAATACATCTCTGCTAGAGTACAGCTTTCCCATACTCTTCATCAACAGTAACTTGTATATCCTTGGCTCTTAGTGCTTGCATGTACTTTGTAGAATTAGCTTACGTTCCACAAAATCCTACTGTGCTTTTAAAAGAGATTTTATGGAATTTATAAATCAGTTTTGAAAAAATTAACATTGCTGTGATATTGAGTCTTCCTATTTATGCATATGTTTTACCTCTAGTTCTTTTTTAGTATTTCTCAATAATGGATTATAATTTTTCTCTGTAGAAGTCTTGGGAGCTCAGACTGCTTCAAAAGTGTTTTTCCTTTTTAATTTTTTTAAAGATTTATTTATTTGAGAGTGAGAGACAGCATGGGTGAGAGGAGGGGCAGAGGGAGAGGAAGAGAATCTAAAGTGGACTCCTCATTGAACACAGAGCCTTTCATGGGGTTTGATCTCACAAAACTGAGATCATGACCTGAGCTGAAATCAAGAGTTGGATACTTAACTGACTGAGTGACCCAGGCACCCCTGCTTCAAGAGTGTCTTTTTTTTTTTTTTTAACGACTATTTATTTATTTGAGAGAGAGCAAGTGTGCAAGTGCAGGGAGAAGGGGCAAAGGGAGAAGACTCCAGCTGAGCAGGGAGCTGGATGTGAGGCTTGATCCTAAGACCCTGGGATCATGACCTGACGCTTAACCCATGGAGCCACCCAAGCACCCCTTAAGAGTGTCTTAAATGCTTTGTTTTTCCTGTTTGAGTTTCTTCCTTGTTTTCGTTGTGTATAGTCTTCAGTAAGTTCTCTGAGAAAGGATCCATGGAAGGTACATTTTTTATTTATTTTTATTTTTATTTTTAAATTATTTTTATTTTTTTTAATATTTATTTATTTATTTGAGAGAAATAGCATGAGTGGGGAGGTGAAGGAGGAGGGGAGGGGGGATCAGACTCCCCATTGAGCAGGGAGCCTGAAGTGGGGCTCGATCCCAGGACCCTGAGATCAGGACCCAAGTGGAAGGCAGCTGTTCAACCGACTGAGCCACCCAGGTGCCCTGGAAGGTACATTTTTTTTAAAACCTTGCCTGTCTGAATACATCTTTGTTATAATGTCATACTTGATAGTTTGGTTATAGAATTATAGTTCAAAAATAACTTTTTCTTAGAATTTTAAAGACTTTTTCCATTCATTATCTTTTATCTTTAAGTGTTGCTATTAAGGGTCCCATGCCACTTTGTTTTGTGTTTCTTTGTGATCTTTTTCTTTTCATAGCTTTTAAGATTTTCTTTTTATCCTGGTTCATGGTGATGTACTTTGATACAGGCTTTTTCCCTGCTTTCATCTTGCCTCTTGATTAGTTCTTTCAATCCAAAACCCCATATCCAAAAAACCCAAAAAACCAAAAAACAAAAAACCCACCCCATAACCTTTGGTTCTGTGACATTTTTGTATATTATTTATTTGGACCAACCCTCTAGGTAATGGTTCTTGGTATGGTTTCAGGATTTCCCATGTTTCTATCAGTGGATATTTATACCATATTTGTATTCTCAGGAGCATTTGAGACATTCAACCAATCCTTTTCTTTAAAAAGCTCGTCTTAGGGATCCCTGGGTGGCGCAGCGGTTTAGCGCCTGCCTTTGGCCTAGGGCGTGATCCTGGAGACCCAGGATCGAATCCCACGTCGGGCTCCCGGTACATGGAGCCTGCTTCTCCCTCTGCCTATGTCTCTGCCTCTCTCTCTCTCTCTGTGTGACTATCATAAATAAATAAAAATTAAAAAAATAAAAATAAAAAAAATAAAAAGCTCGTCTTAAAAATAAAATAAAATAAAAAGCTCATCTTTTGGTTTTTAGGTTACCACAGTCTTGATATTTTTCTCATTTCTGTGTCCACTCCTCAGACTATTGCTGGCTCTTTTTCCTTTTTCTGACTTCTAAGTGTTGGGATTCCACAGGACTTGGGTGTAGGCCCTGTTTTCTTTTACTTTTCCTATGAGAGTCCATCTTCTCCTGCGGTTTCTATTACCATCTAAATGCAACTTATGTCTCTACCCCAAGACTTCTCTTTTCAACTCCAGACCCATGCATCCAAGTATCTATTAGAGATTTCCACCTAGATATCTCACAGTTTGCTTAAACAAGTCAGAATATGAACTAATTAAACTCTTGATGTCAGCTTCATATTTGCTTCTCTTGTGTTCTCTGTTCAGGAATTGACATTTCTGTCTACAAAGGCCAGAGACCTGGAGGTCATTCTTAACACCTTCAGCTTCCTTATCCGCCAAACCCAATGGAATCACCAAGGCCTGTTAATTCTACTATTAAATATTTCTTGAATCTGACTTCTTCCTTCACTGTCACAATATTAGTCGAAACTGCCATTATCTCTTACCTAGACCACTGCAAGTTATTGGTGTGTCTTGAGCTTCGTATACATGTGTTCTGTTGTGTCTGGCTTCTTTTGCTCAATGGTTTCATTTCTTTTGTATAGATACCCAGTTGTCCCAGCACCATTTACTGAAAAGAGCATCCTTTCCTTATTGCTTTATAGTGCCGCCATCATATATCAAATGTCCATATTACATGGTTTATATTTCTATGACATTTATTATTTCTTTAGGACAAATTCCTAGAAATGGAATCGTTAAGGCAAAATAAATGATCATTTTTTTTAAATGATCATTTATTAATGCTTACTGTGAAATTGCCCTAGAGAGGTTGTGCCAATTTATTTTTCAATTATTTTAATTATAGAAATAATTAAAGAATGTCTATTTGTTGTAAAAATTAACTTATTAGAAATAAAGTTAGTCTTCTTTGACTATTGCTTGAATTACTGTTCCTTTTTTATCTCCATAGTTGTACCTATCCTCAGTTTCATGTATATGTTTCCAGATTATTTTTGTATGTATTTTTATATACGTACATGAGTTTTGCCTATTTAGACATTCTAGCAGTGATTATTTCTGTGCCTTTGTTCCTTAACCTGAATTCAGTTTTAGTTCTTATACTTTAAAAAAAGTATTTGCTTTTTCAATGGGCAAAAGTTTATTTCACGTTACATTTCTTTGATTTCTAGAGAGATTACACATCTTAAAAAATAATTTATTCATATTCCGATAGCGTGTTTTCTTGTTGATTTGAAAGTACTTTTTATTATTATTTTTAATGATTTCACTTATTTTTTTGAGAGAGAAGAGGAGAGTGAGCAAGAAAGAGAGAGTAAACATTGGTGGGGGTGGCAGGGTGGTGGTGGGGGGAGGGAAGTTATAAGCAGACCCCTCACTGAGCAGGGAGCCAGATACCAGTCTCAATCCCAGGACCTTGGAATCATGACCTGAGCTGAAGGTAGACTCTTATCCACTGAGCTACCCAGGCACCCCTGAAAGTACTTTTTATATACTATGGAAATGAACACTTTATCCCAGATGCTGCAGTTAGTTTGTAGTTACCTTAGTTTATGCCGCTTTTTTGGTACAAAGACATATAATAGTCTTTTTTTTTTTTTAAGATTTTATTTATTTATTCATGAGAGACACAGAGAGAGGCAGAAACACAGGCAGAGGGAGAAGCAGGCTCCCCTGAGGGAGCCCGATGTAGGACTCGATCCCAGGACCCCAGAATCATGCCCCAAGCCAAAGGCAGACACTCAACTGCTGAGCCACCCAGGTATCCTGTATAATATTTATTCTACAAAATCTGTCAATGTGTTACTTCGTTGGGTTTTTTTCTTTGCTTTCATGCTTAGAGAAACTTTCCCTACCCAGAAATTAAGTAAATATACATTCTTCTAGACTTTTTAAATTTTATTTTATTTTTTAATTTTTTTAAAGTTTTTATTTATTTATTCATGAGACAGAGAGAGAGGCAGAGACACAGGCAGAGGGAGAAGCAGGCTTCATGCACGAAGCCTGACATAGGACTCAATCCCGGGTCTCCAGGATCAGGCCCTGGGCTGAAGGCGGCGCTAAACCGCTGAGCCACCTGGGCTGCCCTAGACTTTTTAATAGTTCAGTTATAAAGAATTTTAGTTTTAATTCATCTGGAATTTAATTTTCTCTGTGGATTGATATGAGGCTCTCTTTCTACCCCAAAACCAAAAATGTATACTTTATCATTTCCAGAAATTTAAATGCTATTGTTTTGAAAATATAGCAAAGTATAAAGAATATATAAAAATAATTTTACCATCCAGATAACTTTTGTTAACAGTTTTTTAAAAACTCAAGAGGATATTAATATGGTTAGATTTTTGAGCAGTACAAAAGTGATAAAATTGGAAAATGAAAGCCTTCCTTACCAGTTCTTTTTCCCAAATGGAAAGAATTCTTGTTAAATAGGTTTGCTACTAGTAACTACTAGTAGTTATATTAACATAATTCTGAAACTACCTTTGTATATATTATAGGTTAGAGAAGATGAGTTGATATATTGATGTTTTAGAAACTAAGTTTGAAATTCTGGAAGAAAGGAGTTAGAAACTTGGAATAGGGAAAAGATGAGTATGAACCCTGTGATGCTGATTTTTGAATTAGCAGTTTCAGTTTGAACCTGTGATAGTAAACACAGACACACACACACACACACACACACACACACACACCTATTTTCCCTGAAATGGCCTACAAATAATTACACTATGTATTAGTATTCTGAGCTCTTGGCTTCTGAATACCATTCAGAGCTCATTGAAATGGTTCGTCCAAGTCTACAGTAAGAAAGTACAGAAATGATAAAATTGAAGAGTGAAAGCTTTCCCACTAGTCCTTTTTTTTTCCCCCCCAAAGGAAAATATGCCACAAAGTAAGGATATGCCTAAAAACTAATGGGGACAGGCCAAAGATTCAGGATAGTTTGAACAAAAATATCAATGACAAAATAGTTAATAGAAGAATGGTAGTTGGTATATAATGATTGATAAAATTAGAAAAACCACTATTTTGCAACCACACTATAATAATTTAGGCAAAGATTATTGATGGATGCTAAGCTAAAATCATTGTGTGAAAAGTTTTGGAGGAACAGGATTTATTTACACAGCTCTAAAGTATCTCCCTATAAGGGTGCTTGTTACAGTAGAAAGATCTGGCAAATAGGTCTTTTTTTTTTTTTTTTTAAAGATTTTATTTATTTATTCATGAGAGACGCAGCGCGAGAGAGGCAGAGACACAGAGTGCGAGAGGCAGAGACACAAGCAGAAGGAGAAGCAGGCTCCATGCAGGGAGCCCAATGTGGGACTCGATCCTGGTACTCCAGGATCATGCCCTGGGCCAAAGGCAGGCACTCAACCACTGAGCCACCCAGGCTTCCCTGGCAGATATGTCTTAAGTGATTAAATCTAAGGTTGATCACCAGTAATAGGACAAACTGTCATTATGTATTTTCTGATGTAATTCGATGGGAAATACATAATACCTAAGGTGGTATTCTTGTCAAAAATAGTTAACTTGAATCTAATATGAAGAACAATTAGACAAATCCAGATAATGGGATGTTCTACAAATAAATAGTTTGGGCTTTTAAAGATATAAGTAATGGGGGACGCCTGGGTGGCTCAGGTGGTTGAGCGCGCCTGCCTTTGGCTCACGTCATGATTCCAGGGTTCTGGGATTGAGCCCTACTTTGGGCTCCCTGCTCAGCAGGGGAGTCTTCTTCTCTCCTCCTGCTCATGCAATCTCCCTTGTCATTCTGTTTTTCAAATAAATAAATAACGTCTTTAAGACAAATGTAAGCAATAAGGGATTTTTAAAAGACATTTGAGGACGGACACCTGGGTAGCTTAGTCAGGTGAGGTCTGACTCTTGGTTTCTGCTCAGGTTATGATCTCATGGGTCATAGGGGCAAGCCCAGTGTCTTTGGGCTCCCTACTTAGCAGAGAGTCTGCTTGAAAGATTCTCTTTGCCCCAGCCCTCATGTGTGTTCTCTCTCTCTCTCTCTCTCTCTCAAATAAATAAATTGATTAATCTTTAAAAAACTAAGGGCATTTGAGGAAATTTGAATATGGAATACATATTAGATATTATATCAATGTTAAATTCTTTGGGCATGATAATTGTGGTTATGTTGGAGAATGTCTTTGTTCTTGATGGACACATACTGAAGTTTTGGAAAGTGAAGTACAACTTACTTCCAGATGGTATAGTAAAAAAAAAAATGCCCATATGTGTGTGTTTGTGTATACATGTCTATATGTAAAATATATATGTATGTATACTTGTGTGTGTGTGTGAGAGCAAGAGTACCAAATGTGACAACATATTCATAATTGATGATTCTTGGTGAGGGGTATAAGCATATGAGCATTCACTGTTCAGTTCATTCACTTTCTCTGTAGGTTTGAATTTTTCAAAATAAAGTAAGAGGTCCTACTTTTAATTATTATTTAAAAATTATAAATTGAAGTATAATTGATGTATAAGATTATATTAGTTTCAGGTTATGATGCAGTTATATCATATGTGTATATATTGTAAAGTGATCACAATAAGTCTAGTTGACATTTGTCACCTTACGTAGTTACAAAATTTTTTTTTTCCTTGTGATGAGAACTTTTAAGATCTAGTCTCTTGGCAACTTTTAAATATGCAGTACAGCATTCTTAATTGTAGTCACCATACAGTACCTTCTGTCCCCATAACTTACTTATTTTATAACTGGTAGTTTGGTACTTTTGACCTCCTTTACCTTTTTCTTTCACCCCTTACCCTGTGCCTCTGGCAGTCACCAGTCTGTTATCTGTATCTCTGAGCTGGTTTTCGTTTTTGTTTTTAGATTTCACATGTTAGTGAGATCATACAGTATTTATCTGTCTGACTTATTTCACTTAGCATAATGCTGTCAAGTTCCATCTGTGTTGTCACAAATAGACTCTCATATTCTGGGTCATACTTTTAAATACATCATTATTTTGTTTTACTTAACAGTTCTCCTTTTCACATTTTTTTTCTCCCTCATATGTCCATTCATTTTTTTTCTCCCTTTTTCTGTGAAAGGACAAAGACAGTTTCCTTTTGGGCAGGTAACTATTTCTATACTATACTGTTACAGTTATTTGACATTTATTAAATATTATGCTTTGAACTCAATACCACATGAAGTCCAAATTCCTAGCACATATACATTTATGTTTTAAAGAGGTAACTGAAACTTGAGACTATAAAAATAACTTTAACATCCTGGCTTTTCTTTTTTCTTTCCTTGTAAAATTCACGGTGAGTTTCTTACCTTAACAGCCATGCATTTTGGTCCTTTATAATTTCAGTGTTGAGAATATTTGCGTGGAAATGATCTTTCTTACCTTCTAAACAATTTTATTTTTCTTGAATGAGTTTTCAGAAGTAGGACGTCTTTGTCTTATTTTAAAATATTTTTTTGTAACTGTCTTTTTGTGTTCTCACTTTTCTGTCTTTTCTGCTATGGGATCTGTGCAAATTTCATCAGTTTTCTATCACACAGCTGTCAGTTATGTTTTCAGTTTATTCATGCTCCTCAGACTCAGCAAGTCCTTGAAATAAGTGGGAAGACTGTGTGACCTGAGAATTGGTAAAACATTTTGGAAAGTGCAGTTTTAGCCAATGTTAAACTTATTTTTGACATCACTTTGTTGATGGTTATCTCGACTGATCAATGACTAAGTTTTGAATAAACAGAACACTATAAATAAAATAGTGTTTTGGAGTATTAAGAGAATATAAAGTACATTCCTTTCAACTCTACAGAATTGAGAAAAACACATGAAAATTCTTTTTCAAGGAAGCATTTCTGTAATATCTTGTAGAAATTTTAGAAAGAGCGTGTATAATCAATCTTCATTATTTGCAGATCCTCTGTTTGTGAATTTGTCTGCTTGTTAAAATTTATTTGTAGCCCCAAAGTCTGTACTCAGTGCTTTCAGTCGTTTGCATATATGTGCAGAGGTGGGAAAATTGAGCCCCTAGACCTGCGCATTCCCAGCTAAGATGGAACAAAGTGACACTTGGCCATCTTGTTTCAGCCCTCACATAGACTTGACCAGGAGCTGGGAGAATGTAGAGGGCAGTGCAGTGCAGTGTAGTGTAAAAAGTCTGGCTTGGTATCATTTGGGTGAGATTTGAATCCCAACTCTGGCACTTGTTGTGGGGCAGCCTCAGGAAAGACACCTAACACTTCTGAACCTCATTTTCTCTTTTGTACAAAAATGGGGGTAGAATCTACCAGAATGAATTGTTTTTAGGATCTAAGATTATAATCTTTTTAAAAAAGATTTTATTTATTCATGAGAGAGACACAGAGAGAGACAGAGACACACAGGCAGAGGGAGAACAGGCTCCATGCAGGGAGCCCGACATAGGACTTGATCCCAGGTCTCCAGGATCACACCCTGGGCTGAAGGGGGTGCTAAACTGCTGAGCCACTCGGGCTGCCCAGATTATAATCTATATGAGATATGTTTGTGTACATATTTCTCCTAGGAGCAGTGGGTCAGTCTTTGTTAATTCAGTGTTTGCAATGAATGTATAGAACATAACCATCAGAAATAATGAAAATCAACTGAATATCTTTACTAAGTCATGTTTAATAATTTTACTCTAGTATTGATACTTGTTCTTACCAAAATGTTATCTGGACTCTGAAGAGATCACTAGAATTAGCATATAATTGGAAACAGGTTAACAATGGTATTAATAGTCTAAAGCTATATGCTTTCTTCAATGCTGTTTCCTTTCTTTTCACTTAACAGCTCTTTGGAACTCTGGATATTTTTTACCCAAATGCTTCATACTACTCTGTTCCTTCTCTCATCTATTATCCTCATCAGTTGTAGAAGGATTATGCCAACTATTAAGTTACTGTCTTTCAGCTCCAAACACACCCTCTAATGCTTTTCTGAGATTTTGCAAACCACATTTCTGCCTTGTCAGCTTTACTTCTAGGTTTCACTTGCACAGGACTCTGAAGGAAGGCTGCAGGGAGGAGGAGGAAAAAGGGACTTTTGCACACACTTTCTCTTTGTTTCCTGTGGGCTCCATGTCTCTTTGCTTTTGTGTTCGTGTGACCACTATCTTAGTGGAGTTCTTCACCCCAGCAACAGGTTTTTCTCTGTAGCAGCAGTTGAATCCAGTTTGAAGTTTCCCAGTACTCAAGAGCTGGCTTCATCAATACCTTTGGTAATACCAGCTGCACTGGAAGGCTAGCCCCTTCCTCCTTGAAGGACACCCCAATCCCTTAGGAACTCCTTTTCCAAAGTCAGAGATGTTGGCACCAGCCAAGCAACACTGTCTCCTCAGGGATCTGAGTTTCAGCTGTGTAGAACCTTTCCTGTAAACCTTTGGGTTTTAATAATTCCAGTCTTTTACCTTGACTCCTCTGGTCCTGGGGTTGGTAACTTCTCCCTGCACTTGTTCATCTTTCATGTTCTTTCTTTATCTTTTTAGTTACTTATATACTAACGTAGTTAATAATGATATTAAATTCTGTTAAAATACATTGATTTATTTATGTGGTTGGGCCTTTTCTGATACAAAGATTAAGTTAATGGAGAATGTGGAAAACAGTGTTTGGTGCAAGGTAATGCTCAATGAATAACATCTAGTAGCTTAGTGGATATTGGTATATATAGACTAGCATACTTGAAAGAACTTGAGAATTTTATAGCCTGTTTCTTTCCAAAATACTAAAATTTCTAGTCTGCATAACTCAGAAAACATAATCGTTGGATGTTACTAATATTGATATGTTCAGATATTACCTTCTCAGTGTCTAACCCAACTACCTTCTTTAATTTTTTTTTTAAAGATTTTATTTGTTCATTCATAAGAGACAGAGAGGGGCAGAGACACAGGCAGAGGGAGAAGCAGGCTCCTTGCAGGGAGCCCAGTGTGGGACTCGATCCTGGACCCTGGGATCACACCCTGAGCCAATGACAGATGCTCAACTGCTGAGCCACCCAAGCATCCTAACTACTCTCTTTAAATTTTTTTTTAATTTATTTTTTATTGGTGTTCAATTTACCAACATACAGAATAACCCCCAGTGCCCGTCACCCAATCACTCCCACCCCCCGCCCTCCTCCCCTTCTACCACCCCTAGTTTGTTTCCCAGAGTTAGCAGTCTTTACGTTCTGTCTCCCTTTCTGATATTTCCCACACATTTCTTCTCCCTTCCCTTATATTCCCTTTCACTATTATTTATATTCCCCACATGAATGAGAACATATAATGTTTGTCCTTCCCCGACTGACTTACTTCACTCAGCTCTCTTTAAATTATAACCTCTTGGGGGTCCCTGGGTGGCTCAGCGGTTGGGCACCTGCCTTCAGCCTAGGGCGTGATCCTGGAGTCCTGGGATCGGGTCCCCCATCGGGCTCCCTGCATGGAGCCTGCTTCTCTCTCTGCCTGTGTCTCTGACTCTCTCTGTGTCTCTCATGAATGAATAAATAAAATCATAAAAAAAATTATAACCTCTTTCCTGTATACCTGCTCACTTAACCATTTCTTCGTGTTACTACCTTATTATATCCATAGTACATCACTAATATACTCTGTATTTATTTGCTTATTGACTACCCTTTCCCCACAATTTTAAGTGCCGTGAGGGCAGAGAGATTTTGTATATTCTTTACACTGTCAGCATCTGGAACAGTGTCTGATATGTAGAAGGCATTCAATAAGTATTGAAAGAATGAATTGATTTTAGCAGATGAACTCTTGAGCACACTTTAATAGATTTTTATACTGCATTTTTTTATACTGCATTTCTTTCCTACAACAGATTTTTGTGGAGTGTCTGGTTTGTATTTGTGTTTGTGTTTCTACAGCTCTGATCAGTGTCTTGTATGCAGGTGATGTTCATGAAAGGTGATTTGGATTGGTTTAGTTTTTATTTTTTGTTACGGTTGCATGTCATTATATATTGGACATTTAGGGTCTTACCTCTTATCTTGGTGGGAGGAAAAATGCCTTTGAGCTCTCAAGCTTTAGTTACAATCACCCAAATCAGTAGAATCAATGTCCATAATTATTGAAGTGATTAAATTCTTCTCTTTTTTATTGTCGCTTAGATTCTTTTTGTATTTTCCTTTTATTATTTTTTTTGCCTTCCCCTTTTGATTGACGAACACCTTTGTGGTACTGAAGAAGTCATCTGTATTTCCTTTGCTGGTGTTTCAATTTTCAGCTGATAATTTTGTTAAAATGTTTCTTAGTATGGGAGTATTAAATAGTCTTAGAAAATGTAGGAACGTAGGAAGAAAATAAATGAAGATTTAAAAATTACTTATGTTCTTACCACCCAGGAAATAAACCACTGTTAAAACAAGAGTTATATAAGAGGGTATAGTTTTTACCCTACTTCTTTTAGAACATGAAACCAGTGCAGGAAACTCAAGTAAGTTACATTTCTCTGCAGTCACTTGTCTCTTTATGGAATGTGCCCAAGCTCTGTTCATGATTCGTGAAAATGAAGACATTGCTTTTTAGGTGATCATGACTGATCTTTGAAAACTTTTTATCAATAGAAGTTCTATCTTCTTTAAATTAATATCTAGATACTCATTATTCCATTATTGTTTTTATTGTTTGGTTATTTTATTAAATCTTTATGTGAAGAATTTTCTTAGTTTTAGGTAGTAGGTAGATGAAACTGTTTCTTTTTAACATTTTATATTTGTTCAAAGTATAGTTTCACACATTTACCAATATTTTTTTCAGTTTTGATTTTCAGAGTATTTTCAAGCAATAATATAAGAAGCACTGTATTTTCTAATGTGACTTTTATTTATTACTTACAATAAACTAAATGGTACCATTGTTGGTTTAATCATTATATCCAGAGGAATGGAATAATGGAGTTTGTCACTATAAAGTTCTTTAGAGATTATTTAGTGTTAATTATTTTTTCCCCTTTATGTCATTTCATTAACAAGACACATCTTAAAATCTCCAAGGACATTAGTAGAAGCATGTAGAAGCAAGATGACTTTCAACCCCACTTGGTCTCCTACCAGGGCTCATACTTTATAGTGTTCCTCTTCAAGGATAGTTCCTCTGGTCTTTTTCCTCCCAAAGTGTTACATTAAAACATTGTGAGAGAATAACTTATCTTTCACTGGCTTACTTCCTCTGACTCAGGGGAGGGAGAGTTCTAATTATTGTTGGCTCAACTGTAGTCTCTTTTTTTTTTTTTTTTGAGAGACAAACTTGATACCATGTTTCTCTAATTATGACAGATTTTTTTACTTTTTAACATCTCTGAAATTGGGATATCTTTTATCCATAGATGCCTTAGTATTGTTGTTGACCAAGTGGTAATTGTGATGTATCTGTCCTTGCCTGTGTTTTGTGAACCTAGTTGTATCCCTAGTGACCTATTATTGCAGCCCCTTAATGTCTCAATAAACTATTTCAGTACCTTTTGAAAAAAGATGTGAGTTCTGGTTGCTATCTAAAAATCTTTTAGCACCTTGGTTAAGATCAAGAAAGTATCAGCATTCTAATGGCAAAATGAGTCTGTGGTTTCAAAGAAAGTTTTGGTAACAGTAATAGAGAAACACTCTTTTAAGAAATGCTGCATCACTAAAGCTTTTAATGGCCAGAGAATGATATCCTGTGGAAAAACACAGACATTAGGTAACTGACTGAAAAAGTGATTCAGAAGAGTCAGGCTTAAATATGAAGTATTTAACTTATTCACAAGAATAGATGTACAGTAACAATCTTTGTCTAAATGTGTCCAAAAGAGCTCTTTAAAAAGATGTAACATAAGAATTCAAACTGATAAAATCTTGTACTTTATTTGGCAGTTTTTCTTCCTTAGTGGAACATAAAACAGTGGTGCATCTTAAGAGGTATCTTAGATTTAACAAAATGTGGTAGATTAGAATATTCTTCTGGAGTTGTAGCAATGACCAGTATAAAGTTATCTTTTTATCTGAAACATATTCTCTGAATCTTAAACATTAGGGTTACTTAATTACTTAACCAGTAATTAATATTGCATTCTAATTCTACTTTTTCTTAAGGAAGTAGAACATAACATAGTCTACTTAGGACAGTTCCTGTATACAGACTGGTACTTGCTTTGTTTATTCTTTTCATCATCATCTCATATATTGATACTTTTTAGTACTTTACTACTTCTATAAAAATAATTTCAGGGGATCCCTGGGTGGCTCAGCGGTTTGGCGCCTTCCTTGGCCCAGGGTGCGATCCTGGAGTCCCTGGATCGAGTCTCGCTTCGGGCTCCCAGCATGGAGCCTACTTCTCCCTGTGTCTCTGCCTCTCTCTCTCTCTGTCTGTCATAATTAATAAATACATAAACAAATAAATAAATAAATCTTAAAAAAAATTTCATTAAGAAATTCAAACAACATGAAAAGTAAAGAAAAAATCAAAAGTACCTGAAACTCCACTATTCTCACTGATGATGCCTTTCCAGATACTTCTCCTACACCTATTCATATGTGAAAATGGATGTGTGGTTTTTGTAAAATTACATACCTCTCACGTTTAGTAAGTTACTTTTTACTCCATTCAGTGTTGTGTTACAGTCACTGTTCCATCTTTTTTTTTTTTAATTATTTATTTATTTATTCATGAGAGACACTGAGAGAGAGAGAGGCAGAGACACAGGCAGAGGGAGAAGCAGGCTCCATGCAGAAAGCCGGATGTGGGACTCAATCCTGGGACTCCGAGATCACGCCCTGAGCCAAAGGCAGACACGCTCAACTGCTGAGCCACCCAGGTGTCCTGCCACTGTTCCATCTTAAATATTAACTGATTAGTTATTGATTTTAATGGCTGCATAATTTTCCATTGTAGAACTGTGCTGAATTATTTAAGCAGATTCTTGTTAATGGACATTTAGGTTCATTCAGTTTTCCTTATTATAAATAGTGCTTTGATGAATATTTCTGGGTATCCATGTTTTTTATTTTGTAGAATTATATCATGATAAATTCTTTTTTAAAAATATTTTTTTAGGGATCCCTGGGTGGCGCAGCGGTTTAGCGCCTGCCTTTGGCCCAGGGCGCGATCCTGGAGACCCGGGATCGAATCCCACGTTGGGCTCCCGGTGCATGGAGCCTGCTTCTCCCTCTGCCTGCGTCTCTGCCTTTCTCTCTCTCTCTGTGTGACTATCATAAATAAATAAAAATTTAAAAAAATATATAATTTTTATTTTATAGAGAGAGAGCACATGAACAGGGGGAGAGGCAGAGGGAGAGGGAAAATCTCAAGCAGACTCTGCACTGTGCATGGAGGCAATGCAGGGCTTAAACCTCACAACCCTGAGATCACGACCTGAGCCAAAACCAAGAGTTGGAGATTTAACTGACTACACCACCCAGAAGCTCCTCATGATAAATTCTTAAAAGTGGGATTTGGACATTAATTAGTTTATTGGAACTTCTATTACTAGCTTTTAAAAGTTTGGTATTTTTTCTTTTTTTAAAGGTATTAGTGCAGTTTTGCTGAAGTGATGATAATGTATGATATTGAAATATTGAAATGTCTTTAAAAAACCTAATTAATGGGGCCCCTGGGTGAATCAGTTGGTTAAGCATCTTCTTTCAGCTCAGGTTGGGATCAAGCCCCACATCAGGCTCCCTGCTCTGCAAAGAGTCTGCTTCTCTGTCTCTTGCACCCAGTCCTGCCTCCCCACCTTATTGCCCTTTGTCAAATAAATAAATAAAATCTTAAAAAGGACCTAATTAGTATTTTAAGATCTGATTCTTAACTTTTTAACAAATGGTCTTGACTCTTAACAGTGTATTTGGAAGTCTTTCATTTGTAATAAATGGAAGTGAGAAGTTATTCAACCAAAGAAAGAGAATGAAAAGTTAAAGTACTAAGTGCAAAGAAAAATAACTGATAGAAGTATGGGAAAACTGGAAGGGTAATGATTCAGATAAAGGGCTTTGGAGGTGCACCTAGGTGGCTCAGTGGCTGAGTGTCTGCCTTTGGCTCAGGTGGTGATCCTAGAGTCCTGGGATTAAGTTCAGGATCAGGCTCCCAGTAGGGAGCCTGCTTCTCCCTCTGCCTAGTCTTTGTCTCTCTCTCTGTCTCTCATGAATAAAGAAATAAATAAATCTTAAAAAAAAAAAAAAAGAAAGAGCTTTGGAAACAAACCTGGGTTTGATTCCTTATTCTGTCTCTTACTACATGACCTTGGGGAAGCTTTTTAACCTCTCTAAATTTGTATATCCTCTTTTAAGGATAATAATATACAGCTGTTGTGAGAATTAAATAATTATACCTAACATTACTGAATCTTATTGTCTATGGCAAGCATTTTATTAAATATTTATATGTATTTTTTTAACTTGGCTAATATTTATTATCTTAATTCTTACAAACTTGTGAGATGTTAATATATTTTAGTGATGAGGAAACTAAAAGATTTTTAGTTTTAGGCAACACAGTTAATAAGTAGTAGAACCAGAATTTTTTTTTTTTGGCTTTCTTTTTTTTAATTTTTATTGGAGTTCAATTTGCCAACATATAGCATAACACCCAGCGCTCTTCCCATCAAGTGCCCCCCTCAGTGCCCGTCACCCAGTCACCCCCACCCCCTGCCCACCTCCCTTTCCACCACCCCTTGTTTGTTTCCCAGAGTTAGGAGTCTCTCACGTTCTGTCTCCCTTTCTGATATTTCCCACTCATTTTTTTCTCCTTTCCCCTTTATTCCTTTTCACTATTTTTTATATTCCCCAAATGAATGAGACCATATAATGTTTGTCCTTCTCCGATTGACTTATTTCACTCAGCATAATACCCTCCAGTTCCATCCACGTCAAAGCAAATGGTGGGTATTTGTCTTTTCTAATGGCTGAGTAATATTCCATTGTATACATAAACCACATCTTTATCCATTCATCTTTCGATGGACACGGAGGCTCCTTCCACAGTTTGGCTATTGTGGACATAGCTGTTGTAAACATCAGGGTGCAGGTGGCCCAGCATTTCACTGCATCTGTATCTTTGGGGTAAATCCCCAGCAGTACATTTGGAGTCCTAGGGCAAATCTATTTTTAACTCTTTGAGGAACCTCCACACAGTTTTCCAGAGTGGCTGCACCAGTTCACATTCCCACCAACAGTGCAGGAGGGTTCCCCTCTCTCCGCATCCTCTCCAACATTTGTTGTTTCCTGCCTTGTTAATTTTCCCCATTCTCACTGATGTGAGGTGGTATCTCCCTGTGGTTTTTTTTTTTTTTTTTTTTTTTTTAATTTTTTTTTCTTTATTTATGATAGTCACACAGAGAGAGAGAGAGAGAGAGAGAGAGAGAGAGGCAGAGACACAGGCAGAGGGAGAAGCAGGCTCCATGCACCGGTAGCCCAACGTGGGATTCGATCCTGGGTCTCCAGGATCGCGCCCTGGGCCAAAGGCAGGCGCCAAACCACTGCGCCACCCAGGGATCCCTCCCTGTGGTTTTGATGTGTATTTCTCTGATGGCCAGTGATACAGAGCATTTTCTCATGTGCTTGTTGGCCATGTCTATGTCTTCCTCTGTGAGATTTCTGTTCATGTCTTTTGCCCATTTCATGATTGGATTGTTTGTTTCTTTGGTGTTGAGTTTAATAAGTTCTTTATAGATCTTGGATACTAGCCCTTTATCTGATACGTCATTTGCAAATATCTTCTCCCATTCTGTAGGTTGTCTTTTAGTTTTGTTGACTGTATCCTTTGCTGTGCAAAAGCTTCTTATCTTGATGAAGTCCCAGTAGTTCATTTTTGCTTTTGTTTCTCTTGCCTTCATGGATGTATCTTGCAGGAAGTTACTGTGGCCAAGTTCAAAAAGGGTGTTGTCTGTGTTCTCCTCTATGATTTTGATGGAATCTTGTCTCACATTTAGATCTTTCATCCATTTTGAGTTTCTTTGTGTATGGTGTAAGATAACGGTCCAGTTTCATTCTTCTGCATGTAGATGTCCAATTTTCCCAGCACCATTTATTGAAGAGACTCTCTTTTTTTTCCAGTGGACAATCTTTCCTCCTTTGTCGAATATTAGTTGACCATAAAGTTCAGGGTCCACTTCTGGATTCTCTATTCTGTTCCATTGATCTATGTGTCTGTTTTAGTGCCAGTACCACACTGGTAGAACCAGAATTTGAACCTGAACAGTCTGACCCAGTAGAGCCTGCAATTTGAAATACTGTTCTATGTGCATATAAAGCTCTTAGCACAGTGTGTAGCATTAGTTAATATATATGTTTAGGCTATCTTTTAAAAACAAGTATGTCAAAAGAATGAGAAAAGAAGCCACTGACTGGGAGAAAATATTTGCTAAAACATATCTGATAAAGGACTGTTACTCAAAATACATGAAGAACTCGTAAAACTCAGCAGTTGGAAAATCAGTTTCATTAAAAAATGAGCCAAATATCTAAACAGACACTTCACCAGAGAAGATATACATACACGTGGCCAGTAAGCATATGAAAAGATGCTTGACATCATATGCTATTTGAAAATTGCAAATTAAAAAGGGAGATACCACTATACACCTATTAAAATGACAAAAAATTCATAGTGACAACACCAGTTGCAGGTGAGGATGTGAATGTCTTTAAAAAACCTAATTAATAGGGCCCCTGGGTGAATTCATTTCATTCATTGCTGGTGGGAATGCAAAATGGGGCAGCCAGTTTGGAAGACAGTTTTAGTTTGTTACAAAACTAAACATACTCTTACCATATGATCTAGGAATTGTGTTCCTGGGTGTTTACCCAGAAAAGTTGAAAACTTACATCCACACAAAAACCTGCACGTGGTATAGCAGCTTTATTCATAATTGCTAAAACTTGGAAATAACCAAGATGCCTTCATTAGATGAATAGATAAACTTAGCACATCTATATGTAATGGAGTATTCACTCCTAAAAAGAAATGAACTGGGATCCCTGGGTGGCGCAGCGGTTTGGCGCCTGCCTTTGGCCCAGGGCGCGATCCTGGAGACCCCGGATCGAATCCCACGTCAGGCTCCCGGTGCATGGAGCCTGCTTCTCCCTCTGCCTATGTCTCTGCCTCTCTCTCTCTCTCTATGTGACTATCATAAATAAATAAAAAAAAAAAAAAAAAAAAAAAGAAATGAACTATCAAACTGTGATAAGACAAGGAGGAAGCTTAAATGCATGTTACTAAGTGAACATAGCCAATCTGGAAAGGCTGCATACTCTGATTCCAATTATGTGACATTCTTGAAAAGCTGAATTATGGCTACAGTTAACAAGATCAGTGGTTGCTAAAGGTTAGGAAAAAAGGAGGGATGAATAGGCTGAACATAGAGAATATTTAGGGCAGTGAAACTATTCTGTATGATATAATGGTAGATAATGTCATACATTTGTGAAAACCCATAGAGTAAACTCCAAGAGTGAACCGTAATGAAGACTGTAGTCCTTTGGGATGATGTGTCATTGTAGGTTCAATAGTTTTAACAAATGTACTACTACTCTGCAGAATGTTGATGGTGGGAAAGGCTGTGCTTGTGTAGGGACTGGGACTATGGGAGAACACTGTACTTTCTGCTCAACTTTGTTGTGAACCTAAAACTAGTCTAAAAAAATGAAGTTTATTTTAATTTTTATTTATTATTTATTTATTTATTTATTTATTTATTTATGATAGTTACAGAGAGAGAGAGAGGCAGAGACATAGGCAGAGGGAGAAGCAGGCTCCATGCACTGGGAGCCCGACGTGGGATTCGATCCCGGGTCTCCAGGATCGCGCCCTGGGCCAAAGGCAGGCGCCAAACCGCTGCGCCACCCAGGGATCCCTGAAGTTTATTTTAAAAAATAGAAAATAGGAGCACCTGGGTGGCTCAGTGGTTGAGTGTCTGTCTTTGGCTCAGGTCATAATCCCAGGGCCCTGCGATTGAGTCCTGCAGCAGGCTCCACAGGGAGTCTGCTTCTCCCTCTACCTGTGTCTCTGCCTTTCTCTCTCTGTCTTCATTAATAAATAAATAAAATCTTTAAAAATAAATAAAATTAAAAATAGAAAATAAAATTAAAAAAATCAAGTACGCATTGTAATGTGACACTTGTGATGCTTTCATTTTTAGGCCCAGAATAAAGAGACCAATGTTTTAGCTGCTGCAAAGGTGATTGACACGAAATCTGAAGAAGAACTTGAAGATTACATGGTTGAGATTGATATATTAGCATCTTGTGATCACCCAAATATAGTCAAACTTCTGGATGCCTTCTATTATGAGAACAATCTTTGGGTAACTATTTTCTATTGATCTATAAGAGTTAAAATGAATTAATTGTCCAACAGAGGTTTATAAGTTGTGAAAGCCCTATTACCTCTTCTATTTAATTACTTATGTTACTTGAATGGGATTTGATCTAATAAGAGGTTCATTACCAATGTAGTTATCCTTAGTTTCAGCAGATGTTCAGATATATATTTCAAATTGTACAGTATTTTATTATTGACGTTGGACCCAAATGGAAAAACTTAGATAAAAATATTGAATTTCCTAAACTATGAAATTAAATGGTCTTTCATGTTTGTAATTTAAATTTAGCATTTATTTAAAATTTTTTGGAAATCTCTTTTGTTTTCTTAGAAATTGTTTATAATTTCTTACCCTAAACTTTTTGTAAATCATGTAATTATAGAATGTTTACTAGAAATTTTAAATATCTTCTATTTTATCAGACTCACCTTTGGTGCATGATGTAGTAGCTAAGGCCAAATGTATAAATTCTGTTTATTTTTAGAAAATATTAGGCACAAATACACATAGAAATAAAATCATATTTATTATAATAACTGGTCAGTCATTTGCTCTGTACTAATTTAATCATGAGGCCTTTCTGAAATGAGAATTTTCTCCTTGAGGGAAAGTGTTACGAGGGAAATGTTAGGAGAGAAGAGTAGGTAGTAGAAGTAATTCCTGATTGGAAATCGAAAGCTCTGTATTTTTTGATCCTGGTGCTGGTAGGTAGAAGCTTAAATAAGTCAGTTAACCTTTAAGTCTGTTTACTCATCTATCTATAAGATGAGTGATCTACCTTCCAAATTATTTTTCAAATGATAAAATGAATTTGAAAACAATTTGTAATTGGCAGGCCTCTGTAAAAAATAAGAGTGTTATACAAAGAGGTTAAAGCAGGAAGCTATACAGTTTGACAAGACAAATAATTTAAAAAAATTATCTGTAGTTACAAGTGTGGTGTCCTCTAATATAGTTTAGGGCTCTAGGAGAATGTTCCCAAAGATTATAATGAAAGTGAACTCCTAGACAGTAAAGATCTTTACTTGAGATTGTTGCAAAATAAAAAGTTGGACATCTGTGAGGGACAAGCTAGTGGGAGATGTAGCTTTTAATTATCTATAATTAATACTTCAAGGAATTATATGTGTAAAATTACATCTATGATGGGGTAAAAAGGAAAGGTACATGGTGGTGTGTACCAGGGAGATCCAGGAAGGCATCCATCAAGATGTGATAATTGACCTAGGATTTGAAGCTTTTGAATATATGTGTGTTTTAACTAAAAGAAGTCTCTTAAGTATTTTTGGGATTTATTCCTAGTAGTAAAGTTGAAAAATAGATTGGATCACTTAAATCATAGTAGCTACATTAAAAATGAGTGTAATAAAATCATTTGGTGATGGTGAAATGGATATATAATACTGTTCTCAGTAAAAATTGTGTATCTAGTAATTTTAGAGAAGCAGGTACACTAAAAATGGTGATTAAAAAATGCCCATATGTCTACAATGTGTTTTTTTTTTTGTGCTTTCTCCAAATGTGTATCATTAAGACTCTTAGCTCTTTTGACAAAGAGAATCTTTATGGTCAGCATAATATTGTTTCTATAACCTAGTTATTCCTTTATCTTTTTTTCCAAATTGAAGAAAAAAACAAACCCAATGTCATGTTAGACACATGCTTTTTTTGTTTCCTCGCAGATCCTCATTGAATTTTGTGCAGGTGGAGCAGTAGATGCTGTGATGCTTGGTAAACATTTTTTTGTTCTTTATGTTTTTATCTTAAATTATTATTAATCCAAGTATTTTAAACATTTATACATATGTATATCTTATTAAGTAAAGCTCAATAAATTAAGAAATCAGCTTAATTACATTCTATATTCTTAGAAAATTGTAACAAAATTCTAAAATGAAACGTTGAATGTAAAATATGAGGAAAGTAATCTTTGTAGATATTTAGTTCTAAAATAATTCACTAATTGATATTTGATAATGATGATAAAAATATACATCTTGCTGATGGGTTTTCACTGTATAACAATGAAGATTTATTTACTCTTTCCTTATAGAACTTGAGAGACCATTAACTGAGTCCCAAATACAAGTAGTTTGTAAACAGACTCTAGAGGCCTTGAACTACTTGCATGATAATAAAATCATCCACAGAGATCTAAAGGCTGGCAACATTCTTTTTACCTTAGATGGAGATATTAAGTTGGGTAAGTTTCTTCCCTTAAATAAACTTTTGAATTTGTGCTGAGATTTTCCTTAATATTGCTGTGTTAGGACTCAAATGTGTAAAGCATGGAGAATTACTCCATCTTAATTTTGTTAAATACTTACTTAGATAAATAATTCATTAAGTCCCAGAATTCCTAAGTATAGGCAACTAATATAAAGACATTTTATTTAATTAATTTATTTTTTTTTAAGGTGAAAACCAGCTCGGTTCTTTTTTTTTTTTTTAATTTTTATTTATTTATGACAGTCACAGAGAGAGAGAGAGAGAGAGAGAGGCAGAGACATAGGCAGAGGGAGAAGCAGGCTCCATGCACCGGGAGCCCGACGTGGGATTCGATCCCAGGTTTCCAGGATCGTGCCCTGGGCCAAAGACAGGTGCTAAACCACTGCACCACCCAGGGATCCCTATAAAGACATTTTAAAAAGAAAGTAAGAAAGGAAGGATTTCATTTTCAAAAAGACAAGCTTTAAAAAAACTGGTTAATTCTTTTTACCTTGAAATTTTTGTATGTAGACTTAATACTTGTTAATGTAGTACATTTAGAATATGTGATAAAACTGCTTAGTTTTATTTTCATTTCCAAAACTCATGTCTAGTGGATTTCTTTTCCCAAGTTTAGTTTTATAGTCCATTTTATAAATGTGGTATCTTGGGTAAACTAACAAAGTAGACCTGAAAAGGATGCCTAAAGTAAATATCAAGGACTAGAATTTTTAATTTTGTTTTGTACTGAGAAAATAAGTGATAACTTCATAAGAAAATAGATGTAGATTTTAGATGGAAAAGTGATTAATTTCCTATGTACACATACAAGTGGAAGATACAGTCCGTTTTAAGTATCCTTAAGAATTAAAAAGGGATCCCTGGGTGGCACAACAGTTTAGCACCTGCCTTTGGCCCAGGGTGCAATCCTGGAGACCCAGGATCGAATCCCACGTCGGGCTCCCAGTGCATGGAGCCTGCTTCTCCCTCTGCCTGTGTCTCTGCCTCTCTCTCTCTCTCTCTGTGTGACTATCATAAATAAATAAAAATTAAAAAAAAAAAGAATTAAAAAAAAAATCTGGTGACCAGGTCTAAATTTGTGTAATTTGGAAGATGCAAATGACAAAATATATTTAAAAGTCATCTTGATACCATTGATCATAGTCATTTCACTTTTTTCATGACATCTAAACAGATATAATTTGATATATTAAATTTTAACCTTTTTATTGCAAAATGAACACAGATAAAACCACACGAGTAATTGTGTAGTTTAGTAATTTTGTGGCTGTGTAACTTTACATAAAATTGTGTGGTGGTAGCTTTGTAACTACCACCCAGGTCAAGAAATAGAACTAGAGGCTCTTCCATATATCCCATCTTAATCAATGTCCCTCTCTTCTCCACAGGTAGCCTTTATTCTGACCTTTATAGTAATTGCTTCCTTGGGTTGTTTTTTTTCCTTGCATTTCTTCATCCTTTATTACCCAGTGTTCATCTCTTGACATTAGATTTTAGATTTGCCCATATTTAAAAACTGATTTTTCTTCTAAGTCTCTTAATTTATAGGATCCTCACCCCCTCTATTCTTTCTTTTCTTTACATTTTATTTATGGCATGTATATTCAGGGGGACCAAAATTGATTTTTTGGGGGCAAAAAAAAGATATTACAATGTGTAGTAATCCCCCCCCCGTCTATCATGAATAAATAAATAAAACCTTAAAAAAAAATGGGGATCCCTGGGTGGCTCAGTGGTTCAGCACCTGCCTTTGGCCCAGGGCGTGATCCTGGAGTCCTGGGATCGAGTCCCGCTTCGAGCTCCAGGCATGGAGCCTGCTTCTCCCTCTGCCTGTGTCTCTGCCTCTCTCTCTCTCTCTCTCTATGTCTATCATAAATAAATAAAAATAAATATTAAAAAAATATCATTATTTCATGAATTTAATTTTAGGGGTTTATTTTATTTTATTTTATTTTATTTTATTTTATTTTATTTATTTTATTATTTATTTTTTTATGATAGTCACACACAGAGAGAGAGAGAGAGAGGCAGAGACATAGGCAGAGGGAGAAGCAGGCTCCATGCACCGGAAGCCTGACGTGGGATTCGATCCCAGGTCTCTAGGATCGCGCCCTGAGCCAAAGGCAGGCGCCAAACCGCTGTGCCACCCAGGGATCCCAATTTTAGGGGTTTCAAATCTATTCCAATTTTTATCCTTATTAAAGCTCACATTGTACCATCTTTGGTCATTGGGAGCCTGTTTAAGTTGGTATGTTAATCCTTTTGATATGACTTTAGTAGCTTTTTATAGCTTCCTTGTTACTATGTGTTAGGTTGAAAAATTTCAGGCTTAAAAACAAAACAAAAAAAAAAGAAAAATTTCAGGCTTATTTTATATATTTCCTGCCTCCAACTTGTAATTAACCATTTCTTTGAGAAGCTCTGGTTTCTTTTAGTAGGATATGGTATTTCAAGACTATATCTGAATGTTAGAAGTGATTAACAGTTTCTGGATTGGTCATCATTCTAGGCCTTTCCAGAGGGCAGAGGTAGGCTCTTATGAGTTTCTACATATTTACTAATCAAATTCAAGATAAATTTGTTTTGTTTTAACCTAACTCTTCTATATTATATGTGTATCTCCTTCTATCCTGAGAGTCCTGGTTCTCAGGACTTTGATGATAGATTTATAATATCTCATGATTACTCATTTTAGTCCTCTTTTCTATATTTAATGCTCACCATCAGTCCTTATGTTGTTCTCTCTTTGGTCATGTTGGTTATCTGAAGTTTCTCTGGTAGATAACTCTGGTGGGGCTCTCTGAGTTCTTGTATAATGAGAACAATTCTACCCATGTCTATACTTTGAAGGTCAGTTTTGCTGGGTAGAAAATACTTGGCTTACATTTCTTTCCTTTAGTATCTGAAATATGGTACTCTGTTTTCTTCTGTTATAAAGTGTTGTTGAGGGATCCCTGGGTGGCGCAGCGGTTTAGCGCCTGCCTTTGGCCCAGGGCGCGATCCTGGAGACCCGGGATCGAATCCCACATTGGGCTCCCGGTGGGTGCATGGAGCCTGCTTCTTCCTCTGCCTATGTCTCTGCCTCTCTCTCTCTCTCTCTCTCTCTCTCTGTGTGTGACTATCATAAATTAAAAAAAAAAAAAAGTGTTGAAAAGTCTGATGATAATCTGATTTTCTTTCTCTTTCAAGTTATGTGCTCTTTTTGCCTATATGCCAAATAATTTTTTCTTTGAAGACCAATAATTTGACTAGACATTTCTCTAATATGTTCTTATAATATTCAAGCTTTTTTTTTTTCCAGGAAGGTTTTTTGGAATTATGAGTTTGATTTGTTCTGTTTCTTCGCATTTGGCTATCTTTTTTTAGGGACTTTAAAAAATTTTGTTGGCTTTTCCTGTCATCAGTATTTAAGAACTCTCTCCCAAATTCTTTTTATGTTTCTTCATTTTTAAAAAATTGTGAATATACCTAAAAGATTTACTGTTTTAACCATTTCTTCGTGTATGGTTCTGTAGCATTAAGTATATTCACATTGTGCAACCATCACCACTATCCATCTCTTGAACTTTTTTGCATCTTCCCCAGTTGATACTCTGAACCCGTTAAGCACTAACTCCCACTTCCTCCTCCCTCCCCCCCCAGCTCCTGGCAACCACCGTTCTGCTTTCTGTCTCTATGAATTTGACTATTCTAGGTACCTCATGTAAGTGGGATCATCCAATATTTGTCTTTTTGTTACTGGCTTATTTTACTTAGCATAATGTCTTCAAGGTTCAACCATGTTGTAGCATGTCACTTTCCTTTTAAAGGCTTAGCAATGTTCAGTTACTTAAATGTACCACATTTTATTTATCCGTTCATCCATTGACAGACACTTTGCCTTCTACTTTTTGGCTCTTGTGAATAATGCTGCTATGTACATGGGTATACAAATACCTGTTTGATTCCCTGCTTTCAATTCTTCTAGGTATTCTAGAAATGGAATTACTGAATCATGTGGTAATTCCATATTTAATTTTTTGAGGAACTGCCATTTTCCACAGTAGCTGTACTGTTTTACATTCCCATCAGCAAAGCACAGGGGTTCCAGTTTTTCCACATCCTTGTCAACATTTGTTATTTTCTATATTTTTGATGGTAGCCATCCTAATGAATGTGAGGTGGTAATGGGTGTGAATTTGTTGTGCTTATTTGCTCTTGTATTTTTCTTACTTTAGTCTTTGTTTCTAAAATGATATTTTCTAAAAAAATAAATAAAATGATATTTTCTGATTTTTCTTGACTTCTGTCACCTCATAATTGAGGTTTTTAATTCTGGGTATTTATTACTCTTTTTGTTTTATGTCATTTTTAAACTCTAGTAGCTCATTTAAAAATAGTTCATTAGTGCATTATCCATTTTGGTACACATTTTTCTGTAAATGTATTTAGAATCTTAGATACAGAAACATACTTTTGTGTAAAATAATGCATACCTTTAAAAACAAGTAAATTATTGAAGATTTAGGAATGCCAAAACCCATCTTGAATTGGTTGACATTTAAAACAGTTGTAATTTTTGCTTTATTAATTTGTCAATACTTGGGAACCTTCTGTTTCTGTGATACCTGGTACATGTACACAGATGTAAAGAATCATACTATCCACAAGAACTATTTAATACACCAAACTTTTTTGAGAATTTTATCAGGTCACATGGTTGCAAATGGAAATAAGTGTGTAAAATGCTATTTTAACAGACTAACATATAAATGCTGCATTTTTATAAGTGGAACAAAAAGCACATAGCAATCTTAATTTTCCCCTTTGCACAGAAATTAAGGTACCTTTTTATCCATCTTTAGTTTACCTCTTGTTCATAAGGGTGCTTAGAGAGGTATGAATGTTGACAAGGCAGTGGTTTAGGCTTGTTCCTGGACCTTCTTCCCCAATCATATTCTGAGGGGAGAAAGTTAAAAGAGCATTAATAAGCTCTAGGAAAACACTAGAATAAGTACTGAGCTGATTTTACCAGAGTACAGAATCTCTGGCAGGAATTTCATATTGTAATCTCAAGTCCTTCCTCCAAAAACATGAGAAGCTTCTAAGTTGAGGAGGTGGTAGGTAGAGGGGAATAATGGTGAAGAGTCCTGAAGAAATCTATTTATGTTGCATCTTCTGCAGATATAACCTCCCAAGTTTAATATGTTTTATTTGCTTACTCATTTATTAATTTCACTATAAAACATTAATGAAATACCTAATGTAATAAAGGACTTTGTATATACCACATTAGGAAGCTTGAACTTCACTCCATAGGCAATGGGCAGTTATCACTGTCTCTTAAGTGGGAGAATTACATGGTCCAAAAAAACGCCACCATATAATAGACAAAAATAATTAGAATACAGGCAAGATTTCTAAGAGTTCTAACAACAAAATAGCACAAAGATTAAAATTAGAGATATGGCTACTAATAGTAGCTACCATTTATTGAGTATATATTCTTTTTTTTAATTTTTTTAAGGAATGTATTTATTCATGAGAGACAGAGAGAGGCAGAGACATAGAAAGAGGGAGGAGAAGCAGGTTCCATGCAGAGAGCCTGTTGGGGGACTTGATCCTGGGACTCTGGGATTATGCTCTGAGCCAAAGCAGACGCTCAACTGCTGAGCCACCCAAGCGTCCCTCTTGAGCATATATTCTATGGCACTTCTTGGGGCATGAGCACCAAATATTGGATTTTTATTATTTAATTCATTTTTAGAATTATGACATGTTCAAATATGAAACTTTAAAAGTATATATATAAACTTCATGTATATATAAACGATATGAGGTAATTATGCAGCAAGAGCAAATTTATGTTGCTATTAATTGTTCTCTAGACTGAAAAGGTAGGATTAACAACTGGCAAAGGTGTAATGTTTCTGTTCTCTATAATTTAAATCAGAAAGCATAGTTTTTTATTTTTTTCTTTGTAATATAATTTTATGAAGAAATCAGCAAGACATGTCATAGAGGCTACTTTGTAATTTCTGCTTTTCACCTATAGAAAAAATGTTTATATCTAACAATTTAATTACGTCTAACAGTGTAATTATAACGATTAATTATAGCATGCACCACTAGTTAGCATTTGTTTTGAAGTGGGTAGACTGGTCTGTTTAAAAGTTACTATTTTTTTAAATCAATTCTGAACAATTCATGGTTTGAAGATGTATAAAGATGGTGGTATTAAGTTTATTAATAGGGTATTTTCTTTGGTGGTTTTTTTTTGGAGGGGGGTTGTGGTAGAAAGAGTGTGGTCAAAATTAGGATGGTAGAGAAGTTACTCTTTCTCTTTTGCTTATTACCCTTTAATAAGAGTAGCCTTGTTAAAGACTTGAAATGCTTTTCCCTATATTAAGTACAGTGAACTTTGCTAAAAAAAAACTGTTAATAAGAAAAAACTGTTAATACTTTTGTATTAACAAAAGTTAATACAAACTTGTATTGTTTATTTCAAGCGGATTTTGGAGTGTCAGCTAAAAACACAAGGACAATTCAAAGAAGAGATTCCTTTATTGGCACACCATATTGGTATGTATTCAATTTTCTGTATTTGCAGTATTAGTGTATCAGAAGCTCTTAATCACCTTTTATCACTCATTAATTTTGTCCTCATAATTGATTATACTGTCTATCTTTTATGTGGCTTGCAGTTGTTATTCTTATGTTAAACATCTTAACTTTAAATTCTCTGTCTTCATAGGATGGCTCCTGAAGTAGTCATGTGTGAAACATCTAAGGACAGACCGTATGACTACAAAGCTGATGTTTGGTCCCTGGGTATCACTTTAATAGAAATGGCTGAGATAGAACCTCCTCATCATGAATTAAATCCAATGCGAGTGCTGCTAAAAATAGCAAAATCAGAGCCCCCTACATTAGCACAGCCATCAAAATGGTAAATTATTCTAAACAAAACAGAACTTGATGTTTTATTCTTCCAGCTTTTCAAGGATATTTAAATTTAGTTATGTGCTACAAAGACTGAATGGGTAGAAAACTGATTTTTGGTACTTTTTTTTTTTTTAAAGACTTAAGCACCATCCAAATTTTTATAACTGACTTTTTCCATAAATTTGAAAATATCACTGATTTGAGTTCTACATGAAACAACTGTATATAATACAGTATTTTCTGTACTACAAGAAAGTGAGGTGTATATGTGGTTGATTTATATTTGTGGAATTTAATAGAACAGTTTCTATGATTTTTGGCATACTTGTGAATGTATGACTATATCGCGTCTAAAACTATGACTATATACATATGTATTTGGTTTTCTTTTTACAGATGATATCTTAATATTCCTCTTAATATTATTATGAAATCTTAGCATTCTCATTAACTAATTTTCTTATGTTGAATAGTATTACATACATAATAAAACTCAATCTTATCAGAGTTTTGTTTGATTTTAATAACAAGAAAGTAAAACAGACTATCATTGTTAAAATTTTATTTTGAAGGTCTCCAAATTTTAAGGACTTTCTAAAGAAATGCTTGGAAAAGAATGTGGATTCCAGGTGGACTACATCTCAGCTACTGCAGGTAAGAGAAGAGTAATATAACCACAGCAAACTACAGGTAATTGTTTTAATTAAGAAGAGTACAGTTTCAGATCATTCAGTGTATTGTCTTTTCACTCGAGTTTCCCTGTGGAAACTTAGAATACATTGTAGTAGTAAACATTTGCTTTACAAACATGTGTGCTTCCATTACTAAAAGGCATTTAGCTTATAAGTCACCCACTTGTGCTTTTTTGATTCCATTTAATTGTGTTCTTTTTAATTCTGTTAGTTATTTCTACTTTGTTAGTTACTTTTACTTTGTCTCTCCAGTTACTAGAAAGCAAGCCCCTTGGGAGCAGGGGTCATGAGTAATTTTTTTAAATCTCTTACGGTGAGGGTAAATATTCAGTAAATACTGCTGACTTTTAAAAAAAAATGGTGTTAGGGGCATATGGGTGGCTCAGTCAGTTAAGTGTCTGCCTTCAGCTCAGGTCATGATCTCAGGGTCCTGGGATCCAGCACTATATTGGGCTCCCTGATCAGTGGGGAGTCTGCTTCTCCTTCTCCCTCTGTCCCTCCCTCCTACTCCTGCTCTTGCTCTCTCTCTCAAGTAAATAAATAAAATCTATTAAAAAATGCTTTTAAAGTGATTGGATAGTTTTGTTTTATAGCGGGACCCATTTGTAATAACTGAAATAGAAATTTGTTAAATAGGGATGCCTGGGTGGCTCAGTACTTGAGCATCTGCCTTCAGCTCAGGGTGTGATCCCAGGGTCCTGGGATCAAGTCCTGCATCAGGCTCCCAGCGGGACTTGCTTCTCCCTCTGCCTGTTTCTCTGCCTCTCTCTTTGTGTCTCTCATGAATAAATGAATACAATCTTTTTTAAAAAAAGACATTTATTGGGATCCCTGGGTGGCGCAGCGGTTTGGCGCCTGCCTTTGGCCCAGGGCGCGATCCTGGAGACCCGGGATCGAATCCCACGTCAGGCTTCCGGTGCATGGAGCCTGCTTCTCCCTCTGCCTGTGTCTCTGCCCCTCTCTCTCTCTCTCTCTCTGTGACTATCATAAATAAATAAAAATTAAAAAAAAAAAAGACATTTATTAAATAGTATTACAAGTGGACAAACAGAATGACAAACCTTGAGGCAGTTACTGTTAGATTGAGTTACTGTGTAACTCTTGCATTATAGTATTTTAAGTTGATCTGTTTATCTCTGTGCAACAGATGCATCCCTAAAATGCACTTTCTCATATTCTTTCATCATCCCCACTTTGGAAGGCCTAAGTCTGTGACAGGAACTATTAAGTGCTGCTGAGTGTCCAAAGATGAATAAAATGTCTTCTTACTCTTAAGATATGAGAACCAGGGACGGTTGGGTGGCTCAACAGTTGAACGTATGCTTTCAGCTCAGGGTATGATATCTGGTCTGGGGATCAAGTCCTGCATTGGGCTCCCTGTGAGGAGCCTGCTTCTCCCTCTGCCTGTATCTCTGCCTGTCTCTCATGAAAAAATAATAAAATAAATAAAATAAAATAAAATAAAATAAAATAATAAAATAAAATAAAATAAAATAAAATAAAATAAAATAAAATAAAATAAAATAAAATAAAATAAAATAAAATAAAATATAAAATAAAATAAAATAAAATAAAATAAAATAAAATAAAAATAAAAATAAAAAATAAAATAAAGAATATTAGAACCATGTCAAAAAAGCAGGTATTTGCAGACCACTTTTTTTAAGATTTTATTTGTGAGGGGATCCCTGGGTGGCTCAGCGGTTTAGCGCCTGCCTTTGGCCCAGGGCGCAATCCTGGAGTCCCAGGATCGAGTCCCCCGTCGGGCTCCCAGCGTGGAGCCTGCTTCTCCCTCCTCCTGTGTCTCTGCCTCTCTCTCTCTCTCAGTGTCTATCATAAATAAATAAATCTTAAAAAAAAAAAAAGATTTTATTTATGAGAGAGAGTGAGTGCACTCATGTGCACAAGCAGGGGGGAGGGCAGAAGGAGTGGGAAAAAGCAGGCTCCTCACTGAGCAGGAAGTCAGATGCAGGGCTTAATCCCAGGACACCGAATCATTACTTGAGCAAGAGGCAGATGCTTAACCTACTGAGCCACCCAGGCACTCTTATTTTCAGACACTTTAAACAGAATTCCAAAGCTTTTTGTAATTCTTTTATTGAGGTTTTATCCAGGATTTATATATATATATTGTTGTTACTTCTTAAGAACCAAAAATGTATCAATTTGAAATTTGCTTTAAAATTTATTTTAGATTATGAAATTTCGAACATAGCAGAAAAGTACATGTACCTATTACCCAGATATATTACCATTTTTGACATATTTCCTTCCAATTCTTAAAAAAGTTACATACTTGTAGGCAGCCCCTATTTCTGCTCAGTCCCCTTCTGCTCCTTCCTTGCTCAAATATAACATTATCTGAAGTGGTTTATATTTTTGCTACCCATGTGTTTATATTTTATCACATAATGATGTGTGTATTATGTGTTTGAAATTTTATAAGCAACCATTTCAGCTGTTAATTAAGTATGTTCTTTTTAATGATCAAACAGCATCCTTTTGTTACGGTTGATTCCAACAAACCAATTCGAGAGCTGATTGCAGAGGCAAAGGCTGAAGTAACAGAAGAAGTTGAAGATGGCAAAGAGGAAGATGATGAGGAAGAAACAGAAAATTCTTTGGTCAGTATTTAGAAAGGAAATATTATTTGGGTAATATTTAGAGTCACATTTTGAGGTGTAATTGTACCTGTGTCTAAAGATTAATCCATTTGTAGCAGTTCAAAACCTTTAATTTTAGGGGTGAAGATTAACCAGTTTGCTCCATTTTTGTCAAATTTTTTTAAAGATTTGCCAGTTCTTTAAGTTATTTTTATAATTTCATCAAATTTTACTTAAGATGTTAAATCATTATATATGACTTAAATCATATACTTATCTATATACAAAATATGTATATTGTTTTGGTCACCATCTCGAAGATGTATTTTAACACTAAAATGTATAAAATCTTTTTTAGCCAATACCTGCAAGTAAGCGTGCCTCGTCTGACCTTAGTATTGCCAGCTCTGAAGAAGATAAACTTTCACAAAATGCTTGTATTTTGGAGTCTGTCTCAGAAAAAACAGAACATAATACTTCTGAAGATAAATTTAACAGCAAAGATCTTAATGAAAAACTCACCACTGATGAACCTGAAAAAGCTGCAGAGGGAATTAATGAACATATTAATGATGCTCACTTAGAAGCTATGGCTGAACTTCATGATAGAACAACAGTGATCGAGGAAAATGGGAGAGAGGAGAAGAGACCCAGGCTTGAAAATCTACCTGACACAGAAGACCAAGAAACAGTGGACATTAATTCAGTCAATGAAGGAAAAGAAAGTAATATAATGATAACTTTAGAAACAGATATTGAACAGAATCTGAAACCTGAGGAAGAAAAGGATCAGGAAAAGCAACGGATATTTGAAAATAAGATTACGGAATCTGAGGAAATTAAAGATACTGCTATTCAGACAATGGATTTAGTTTCTCAAGAGACGGGAGAAAAAGAGGCAGACATTCAGGTTGTTGAAGATGAAGATACACTTACAAAGGAAGACACTCAAGAGAAATTGGGAAAAGATAACAAAACTCTAGAAGACATGATCAGCAATACAAGCAATGTGATAGGAACAAATGAGGCAGGAGATGTTGCTCAGAAGGCAGTTGAAGACAATGCTAAGGATGCTCAGAGTAATGATGGGAAGGAAGTGGTTGAAGTAGATCAGAAATTAGTAAGTAAGCCCACAACGGGTCCTGAGGCTGGTGGTACTGAGGAAGTTCCTATTAAAGATGTAGTGGAAACTAATGAGATAGATCAGAAATCCATGGAAGGTAAAGATGAGGAACAATTAATCAACAATTTAGAGAACATAGTGAAGACCAGTGAGGAGTCTGGGACAAATGAAGGTGAGGAAATTATTGAATCCAGTAGCACTGAAGAAATAGAGGTCAGACGTATAGTAACTCATACTGACCAGAAGGCTTTAGGAAATGAAACTCAGGATGCTCCTGAAGCCACTGTTCAGATAGATACAGAGCAAAAAGCAATTCCATGTGAAATGCCAATTAAAACAGAACTTCAAGTGACTCCCTCTTCTCAGCCCAGTGAACCTCAGCCTGTTCCAATACCTAGTATTAATATCAACTCTGAAGATGCAGAAAATAAAGGAGAAATAGGTGCTTTATCAAAAACTGAAACCATGCTGCTTCCAGAATCTGAGAGTCAAAAGGAAAATGATACTGATTCAGGCACTGGTTCCACTGCTGATAATAGCAGCATTGATTTGAATTTATCTATTTCTAGCTTCCTAAGCAAAACTAAAGACACTGGATCAATATCTTTGCAAGTAAGTATATGTGAGTCCTAGTTTGAGTTTTTCTTCATAATTTTGGCAATTTACAGGTTATGTGAAACATATTTTGAAGATAAAACAGCACCAAACCAGTGTATTGCCAACCTTACAAAGTTCTTAAGGCAATCAACTAAAAAGGCAATCAACTAAAAAGAATCAAGGAGAGAGATTCTGGATATAATCTTTTAATTTTTTTATAATACCTGATTTTGCCAACTTGACGTAAACAGTAGAAGTTACTTGGTGTGATTGGCTTCTCTTATTGCACATATTTAGATATATTTTAGGAAGCATCCATAATATATGAAAGAGTTGAGGAATTGAAAGAATGATCTCTTTTTAAGTACATTTAGAGTATAAACAGTCCTTGATTTACCAGTGGCCCATACACTGTTTCCTCCTCAATCATAGATAGTCATCTCGACTGCCATGAGAACCATTGTGGGAAAACAAACAAAAAAATCAAAAACTAAAATGCAGAACACTTGGAGCTCTTAGAGCCATTCTCAAATTTTAGTGTGCTTAAGAGTTACCAGGGGTATATATGATTAGGGATGTTAACTAGACTAAATGATAATCATTTAGCAATACATGCAAATATTGAATCATTACGTTGTACACCTGAAACTAACATACTATTTATTATAGGTCAAGTATACCTCAACATGAACAAATTATTTTAAAAAAGAGTTTCAGGGGCACCTGGGTGACTCAAGTCAGTTAGGGGGCTGCCTTCAGCTCAGGCTTGATCTGAGGGTCTGGGGTCAAGCTGAACATCTGGCTTCCTGTTCAGTAGGGAGTCAACTTTTCCCTCTGCCCCTCCCCTCCACTAATGCTCTCTCTCTTTCTCAAAAAAAGAGTTTCAGAGGGCGTTATGTAGAGGTCTGGGGTAGGGCACAAGGATCAATATTTGTAATAGAAGAACCCATGGAATTCTGATACAGGTGAGCCATAGACTACTTAGGTACTTTGGGTTGATAGCAGAGGAAAAGACTGTGCAAAGCAGGAACAATTTAGGAAACTGACCTTCAGGAACTGGACTCTAGGGCGTGACTGATGAGTCTGCCTGTCTGCACCAAATTATTACACATAATTTGAAGTTTATTCACTGACTTAGTAAAAAATCCAAATACTTTTTTTAGAATTAAGGTGATATTAATTGTAGATACTTAAGTAGAAACTGAAATACTAAGTTTAGGTTTACAGGGTGGCAAGCCCACTTTAGATTTCAGGGAAAGCCTGGCTAGATAGGGTGCCATGGTCCAGGGCTTAGGAAGAGAAGTGTGAGTGTACTGGTAGCCTGGAGAGTAGAACACTAAGAGGTTGCAAAAAGGTATTTGGAAAGTGCCAGAGGCAGACTAAAATTCTAATGCATTTTAATTTAGTATTATCACATTCCACTTTTGCTCCCTTTGCTTTCAGACCCTTCCCCCATATCAAAACCAAGTTAATTATTTGCTCTCAATACTTATATTTTGCCAAACTATATTTTTTAGAATGTTATACTTCCGTTATTTCTATTTAAAAAGCAGTTGGATATCAGCTGAGGAATGGAGTTTGGTCTTGATAAAGAATTGTAGGCAATAGCAGGCAGCTGAAATGTTATCTTTCTAGTAATTCTAAAATCACATGTCCATCTCTGTTTTTGAGATGGAGGAGGGCTGTTGATATTATCGCTGCTGATGAAATAGATTTTAATTCCCAGCCCTGTCAGTGTGTAAAAATTACCTGGGGAGCCTTTCTTGAATGCAAATTCTCAGCCACCCTCAGACCTGTTGAATTAGATTCTTTAAGAGATGAGCCCCAGACATTCATTTTTAAGTGTTTTGTCAGTGGTTCTAAAGCTGAAAAGCAGAGGTATCTAAAAACTTACAGGGTCAAAAGAGGAAGAAAAATGATTAACATGTAAAAGTTATACTAATTTATGTGAATTGTTTTTTTGTGCCTAATTATGATGTGGTGTCGTAAAAATTATAGGTGCATGGTTCTGTGTTGTGTTTTGTTAAGAAAATGTTTTTTGTCTCCAGTATTTTCCATACAAAACCTAACTAACATAAAATCTCACTCAGGAAACAAGAAGACAAAAGAAAACATTGAAGAAAACACGCAAATTTGTTGTTGATGGTGTAGAAGTGAGTGTAACGACATCAAAGATAGTTACAGATAGTGATTCCAAAACTGAAGAGTTGAGATTTCTTCGGTGAGTAGAGAACATAATTAAAACTGGGTTTGGACTTCCTTGCAGTCTCCGCAAAGTATGAAGAATAGAGAAACAAGGGTAAAGTCTTGGCTAATTTTGGGTTATTCTTACTACTTTGCCATTTGAAAATATTGTTAAATTTGTTTTTTAAAGCATTGCTTTAGTTGTGTAATTTTTGCTATCTTCTCTAATTATTGCTATTAAATTTTATCAGACGTCAGGAACTTCGGGAGTTAAGATTCCTTCAGAAAGAAGAGCAAAGAGCCCAACAGCAGCTCAATAGCAAACTGCAACAACAGCGAGAACAAATTTTCCGGCGCTTTGAGCAAGAAATGATGGTAAAGTCTTAGATTTTATACCATTTTGTTAATACTGAAATTTAGTGCTTAAAAAAAAAAAACAACCCGCTAGCAGGTTTTAGAACTTGTTCTTTGATGACGAGATTTTCTCTGGCCTTGCTAGTATTTCTGGCCTTTATCTCTTTGGTGTTTTAGATGCTTTTTTTCCTGTTTTGTTTTTGTTTTTTTTTTTTCCCTTTTTTCCTTTTGAATGAAAGGATCTTCTATCTCAGTCTTCCTGTACTGACTTACAGTGTGATGTGTCTTCCAGTTTTCTTTGATTAAAATTTATCACAAAAACCTGGAATCATGAAGCTAGCAGATGCTTTATAAAGTTCTCAGGTGTGCCTATTTCTGGATAATTTTTCAGTGTTATGATTTGACCTCTTAAATTTGGAAACTTAAGATTTAAAAAAAATTTTTTTTATTTATTTACGAGAGAGAGAGAGAGAGAGAGGCAGGCTCCACACAGGGAGCCCGATGCGGGACCCGATTCCGGGTCCCCAGGATCATGCCCCGGGCCGAAGGCAGGCGCCAAACCACTGAGCCACCCAGGGATCCTGAAACTTAAGATTTTAAGGCAGTCTAGAATAGTTGTCTTCAAGCCTGTCTTGAGTACTACTTGGGGCTTGTTCAAAACACACCTATTTCTCTGGCTCCTCCTACAGTTAAGCTTCCACATCCCTATTCAAAGCTAATAGAGAAATTGGTGCTGACTAGTCAAGGGTAATTGTCATGGAATCTTTCTGTTTTTACCTTGTGGCCAAAGTTGGAAAGGGAATCAGTAATGTGACCTAAAATTTTAGTATTTATTGAAACATCTAGTTTAATGGGGGTTAGAAAAAAAGATCATTTCAAATGTTACAATATTCATGTTTTGAATATGTTTCTTTGTTCATATAAATTGTAAGTAGTAAGGATTGTTTTCTGTACAGTGTGGCATTGTTGATTACATTTGTTGGATCATACCTGAGAATTCTTAAGAGAATAATGAACTTTTATTCTTATTGAGTATTTTTATAGTACTCAACATTCTATATTCAAGAACCTTATAATAATTACATCTCTTTTCCCACAAAATATTTCTAAAATGTTTTGCTGTTTACTTTTATTTTTTTTGACCTGGGGGGAGGGGCAGAGATAGAGAATCTTAAGCAGGCTCATGCCCAGCGTGGAGCCCAATGCCAACCTTGATCTAACAACCCTGAGATTGTGACCTAAACCCAAATCAAGAGACGATTAAACAACCGAGCCTCCCACTGCCACTTTACTTATTTTTTTTAAATACCCTTGATAAATATTTAACTCTACCTATATCCAAATTATATAATACTCAAGTAATAATAAGCAGGAATCTTTCATTGAAAGAGCAGATTTATAATTTCAAAAGATTTGTGTTGTATTGAAACAGAATATTTAAGAATCTTAATGAGGGGACACCTGGGTTAAGCATCTGACTTCAGCTCAGGTCATGATCTCAGGGTCCTGGGATTTAGCTCCACATTGAGCTCCTTGCTCAGCAGGCAGTCTGCTTCTCTTGGTCTCCCTCTGTCTCCCCCCACTCCACTCGTGCTCTTGCTCACTTGCTCTCTCTCAAATAAATAAAATCTTAAAAAAAAAATCTTAAGAGTAAATCTAAATATGACAAGTAAATGGTACATTATTAAAATAGACTTTGGATAAGACCTTTGGTTTATCAAACATTTATTGGATAAATATTGAAAATTTTCTAACTTTAGTACTTCATATCAACTGGATATTCTTCTGGATGGTTTAAAAATTTTGACTATTCTACTTGTATAATAGAGAAAAGTATTTTGTGTTAAAAAAAATGAAATGCTCATTTTTTTTTCTAAAGAATTATTTGAGAGAGAGTTAGAGAACATGTTGGGGGAGGGGCAGAGGGAGAAGGAGAAGGAGACTCCTCACTGAGGAGGGAAGCCTTGAAGACAGACACTTAACTGACTGAACCATTCAAGCACTGCCATGTGGTCATCCTTTAAAAAACATTTTCTTTTTTTTTCTTTTTTTTTTTTTAAGATGAAGAGTCACATACTCTTTTTTTTTTAATTTTTATTTATTTATGATAGTCACAGAGAGAGAGAGAGAGAGAGAGAGAGAGAGAGAGAGAGAGAGAGGCAGAGGGAGAAGCAGGCTCCATGCACCGGGAGCCTGATGTGGGATTCGATCCCGGGTCTCCAGGATCACGCCCCGGGCCAAAGGCAGGCGCCAAACGGCTGCGCCACCCAGGGATCCCTAAAAAACATTTTCCAACATATTTTAGTGCATTTGACTTTTTCAGTATTGCAAAGGTTGTGTCACATCACTAAATTTAAATACTGGTTATATACTCTAAGTAAACATTGTTATTATGAGTAGTTGAGCGGCTGCCTTTGGCTCAGATCAGGTGATCCTGTGGTCTTGGGATTGAGTGCCACATCAGGCTACCTGCAGGGAGCCTGCTTCTCCCTTTGCATGTATCTCTGCCTCTCTGTGTCTCTCATGAATAAATAAATAAAATCTTTAAAAAAAAGTTAAGTTGGGCAGCCCCGGTGGCACAGCGGTTTGGCGCCGCCTGCAGCCCGGGGCTTTATCCTGGAGACCCTGGATCGAGTCCCATGTCGGGCTCTCTGCGTGGAGCCTGCTTCTCTCTCTTCCTGTGTCTCTGCCTCTCTCTCTCTCTCTCTCTCTCTCTCTCTCCTTCTCTCTCTGCCTGTGTCTCTGCCTCTCTCTCTCTCTCTCTCAATTTCTATGAATAAATAAAATCTTAAAAAAAAAAAAGAAAAGTTAAATGATCTTGAGCTACATTATTTTACAGAGCAAAAAACGACAGTATGATCAAGAAATTGAGAATCTAGAAAAACAACAGAAACAGACTATTGAACGTCTAGAACAAGAACACACAAATCGCTTACGAGATGAAGCCAAACGCATTAAAGGAGAACAAGAGAAAGAGTTGTCCAAATTTCAGAATATGTTGAAGAATCGAAAGAAGGAGGTAAGTAAAACTACTGCTTTTAGTTATGAAAGCTGTTTTTTTAATGTACACTTAAGACTACAGAACTAGGAATAATAGTACTCATTCATTCTTTCGGTCTTCCCAAGAGTCATGTAGGGTAGTAAGGTGAGGTGTTATCCCATTTTACTGTCAAGGAGAATGGGGTAGAAGAGGTTTTTAGTGGTCTGTTCAAGTTCACAAACTACCATTAAATGTCCAGCTAAGTCTTGAACCAAGTCTAATTCATTTTCCTTCCAATCTACCATTTTTCCTTTATTAATGCAATAGTTAAGGCCTCTGTAGAAATTGCTTTTTTTCAAGAAAACTTACTATGTTGTGTTTGCAGGTGGGAACAATAATTCATCTTATTATTTATTTATAATATTTAATTCATACTTAAACATTTTTTCTTGGTTAGCTTGATTGCCTTTCTTAAACATTGTGCCAAAACAAAAGCTGAGTACCTTGAAATTTGAAATTATAAATCCATCAGATTGAAAGATAATTTGAAGAGTCACAGGTAGAAAATACCTGTGTAAAGTCATTTCTTTACAATGAATTTTTAAATTTTTCCTGAAGCTGTTCCATATTGTTATAGAATCTGTGCTATTGTTTACTATGAAAAGTTGTCATTGATTCATAAAGAGGATATATATATTGTATTAATGTCTTTTTCTCTCCCAAATTAAAGTAAAACAAGAGTTTTACATAATAGCAAAGGTGATTTTATGATTTATTCTGTACCTTTAGTGTAGGGGAAGAATTTACCTTTTTGTGGTGTAAAAGACCCTAGGGACAATAATTATGAATAGTTCAAATAGGATTAGAATAAAAATCTCAACCAAACCTGTATATGCATTTTCACTTTTGTTGTATATCGAAAATACTCATGTTTATTGACTTTAACATTTAATTATGCATAAAACTGAGTATCATAGTGCTGAACTTGAGGGTCTGCTTTAAAAGCGTAGAATCTAAGATTAATAAATACAATGCATTATATAATTTCTTTAGGTAAATAATGAAATGGTATATAATCTTATTTGATGTGGCTACCATTTCTAAAAATTAGTGTTTTTACTGCTAAATATTTTATGTAAGGTTTCTCTGTATACCATGATGTATGACTTTACTGAGGCTCCATGTCAGTTTTCTTGAAACTGTGGGGTAGTTTTTATTGAGAGGTTATTTTTTAACATCAGATTTAATCTTTAAAAATTTCTAGATAAATATATGATTTAATCCTAAATATATTAAAGTGTGTAGTTATTTTTACTGTTTTGGGGTCGGAGAGTTGAGCTAGTGAACATGTTTGAGATCATGATATGCATATTTTAAATAATTATTTAATGTATTTTTTTCCTCATTGCTAAATTTCTTGCATTTGGGGAGTCTCTTTTCCTTTTAATGGTGATTTGGTTTCATGAGGGATTACTGATGGGGAATTTTAAATACACTCTTTTCAATCAAAATCCGTCTCTTTCACAGACCATCAGTAGCATGTGGTGATTTGGAATCTCTGCTTTTGGTGCTTCTACTTGAAAACACATGATTGTTTTTCATAGTTGGATTACAGATCTTCTGTTAGGTGCAATACATATCTAGGATTTTGAAATGATTAAAAGAAGGAGCCTTAAATTATACTTCATTTTATAATATACTTTATTTGGTGTGATAAATCATAGCATTCTAAACTATTATTTTGTGAGTGCTTATTACTGGTTTGAACATTGACAACTAAGTTTGGCTTAAATTGTCAGCGAAGGAGAATGTTATTCTAATTTGACGCAAAATCATCAAAGATGTTGATTTTTATCACACTGTATAAAATGGTGCATTTTATGAAAAAGGAAAACATAGTGTCCATTTATTTCTCCTTTTGTTTTTGTTTTTGTTTTTTTGGTCTCATTAAATGAATTTAATTTAGAATTATTTATTTGGTTTTATCAAGCCAATTATGAAATTTTGCACTTGTATAAATGGCATGAACCTTCCTTATTTTCAACATTTCAAACAATGTCAATAGATACAGTTTGATCTTTTAAGAGGGTCAGTTGAATTTATCATTTTGAGTTCAGAATCAATGCTGCTAGTAATCCTTTACTGATTGTCTATGTATCTTTAGAGGATAATATGTAGGGATAATTAAGCACCTGATTAACCTTTACATGGTGTGATGTCCCTTTCTGCACTGAGATTAAGCATGTTCTGTCCTTTCGTTCTTTTTCACCAAACTAACACCTGTATGTTGCATGTTGAAAGGAACTTTTTTTTAACAGCTTTAATCTTTGACTTGTAGCTTGTCTGCTCACATAAATGCTTGCTGTGGAGAAAGTATTATTTCCCCACCTCCTGCATGCTTATACACTGTAGGTTATAAATGAAGTGGAGAAAGCACCCAAAGAGCTGAGAAAAGAGCTCATGAAACGCAGGAAAGAGGAGCTTGCACAAAGCCAGCATGCTCAGGTAACAGCAGCAGCTTAAAGCTACTAAAAACAGAAGGCAGCATTATTCTTGCAGCTCAGTAAACCATGGCTGAAAGGGCAAACTCCTACTGTACCTATTATATGATGTTGACTTCTGCACTTACAGAGGTTCCCAGGGCATTCTTTATGTAGAACTGAAATCACACTAACGGTGACATTTAAGTTGCTAATACGAAATTGAGTGGAATGTTTGGAAAGCTGACTCCAGATGAAATAAACAAGTATGTTAATGTATAATCCACTGTATTCTTATTATATAATCATGATGGAACTTATATTTTTGAGCAGTGATGTCAGTGTTTGATAGAAGACTTTTTGACAAAATACAAAAGATGAGTATATATAGGCATTGTGCATGAAAAGAATGCCTATTTAAAAGACCATTATTTTTATAAAATTGGAAGTTAGAAGAACAACAGTAAATGGTAATGTTATATGGTAGATCAAATGTTTATTACTATTAAACTCAACAACATAAGTACCTTAAAAGTAGATTTTAAGTATGTTTTTCTTTTTGATTCAAAATCGAGCAGTTAAAAAAAATACTGTCTGTATAAACTTGATTCTAGGTTATAAGACTGAACCTATTAAGATGGGTGAATTCTTTAAAAATCAGACAAGATAGTATTTTAAACAGATTTTTCTACAATTATCTCATATAACTCTACAAGATCATTTATATGAGGAATAGTTTTTCTTTTATTTAAGTTTGCACTCAGTCTGGAAGCAGAGAGAAGTGAACTCAATTTGTAGTTACATATGTCAGAAGAAGAGACATGGATTATATATTAGTGGATTACTTTCAGTTATCATTTTAATGTGGTTTTATGTGATTTAAAAAAGTGGTTCCCAAACTTTTACAGACCCATGGAAAAACAGAGAAGAATCAAAAAGCAGTCGGGACCATGAAAGATGAAATGACATCTAAAATTTTTTCTATTTGTCCAGAAGAATGTTTTATTTTATTTTCAGAAGGACATTTTAAATTGCTGTTTACTTAACACCATCATTTTAAAAGAGGGAGTATTTTAACACCATGAAAAATAAGGAAAATATTTTGGAATTTAAAATTTTAACAAAACTAGCCTATTTAAATAAATTTAGTACCTTTTTTTTTAAATTTAACTTTTTTGGTTTGAATCAGTGAAAAATTTTGTCTTGGCCTAATGGGTGATTACTAGTTAGAGTGATAATAGCAAACACAGCACTTACTATGTGTCAAGCACTCTTCTAAGTGCTTCACCTGCATGAACTCATTTAACTTCACAACATATGAGGTAGTTACTCTTACCGCCTCTGTTCTACAGGGAGGACATGTTCTACAAATGAAAGCACATATGAACCACCACAGTGTACTGCCTTCCATGTTTAAGTTGTTATTTCTGTGTCTAGTCTAAACTCTTATCAGCTTAGTCCCGTGGTTGTGGATCATATTGTTAGTAGGTGAAGAGGAAGTCCTTGCTTGCCACACGTCTAATTTTGGATAATTTGGATTTCAAACAAGATAAGAATTTAGTGTTAAAGAAGTTAGATGATCCTGTGCTTTAATTAAACATTGTTGGTGATTTTTCATAAGATTTTGGGGGCTAAGCTCTATTTCAACTAAAGTTGAAAGCAGTAGTAAATTTCTTTCTATAAATTTAATGAAGAACTTAGTAATCTAACAAATGTAAAAACGTTTCTCTTTTGCTACTGCTTTTTTCATGAAGCTAAAACATAACTTTAAAGAGTTTATTTTAAACTTTTTGAGAATTTGTGTGTAATAGTTTCATAGTCATGGAGCCTGTATGTATTTAATCATCTAGTTCAGTGGTTTTTAAACTGTACTCCCAGGAGCTCTTGAGTTTGGAAGAAGCACTTTGAGAATCCTTCGAAAAGGGAGGACTGTGGTGCTCTGGTTCCCTGCTTCACTTCCCAGCACTACTTTTCATCTGTTTCATACAGTTTATGGTAAATTTTTTGAGAGAGGGTTTGACTGGTTTAAAAACAACACAAACTAGAGTTCGGAAACCACTGATGTAGTTTAAAACCTTCCTTTTACAGATGAGAAAGAGACCTCTCTGTTAGGTGACTTGTTCCAAGCCTCCTGAAACTCAGCATTTTGTATAATCATTCTTTCCATTTACAAAAAGTCATCAGCTATATTCTTACCGGGGAGGTGCATTGTATTCTAATCCACAGGGTGTTGCTCAGGTCATGATTCAGTCTTTTCAGTTGTCATCTTGTGCAGTCTTCAACGCCCAGTTGCAGGATGTAAGTTCCACATGTCTATGGGAGGATGCCTTCTCTTGTTTTACCTGCTTTTTCTTCAGCTCACATGTGCCATTTCATTTTTCACTCCATTTGTTAAAATCTAGAAGATTGATAGATAATGATATCAGTAATGACAATAATAATAATAACCTGAAGTGAACTTTATGTAGTATTCTTCAAAGAATTTTCACATTTGATTCTCACTGCCACCTCCCTAATATAGGGATGGAGTATATCCGTTTTACAGATACGGAAATCGAAGTGCAGAAGACTAAGTGATCTACTTAAAGTCAGAAAAGACATTAATGGTAGAACTGGAATTAGAACACTTGTAATAGTGTTCTTTTTGTGTTTACCCTCACCACAATTTTGAGATTTTCATCTTTTTCAAGAAATACCTTCCCAGTAGTATTTTAAAAGCTTTGCACATGTGAGAAATTGAATGCTGTGATTAGATTTTTATCTTTGTGTGAAGTGAAATTTTGATTGCATATGTTTATATAAACGTTTTAATTATGGATATGGTCAGAAAAGCCATATTAAAAGTGATGATTGTAGTTCCATTTAACTCTAGTTTTCACTATTCAAATTGTCCATAATGAATAGTGAGTTACTGTTCTCCTTGCTGTAGTTTTAAATTAAGTCTGGAATTCCAGGCTGTATTCTTTCTCACAGTTTCTATAGGGAAGTGACTAGCCCATTTAACTCTGTAATTTTTGTTTGTGATGTTTGATATATACAACTGGAGTAGATAGAATACAGCTTGATTTCAACCCCTCCTTTCCCCTCTCCTGAAATCAGACGTTTTTTTTATTGGCAGCTGCTGAGCTCTATAGTTTTCTAAAGAGTAAGCAAAACACTAATTTTTTTTAATGAGAGGGAGAAATTATGAATTACGATCACTTTTCTGATCATTACCATTCTTAGCTTTTCTTTTGAGTTAGAATCAAATTCTATACAAAGAGCCCAATATATCATAACCTTTTCCTATAGATTTCTAGAACCCAAAGCTATATTTTTAATGTTTATAGTTATCTGATTAATATAAAATTTCTTAGCATTTAAACTTGTACTTTGAAAGGGTGCTCATTTCAGCTTATGTGTTCATTTAAAATTGTTACTTTTAGTGATTAAATCCATTTTTTTTTTTTAGGGTAAATGTAATTTGTTCAATCTTTTTGGAATGTAAGATCACTATTCTTTTAGGTCCTAAGGGTATAATATCTAATTACAAATTCCAATGTGAATGTATTTTACTTGGCTTTTGTAGTTAGGAAATTTAATGAAAACTCAGTAATACTAAAAGTTCATTTCTTTTGAGGTAATAAAATATATGAATTAGTATATAAGGGACCTAGATCTTTCAGTTAATTTTTAGTCCTAATATAGAAAATTATTTGAGGTGCCTGGCTGGTTCAGTTAGAAGAGCTTGCAACTCTTGATCATGGGGTCATGAGTTTGAGCCCCACATTGGGTGTAGATTACTTAAATGAGTAAGTAAAGGAAAAAAAGAGGAAAGAGAGAGGAAGAAAATTATTTGCACAGTATTCTTGACTATGTAATTATCCAGACTCTGCTTAATTTTTTAAGTCTGTGGCTCTGCAAGACAACTGGTGTCTGCTAACTCTCATTGTCAAAAGCACTTGCATACATAGCTTACCTTGACTCTTAACCTGTCCTCATTTCACCTTCTGGAGCAGCACAATGCTAGGTCTGTCTCCTCCTTTATAATAGTCTTAGCTATTCTTCCCCTTATGTATTTGTTGCTTGGACACACTCTTTAGTTCTTTCTGTCCGTTCATTGTCTGGCATGGTTTCTAGATCCTGTATTCCAGCTTTTGGTTTTCTGTGGTTTACTTTTGAAAATGTGATACTAAGGGAAGGAGCCCACGACTCTCTATATGACAGACAAAACCCATTTGGAACCACTAGAGTCGAAGGTCCTTGAAGGCAATACTGTTTCTTTAAAATTTTAGTAACCTCATAACTAGTACAGTGCCCTACATTTACTAAGTACTTAGTAAAGGTTTTCTTTGAACTGAACTCTTATCTTGCTTAATCTAGACATAAATATAATAATAAACCAAGAATTGACAAGTAATTGCATTCACATTTTTAGTGGCACTGGGTTATATTACCCTATTTAATTTTCACATATTGATTCACACCCATCTTGTACTTTTGCATTTGATTGGAGTCTAAGTGTAATATTTATATTTACAGTAGATAATTTGGGCCCATTGTTTCTGACTACATAGATATTTTTTAAGTCTTATAAGCGATTAATGGTACAAATGTTGAACAGAAGAAAACCCTTTGATTATATTGTTTATTATATAAGTTTGCTTATAGAAATTTTACAATGAAATTAGAGAAACAATTTAATTTTTATTATAAGTGATAATTACTGTAGGAAAATGTAAAGCTTAAACAACTTTCTTTGTTATAATTGCTTAAGATAGGCATGGAGATTTTGCATTTCTTTAAAACTCAAAGACCTTATTCTAGATAGTTGAAATTAAATATTCATTGTGGGATTTTTTTTCTGTGATAAAGTTACAAAGTGACTGTAGTCAAGTTCCCAGTTGTATTTTATAGAGACAATTCTTTAGTCTTTCTGTTAGTGTGTATTTGTATTTATGCTAACATACAAATTATTATACAGATGAGGCAGCAGTATTTATAACTCCAGATTACTTTAACAGGACATCATGAATGGTAAGACCTAATTGTCACCTCCAGAGACATAGTAGTAAGGCAAGCACCCTGAGGAAGACATCTAGACTCACTTTCTGTGCATTGAAGACCAGGCTGGTAGTGATCCAGATCCTGTCAGACTCTATCCAAGGCATAAAGAATGTATCCAAAATGGATCTTGGGGTTTTATCTTCTCTAGGATGTGCAAGAGGAGGCATTATAGGTGGAGTGCCACTTTAATCCTAAATTTCTAAATCCACACTCAAATTGATCAGAATGTCCCTTTTGCTAATCACAGACTGATATATCTGCCAAGAGAGGGATGGAGAGCCGAACATTTACTGGCAAAACTTGTATTTCTTCAATTTGGAGAATGTTCCTTTCTTTCTGTAAATGTGTGATCTAGCATAAAGACCATAAGTCACTTCAACATTTCCTTTTCTTATACAGTTATTGAAGGTTTGTTTTTTTGTTTTGTTTTTTTTTTTAAAGCATAAATCTGGCATTTGGGCAAATAGTGTGTACTTGATAAATAAATGTTGAACGAATGAGTGAATCTGAAACATGTTGGTAGAATTCTCTGATTATAAGGAATTTTGGGGGATCCCTGGTTGGCTCAGCAATTTGGTGCCTGCCTTTGGCCCAGGGTGTGATCCTGGAGTCCCGGGATCGAGTCCCGCATCGGGCTCCCTGCATGGAGCCTGCTTCTCCCTCTGCCTGTGTGTCTGCCCCTCTCTCTCTCTTTCTCTCTCTGTATCTCTTATGAATAAATAAATAAAAATCTTTTTAAAAAAATACGGAATTTTGTATGTATATTTATAAAATGTAACTCACTTTACTATTCTTACTTCACATTTCTCTAGCAATGTACTATTTCTCATTAAGTCCACAAATTATTGTTAGGTACATGCCATAGATAATAGAAACTATCTTTCGTTAGTGAAGCCATGGTGTTTTTTCCTAACTCTGTATTTCTTGGAAAGAAAAATAGAGATATTTAAAATTCTGATATGAGTTTTACTTATTTGCTCTTCTCTTTTTTCCTAAGAGGTATTTCTTGTTTATTCTTGTTTTATCCACACCATAGTGTAACAAAAAGCTTTAGAAGCACTAGTTTTATTATTTTCCTAAAGATGTTTGTGTAATAGGGCATTTTAATTGTGATTGGGTTATAGACTTCTTTCGTGTGTGTTTAATAGTGAGTTTAGAATATTATGTACTCTAGTACTTTTTTCCTAGGCTTGAATGGAGTGACTAATACGTTTATATTGTATATGCTATGTAATTGGTGATTTTTAAATCCAATTAATTTTAGAAACTTGGCTTAGGAATCTTGCTAACTACTAATATATATCATCATATAGGTAATGAATTTTTAAATTTTTAAATCCAATTAATTTTAGAAACTTGGCTTAGAAATCTTGCTAACTACTTATATATATCGTCATATAGATAAATGAATGTTTTACTCAGTAGATGCTTTAAACTGATGGTTTAACTGTGTCTGTTAGGAACAGGAATTTGTTCAGAAGCAGCAACAAGAATTAGATGGCGCTCTGAAAAAGATCATCCAACAGCAGAAGGCAGAGCTAGCCAATATTGAAAGAGAATGCCTGAATAACAAACAGCAACTCATGAGAGGTATATGAAATTATGCAGCATATGTGTGTGTATTAAATGATGTCTGAAGAACATTGTTGAGATATATGGATATATCTAATATCCTTAATATCAAATGATTGGAAGTTATTTGAATACTCTCCTTTGCTAGAGTGGTAGAGAGAAAGATGAAGTTAATAAGAGGAAAAACTTTATGTTATATTTTAAGAATTTAAAATCTTAAAATTCTTTATAAAATTAAGAAATACTATAAGCTATTGGATGAATGCCTTTATGACAGTAGAAGTGAGCAGTAAACCTAATCCTTAAACACATCTTTTTGTCCAGCTGATGCTAGAATTTTACCTGAATAGTTTTGGTATACTTACCATGCCTTATAATTGTTGGTATACTTAAGGGCTACATGATAGAATGGGATTCTAAGCACTTATTTCCCCTAACAAAAGCTAAGATTTTATTCTTTATGATTAAAAGGAATTTTGGTGTTGAGGGTGGGGGATTCTCTGTTTTTAGGATAGTAGAACAGAATGGTAAGTGGTGATTGATACATGTATGTTGGTAATACTTCATCTATTGTTCACAGTGTTTGTATAAGTTAGTGTATATGGAACACTTTTATGTAAATATTAAAAAGAAGACCAAAGTACACTAGTGAAGAGAACAAAGTGACATTTTGAAAATTGCTTTCTTCTAGCTCGAGAAGCTGCAATTTGGGAGCTTGAAGAACGACACTTACAAGAAAAACACCAGCTGCTCAAACAGCAACTTAAAGATCAGTATTTCATGCAAAGACATCAGCTACTTAAGCGACATGAGAAGGTTAATGAAAGGAAAATTGGTTTAATTTTTGTTCATTTAAAGTTTAAAGAGTTATTCATTTCTGAAACTTCTGTTTCTTAGAGAATGAATTTTAGATTTCCTTTCTTTTTTTAAAATCCTAAAATTTATTTGGTGAAGTTTCTAGTAATTGTATCTTGATCATGATTGCAAACTTCTTTGTACAAATTTTACGGAAGGCGACTAATACAGCGCTTTAAGTTCTCTTCTACATTATAATATTCATCCTGTCAAAGGTAGCTGTTGTGGCTCCATTTATGGTTCAAGTATCTTAAAAATGTGGACTCCCTGACTTAGTAAAAGAATTTCAATATAGGACTCTTTATTTAGGGGCACCTGGGTGGCACAGTTGGGTAGGCACCTCAGTTTCAGCTCAGGTCGTTGTGATCTTGGGGTTGAGGGGTCAAACTCCATGTCAGGCTCCTGTGCTAAGCATGGAGTCTGCTTGAGATTCTCTCTCCCTCTCCCTCTGCCCCTCCCGCTTGTGCTCTCTTTCTCTCTTCAGTATAGATAGATAAATCTTAAAAAAAAAAGATTCTTATTATTAATAGCTTTATTTTTATTATAAATTATATTTTTACTAAAAGTTTGCTGGTTGATGATGTGACGGGGAAAGAATAATTTTGAGAACAACAAAATGGCATGTTTGAGCATACATGTGGGTACTGAGTATTAAATTATATCTGGGGACACCTGGGTGGCTCAGCGGTTGAGCATCTGCCTTTGGCTTAGGGCATGATCTTGCAGTCCTGGGATCGAGTCCTCCATGGGGCTCCTTGCATAGAGCCTGCTTCTCCTTCTACCTATGTCTCTGCCTCTCTCTGTATGTCTCTCATGAATAAAAAAATAAAATCTTAAAAAAATAAATTATATTTACATCACTGGATTCTGTTTGATATGTTCTTAGGAAACAGAACAAATGCAGCGTTACAATCAACGACTTATTGAGGAATTGAAAAACAGACAGACTCAAGAAAGAGCAAGACTGCCTAAGATTCAGCGCAGTGAAGCCAAGACTCGAATGGCCATGTTTAAGAAAAGCTTGAGAATTAACTCAACGGCCACACCAGATCAGGACCGTGACAAAATTAAACAGGTAAATAAACCAATTACTCTCTTCTCTTTAGGGTTTAAAAAATGTGAATGTCCTTTAGAAGTGTCATGTAATTGTGTTGTAAACATTCTGAGCCACCTTGGGCTTGTTGATGTTTTCTTTGGCTTTATGGGCTGGGGCTAGATATGTGGCATATACCAGCTTAGTGTTCCTATGTTGGTGGCCAAAGAGGGTACATTCCTCTGCCCCATGACCCACATATGAGGTCTTGGGCTAGACCGATCCTAAGACCAGCCCTGGGAATTAGGTGACTTGGACAACTTTTGAAGTTAAACATACAGTTTCACTTTGCCTCTGTAGTCAGTTAGGTCCCGCATACAAATGAACTGAGGTCACTAAAGGTTTTAATCCAAAGTACCTCCTCTCACCAAATCCGTAATGTAGAATCCAGCTCAAGTCACAATATATTATTACTTGGAGCTTTAATTTATTGTACTTTAAGTCTTGTTAACTTATTTAAGTATTCCTTTGGAAGATGCAGAAATTACATTGTTAACTGTATTTTCTTTTCCTTATTTATAGTTTGCTTCTCAGGAAGAAAAGAGGCAGAAAAATGAAAGAATGGCTCAGCATCAAAAACATGAAAATCAGATGCGGGATCTTCAGTTGCAGTGTGAAGCCAATGTCCGAGAGCTGCATCAGCTGCAGGTCAGATACATGAAAACAGAGCTGGTGGGAGCAGGGCAGCACAAATGGCTAGCTTGGAGAAAACAGTAGCTAAGCAAAATAAACTATACTTTACTCATGAAAATGTTGGGATTGAGAGGTTTTGTTTTTTGTATAGACCCAAACAAAGATCAGGTTAGTCTCATAGTCACTTAGCTTTTATATAACCATGATTAATATAAATATGAGGCTAAATTATAACCTAAGAAGTTGAGTCTTTCAAAAGCAGTATTGAGTATTTTTAGTCTATTTCGCAAAGAAAATGAACAGTTTTCAAAATGAGGTTGGTGGTATTGTTATTAGATTCTGAATTTAAACTCTCATTTAGGGAGAAATAGTTCATTTTCTTCTAAGTTTTTGAAAAAAGCAATAGGAATTTTTCTCCTAAGAAATTTAAAGATTAGGGAGACTGTTTTGGGGCCTTACCTGGAATATGCAGCCCGTCTAGTATATATAGCCTAAAATGTTCAAAATTTCGGAATAGTGCATACATAAAGGATATTTTACATATTTGGTTAATTTACTAGAGTAGAATAGTCCTTTTTTTTTTTTTTTAAGATTTTATTTATTTACTCATGAGAGACACAGAGAGAAAGAGAGGCAGAGACATAGGCAGAGGAAGAAGCAGGCTCCATGCAGGGAGCTCGATGTGGGACTCAATCCCAGGACCCTGGGATCACGCCCTGGGCCGAAGGCAGTCTCTCAACCCCTGAGCCACCCAGGTGTCCCTAGAGTGGGATAGTCCTAATCCCACATTCTGGTACCAGTGGGTAAAATCCATATAAGGTGCACTTAGAAGTATCAGTTTTATGAGCAAACTTTCTTAATAGAAAGGAAAAACAGTATCAAACTAATTCTATTTAAGTTCTTTTCATATGGTAAGTAACAGATCTAAGCTTTTAAACTTGCAGAAATGAAGCTATGACTCATTTCATAGTTTTTAGCCCTTCTTGGTTTTCAGAGGAGAGTCTGGAACCTCAATAATAGTTTGATGTTTAATGAATACTTTATTATTTTGGAAGATAATTACATTTGTGAAAAATTGCTTAGTTAATCTGAAATTTTTTAATTCAAACTTTATTTTCAGAATGAAAAATGCCACCTGTTGGTTGAGCATGAGACTCAGAAACTGAAGGAGTTAGATGAGGAACACAGCCAAGAATTAAAGGAATGGAGAGAGAAATTGAGACCTAGGAAAAAGGTAATTTTTTTTAAAGATTTTATTTATTTATTCATGAGAAACACACAGAGAGAGAGAGAGGCAGAGACACAGGCAAAGGCAGAAGCAGGCTTCATGCAGGGAGCCCGATGTGGGACTCGATCCCAGGGACTCCGGGATCACACCCTGGGCTGAAGGCAGGCGCCAAACCATTGAGCCACCCAGGCGTCCCTGGAAAAAGGTAATTTTAAAAGCTTTAGATAAAATATGTTTGTGTTCATCCATTTATCCACTCAGTTATTGGCTGTTTATCTAATGTGTGTCAGATACAGTGTCAGAGACAGGAGATACAGAGATAGAGACAAAATCTGTTCCCCAAAGGTTCAGAATGTAGTAACAAGCAATTACAGTTCAATAGGATCATTGCTTTGAAGGAGGTAAGAACAGGAGACAGTGTTAAGACCAAGGCCAAGGACTGCTTCAGTCTGCCTGGGAAGTTAAGGAGGCTTTACAGAGGAGATGCCTTATAAGCAAGTGAGACTTCAGGATGAGTAAGAGCTTGCTAGGCATTCAGACAGGTTGGGGTGTGATTGGCAATGTAAATACAGAGAAGAGAATGGATGAAAATGATGTGTATAAAAATTGTAAATAGCTCCTTGTCATTGGGGCACTGAAGGAGTGTGCCTGTGTGTAGGCATTAAGGAGGGAGAGAAGGAAGGAAGTGGTGACAGCTTAGCCTGGACAAGTTGACTGAAGCCAGATTATAAGGCCCCAGTATGATAGTAAATTCACAATCAAGTAAAATAGGCAAGGTCTCCTCTCCCCATCCAGCTATCAGTCTTTTTTATACCTCCTTCCTTTTTGATTTCCTGCTGGCCTGGTCCAATTGGTCAACAATTGCAGCTCATTTTTTTTTTTCTATAGCTTTGTGATTGTCTCCCTTTGCTAGCTCTCAAACTTAAACCTTTATTTTTCTTGGCCTTCCTTCCTGCTGTACCTTTCAACTGTTCTTTCTTCATTATCCAGTTAGTCAGTCAAGAAAATCTGTATTTGGCAGCTACTGTGTGCTAAATGTTTCTGGAAGAAGTGAAATAACAAGTCAGTTGTTAGTGTGGCTTTTTAATTTAAATTTTATTTCTTGTTAAATTTTTGGATAGATAATACATTCATGTGGATTGGAATTCAAAAGGTACAGAAGAGCCTTTTTCCAGTTTCTTTAACTCTTTGCAATCTAGTTTTCATCTCATACTCCCCAGTGGTCATAAGTGAGTTGCTAACAGCCTATGCTATTATCTGTTGTCATTAGAAATCTTGTTTCTTAAAATTGTCTTCTCATCTGACTTTTATGACCTCTCTTCTTTCTCTGTGCTCTTTATCACTTTTTGTCTTCCAGTCACCTGGAATGTAGATATCTCACAAGTTTACAGCCTTGATGATCCTGTATCTTGTCATGGCTTATCTGCTGCATATTTAAGGACGGTCACAGAACTTGTATAGTAGGGGTTGTATAGAGCACAAATTCTGAAGTCCTACAGATCTCAGTGCTAACATTTAATTTTGTCACTTCACATTCCTAAGCCCAGTTTTACTCATTTATAAAACAAAGATGACACTACCTACCTAATTTGGGTTGTTAAGACAGTTAGAAGGAGTGATGTGTGTGTATGGCGCTTCCTAATACCTGAGCTGTAGTCAGGGTTTGATGAATGGTTGCTGTTGCTATTGTATATTGTTTTGTTATTATTGGTTCATGCTCTAAGCACACATTTTCCACCTGGATGGTCCATTCCTTCTTATTTCATTCAGGCCTCTTTTCCAATATCATCTCACCAAAGGTTTCTTTTTCTGGTGACTATATAAAATAGCCTCCATGCCCACTTCAGACATTCCCTGTCCCCTCATCTTTGTCTTCCTTTATAACATTCTTCAGCACCAGACTCATTCGTTTATTATCCATCTTCTCTCACAAGAATGCATGCTCCTTGAAAGCAGGAGCGTTAGTTACCTCGTGGTTTACTGGTATATTTCATCTTCTAGAACAGTTCCTGGTATATTGTAATGATTAGTACATACCTTTTGAATGTTGACTAAAGATTGTAAGCTCGGTGGAGATCAAACTGAACTCAGCAGGTTCATCCATGTCACCACTGCCCTTTGTTTTTCCCTCCCCACCTCACTGCCCCCACCCCATGCGGTCCCTCCCATCATCAGTGTGCTTCTCAACATCCCTGTCCTCCTAGTTGACATACAATCTAGCAACCTGAATTGTCTTGTATTTCCATCACATCTCATGTCAGTGAGATGACAAATAATTTTAACTCTTTTTATAATAATTCTCTTTCACATTACTATCATTCTACTGCTTAAAAATGTTCAGTAATGTCCTTAATGGGCCTTCTGATCTCAAATTCCTTTTCCTTTCTTCCTGTGCTGTCTGCCATTCACATGAGTATTTATATTTAAGAATATCTCTGATACTGGCTTGTGGTGATGATAAATTTTTAATTCTATCAGAATAAAATAGCAATGTCTCACTTTGACGTTATGGCCATCATAGTGCTATATGTACGTTGGCCACAGTCAAACTTTCTAGTATCATCTCCCATAGACCACTTTGTTCCCTGTTCATATTCCAGTATAGGATATAATCGCCATTACTCATACTAAGTTCATGGTTTCCTGCCTGTGTGCATTGCTTTAGCACCCTCTGTCTGGCATGCCTTCTACATCCTGTCTATCAAATTCTTATCTTAACTTCAAGACTGAGCTCATGTTTCACCTCTTCTGAGAAACCTTCCTATATCTTTCCATCTTCTGCTAAGCTTTGTGCCTCTGCAGCAGCACTTATCCCTGAATCTCTTGTCCACAAAACCTTTGATATCTCAGGTATTTATCAAGCACTTACTATATATATGCTGTGTATTGTGGGGATGTGAAGATGAATCTAGTTTAGGGCTTACCTTCAAACAACTTACAGTCCTTTATGGAAGAAAAGACATGCACATCAAACATAAAAATAAAAAAACAAAATTGGAAGTGCCATGTGTGAGAGACATGTAATAGTCAATAATAAGTGCCATCTGTTGAGTGCCTAGTATGTGTTAAGGACATCATGATCATGTTTAATCGTCACATAGCAACCCAGTGAGGTAGGTGATACTCTCCCTATTTTACAACAGAAGAACGAAATGATTTTGTAATAGAAAGAAGTTAAGTAATTGACCCAAGTCATATATATGGCTGAGCTGAAGTCTTCAGTCTAGAGCTGTGCACAACCTATTGTAACTGTTGTGCACTCTGGTCTTCCTTAGGATAACACAGAGAGAGTGTTTTAAGCAAATAGTTTTATTTTTGGCTGTCAGAGTAAATTTTGTATGTTAATACCAGCACATAATTTCTTTTTCCTTTCCTAAGACATTGGAAGAAGAGTTTGCCAGGAAACTGCAGGAACAGGAGGTGTTCTTTAAAATGACTGGGGAGTCTGAATGCCTTAACCCATCAACACAAAGCCGGATTTCCAAGTTCTATCCTATTCCTAGCTTGCATTCCACTGGGTCGTAACAATAGGAAGCATTCTGTGGTTGGGTTTGGCTTTTTAAATATGTCATTCTGTTCTCTTCATCTTCTGCCACAATCTATATCAGAGAGCTTATGAAGACAATCACCTGCCTCACCTTCTAGGTGTTTTTTGTTTGTTTGTTTGTTTATTTTGTTAGTTTGTTTAGCAAAGATGAAGGGAAAGGACCCAAGACAGATGCTGGGCCATGTTGGCAAAGTGGCATCTTGCAGTAATTCCCTAAGGTGATTTTGTATATTAATCTTAAAAATTGTGTTCTTTAGACACTGTTACCTGAAAAACTGTTAAATACAATGTTTGAAATTATTTTTTTAAAAAGGCTGTTAGGCCATTGAGTATTAGTGGATATCTTTTTACCTGACCTAACTTCTCAGTGTTGCATAATTCTGTAGATGCAACTCTGCTGTAGAGAGTTGGAATAGTTTTCTTTTGGTGAATCAGCTCTCATGAGAAACCTATGAGTTGCTCAAAATATCCTATTAATTAAGTAAATCTATTTTGTCTTTCAATAGCAATAGACACTTTTAAAAAAGAAACATTATTTCAGTAATTTGTCTAAAATAATTACCTATTTAGTCATGAGCTAATAATTAAGGGTGCTAGTTTTATTAAAATAGTGCCTAAAACACTAAGTTTCAATTGAGTCTAAAGTAGAATTTCCTTTTTTGATTCAACAGGGACAAATATCCTTAGCATTAAGCATTATTGTTTTTAAAATATTGCTCCTATTACCATTTGATAGAAATTTTCATCCTAAAATATATGTTGTGCAAAGTTCGAAAGATTAAGAAGAAGTAGCTTTTAGATATTGAAATTGGAAATATATAATACCAAATTAAAAGAAGTACAGATTTAGGGTCTCAGTTTGTTGTCTAAAATAATCTGTGAGCTGGTTAAGTGACCTCTCCCATCCTAGCACATTATGTTCGTTGAAAACTCTGCCTGAGGCCTGCAGGCTCTGAGTTATATTTATAAATGTATTATCTGAAATTAATCTTAAAAGAGGCATTTGTTCAGAATACTTTTAAAAACATAAAACAGGCAATGTTAGAAATGACTTGTTGAGAGAAAGTCATTTGTATTTTGGTTTTATTTAGTTCCATGTTTAAATTATTTACTTTGATTTGATTGGGAAAAGCCTGAAACCTTTATCACATGGTTGCTGATAAATGTAATTACTAATGAAATGTTCACTCTTGGTCCCTCTTGTGGCTCAGAATTCCAAGCCCATGCCAGGTCAAACAGTATTATGCAATGTACTTCGGTGCCCAAAGGGCCCATTTGTAAATGATGCTTGCTGTTTGCTATTTTCAACCTATTCTCTTTTAAGAGTACTAGGTACCAAATTGTAGACGTTTCCGTTTTTAGTTACATTACATTTGAGGCTGGTGAAAAATTTAAGTGTAATTTGTGGGAACACTGATTCATAGTAAGAAAATGTAAATATCTGTAGCACTTTCTTGCAGTTAATTTGAAAACTTTGAATGCTGAATCTTATTTTGTCAGTGATTTAGATCTGAAAAATGCATGTGTGATTTTAATTTTGTAATTGTTTTGACAAGCATAATTTCTTGGACAACTTTGTAGTTAGCCTTAACTTCTGGCCAAGTTTGTTTTTTATATAAATATATATACATATATATATATATATATAATGTATGGTTGTAAATTCATACACCTATCACATTGAATGTGTTACTGTATACAAAACTCTTAATGCTTTATTCTCAAATGCTGGGTTGAAAAATGTTTTGAAAGCCTTTTAAAGTATATATCTTTATAAAAGTAATATTCAGGATGATGATGGAAATTGTTTATATTGTTATGATAAAAATGACAGTATAATGTTACCCAATGTATTTAATGGTTTATTTGCAGAGGGAGAGAGGAGGAAGGTTCTCATACCATTCTTCCCTTTAAAATTTTGTTTATTGGCTTTATAAAAAAAATTAATATTTCAGGTAGTGTACACTTTTTCATTATCTTTTAAAGGATGATCCTGTGTCTTAAATAGTTTGTGACACATAATTAATTTGGTCTGAATATTTCTTTTTATTCCTTTCAACTTGACATGAGAGTATTGAATAAAGAAAAGAGGCTCAGAGTAGAAATGGTTGACACTCCGGTAAGTTTATTAGCAAATCTTATAAAACCTTAAAACTGCCCTTTGGATTCAGTGTTCATGCTGGAGTTCTCTTTCAAATATGACCATATTCATGTGGGTGTGGGACTGCAAAGTGATACATGTATAGAGGTGAAACATTCATTTTAATGCTTAAAGTTACATAAATCTTTTCAAGAAGTGTTTTGTCATAGAATATGCTGTTTTTGCCCATCCCTGCTTACTTCTTGTTAGGCCCTATATTCAAATAGATAATAGTGATCATTTTTTTTTTAATAGTGATTGTTTATTCTTGCATGAAGTGTAGGTGGGGAGTTGAGGAGGGGCCCAGACTTCTTGAAAGAGTACAATCAGATCCGTCCCTGATTTGGTTGTTTTGTTGCTGTGGCGGCAGAATGTGCTATGAAACACATAAAAGAAATTCTCCATGTGTGCCCTAATGACAGCCTCCCTCTTCTCCCTGCGTGCTGTGAACACACCACACTGCACTTCTGCAGGCCTAGCTCACAGAGCTGGTTGCACCAGGTTGCCTTTCCATGTCCTGTCCGGAGTTGGGTGTGAATTGCTGAATTAGCTGCTATTCTTTATGGAGTCACAATTAAGCTTTTTCTTACCCTTTTCAATGGGAAAGCTATGGGGGGCGGGGGTAAAGAGGAAATTGAGAGTGCTTATACTTTGTTGAAAATATTAGAACTTTCCTGTGACAGGATACAGCAAATTGTAATTAAATATAAACCAGAACCAGAGCTACCTCTAAGTAGTGTTTCCTCAAGCACAAAGCTCTCAGGCATATGAGACCCTCTTTAATGGAGGCTCTCTGATTTCTTGAGCATCAGCGAGTTCAGAAGTGACTGTCTTTTGTACTCCATTAGTTCCCTGGTAACTACACACTTACTCCCATTCCACACTGTGCTTAAATGACAAAGACTCTTCTGAGAAGCCAAATTCTGTCCAAGATGAGCTCTAGATATTGTTAATTAAAGGAAAGCCTAGAACTGGGGTGGAAGAGGAGAGTTACTTGCCAGTTCTGAGAGTCTTCCGATGAAATAAATTACTTCTTTTTGGGGAGATGATCTTTTATAGGAAATGGGATATTTTAAATGCTTTAATTGAAGGCACAACAGTTAATGCCTCTATTGTTGCTAGTCTGTGGCTGACATGGTTTTGATATGGCTTTGAAATTTCTGCTAAGCTTGAGTAGAATGTTACACCAGTTTTTAATGTTGGCTGCAGCTTTTGGTAATTCTTTGCTGATTTTTGCAGTGTAATAACTTCATGAGCTAAATTTTCAGGAAGAATTTTGTTTCCGATTATGCCTCTTGTCTATTTGGGAGCAACATGTCTTTTTCAATCATGGGATTGATAAATGAAAAATAAAGTTATTTCTTAATTGACTCCGAGAAGCAGTCTTTTATTAAGAATCTTTGATACTGGGTTGTCTTTCATGAGAATATTTTGCAGCATTTTTTTGGTCCCAGTTTGATTTTTAACCCTTGTGGTCCTCCAGGCCTTTGGACCCTTTCAGACTTGCCTGTATTCCTACCTGACACATCACCACACACAAGAATATGGTTTTTACTGGTAACTTGGAGAGGGTCTCTTTCACTATACAAACCCCTCCTTTGGGTGGGGCTTAAAATAGTTCCTTCAACATATGTATATATACATATTTTTAATTTTTCTTCCCTTGGGATGGTTTTTCTCACCAAACATTTCACTAACCATATGATCTCACTTCTGCTAAAAATAACTTCTTTTTGTCATTAACGTTCATGCAAGATTCAGTACACACTAGGCAGCATCATTTGGCAAGTGTTCAGCTTGGCTGGAGGGAGGTATAGTGTGTCCTTTTCTAATCCAGGAGCATCACTATTGAGCTCATTCTTGACCTTTTTTTTTTTTTTTTTTTTTTTTAAATACGTGAAACAAGAGGCTCAGATCCATTGCCATCCAGCTGAGGATGTATCTCATGTCTGCCCATCCCCTTTCTGGTTCTGTCCAGAGAAGGTAGCAGGTTTGGACTTTTACCCTATTTCAGTTGCACATAGGACTCTGAAGACTCCGGACAGCTTAGAAGGGTAAGTGTAGTAACTAAGAAACACTGTGATCAAGTCTGATTAATAAAAGTGAGAACCGTTAGAGGGAATCTAATACTTGAGCCCTTGAAGCTACTACTACAAAAAGAATTTGATTCAGCCTTTAAGTTAAACAAAAAGGTGTGATGTAATTGTTCATTATATACAAGAATTTTCATTACATAGTGAAAAGTCTGAAATTCTGAAAGCCTTACGTACTCATTTTTTAGAATTCCCATGACAATTCAGAGCAGGTAGCTGTCAGGATGTGCTAAGGGAGGGCAGCAGACCACACGGAATGCTTGGTGCCTCACTGGGTGTTGTCACTAGCAGTTGTTCAATACAGAACTTTATAAGTGGTATTTTTTTCCCAGGATAATATGTGAGGTACTCAGGAGAGACCACATGGAAAGCAAACTGTCTAGGCTTTTAAAAGGTAGAGATAGAGAAGTAGATTTATTTTAATCCCATCCAGCGGTGGAGAGTCACAGTTTATAACATTTCACAGTTTGGCCAGTTGTAACTTTCTCTGAAGTGGAGTGATTTTACTATGCATTTACTGTGATTTACTGGGCGTTTCATATTTGTGCATTTTTCCTTTTAGGAGTTTTGGTCTTCCATTCATTGTTATGCATGCCCTGCAATCATAACTCCTTTGTTCCAGGATAAATCACTGCATTAATTGCAAATAATCTTGTTGCTCATCTGTTGCATATGTGTTTATTTCAAATAATTTATGTTCAGGGAAAACCTTCAGATGCTTTGTCCAGGATGAATTAGTAGTTGCAGATCGGGGTCTGCCTTTAAAATCTCAGTGATTCAACAGAATGCCAGAATCTTTGTTCCAAACACAACTAGTTTTGTTTTCTTGTATTTGCAATAAAGAGTTCATAGTTAGGGCTGACTCCAAGCTTTTCCCTCCCTTTTCCCCCTCTTTCCCTTTCTTGCTCTTTGTCTTCCTTTCCATTCTTATTCCTTGTCTCGATTTCCATTTTTTTTTGGGGGGGGGGGGTAAAGATTTTATTTATTTATTCAGGAGAGACGCACAGAGAGAGGCAGAGACACAGAGGGAGAAGCAGGCTCCTCCAGGGAGCCCGATGTGGGACTCTGATCCCGAAACGCCGGGATCACGCCCTGAGCTGAAGGCAGACGCTCAACCACTGAGCCAACCAGGCATCCCTTGATTTTCCATTCTTTCATCTCTTTGTCTCCATCTTTTCTCACCTACAACTATTTATTCCTTTCTCACATTTTATCTCTTCTCTGTCTTGCTCATTATCTTTCACTTTTTTCATTTTTATTCTTTTTCATTCCCTTGTCTCATCTTTCCTTCTGTCCTGCCTCTAGTCTCCACCCACCTCCTGCAACCCCGCATTTCTCCCTATTTCTGCCTCCTTCTCTTTCCTACTTTGTCCCCTCCCCCTTCCTCCCTTTCTCTTTTTCATTCTCTTTCTCTCACTTTGGTTAGATGGATCACACTAAACATAATATTAAGAAAAAAACTTTAATTGGAAATTTTGCAATTGAAATGACTTTTCATCTAACAGACCATGTACATGTTTTCGATACTGAAAAGTGCATCAACGCCCAGCTGTGCCCAGTCTCCTGTGCCATCTCCTAGTATCAAATTTTCTATTTCTCCTCCTTCCCCACTGCCTTTCTTCTGCCCCTTGCTGTGGTCTAGTGCAGTAGAACACATTTCTAAATGCTAGCATGGCCCTGTAGAAACAGACCATAGCTACAATCAGACAGACTTCCTAAGCAAGTGGGAATAGACCAAGTGGTGAGAATGACTATTAGAAACCCTGTCACCATCTTCAGGGGAAGTGAGTTTCTTAATTTTTTCAGTTGCAAGAGTTGCTTCTTAGCCAAGTCCTTTCTATGACTAGAGAATGCAGAACAAACAGGGAGGAACAGCACAGCCTTGCAGTGATAACCAGAACACACCCTATACCCGTCTTCCCTTTTCTGGCTCATTCTTAGGCAAAGCTCAAGGACTCCTAAGCCAACTTCTATCTAACTGGCTTTCCTGGGTTGCATCTAGAACTAAGAGCTAAGGAAGCCAAGGGGCTCAGAGCTAGCAGAGCAACCAGTCATTTTCTGGAACTGCAGCTACTTTATCACCTGGTGGAGTGGTTTCAGGCTGTGTAGCTTTGACTGGACGATACATCTTTATAGGGAGATACACGTCTATATACGATTGTTCCAGACTACAACAGGTGTTCTATTGATCGTTTGGCTGTGCTGTCTCAGTAGGAAGTGAGCCTCCAGCTTCCACCCTTTGGAGAGATTTTGACGTGGACGCCATAAGCCATTGCAAGAACTGATGCCAGGGGCTGTTCCTCCAAGGGTAGCTCATGGCTTGATGGCGATGCTTCTCTTTCTCCGCCTCGCATAGACTTGGTCACCTGGAGTTAGGAGGAAGAAGTTAAATACCTCGTGGCCTGTGAGCCTTCAGCTTGGGCAATTATATAGCAACTGTGACAACTGCAAAACGGGCTTGAAAGATGAACTCTTTTGTAAGACTATCAATTTATTTAAATTGTTTACCCTCTTTCATCACAGAGTGGTTCTCTTTTCCTGCTTGCATTGGCAGTCTTTTTCCTTTCTCCCTAGCTGTTCATTTCATTGTTATGCAAATGATGTTGATGGCAGCATCTGCCTTTAGTAATTTGGCATTCGCCCTAATTTTTCAGGCTTGCTCTGGAATGAACTGCCTACTTCTCGGAGTATTAGCCTCCTAACACTGCAGAACCTGGCAGCCAAGGCTTACCTTTGTCTCCTTTTTCTCCCTTGTGCCCTCGAGGGCCGGGTGGCCCAGGCCGACCTGATGGTCCTGCAGGGCCCCTCTCACCTGGGAGGACAGAGATAGCTGTGCTCAAATGGGAGCTCAGGGGCTGGAGGGGCCCCACACACAGGTTCCTAGACAGCAGTGGCAAGGAGGTGGCTGCCCGGGAAGAGCTGGTGCTTACACAGGATCCTGGTGGCTATCTCCCTGCCACCACTTACCTTTGGGTCCTGGGATGCCCACCTCTCCTTTCTGCCCAGGGGGCCCTGGAATGGCTCCGTAAGCTGCAGGGGGAGAAGACTGGCCTCAGACAAGGGATCATTGGAACTGGGAGGTAGAGGGGTTTGTTCAGAGAAACACAGGAAGGGAGTGGCAGAGTCAGGACCCAAAGAAGACAGAGTTCAGAATTTATCAGATTTTCAGCCTCTCAAGTGTTAATAACTGGAAGTTTTTTTGGGAGTCTCGTTTCTCCCCCGTGAGACCGGGCAGCAAGGTGTCAGGAAAACGATCACGGAGGTGCTCTTACTTCGGAAAAAGTCCATGAGGTCCTCGGTCACGTTGCTGTAGGCAGAGAAGACCTTACTGATGCCAGGGGGGCCCTGGGGCCCTGGCTGGCCTGGGGGGCCCTGGACGGTGTAGGCCATCCCTTGCAGCAGGCCCTGACCTATGTGGGAAGCACCAGAGTGTGGGCACAGGCAGCAGGAGAACAGAGCCCCAGGATTGCCAATTCCCATGCCATTATAACCTAGATGAAGTGGCAGCAAGGGAGAAGCCCCGCTGGCCACTGACTCGCCCAGGCCTCTGCTGCCACGGCCTGTCATTAGAGGCTTGCTGACGCCAAAGCTGTGCTGATGAGCTACAGGCAGAGAAGACTTCTTAACCAAGGGCCTGCCCTCAGCCCCAGAACCCATGGTTGTCATAAAGACTTCTGAGACACACCACTAGTTAGCTAGGGAAGCAAAGTCCAAGGACCCCAACAAGCCCTGTTCCCTGCAGTATGGGTCCGCCCTGCCTGGCGCTCCTGAACTAAGCTGGTTGTGAGTGGAGTCTGGGCCTCTTGCCTTCAGTCCCTGCCCATCTGATTCTACAAGTGCTGTCCCAGAGCCTGGGCATGCCGAAAATGAGAGGGTGAGTTTCTGGACCCTATAATTTGAGCTGCTCACGGGCTCCCCCACCTCCAACCTCCCCACAGCACCGAGGCCCAAGGGTCACGACTCACGCTGCAAACTCTCAGACACCCGAACGGCCAGCTCGTTGTAGTCCAGACCTCCGGCAAAGCCAGCCCCAAGTGGTCCACCTTCACCACCATACATGCCACCTTCTGCTGCTCCCCCATAGCCTCGGCCCAGGCCCATGTCCAGGCCAAAGGCCCCTGCTTCGCCGAGGGAGCCTCCACTGGCTCCTCCTATGCCCATGGAAGAGCTGTAGGAGGATCCCCGGCTGACGGACGCGCTGTGAGAGGAGGACCTGCTGTCCCGGCTGTAGGAGCCATCCATGGACACTAGACGGCTGTCCCCAGGCGGCCCCTGTGGCCCTGGAGGCCCTGGCGGGCCCACGATGAAGCTCCGCACATCTGGGCCTGCAGGAAGGAGGCCACATTAGTTGGGGCTTAGGTGTGGGGGTGGAGAGGAAGGGAATTAAGAGGCCTCTCCCAGGGTCTCGAGGCACTCGCGCAGGAGCAGGAGGGCTGGCGAGGGAAGAACCAGCTCTCCTGCCTCATAGGGCTCAGGCATTTGGCCTCCCAGGTTCCTTCCAGCCCCAGCTGCCCTCTTGCAGGGAGGAGCAAGGTCTGGGGAGGGGCACCTACTTGTGAGGTAGCTGATCAGCTCACTCCGGAAGCTGTCGCTGTTTTCTGCTGCGTAGGTTGCCAGAGCTCCTGAGACGCCTGGAGGCCCTCGAGGACCTGGGGGACCAGGAGGGCCTGGGGGGCCAGGGATGGATGACACGCCTGCAGCTGAATGGGAGGCAGAGAACGGTCAGGGATCGCGCCGCTGGGAAAGCAGAATTCCTAGCTGTGTGCAGGGGTGCAACTCCTCTTGAGGAGGAGGGGATCCTGGGGGCCCAGCTCTGGCATCACCCTGGAGCCACTGCTTAGACCTGCCCTCCCCACTCCCAGTTTGGGGTCTCACTCAGTCCAAAGCATATCCCCTTGTCTGCACCCTCCTGCCACATGACCACACGCTGTTCATGAGTCCTCTAAGGGCTGTACTTGGGAGCATGTCTCTCCCAACTAGTCTTCCTGTCATGGCTGAAAGCACCTCAAAAGCAAAGGGGTTCCTTGTCTGTGCTTCAGGAGGACTGGGTGACTGGTCCAATAGTTTAACTCTCCATGGCTGCCCTCCCTGCGCCTTACTGTGCAGGTAAGAAGAGAGGTCTTCCACGCTGATGCTGGACCACGCGTTGCCTGGGATCCCTGGGGGCCCAGGGGGACCTGGGGGCCCAATGATGCCTCTGTATTCAGACCCTGAGACATCAAAGAAGGGCACAGAGTCAGTGGGGGGTCTGGGCCAGGGGACGTCTGCCTCCTACCACAAGCTCCTGACCAGCCTTACCCTGGAGCAAGGAGAGCAGCTCCTCGTAGGATGTTCCTGGGAGGCCAGGGGGTCCTGGGGGGCCAGGCAGCCCAATGCTGATTCCAGAACCTGAGGAACAAAACCTCAGGTTGTGATAGATTCAGATTGCACATGTGTATGCGAATTGTGTGTGAACCCCATAGAGGACAGTGCCCCAGACGCTCCTGGCTTCCCCAGCCAGGCTCGGGGACCTGCCCCGGGCCACAGATGTGAAGGGCTCTGAAAGCAGCGCGCTCCCTCTGGGGCCACGTGGCGGGGGAGCATCGGGGGCCAGTGCAGGGAAGTTCAGCACCCACACCCTCTGGGGCCCCGCTGACCATCTGCCTGCAGTGGGCAGGCCAGGAGGGCGGACACTCACTGGACATGTAGCTGAGAATGCGACTGCTCAGCTCGGCGTAGTCCAAAGACTGGAGCGACCAATCTCCAATCACATACTGACGCAGATACTGCCTCACATCATCTCCTGCAAGGACAGGAAGCGCTGGCGTGGGCCCACCCAGGCCACAGGGCTCCCGGGCCACCGCGCGGCCACAGCCAGGTCTGCCCCTGAGTTCCGGGTTCTCCGTCCACAGGGGGAGTCAGCAAGCCTCCAGGTCCCCGACCAGGCACCTGCCCAGTTCCTGGCGCTGGGGACGGGGAGATGTGCTGGAGATTCCAGCCGGTAGGGACTCACTGGCCGCTGGGAACGAGGACGAGGGCCTCCTCACTAGCCCTCAGCAGCTCGGGTAGGGGCAGGCCGAGCCCCCAGGGCTCCCACCCGCCGGCCCGCCGTAGGTACTCACGCTGCAGCGCAGCCACAATGTCCTCCGTAGAGATGGAGACGGAGGAGCCGATGCTGTACCCTGAGGCTGTCGGGAAAGAACCTCGAGTTACCTGCTTAGCAAGACTAAGGCAGCAACGCCCTCACTGCTGCAGAACCACCAGGACTGGCCAGCTAGCTGCTCCATTTGTGGAAATGAATGAATGGGGGATTGGGAGGCTGTTGTGAACGCATGAAAAAAACTCGAAGGTGGTTTTGTTTTTGCATTTGTTTGGTAAGACACGCCGTTTTCCAGAGTATGCTTTAGCCTAACTCCTGCTAAGATCCTGCCCACCTTGTTGCCTTTCCACATCTTAGGACACATCTGTCAAGCGCAAGAAGGCTCATTACTCGTGGCTCCGCGGTGTGGCCTCTTCCTAATCTGAGCAACCCCTTCTTGAAGCTAATCCCAGTGGCCTGACAGCCATGAATTCAGACCTGAACTTCACATCCAGAAGGGTAAAGTGAACAGCAACGTTAAGTGAGGAAGCCTGCAAAGTGGCCATGGGAGGAAGGGGTCATGACAGGACCGGGGGGAGGCTTACTCTGTAAGTAGCTGCTGACGCGGCTTGCCAGCTCTGAGTAGTCGAAAGTCTCCCCCGCAATGGTGGTGACAGGCCCCGGGGGACCAGGGGGGCCTGGGGGACCCTGAACTCCAGAGAGGTAAGACCTAATGCTGTCACCTGCCAACAAAGAAGGCAAAGTCAAGCCGGTCCCCAAGAGGGCATGTCCTCCCCACAGAGATGACCTGCAGCACTTGATGAGATGCCTTCCCCACCACAGTCATGGGCCAAGGCAGGGCCAGCAGGGAGCCCAGACTCCTGGTTACAGATAGAGAAGCTGAGGACCAGCCTGTGTGGTAGCCGTGAGAAGGTGGGTGTTCGGGGAGTGCATGGACATGCAGTCCTGGCTCCAGGGTCAGACTTCTGACCTAGGCCTGGGCCTATAGACTGCTACCCCCTGCCACACACAACACCCCTCTGGCCCCGCTCGCCGCCTCCGGCTCCCACCCACTCCCAGAGCCTCCCCCACCTCCCCGCACTGGTACAGGCAACGGGATCTGTCATGTTTATTTACATAAGGAGGAGGGGACTGGAGGCTTCCTGAAATAGCCGAGCTCCAGAAAGCACTGGAGATGCCCCAGCAGTGTGCGCACGCGCGCGCGCACACACACGCACACACTCAGGCCCCAGGCACTCACTCTGCAGGTATTCAGAGATGTACTGCTGGATTTCCCGGCCAGAGCTGCTGATGGAGCCCGGAGGCCCCGGTGGGCCTGGAGGGCCTGGTGGACCTGGCATGAACATGGTGCTCGACGATGACCCCCCTGCAGGAAGGAAAGCTTTCTAAGTCCGACACCCTAGGGTCAAAGAAGGGCCCAGAGACTGCTTCCACAGCCTGAGGAGGGAAGGTCGTTCTTAGTGGAAGAAATAAGATAGTGGCAAAGAGGAGGGTCTCTCCATAGGGAGAAGGGAGTGAGTGCTTGTAGCGAGCACTGTCCGAAAGGGGCACAGAGTCGAGCCTGCCCAGGCCAGACCCTCCCTTCAGCAATCTGCTCAGCACCCCAGAGGCTCCCTCACCTCTGAACACCTGGCTCCCAGGTCTGTCCTGTGTCATCTGGCATCGTTAGCCACCTGTACTGTACCAGTCCTTCCCTCGCACCCCTACCAACTTAAAGGGCTCACAGGCTTAGCACATCACTGAACCGTGGGTAGGTGGGTGGGTGGGTTGATGAATGAATCGGAATCCTTGCTTGAATTAGGGGAGAACTTTGTCACCTTTGGCTCTTACCTTGAGAGAGTCTGCCAGGCATGCCAGGGACCCCAGGATCACCTGGAATCCAAAACCAGAAGCCCTGTTTGCATCACCTCCTCCAGGAACCCTTCCGTGGTTAGGCCCAACCACGTTCATCAGCATGTGACTCAACAGCTACCCCACGTGTCTCAGTTTCTGCGGTGCTACGGCAGCTCCCTTCAGGTAGAGGCTGTGCTCACGTCCTCATCCCACTTGCCCTCCAGCCTCTCCTTCCTCCCAAGCCTTTAGCACCAGTAGGTACCCACTAGCTTCTGTTCAGACTCTGGGAGCCATTCTTGCCTTCATGCCTCACTGCCTTCCTGGCTGCTCCCCTCACTGACCTTTGTCACCCTTGGGTCCCCGGGGGCCAGGTGGTCCTTGCAGGTTGAGTCCAAGAGAACTGGAGCCTGGTAAGCAACAACACACGGTGCAGTCAGCCAGGGCTGAGGGGCTCTGGCCAGAGCCAGCAACGGGCCAGGGGCTTAGCACTCACCGGAGCCTGAGAATCCTGGGGGGCCTTGCTCGCCTGGGGACACACCGAGAGGGGTCAGTCAGTGGTGCGCTCCTCCTCCCCAGGCCCAGCCCTGACCCCACCTTCCCTCCTCCCAAAAGGCTCTCCAACACTCATGATGCTGAGGCTGCACTCCCTTTGGGCAGCGCTAGAGCTGCCACAGGCCCATGCGCGCAAACACACACACACTCCCGACTATTCACAGACACCCACCCTGATCTACCTGCACTCATTTGGACAAAACTCATTTACAGGAAGCTCAAGGCTCTCGGAAGGTCAGCTTTTGCCACCCCCCACCCCCACTGCCACCCCACATCTTGTTTGGTGCCAGCTTTACTGTACCTTGGTGTCCTCGAGGGCCTGGGGGGCCTGAGGGAAGGAGGCAGACAGTCGTGAGATGCGTGCCCACCGGGTGCTATGGCTTCAAGGGGCCCGTAGGGGAAGGGACAGGGCCCCTGTGCTGGAGCAAACACAGGGCCCGAGGTTCCTCACACCTCTCCTCCCGGCAGGCCAGCGCAGAGGCGGCGATGTGTTGTAGAGCTTCTAGCCACCATGCCCCCCACCCCACGTTCCAGACTGCCGAGCTCCTGGTGGGATGTGGCAGGAGGATGCATAAATGCCCCAGTGTATCCAACCCCATCCGACTCTCCTGGCCACCTTGAGCAAGGAGTCTTCTGCGTCCCAAGACGCTACTCACCTTGGTCTCCCTTGGGGCCTGGGGGGCCAGGGGGCCCTGGGGGACCGGAGAAGTAGGTCTCTGCAGAGGAAAAAGAGTGTGGGCACAGAGGTATTTGTGAGAGAGGAGCACCTACCATGGAGCCTGGCACACGGCACATGCTCAGTCCACACCTTTCAGACAGGTGGGTGGGTGGATGGATGGATGGATGGATGGATAGATAGAAAAATAAGTGAAAGAAAAAACTAACAAATGGTTGGATGGATAAATAGATGAGTGGGTACATTTTCCATGAGGGACAAGTTCTAGGCTAATATTTGCTCTAAAGTTATTTCCATGTGTTTCCGTGTTGTTCTGTCAACATTTATCTCCTTTCAATGTGTATCCTGCCTACTTATCAGACTTGGGCTTCCCAAGGACAGAAACCAGGTCCCCAGTCACAAATGAGTCTGTCCAGAAGCTCCCCAAGGGCAGAACTCGCTCCCTCCCTCTGACCAGCTTAGCTGCGGGGGCGGGGCGGGGGGCTGGTCTGGCTTCCTGTTCTCCCTGCAGAACTCCCGTTCTACAGAGTTCATGCAAACACACCCTAGTGGCAGGTCTGAGGAGGAAGCCTGACGAGCGGGTCAGGAAGGCCATATGCTTGTGACCACAGCAGGTCCAGGGACTGGGGCTGAGGTGGACAACAGGTGGGACTTGACTCTGTAACATTACCTGAGTTGCTCAGCAAAGATCCCGGAGGGCCCGGCGGGCCCGGCCGGCCTTCTCCTAGAAAAAGAACCACCAAGACTTTGTAAAGCCAGGCTACGGGCCAAGAACCCTGTGCTGGGGAGAAGTGGCAGGTAAGCTCTTCCCGAGAGCCAGGCCCAGGCTCTGGGTGCCAATGCTCTCGTATCTCTTGCCGGGGAGCTCGGCCTTCACCTGTGGGGCCTCAGGGTCCTGGCGGACCCGAAATGGAAGGTCTCGCAGAAGAGAGCAAGCAAGAGGCCACGCTGAACTCAGGGAGCGCATCTCGGCTTCCTCACAATCCCCCACCTTCCAATGATCCCTGAGATGCTTACCTGGAGGCCCTGGTGGTCCAGGTGGGCCTGGGGGACCCCGTAAGTCAACACCTTCTGTGGAGAGAAAAAACAGAAATGAGTAAAAACTCACATCAGGCTGTTCTCTGCCAGCCTCAGCCGTCATGAGGATCCTCAGGGCCAGGCACCCCGGGGCTACACTCACACCTCAGAGGCCAGCTCTGCTAGGGTGCTCCTCACTCACAAGCGGGGCGGGGCAGGGCTCCAGGCACACTCCCCGGTAGCTGATGTGGGCACACGGCAGTGGGGGGGGGGCGGCTAAGTACATGGTGTTGGTGTCAGATAGCCTACGTTCAAAATCCTGCTCTGCTTCCAGCTGCTGACTTTGGGCAAGTCCTTGATCCCTTTCGGCCTTGCTTGCTCTTCTCTAAACCAGAGGCCTAAAACCCACGTCACAGCACGTTGTGCAGACCCAGGGAAGTACTGCGACATGTGTCTAGCACACAGTGACGGCCGGACAAAGCTGGCGTGGTCTTTGCCACTCGGGCCTCTAAGAAGGAGGCCCGGTGGCAGGTCTGCATGGGTTCTTTAAAGGACCCTGGGAACAGAAGAACCCAGAACTCACCCTGCAGGTGGGGTCTGTGGCTGAGAACCCATAGACCCTTGTCACTGTACCAAGTGGGGGATGCAGTACTCCTGCCAGCCATCATCCCAGTGCCCAGCTCACTACAGAGGCCCCACTTGACTCTGGTCCCCCTAGAATCCCGAGAACCTCTGACAGCTGCCCCATCCAGTGACTCATCCCCCAGAGTTGACAAAAGCCCTGCTGTTCCTTCCAGGCTAGCATTGCCTTTCAGAGGAACTCGTCATCCTCGTTCACACTGGAGCTCAGGATGACGCACTGGTACAGCTGCTACAGGCCCCGTCTGTCCTGCTCCCACCCTGGTGTCCCCTCACCCCAGACAACACGGGGGCACTCACGGGTAGAGAGGAGCTCAGAGATGGAGCTGCTGCTGCCCATGAACGATTCGCCAGCAAGTCCTCGCTCGCCGCGTGGGCCTGTGTAAAAGACACACTTCAGGTGGGCACAGCCTGCAGTGACCCCTCCCAGCTTTCTGTCTAGAGGGCCTGGAGCCCTGCAGGTGCGCGGATGGGGCCAGAGAGTCGCCGGTGAACCTTCCTGTTTGTTGTCCCAACAGCCCAAGAGGAAATGGACCAACTTTTCCTAAGCCTGTTTTTTGGTGTTTGGATAGATGGCTGCACAAGTATCAGGGTCTGGTCACAAGAGGCCTGACACCTATGCCATAGCCAAGCCTGACCCTGACCAGGGGACCACACAGCCTCGGCCCCCTGCCCAAGGGCCCCTACATTCTCAGAAACACAAGAGGGAGGAGAGGTGTCTCCCCTGGCATTTGAGGCCCTGCAAGGCCCTGGGGGAAGCACCAGGTCACCCCCTCATCTCCCTTCCCCAAATTCAGGCCTGCCACTTCACCTAAAGATGGGGTTCCAAGTCCAGCCCGGGAAGGAGGCTTCCCCCGCTGAGCCCACAGTCACACGTTCTCTCAGGACTGACATACCTTGCTGTCCAGGGAGACCAGCTGGGCCCACAGGACCTGGAGATGGAGTCGGGAAGAAAAGGCTTTACTATACCTCTAGGGTCATAGTTCTAGAAAGGTCTGAAGAAAGGGCAGGGCAGGTGCCCTGGGGACACAGGTAGCTTCCTCCCAGGTGCAGAACAGTGGCCCAAAAAGGCGAGCTTGTTGACTGAGATTGGAGACCAGCCCTGTGACCCATCCTGTTAGAGCTCCTCTGCCCAACTCCAGGGCTTGGGGCAGGCCTGGGGCCACTGCCCCCCAGGTGGGGACTTCTCAGCACCCTCCTATCCTCCCTCTCACTGGAGCCGGTCAGGACAGAAGGCTGATCCATACCCGTGTGGGTTGCATTAAATCACCTACTTCATTTACATGTAAAATTTTTTATCTTTTTTATTTTTTTATTTTTATTTTATTTTATTTTTTTTCATGTAAAATTTTTTAAATTGAAAAATAGATAGGCACGCCTGGCTGGCTCAGTCGGAAGAGCATGAGACTCTTGATCTTGGGGTCGTGAGTTCCAGCCCCATGTTGGGTGTAGTGATTATTTAATTAAAAAAAACAAAAACAAAAAAATAGATATAAAATCACAGGTATTTTGGAAAAGTAGAAAAAAGTATCACCTATACTCCTTTAACCTGTAAGGATTTCATTTCCTTACAGCATGTTTTTTTTTTCTCATCTTGTAAAACTACAGTCGCAGCCTCAGAGGGCACAGGGCTCGAGCAACCTGCGCTTCTAAATGACGGCTGGAAGTCGGTGTGATTTTGTAGCGATCTCATTGCGGTTTGGACAATGTGGAGATGGTTTCTCCAAATAGATTCCTAGCATTTTTGTTGCCCTTAATGCATTTTATTAAATTGTTTTCCATAAAGCAACAAACTGAAGTCACACACAGGCTGCAGAGGCGGCAGGATCGGGGCCAAAGTCTGCCTCTGCTAGTTCTTAGCTGAGTGACCACAAGGCTGCTGCGGGCGGGGTGGGGGGGTGGGCAATGCCTGCCGGGTGGGGCTTGGGGTGCCTGCTGCGGCGAGAGGGGCGCTCACTAGGCTGGGCCCGAGCGGGCTCCTCCCTGGGGCTCAGGACCTAAGCAAACACTGCTGTACTTAAACTGCAACCAAGGAGTAAAGCAAGAAAACAACTGACCTGGGGCACCTGGAGGTCCTGGCGGTCCCATGGCTCCAGGAGGCCCGGGGGGGCCTGGGACAGTGATCGTCGATGATCCCTCTAAAAACAGAAGGCTTGTGACCCGAGACCCTTCTTCTTGCTGAGAGGCACTGGGACCCAGGCCAGGCTGCCTGCGGGGCAGGCTGCTGCCTCCTGCACCCACCTCCGCCCCATTACCTCTGACCCCAGGGCCCTCCCCCTGCTGCCAGAAACTCAGACTGGCACTGCCTGAGGGTGCCAAGGCACAGCCGGGGCAGATGTCCAGGACACAAGAGAGACCGAGGAGGGCCACCCTCCCGGGCCTGCCTACCTGATGTCATGATCCTGCCTGGAGCTCCAGGTTCACCTGCAGGGGAGGAGAAGTTATTCCCGGGGTTACTTAGCGGCTCCATAAGTCATTTCCAAGGCTTCTGATGGAGTTTGCAAGGCACTCCTGTGCCTCCAACCCCTGGGCTAAAGGCGTGTTAATGAACCACGGGGAGCATGTAGGATGCACCTGAGGCCACAACGAGCTTCCTGGCCCACATTAGTCCTTGGAAGCAGCTGGGACTCAGAGAGAGAGGAGAGAGAGGACATGGGAGGGTCTCCCTTCCCGCCAGGCCAGAAGGAGGCTGACTGAGAGTCATCCCCACTCCCACGCTGGGCCTCTCAGGCTCTTGCTGGGAATTGCCTCAGATGGAAGAGCCCCAAGAGGACAGAGGACAGAGGCCTGAGCCTGGGGGTGTAGAGCCTGGTCCCCAGAATGCCCCTCAGGACACAGACTCCTGGGACGGAAGTCGGGGCGTGCAAGAGGAGAAAGGGGAGCTGTGGCTGCTAAGTGCGGGAGCACTGGAGTCACACAGAGGTTGGCAGATTTCCTTCCTGCCTGTGTCTGAGAGGGTCCAAAATGCAAACGTGGGCAGAGGGCTTCCAACAAGGGGATTCGGGTTCATGCTTTCCCAAACTTATGGACCCTGACCCTGGACACTGCCCCCATGAAGCATCTCTAGAGCCTGGAAATGCACAGACCCCAGGGAACTGAGCGAGTAGGGTGGAGGACAGAAGAGCCCACCCCTGGGGTCCCTCAGGGGCCTCTTCTGTCATTTCCCAGGGTCTGTGGGCAAGCCCATCACCACACCGTGATGGAGACGATGATCCCCCTTGGAGGAAGTAGAGGGTGGTCTCTGCTTGCTATCCGCCAGTCCCTGGGGTCAAGTCAAGAGGAGAAAGCACTGGTGTTTGTTTTGTTGGAACACCACCCAGGGTTAGGGGAGACATTTGCCTCCTGTGCACACTGTCCAGAGGGGGCTCTGAAATCCCTCTGGGATAGCAAGTCACAGACCCTTGAGAAGGACAGGCTATCTGGGATCCTCAGGGCTGTCCCTTCTTACAGTGCTCTATCAATCCATGAACAGATCCATGGCTCCAGAGGTTTGTCTGCCAGGATGTAGGAACTCAGCTGTTATTATGTTGGAATTATATTGACTTGTCCCAAAAGAACTCCCTGGCCCAACCAGTCATTGGAGATAGTTTCTGGAAAGTAGTAATTTCATTCCTAGAGTCTCCTCCAGAGAATTGTGACTGCTCAGGATGGCACAGCTCCATGGAATGTCAGGATTTGGGAACAGAGTCACAGGGACAGAAGCAAAAGACTATCGCTGAGCACTGTCCGATCCTGGACTGGCTCAGGGTTGGTATCCAGGGGGTGCAGAATTGGACAACAGTGGAGGAGCAGAGCAGGACAGCAGGGGTACCACATGGGCCCCGGGCAGAGCCCTGCAGAGGATTCCTCTCCTAGAGCTCATCTGAGGTGCTCCTCCCTGACTGCGGAAAAGTCTCAGCTAGAAAACTTTGTGGGGTGCCCAGGCACACTGAGGGCTGCGGGAATGAGAAAGTTGAGGGTGGTCCTGTCTCAGGGAAGGGTCACCTGATGGAGGACCAGGGCTAAGCCAGGGAGACGGAGCATGAACAGGGATATTTTAGAGGCAAGCCAGGAGGCGGAAAGGCTCTGAGAGGAAGCACCCTTCCCGATCCTCCTTCAGCGGTGGCCTGGAGACATCTGGTGTACAGTGAGGTGCAGGACTGGGGGGGGTGGGGGCTTGAGGATTCAGGGCTCAATGGGTCAGAACAAATCCCTGGCTCCCCAGCCTCACAGCCTTCTGCTGATGCCACTAGATGCCACTGTTGATCCAGATTCTGGCCAGAGAGGGGCTCCCTCCAGCCGGGCTCTCCCCTCCTGCAAAAGCTAGTAAAAAGGAGGAACATCTGATTTGGAAAATCACTTGCCTTTAGCTCCTGGTCGGCCAGGGGTACCAGGAAGTCCTAATGGGATTAAAAACAAGTCAGTCGGGATGATTAAAGCCCAGCAATCCCAGACCCCTCTGGCAGGAACCCCGCTCCCTCACTGGGCACAGTCCCCAGTGCCCACTGAAACTGCAGACCCCGGGCTGTGCCTTCTGCTGTAGCCTGGGGGCCCCTCAGGGCTCTCACTGAGCCCTTCTCCCTCTCTGGGAAATGGGGCAACCACCAGGCTTGAGGGAGGCAAAGGCCTGCGGACTCGGCTTTGGAGGATGCCAGCCGGCCTGAATGATGAGCCCCTGTAGCCTGGGGAGCCGCCCCGGTCCCCACCCTCCCCAGCAGGGTAGGTGAGCAGGGGCCAGGGCTGCTTCCCATCTGGCAATTTTGTCTGCTGAGCATTTGAAGGCGGACCCTGTGCACTCAACTTTGCGGGGAGACCTGCTGTTTGATCTCATTTTGCATCGTTCCCTAAATTTCCTTTAGGAGCTGGGGCTGGGCATGGTGACAACTTCTCAAATCCAAATGGGTAAACCCCAGTGCCACTGTAGGGCCAACTCGGCCCCTGAAGCTGTCCCAGGGTGATCGGGCCCTTGCACGGGGTGAGCCCCTTTCCTACCCTGCCAGGGGGACACGAGGCCTCTGGGGGCCAGTGCAACTCCTGTGCCTGGAGCTTCCTCTCGGGGTTCCTGTACTCCAAGGCATACAGAATCGGCATATGATTTAACCATGTTTCTCCAGAACGGCTTTCTAGATTGTTTTGTATTTTTCCTTCCTAAGGGGTTTCTTAACACTCACAGGGAAAGAACCTGAACCAGTTTTTGCGCAGGTGGGTTGGTGGGTAGGGCGGCGTGTACAGGAGCAGGGGAAACTCAAGGGGACTGGAGAGGCATTTCCCACAAGCTGGAAGCGGGAGACCAGGCAGGGGGATCTGGATGCGGAGGGACCCGGTGACTCACCCTGAGGTCCTTGTGGTCCTGTGAAACCTACAGGAAGGAGAACAGAGAGAGGTGAGGGGTGGAGGGGCCGTGCCCTGAGCCGCAGGAGAGCAACTCCAGGGCCCTCCCAGGACAGGACGAAGAGCAGTTCTTTGCACTTCACAGTGACATGACCATGACTGTCAGGCCAAGGTTCCTGGCCTGACCCGGATCACACCCTTCGGCGTCTGAGAGCCAGGAACCCAGCGAGCTCCTCCACTCACGGACCCCAGTGCTGCCCCCACCCCCAAGGCTCCCTCCCTTGGTGCTTCCTGTCTGGGCACCTGCCAGAGGAGCCAGGAGGCTCCCCTGTTCCAGGCAGGCCCCTCAATAAATGCAGCCCTGCCCCTGCAGCTGCCTTGGCTCGCTGCCCTCTGCCCTCCTGGAGCTCTGCGGATCTTGCTCCTGTTGCGCCTTGAGTGGGAACCCTAAAAGTGGCCTCTCCTCTCAGACTGGCGGGTATCTGGTGAGGGTCCTGGGATGGCCAGAGGGGAAACAGACAGACAGACAGACGGAGGGGATGGGATCAGAGGAACAAGGCATGGAAATGGCCTTAAGCTCTGCAACTAATTTTTAAAAAGATTTTATTTATTTATTCATGAGAGACACACAGAGAGAGGCAGAGACACAGGCAGAGGGAGAAGCAGGTTCCCTGCAGGGAGCCCGATGTGGGACTCAATCCAGGACCCTGGGATCACGACCTGGGCCAAAGGCAGACGCTCAGCCATTGAGCCACCCAGGTGTCCCAAACTCTGCAACTGTTAAGAGATTCCTTGCTCCTTTCTAGAAGTCCTTGTTAATTAACTGTCAATCTCTCTCTTCCAAATTGCCAGAGTTGGTGACTGAACGGTGTCAGAACCTACAGTCACTGTACACAGCACAAGCCAGCTGTCACCTGGCAGCAGGTGAGAAGGCATGTGCATTCACCTGCATGCATCCTCCTCGCATGCACGCGCACGCACGCGCGCACACAGACACACACACACACACACACACACACACACACACGGCTGTGGCTCCCTCTTCCCACTCTGTTACCTGGCTTTCCTGGGTCTCCAGAAGGCCCTGGTGGGCCACGGGTTCCAGGCATCCCGGTTAGACCTTGTTCACCTAGAGAGAGCATGACCCACATGGAAAGGTTTTCCTGTTAGGAAAGCTGAACCAGCCAGCACAGCTGAGCCTATGGCTTCTTGAGATTTTACTGAGTAACTTGCTGGCAGGTGGAAAGGAGAGGGAAATAAGACCTGGGCCTCCCGGGGTTCCACATGGTGCATGCCCTGCTGGCGTGATGATTCAGAGGACTGGGCCCTGCCTGCTGGGACATGGGCAGGGCAGGGCAGGGCTGGGCTGGGCAGGGCTGGGCAGGGCAGGGCAGGGCAGTGAGAGTGAGAGAGGAGGGCAGGGACGCACCTCTTGGGCCTTGGTGTCCATCAGGGCCAGCAGGTCCTAGGAAAGCAGAACCACAGCTCCTCAGTTATCCCAGCAGCTATTTCTGGGATGCCCTGCAGCTTCTCCAGGCTGCCTCCCAGATGGGAGCCCGTGCGGCCCCTCCCAGAGCCGCCAACCATGGAAGAAGCCCTGTCTTTGTGATCCCCTCTGGATGCCACTTTCTCCCTGGCCTCTTCCCCTAAACCAGGAATGTGTGTTTTCCTGCAGAGAATGAACAGGCCGGCAACTCCCCATTGCATCCCTAGGGCCTACGGGGCGACTCCGCACACACCAGAAGCTCCATCTGTGTTTGTCTTGTTGAGTCAGGGTCCTTCAAGCTCTCATCTCCTCTGCTCTGGGCATTTTGCTAACCTAAGTCCAAGGTGGTGTCCTTCTGGGACCACGTCTCACTCCTCCACCCCTTTTTCTTTCCTCCCTCATGTTGTCTCTGCATGAAATGTTCTAAACTGACCATGATGAAATCGTCCTTACTTTCTAAGCCCATATGAAATGCACCCTCCTTCATCCTTCTAGTGGGAAGGGAGCTCTCCCTGCTGTGTCCCCGTGGCACACTTTATCTCCCCTTGCAGGAGGTAAAGCATCTTACTTGGCGCACACGGCGTCCTGTATACATTCGGGGCTTCCTCACTCTGTTAAACGAATGAGAAAGTGAACATACCACAACCCCATCGGTGGAACTTAAACCCTTTTAGGGACTTGGTGCTAAATGCTTGACACTTGGAGGGTCCGTGGTCAGCTTCCACGTCCTGGTTGACAGACACCTTGCTAAGAGCAGCAAAATAGCCAACCCCTGGATGTGGCTGTGACAGCAGCTCTGGAGTACCATGGCTGGGCCTGGAATACTGGGGGTTCCAAAGGACCTCCATACTTATCTGTCCTCCCCAGGGGCCCAAGTGACTCAGAGGCAGGGACTGGCATGGATGCGCCACCAACCCCCCAGCAGTGAGAGACCCAGAGACAACTGCCAGACCCAGAAACGGCCTGTAGACAGACCCTCTGCCGGAGGCCCGCAGATTGGAGGGCAGGAGAGGCAGCTCCAGACGCAGGCTCTGGGCTCTCCCGCCAGGACCACCCACCGCATCCATTCCTTTGGGACACTCACCTACTGCTCCTTTAGCTCCCGGCTCGCCCACGGCACCAGGCAAGCCTCTCAAGCCCGGCTCACCTGCAAAGGAAACAGGCTAGCTGACTGGAGGCTTCCAAGACACGCGTGCCTCGTGCCTATTAGGACGCCCCTCCCTCCCGCCACCCCCAACCTGCCACCTGCCCAACCCGAGGAGCCTGATGACAAACAGAGGTCAGGACACAGCCTCTGCTTAGCATCTATGGTCAGGGTCCCCGGCGAGGGCAGGCCCAGAGCCACGTCAGGGCTCAATCTTCCTTCTTGGCACCACAGAGCTGCCCCTTCGAGCCAAAGCACTGATCCCCTCTGGATGCCATTTTCCTTTTTTAGTCACTCAAGTTGGCAGGAGGTTAAGCGGACGAGAGGCTTACCACTAGTGCCAAAGCTCTGCTACTTTGGGAAGGGCTTAGTTTTCCCAACTGGATTCCCCCAAAATAATCCAAGACAATCAGATGCTCCCTTTTCTGTTCCAAACATTTACCGTCTGGACTATACATACATTTTGATGCTGGCTTATATGCCATTCACTCTTATTTTATCTTGTAGTGTTTTTTTTTTTTTTTTTTTTTCTAGATTACAGGTTTTTGGGTGGTTTTTAGACAGATTCTGTCTCACATTTCTGTACTTCTCTCCACCTCCAGGGCCTAGTGGATTTACGCGAAGTCTAATGGATCGCCACGGACGCCTGTGTGGGACTGACCTGTGAGGCCTCGGGGTCCTTTCTCACCCTGGTCACCTGAAACGAACATGGGGCAGGATGGGGTGGCAGGAAGCGCCAGTCCAGGAGCCAGGAAAACTCTCACTCAGCGAGAGACCCCTGGCTGTGAACACTTCTCACTGTGCCCGCAAGCTGTGGTCCGCAGGATGTTGGCAGGAACTGGACGCTGGAGAAGCTGAGAGCACGCATGCTCCCCCCTCCCTGGGTCAAGGCCCACCCGCAAACTGACCCCAGCCCCTGCTGTCACTTAAGTGGGTGCCATGGGTGCAAGGAGAACCAGACTAGAGGGTGCGTGTCTCAACACTGTGTCCTGGCCACACTGTGAACCACCCGGCTCTAGGGCTGTGACATAGCCCTGTTTCCCCTCTTCCTGTCTTAATTTCCCTAGCTGAGGGGCTGGGCTAGAATGAGCTCTCAGATATACCCCAGACTCTGAGGCAGGAGTCCTACTGGGGTTCCTCAGAGTCAGGCAACAATGGGGATGTCTGAGCAGCAGCAACGTACCTTTGGGTCCTGGTGATCCCAGAGGTCCTTTGTCACCTGGAAAGGTAATGGACAACTCTGTGTAAAGAGCCCTGGCAAGGAGGACACCCAGGGGAGGACAGTGTGTGTGTAGACAGGCTCTCCCGCCATCCTGACCTGCCCTCTGCTCACATACCTGTCAACCTGCTAAGGCTATTGGTCGCGTCCACCAGACCCTCCCTGTCCCCCAGACCCCCTCCTTCAGTGAGTGGCATCTATAGAGTAACCTCTCCTTCCTCCCAAACCCTCTCCCAAGCTTACCTTTGATACCAGGGAGTCCAACTTCACCTCGGAGCCCTTGTGGACCCATAGGGCCTGCAAACAAAGGAAGCCATGCAGAGAGCTGAGTGTCTCGTGCTCTGGGGCTGATGGACAAGAACATGGGGCACGGACTGGCATGCACACAGGTGTGCACACACCCTGAGGTAACAAGGGCTGTTCTCCACAGACTCCTCCCCATGTCTCTGCTACATCGTCCCGGGCCAGCTTCTGGCTCATGTTACCAGGCCTGGGTATGAGGACACCCTGTGGGACCCGGGCAGACATGGTGGCTGCAGCTCGAGATTCCCACAACAGCAGAAGGGCTCTGGCCCACTGAGAGGGACTCTGCTCAGGTGCAGCAGGATGGGGATCTGGGAACCACTGGGTACCCAGTGGATGGAAGTTTTGGGTCTCTGGAAGCCTCACTTTATAGGTTTTTTCCCTTTAGCATCCCTGTCTTTTCCCCAGAAACAGCACCTGCCACAGCATACTGACCTGGGGGACCCCGTGGGCCTGGAGAACCGCCAGAACCTGAGAAGGATGACAAGACAGCTGCTATCAGGGGCAGGGCACAGGCCAGGGATGTCCGAGCCTGTGGTGAAGGGCAGGTGGGGGCTCACTCCCAGGGGACCCCAAGCCAGTGGGTGAGAGAGTGACCCCAGTGCAAAGTTCTCCTGAGGGAGGCAGCTGCAGGTGTGGGATCCAGAGACCCCTGCTCCTTGGCAGTCAGAGGCAAACATCTGGGCCTGAGCAGCAGCAGGGAGGAGAGTTGGCCAGACGGGTGCCAGACAGGCCCCCTTCACCCTGAGTTGTCCAGACATGTTGCTTTTGAGCGAGCGCTTCTGGGCACCAGTCAGGTGAGGTAGTTGTCTGGCTTCAGACTTTCGGACCCATCCACTCGCTCAGGGGCCACGTAACAGGGCCACTGAAGAGCAATGGAAACATGGTCCCAAATCTACCATGAAGCCAAAAATACAGCCCCAGTTCTGACCCCCAGGGACTCCTTGGTGTGTGTGTTGGGGGGAGGGGGAACGCTCTTTGGGCCCACTGTCCCTGCACAGGCCTGGGGCAGTAGGTCAGGGCTGCTGGGATCCCAGCACCTGGCCCTCTGTGACCCATCCTGGTCCCGGATGTGGCAAATCTGGTTACTGTCCTGGCACCTGACTCACCTTTGGGACCCACAGATCCTGGGACGCCAGGTGGGCCCTGAACACCGGGTTCACCAGCAGCCCCTGGGGAGACATGAGAAGGCCCTCAGTTTGGTTTCCAGCAGGCTGGGCAGTGTCATTTTGGGAGACACTCCCCAACCTGCTGGTGATCTCTGATCCATTTGATCCTCCTCGAGGCCACGAATCTGCAAAACACCTTCAGTTTCTACCCACAGAGCCTTTCTATTCCATGCGGTGGCACCCAGTCAGTACTCCATATTTGTTGCCTGGTTGACCAATATTTTTAAAGGAAAGTGAAGCTAAAAACAAAGCTTCTTGCCCATGATCTTTTGGCATTGCGAGCACTTCTGGTGTCTGTGCTTGGCTCCCCCTGATAAAAGCAGACTCACAGTTAAGAATCTAGTTGTAGAGTCTTCCCTGCCTCCGCCAGGGCTGGGCCTGTGTCTTCTCCCCTGCCTCCTTCCAGCCATGAGAGGCTCAGGACCTACACTCTGCTCTGCCCTCAGCCCTGCTCTGCCCTGAGCTCCTCACCTCAGCCTGACTCTGCGCTGCCCACCAGGGAAGACCTGCTCTCCCCGTGACCGTGTTCTTTGTCGATTCCAAGCACTGCAGGGTTCTTAGCTTCAGACCTGAGCCCACAGCCCAGCCCACATCCCCTCATTAGAGCAGGCCTGAGGTAGATGCTCAGCAAAGGTGAGCGAAAGGAAGGAGGAAGAAGGACCTTAAGAAGGAAGCATGGATGCGGCTCACACTCCTGGTGAAGGACAAGCCTCTTACCTCTGTCCCCTTTCTCTCCAAATCCAGGAGGCCCTGGTTCACCACGAGGTCCCATGGGGCCTTCTCGCCCTCTCTGGCCCATGGGTCCCTCCATGCCTGGTTCTCCTAAAGAAAGGAACAGGCATCTCAGGGTTAGGACCCGATGCCGAGGCTGAGGGCTCCATCGGTAGCATCCGGCTGACACATCTCCTGCCTGGAGCCCCCACGCTGGTCTCCCGGCTTCTCCCTCCCCCTATAGCCCAGGCTCAACCCAGACGCTAGAGTGACCCTTAGAAAATGCAAGTGGATCACACCCTACTTCTGCCCCAAATCTATGAATGGTTTCTTCACTCACTGGGAGTAAAAGCTGAAGTGTTACCACAGCCTCCAAGGCCCCACAGGATCAAGAGGCCTACTGCTCCTCCACCGAGTCTTCTGGAGCTCCAGCCAGGCCTCCCCTTCCTCCTGTGCCCCAGGGCCTGTGGCTGCTCCCTCTGCCTGCAGTGTTCCCCCCACGTCTCCCATGCCTGGCTCCCCAACCCTCTTCAAGTCTGTTCAAATGGCCGCTTCTCAGTGAGGCCTTCCCTGACAGCAGTATTTAAATGTACCCCTTCTCCACTCCTAGCACCCGCCCGGGTCAGTCTTTCCCATTTCAGGAGCCACCTCCCACCCTGCTCTGCACTTCATCTATTTGTCATGTCTTTTGTCTTTCTCCCCAACTCAAAGATAAGCAGGGGTTTCTGTTTTGCTCACCAAAGTCTCTCCAACTCCTAAAACAGAGTCTGGCACACAGCAGGCACTTAATAAATGTTTACTGACTGACTGACTGACTGACTGACTGACTGAATGGATAAAAGAACAAAACAACAGAAAAAAGTGGTTCTTACCCACACTGCCTTTTTGTCCCTTTGGTCCTTGTGGACCCGGGTGGCCCAAGACCCCAGGGATGCCTGTGGATACACAAGAACACCTTAGCCCTGTGTTTCCCTTAGAACTGGGAGCCAGGGCTGGGCTGCCTGCGACAGGAGCCACACGTACACACCTGGAGTCCCGGGGAGCCCTCGGTCTCCTGTGGGGACAGAGAGAAAAGTGAGAAGTTAGAGGACTTGTGTCCATTACCTAAAAGAGCCACTGGTAGGACTCAGGTAGGATTGCCAAATTCAGTTTGCACTACAGATAAATGTGGAGTAAATCTATATGTTTATTGCAATATTTGGGACACACTTACAGTGAAAAAGCATTTATCTGTAACTCAATTTGACACCTTATATTTTATGGCAACCAGAGAGTCAGGGACTCCAGGACCAACAGTCCTCATCTCCAGCGTGGTCAGGAGGGGTGTGTGGCCTCAGTGCAAGCTGGAGCCGCAGAGAAAAGGGCCAATGCAGTGACCCAGGCTGGGAGTGGGAGGCAGGGAGTCCTGAAGGGAAGTGGAGAAACCCCAATTCCTGCCCTGGAATCTCTTGAGAAGGGAGGTGAAGTTGGGGACAGAGAGACAGCCCTGTCATCTTGAACAGTGGTTCTCAGAAGGTGCACCCCTGGCCTCAGAAACCCCGGGGTGATCACAACCCTTAACTCCTCCTGCCAACCACACCTGCCAAATCAGAGGTTCTGGAAGGGGGCCCAGAATCTTCTGGCAATTCCCCTAACACACTTAAGTTTGCAAACCCCACTCAGCCAGATCAAGGGGTGCTGCTGTGTGGTCATTGGGTAGGGAACCTCTTTCTCCCATGGGTTTGTCCTACTGATTATCAAACCACTTTTCTGAGGGAATAGACAAATTTCCTACAGCATATGTCATATGTTACACAAGTTAGCACATGATAGTTCCCCAGCTAACACACACTGTGGGGCACCTTTTCCTGTGACTATGTCCTGCCTCCCTGCTGGACTGCCCACTCCCTGAAGGCAGGTGGTGTTGCCCTACTGGATTCCCCCACAGGAGCCCCATTTCTGACTGTTGGGTGTCATCTCCAACCTTCTCCTACTAAGACCCCTGTGAGCAGGCTGCTCACCTCCAGTGATGGTCCCTGACCTGGGTCATCAAAATTAAACTGAGGAGAGGAGGGAGGGATCCAGTCCCAGAGGATCTGATTCCTGGCAGGGACCAGGAACCTGCAGATCTAGAAATCTCACTAAGGATTGTGTAGAGTAGCAGGTGCTTGGGCCGCCCTTTGGAGCTGAGGGGGATATAGGCCCTGGACTGCCTTTGGAATGCTTGTTGGGGAAGTCCTTAGAACCTTGAGGAGGGACAAGGGACAGTGCTGCCCCAGACACACAGAGCCCTGCTCTGTCACTAAGCCCCCTGACCCTGAAAGCCCAAGGGTCTGCAGGTCCTACACAAAGGAGAGCTGGCCAGGAAGACTGGTGTGCAGGAAACATGCTGGCTGACTGCCTTAAACCAACCCTTACTAACATTTTAGGTCCAAATCTCCAGGTTTGATTTACCTTTAGGGCCTTGACTTCCCATGTCACCTAAAATCAGAAAGATAAGAAAATCATGAGACACGGTGAGAACCCCAGGGGCCATTCTCTTCTACTGTTTGAAGACCCACAAACGGCAGTCCTGTGTGTGAGCTGGCATGAGACATGGGTTCCTCTCAGTCTCCAATCTGTGTCATTTGGGTACGTCATTGGGCCACTCTTCAGTGATGCCTGAGGTCCCTTCTCGTTCTAAGATATCTTGACCATAAAGCCAATCCTCAGCCCTCCTGACAGATACCATAAGCTCTTTCCACTGCTCATCCTTCAACTTGGAAGACCTGAACCCAGAAAACCCACTCCAAGGGCAGGAAAGGAGACCAGGGTCGGGGCTCAGACCACCCAGTACCTTTAGGGCCAGGGCTTCCTCGGAGATTTCCTACAAGAGAAGGTAAACCTGGAGTTAGCTGCACATCTCGTGTGTGTCACATGCACACGCACACATTCACACGAGGGGCATCATGGAGGCATGGGGGAGGAAACAGAGGCTGGGACCAGCAATCTGGGGCAGTTCTCCTCTAGGGGCCAGTTCTCCCAGCAGTCAGATGGGATGGCAGTGCTGGTCGCCCTCCGAGGCCCCTGGGTAGGACTGCACGAGCAGTGTGGGAGGGGATGCCAAGCACCCAGCCCCGGGAGCCAGCAGGCCTGGGCTCTGCCCCATGCCGCCGTGCTCACCGTTTTCTTGCTCGGCCATCAACCTGTTCCTCACGAACAGCCAGAGCTCCTCCTGCTGGTGGCCGTCAAGCCCTAGTTTGCCTCCTGCTTCCACGCTGGGCGCTTCCCCCTGCAGCCAGTCCTTGTTGGCCCGTTGCATCTCCTCCTTGAAAAGCAGCACGTTGCTCCGGCTCTGCTCCAGCTCTGCCACCCGTGCCTTCAGCGCCCTCACCTCCTCAGCTGTAAGGGGTGGATGGGAGGCTGGTCAGCCAGGCTGGGCTTCCCTGCACAGGGCTCGCCTCCAGGAGCCCCACCATGGCACCCCGGGGACATTGTGCTAGAAGCTGTACATAGAGACCCCCTGTTGTGACGGCCAGCGGTGGGAGGGGGCAGCTACTCAGATGGCAGCCCAGCCCTAAAGAAACCTGGCCTAGGAGTCAGTCTTCCCATGGGAGGTGGCGATGGCGTGGGCCCTCCTTCTCCCTGGGATCAGGTACAACAGGCCACACAGAGACCCATACAGGATGTGGGAAAGGTGAAAAGCAAAAAGGCTACGAGAAGGCCTGACTTGATTATGAAGGGCAGCCAACTGCTTGCTGAACAGGCTGTTTGGGGGACAGGGGGCCCTAGGCTAGTAGCCACACAGGGACTCCAGCTCAGCCACAGAGCAGCCGTGGGACCCTGGCCAGGTGCTTTTGGAGCCTCAGCTTGCTCATCTGCAGTAACAAGGGGTCTGTACCGATCATCTCTGACCCCCCAATCCTGCACACCTGGGCCATGCTGACTCCTGCCCTCTGAATGGGCAATGGGGCCCTGCCACTGCGGTCACATACCCAGAGCAATGAGGCCAAAGAGTAGCCCCAGGAGCAGCAGCCAGGTGAGCAACAGGCCCAGTAGCCACTTCCACCAGCTGCAGCAGGAGCCACAGGGGCACCAGGCTGGCGCTGCTCCCCATGGGCCACCACCGCCACCGCCGCCACCACCGCCACCACCACCACTGCCACCACCACGATGGTTGTAGTTGTGCATTTCTGTGGAAGACAAAGGAAGAGTAGGGTGAATGCAGTAGGTAGGCTCTTGTCCTCTTCCCTCCAAGTTCTCTGGTTTTGGGGGACTCCCCAGAGAGCTGAGGGAATGCTGGTGGGGCGGATAATTCCATCAAGGAGAAGGCTGACTCCTAGGAAAACACCAGGCCGTGGCTGGTGAAGAGCACATGGCTGTGCAGCCCAGAGGGGGTCCCCTCACCTCTGTTTCCTTCCTTATAAAATGTGGTTAAAAGATTGCCTACTTCTCAAGACGGTTGTTGAATGAAGGAAATAAGGTACATAAGGTAGTAGCACAGAACGCGGCACAGCACGGAGTTTAAAAGCCTTCGGGATGACCACTAATCTGCTAAGAGTTCCTGCATCTGATTATGGCCAAACCCAAAGCATTCCCACCTCCCCACCTCTGTTCCCACTGTTCCTTCTTCCTAATCCTTGCATGCCTGAAATTACACTCAGCACCCAAGTGTGGCCAGGAAGTATTTTGGGTATTTGTTTTGTTTGCTTTTTTTAGTGAAAAGTGTTTTTAGTGGCTAAAAGGGGCTGATAAGCTCTCACAAGGCTGTGGAAGCAAGTGAGTTAAGTATAAAGGGCTGGAGAAGTGCATTGTCTCAGTGGCACCTTGAAGCCCAGGCAGGGGGTGTTCTGTGAGACACAACAGCAGCTCCCGGACTGCTGGGAGACCCTGGACCCTGGACAGTGGCGATGGTGCCCACAGGGTACAGGCAAGGCCTGGGAGCACCCCCCGCCCGGCCCCCGCCCGAGCTGAGCTCCTTCTGCAGCCTCATCCCAGCTCCCAGCCTGTCCCCCCACCCCTGTGTCCTTCAGGCCTGCAAGGAAATGCTTTAGAAGTACGTGGCTCAGGTGTGCCCCTTCCTCAGTCTGTTCCTTCATCCTGTCACTGTAGGACCTGCTGCTGTCACCCACCTGCAGAGGCAGCCTTTCCCTTGGTGGACACAGTCTTCACGTCTCCTGGAAGGCAAAGACCGAGAACAGGTTGTGACCTGAGCTTTTCAACTACAGAAGCCCCCAGGGCAGCCTGAGAGTTGACCGTGGGCGGAACTTGTGGGAAATACGTTGTCCAAGATGTGGACGCTTATGTGGACGCTGATCTGATGTTTGCAACAATTACATCGATAAAAACATGGCTTGGCAAGCAATTAATAGTGGGGAAAACCAGCATCCTAACCCTCTTGTGACCCTAAATCTTTCAAGCCCAAGACATTCTTGGAGTTCCATGTTAGGAGTGACATTTGCTTTCAAATGATAAATGTGCTTATGAGAAAAGACTCTTGATTTCTCGGTTCAGGGACTCTGAACATGTTCCTCACCTGGGGTGGAGGGGCAGAGGGCTAGTTCATGAGTCCCTCCTACTCTCCAACCACTGAATGTTTGTGCGTATGTATGAGGTTTTCTGGGAAAACTGGTTACAGCTTTCATCAGATTCTGAAAGGGGTCTTTTGTCTCCACAGCCCCATTGCCACCCCTAAAATGGAAGTCTTCAAAGTAAGCATTTTCTCGGAGTCAGGCCTGCTAAAGATTGTAATGGATTTCATTTGCATTTTGAAAAGATGTTCTAGGACCCAATTTTTCTCTTCCTTTCCTGACCTCCCTGAAATCAGTAATCTGGAGAGAGTCTTAGGCTCAGAGCAGGCGAAGAAATGCAGTTATCCCGGAGAGAATCCAAATACTTGGGAAGAAAAAAATAAAGATAGCAAGGGCTTTGCAAAAACATTTTCTAGCTGTTCTGAAAATTATGGGACAGGGAGTAAGATGTCGTAGATGTCAGACACACCCCAGGAAGGTGTCGGCTGCAGTAATGCGCATGTGCACACACCACATACCCGGTGAGAGCTTGCAGAAATACAGTCTCTAACTCAGCGGGTTTGGGCTAGGCCCGGCCCTCTGCATTTCTAACACAATCCTGGGTGGTGCCCATACCGCTGGGCCAGCGGCCACAGTCTGAGCAGCGAGGTCTCGGAAGATAAATAAAGGAGAGGCAGACAGATCGAAGTCAGAGGGACAGTGCTCAGATTTCCTCTCACCATTGGCGTCTGATACCAGGCAGGTGTCAGCAGTGTAGGCAGCTTGCTTTTCTTTTTTGAGGGTGTCATCTGAAAAAGAAGCTGTGCGCACACCCGTGATCATCCAGGGTACTGTGCTCTCACTCCCTGCCGGCCCCAGAGCCACGCCTGGGTGGACACCCGGGTAGGAAGAGGGCCCCATGTTCCTGGGTTAATCTCCCACATCTGTGTATGTGGTTAGGAGACTTCCCATTGCCCCAAGACCCCTCTGGGAGTGTTTTGCCAGAATTTTCCTGGATATTTATCTAATTCAAGGCAGACCTGGAACATCGCATTCAGGCAGGCGTTTTTCATTTGAGTGGGGTCACTATGGTTTTCTTTATGAAAAGGTCTCAAACCACCCTGCTAGGACATTTGGTCCCCTACACCGTCTGCCTTTCTCCTGAAACCCGCCTAGCCTGGGCCCCCACGTACTTGCAGCGATGCTGGCAGGGGAGGCAGTGAAGACCTTCCCGCTGTCCTTGGTCATGATCAGCAGCTCCATCTCCTTCTTGGCTGGTGTGTTGTCTTTCTCCAGGATCAGGAATTTACAGTCCTTGTGCAAGAGATCCTCATTCTGGACATTTGTGGTGCAGGCTGGCAAGGAAAGGAGCCGGTGAGGAGAAGGACAAGGGAGAGAGGGAAGAAAGGAGCCAAAGAGGAAGGAGGAGGAAGAAAAGAGGGGAGAGGGGAAGAGAGAGGTGAGCGGGTACCTCTGAGGGTCCCCAGCATCCTAGGGACCAAAGGCACCCTCCCCTGCCAGGTAGCCATCAGGAGGTCAATGCCGGAAGCACTTGGGCGGCAGGCCTATGATGCTGCCTCCCCACCTGGACGTTACAGGATCTTTAGGGAAAGGGCCACAGGCCCCTTGCCAGGAAGGCACTCCTTGAATTAACGTGGCAGGTTCATTTCTATCCTTCAGCCTCAAGTGTTACCATCCTGGTGGGGCTCCTGGGGGGCCTAACATACACACACTCCTATCTCTAGCATGCCATCTATTTCTTCCAGCAGGTATTATTTCCTGTCATCCTTTCGGGTACTTTATCTACTGGGTCTATCTGCCTCCTCTGTGGCAGTGGGCAGCCTGGGACTCTAGTCTGCCTCGTTCGTGCCTGTACTCTGGGCACCAAGAAGAGCGTCCCTCTCATACAAAGCAGGTGCTCAGTGAACCTTTTTTGAATCAGCTAATTATTGAATGGAAGGAAACAACAGGATCAGAGCAATGGAGGAAAGAACCCACTGGGTGCAGAGAGCATAAGTTGATAAAGATCCTATTGAAAGTCCTTGTGGGGCAGTGGCTGCTTCTGAGGGGCTCCCTTGTTCTTACACTGGGTGACACGTAACAGGAGCAGGCTGGGGGCTTCCAGATATTGGTGGAGACTGGTGGGTAAATGCCTGGCCCAAGGCAGGTGCAGAAGGTGGAGCTCTCTGCCCCACCCCTGGCACCCTGGGCCAGGAAAGCCAAGGTAGGGTCAGGGGCACATCCATCCTTGCTCTGTCTTAGCAACGGAGAGGCCTTTGGGGTGAGTCACATTTGCAGACCTCAGATCAGCAATGGGTCAAATCTCCTCTCATATAGCAGGTGTCACTGTGGAGCACTTCTCCCTCCGCACAGGCCTGCCCTCAGCAGCTGGGGATAGCGCTCACCTGCAGAGGTGGACACACCAGTGCTCACAACGGCAGGGCTCTGGGGCAGGTTTTTCTTCATACCATATGCTGCAAGAAAGGAACCACTGAGTGAGCAGGGCCAGCATGGGAAGGCAACTCCATGAAACTTAGAAGCAGCCTGACCAGCCCTAGCGGCCAGGTAGCCTCCACAGGTGAGAGGAAGAGGACAGTAAGAATAAGAAATAAAATGACTACTAATTATGAAGGTAACTCTCCAGCCACAGGGACAGCAATGAGTTTAGATGAAACTTCCTTTGGTCTAATCCTCATCTTTTTAGGACTGTTCCATAACTCCACCTCCTCCATGAAGGCCTCCTAGGATCCCTCCCCTTCGGAACTCTATAACCCTAACACCTGCTCTGCATAGCTGGACTCCTGTGGTCTTATAGGATGCCCAGTTGTTTCATGTGTAGTAGTCTTTCTACTCCAAGTAGACAGTAAGTTGAGGGCAAAGACGAAGGTTCACATCTCTTCTGCTCCCCTTCCCAGGCGTGCACAGGGGGTGCACCATGAAATCAGTAAGATGATCAATTTACAGTGACAAGGAACTCCCAGAAACTGCAGTGAGACAGCGATATACAGGTGACGCTCCACAGCAATGTGGTTTTTCCTGTGGTTTTTCTCATGTCCGAGCCAGCAAATGCAGAGGCTGGCATCTCTAGGTTGGGAGATAGGGGGCTATTTCTTTGGTAGGAAAGGTTGACTGATTTTTTTTGAGACATTTGGGTCCTTCCAATACAGTTGCTGGAAAGGGACATTGTGAGGTACAGCTGCAAAGGGGCATTCCTCCCTGGGCCGAAGCTCCACACCTCGGCTACAGACCTGTGGAGGCGGTGGCCGTGCTGTGGGACAGGGTGGACGAGCTGGGTGCCAGGTTGTTCTGCATGCCAAACACTGTGAAAGCAATGGATGACAGGTGAGTGCGGGGTGGGGGGGGAGGAGAGGGAGGCCCCCCCACAAATCATTTCCACCATAAAGTTCTTGGCACAGGACAGATTCCCCAGCTTTCTCAGTGACATGGGGAGCTTTTTACGCCCCATCTCCCACCATTGGCCAAAAGCTACCAGCACTTCCAAGTATTGGGTAGTTAGGGCCACACAACACAGGAGCACTAATTTGCACAGGGTCTGACAGATTTCTCTGTATCCCAGGATGGATGGTCTTTCTTTCTTTCTTTTCTTTCTTTCTTTCTTTCTTTCTTTCTTTCTTTCTTTCTTTCTTTCTTTCTCTCTATATATTTATTTAAAAGATTTTATTTACTCATAAGAGACAGAGACAGAGACACAGAGAGAGACAGAGACGGGTTGGGGAGGGCTGGGTAGAAGGAGAAGCAGGCTCCATGCAGGGAGCCCAATGTGGGACTCGATCCTGAGACTCCAGGACTATGCCCCAGGCCGAAGGCAGGCGCTAAACTGCTGAGCCACCCAGGGATCCCCTGTATCCCAGGACTTTTAAAAACATCCCTGGGGTCTGGCACCTGGGTGGCTCAGTAGGTTAAGTGTCTGAATCTTGGTCCCAGCTCAGATCTTGATCTCTGGGTGGTGAGTTCAAGCCCCATGTTGGGCTCCATGCTGGGTGTGGAGCCTACTTTAAAAAGAATATCCCAGGGGTCCCTGTTTGCACCCTAGGGTACCCCGATGTACAGTGGGGGACTGTGGGCATAGGACACAGACACAGAGGGGACTGACCTGGAATATCCCTGGTTTCCCCTTGAACACTTCCTTCTTGAGACTCAGATACATAAAAACTCCCCTAGCCCCCATTACAATTTCAGAGACTGGCTGTTGGTTTTTAAATAACGTGTAGAAGCTCATTCCTCCCATCAACAGCTTTTCTTATTCTATCCTCGCTAGTGTTTGGGGCACAGATCATGGATCCAAGATCAGCCCACCTTCCTGAGTCAGGACTTTGCAAAGCAGAATGACAAAGGCAGAAGGAATGAAACATGAACCTGGTGTATTCTGGGTTTGGTGGAGCTCAAGTTAATTGGAGGTATGAAATGAGAATGCTACATTCGCACTTGTGGATATACCAGCCAAGAAAATAAAGATGAAAGAAAAAAATTAAAAAAAAAAATGGGATCCCTGGGTGGCGCAGCGGTTTGGCGCCTGCCTTTGGCCCAGGGCGCGATCCTGGAGACCCGGGATCGAATCCCACGTCAGGCTCCCGGTGCATGGAGCCTGCTTCTCCCTCTGCCTGTGTCTCTGCCTCTCTCTCTCTCTCCGTGTGACTATCATGAATAAATAAATTTAAAAGGAAAAAAGTTAAAAAAAAAAAAGAAAAGAAAGATGGCCCACAGCATTATATTTATTAATCACAGTAACATAGAAGGCAGAGTCCTTAAAAAAAAAAAAAAAAGTAAAAAAAATAATAAATAAAAGTGGGCTGTACATTTACATAATAGGCAGTTATATAACAAAACCGCGAATACAGATTTCTTTAAAATGGTTATCTTTGCCCTACGACCCAGCAATTGCACTATTGGGGATTTACCCCAAAGATACAGATGCAGTGAAACGCCGGGACACCTGCACCCCGATGTTTATAGCAGCAATGGCCACGATAGCCAAACTCTGGAAGGAGCCTCGGTGTCCAACGAAAGATGAATGGATAAAGAAGATGTGGTTTATGTATACAATGGAATATTCCTCAGCCATTAGAAATGACAAATACCCACCATTTGCTTCAACGTGGATGGAACTGGAGGGTATTATGCTGAGTGAAGTAAGTCAGTCGGAGAAGGACAAACATTCTATGTTCTCATTCATTTGGGGAATATAAATAATAGTGAAAGGGAATATAAGGGAAGGGAGAAGAAATGTGTGGGAAATATCAGAAAGGGAGACAGAACGTAAAGACTGCTAACTCTGGGAAACGAACTAGGGGTGGTGGAAGGGGAGGAGGGCGGGGGGTGGGAGTGAATGGGTGACGGGCACTGGGGGTTATTCTGTATGTTAGTAAATTGAACACCAATAAAAAATTAAAAAATAAATAAAAAATAAAAAAAAATAAAAAAATAAAATGGTCATCAATACTTCTTCACATAACAATACTTTCTACCTGAGAAATGTCCGGAGCGCTTGCAGCCCCTTTGCTTCCACTTCTCCATGGCTCACAGAAAAGAAAGGGACCAGCCCAGGGCAAGCAGGTAAGTGAGGCCTATGGCCCCTCAGCCTTTGACCTGGCCACGGGCCGAGCTCTACCTGCGACCGGCAGGCAGCCCCTGGGCCCTGCTTCTGCGTCCCTCTGCGCGCTGAGCAAAGTCTTCAAGCTCATCGGCAGAAAGGACATTTATGTGGAAACCATTCTGTTTTCCTCAGCAGGAGGGAGCATCAGTTTTTCTTCTTCTTCTTTATAAGATTTTATTTATTTATTTGAGAGGGAGAGAAAGAGAATGAGGGGGGCGGGTAGTGACAGGCAGAGGGAGAAGGAGACTCCCTGCTGCGCAGGGAGCCTGACTCAGGACTTGATCCCATGACCCTGAGATCAGGGCCAGAGCCAAAGGCAGGAGCTCAGCTGCCTTTGAGCCACCCAGGTGCCTACATCACTGACTTTTTAAGCGAATGTTTCAGAAAAGGCAACACAAGCTGGTGTGTACTGACCTGAGGAGCAGGTGCTGACCCCGGGGTGCAGTGTGGAAGAGCCTGACGTCATGTTATTTGGAACTCCGAAGACTGCAGGGGAGGAGGAAGGCTGGTGAGAGGGATGTACAGCCCAGAACGGGGGAGGGGGGTGGCAATAGAAGGAAGGAATGGCAGGGCTACATTTTTAGGTTTTGTTAAATTTCTGGTTTTAGGAAAATCTTGAGCTCTTGCCTTATAGCAAAGAACCAAATGGTCTGTGGTGTGCCTTGGGTCATAGCCAAGGGATGGTCACAGGGCAGTGGCCTCGGGTGGACACAGGGTCCAGCCAAAGCCCCTCTTGTTAGTCACCACTTTGTAGAGAAGGCATCTGAAGCCCAGAGAAGTTAGCTGACTTACTCAAGGTCACAGTGTATCCATGTGGAGTGAAACTAGGTTCTTTAGATCTGTTTTCCTGTTCTTTCTTCTGATACATTGTGCTAGATAGTCCTCCCTATAGGGGATCCCCCAAAATAAACACCTTGGAGACTGAACTGAGTTGGAGTTCCAGTGGAAAAATCTTGGGATGCTAGGCCACAGAAAGCCCCCCAGGGAAGGCCATGGTCAGGGGTCAACACCAGAGGGGTCATATTCAGCTCGAGGCAAAGGTGCATGAGGTTCAGGTAGGAGGGGAAGCACATACCTGATCCTGCAGAATAGGCGTTGGTGTTGAGGAGGGATGAGCTCTGGGTTGTCACGTTGTTGTGATAGGTCCCCATGGAGGACCCTGCCGGCAAGGTGGAAGACCACATGTGGGAGGGAAGGTTGGCATCCAAGATGGTGGCATCATAGGTGCCAGACACTGGAATCAGAGAGGCACACCCACACCCCAGTGAGAGGCAAATCGGCACTCTGTGCTAGGGTAACCCTCTCGGGTTGGTTTGCCAGCACTTTCTTGGGTTTAGCCCCGAAGTTCCCATGACCCGGAAACTCCCTCATTCCAGGGAAGCTGGTTGGGCCACTTCCATCTGAAACCTTGGAGCTGGTGAAAACTTGATCTCCTGTATTAGAAATTTTTACTGGCTCTTGGTGAAATTTGAAGTAGGTCAGTTTTGCTCTGGAGTCTGCCCATTTTTCCAAGATCCCCTCCCCATCTCCTGGTGTGCTGGTGTGGTGAGGACCAGTGGGCTCTCTATGTGCTGCTGATTCCACCTTCACAGATGCCAGGGGAATAGCAAATCCCACGTAGAATTCCAGGCACACACAAGGCAGGCGCAGCTAGAAAAGGCCTCCGTCTGAGACCACACTGCACCAAGGGCAGTCTTCCCTGGCTAAGCGCTCCATAAACATTCCTATGTGCTGACCAGGCCCAAGAGCCACTCTGCCCCCAGGAGGGGGCTTTGGTGCACCTTCAGATCTGAAGCCAATTCTTCCTCTTCATATACAAGCAGAGTTGGCTCCACAGGTCATAAAAACCGCCCTGAGGCTTGGTTTTAGATTTATTAAGTAAGAGAAAGATCACGATCTCAAGGGTTGTATTTTTTTTTTTTTTTCCCCTCTAGGAGTGAAAGACAGAAAAATTCACAGTGAAAAAAAAAATTCATAGCACAACTGGCTTCTTTCTTCATCTCCCTCTGAGATGAAGAACTCATCTTCTTAATGAATATTTATTCATCTTTCTGCCTCCCAGAGAACCCAGCTTTCTTGGAAGGCATGTGATCTAGGAGTGCTCCCCAATCCTACTTGACTATGCTCTCCTGGTTATCTTCTTGACTTCCCCCAGAGGCCTTCACCTCTGCGAGTGGCCGTGTCTCCCCGTCTATTGCTTCCCCTCAGTGCTTGGTACTTGGCATAGAGGAGGCACATAATATTCACTGAATAAATGAATGAAAATACTACAGTCATCCCCAGGATTCTTCATTTGGGGACCCAGGCCAACATATTCCCAAGAGAGGTCAAGAATATCCTGGGAGAGAATCTCTCGGATCTAGAGCCCAGCTACATGCTCACGGGATGGTGGACCAGACAGGGTGAAGCTCACATGGTCATGCAACACGAAGAGTGAATGCTTAATACTCTGCGGGGTCTCTCCTGCAACCTGGAAGGCCTGCTGGGGTACGGCTGAGTTCCTGGGCCAGGGCAAATCTGCTGCCTTGTTCCCTTCCCTCCACAGCAGTGGGGGCCACAGGACTTACCCGACTGGGAGCTTGCTGTCACCATTTTGGTCTCTACCGTGCCTTTCTTGGGGATGGGTAGTGTGTTGGAGGAATTCCGGGTGGGACTCACACTTGCTGATCGGCTCCCTTTGAGCAAACGCTTAACATCATCCAATTCTGTCCCTGCAAAATCATTCCCACGTTTTCCGTTAGGCTCAGGATTCCTTTCTGAGTCCCGTGGCAGCGGGGGGAACATTAGTGGTATTCTGAATATGAGGGGGGATGGCATCTGCTTCCCATGCTGGGATATTTTTGGTCAGCCTTATAATTTTTGCATTTTATCAATTTATAGCACTCATCAACCTGGTACTTCATAATATTAATGGCCTCATAAATACAGAGCCTCCACGGGGAGGTCCTCAGTATATATCTCCTAATTAGACCTCATCAGGCACCACAGGGATAATTCTGTGGCTGGAAGACCCTGTCATC